>NC_092038.1:120041984-120771967 GCF_003086295.3 Arachis hypogaea
CGGAGACAAGACACGGCGGCTGTAGCAGTTCGACGGTGGCGAGGTAGAATGGCGGCAGTCCTTCTTCTGTGTCTCCTCTCTCGCACTCGTCCCCCTTCTCGGACGCATCTCTCTCGGTTCTGGCCTCTGATGGTGACGCAATTGCAGCGAGCTGGATGCGGCTGGCGGCGACGCGATGGGACACGAACGGCATGCTCCAGGCCGACAGTAATGAGGTGCGACTCTCTCTCTCCTCGCATGGTGGCTCGACGTGGACAGCTCCCGCCTTCCTCCTCCCTTCTCTTCTCGCGGTCTCCCCTTTTCTCTCTTTCCTTTTTCTTTCTTTCTTTTTCTGTCAGAGTCTGGGTGTGTGTGCTGTGAGGAAGAGGGTATGAGGGGGAGTGAGAGTGTGTGCGGTAGTGAGAGGTGAGTGAGTGTGTTAGAAGAGGGTTAGGGTTTGGTTTGAAAAAAAGAGGAACAAGGGGTATTGTAGGGATTTCACATTCTACCCTCCTTATAAAAATTTTCATCCTCGAAAATTGATATAATCTTCAAAAGTTTACATGGTTTTAGCACTTTACCGAACATGAGAAATGAGTATAATGAGGTGCAAAAGTTACAAGATAGGATCATGATAAAACGATGTCATTGGCATTTTCCTACTCTCGTTCCCTTGACAACTCAGATATACATAACCCTCTTCACGTTGTTCGTCAATATTTTCTAAATACAATATTGGTTCTGTAGTACATATCCATGGTAGCAACCAGTTGATGAGCGGATAATTTATACGCTTTTTGGCATTGTTTTTAGTATGTTTTTAGTATGTTTTAGTTAGTTTTTAGTATATTTTTATTAGTTTTTAGTTAAAATTCACTTTTCTGGACTTTACTATGAGTTTGTGTGTTTTTCTGTGATTTTAGGTATTTTCTGGCTGAAATTGAGGGACCTGAGCAAAAATCTGATTCAGAGGCTGAAAAGGACCATAGATGCTATTGGATTCTGACCTCCCTGCACTCAAAGTGAATTTTCTGGAGCTAAAGAAGCCCAATTGGCGTGCTCTCAACGGCGTTGGAAAGTAGACATTCTGGGCTTTCCAGCAATATATAATAGTCCATACTTTGTCCGAGATTTGATGGCCCAAATCGGTGTTCCAAATCAGCTCGAAACTGCCCGGCGTTAAATGCCGGAACTAGCACAAGAATGGGAGTTAAATACCCAAACTGGCACAAAAGCTGGCGTTTAACTCCAAGAGAAGTCTCTACACGAAAATGCTTCAATGCTCAGCCCAAGCACACACCAAGTGGGCCCGGAAGTGGATTTTTATGTCATTTACTCATCCTTGTAAACCCTAGGCTACTAGTTCTCTACAAATAGGACCTTTTACTATTGTATTCTTATCTTGGTAGCTATCTTTATTCTTATGCTATCTTAGATCATGGGGGCTGGCCTCACGGCCATGCCTAGACCTTGTTCTTATGTATTTTCAACGGTGGAGTTTCTACACACCATAGATTAAGGTGTGGAGCTCTGCTGTACCTCGAGTATTAATGCAATTACTATTGTTCTTCTATTCAGTTCAGCTTATTCTTGTTCTAAGATATTCATTTGCACCTAAGAACATGATGAATGTGATGATTATGTGACACTCATCATCATTCTCACTTATGAACGAGTGCCTGACAACCACTTCTGTTCTACAGGCAAACAAGGCTTGAATGTTTATCTCTTGGATCCCTTGATCGGAATCTTCGTGGTATAAGCTAGAATTGATGGCGGCATTCAAGAGAATCCGGAAGGTCTAAACCTTGTCTGTGGTATTCTGAGTAGGATTCAATGATTGAATGACTGTGACGAGCTTCAAACTCCTAAAGGCTGGGCGTTAGTGACAGACGCAAAAGAATCACTGGATTCTATTCCAACCTGATTGAGAACTGACAGATGATTAGCCGTGCCGTGATAGGGTGCGTAGAACATTTTCACTGAGAGGATGGGAGGTAGCCACTGACAACGGTGAAACCCTACATACAGCTTGCCATGGAAAGGAGTAAGAAGGATTGGATAAAGACAGTAGGAAAGCAGAGAGACGGAAGGGACAAAGCATCTCCATTCGCTTATCTGAAATTCTCACCAATGAATTACATAAGTATCTCTATCTTTATGCTTTATTCATATATCATCCATAACCATTTGAATCTGCCAGACTAAGATTTACAAGGTGATGATGAGCGGATAATTTGTACGCTTTTTGGCATTGTTTTTAGTATGTTTTTAGTATGATCTAGTTAGTTTTTAGTATATTTTTATTAATTTTTAGTTAAAATTCACTTTTCTGGACTTTACTATGAGTTTGTGTGTTTTTCTGTGATTTCAGGTATTTTCTGGCTGAAATTGAGGGACCTGAGCAAAAATCTGATTCAGAGACTGAAAAGGACTGCAGATGCTGTTGGATTCTGACCTCCCTGCACTCGAAGTGGATTTTCTGGAGCTACAGAAGCCCAATTGGCGCGCTCTTAACGGCGTTGGAAAGTAGACATCCTGGGCTTTCCAGAAATATATGATAGTCCATACTTTGCTCAAGATTTGATGGCCCAAATCGGTGTTCAAAGTCACCCTCAGAATTCCCAGCGTTAAACGCCAGAACTGGCACAAGAATGGGAGTTAAACGCCCAAACTGGCACCAAAGCTGGCGTTTAACTCCAAGAAGAGTCTCTACACGAAAATGCTTCAATGCTCAGCCCAAGCACACACCAAGTGGGCCCGGAAGTGGATTTTTATGTCATTTACTCATCTCTGTACACCCTAGGCTACTAGTTCTCTATATATAGGACCTTTTACTATTGTATTTTCATCATCTGGGTAGCTATCTTTGTTCCGATGCTATCTTAGATCATTGGGAGGCTGGCCATTCGGCCATGCCTAGACCTTGTTCTTATGTATTTTCAACGGTGGAGTTTCTACACACCATAGATTAAGGTGTGGAGCTCTGCTGTACCTCGAGTATTAATGCAATTACTATTGTTCTTCTATTCAATTCCGCTTGTTCTTGTTCTAAGATATCACTTGTTCTTCAACTTGATGAATGTGATGATCCGTGACACTCATCATCATTCTCACCTATGAACGCGTGCCTGACAACCACCTCCGTTCTACCTTAGATTGGGTGAATATCTCTTGGATTCCTGATACACGATGCATGGTTGATTGCCTGACAACCGAGTGCTCGCCTGACAACCGAGCCAGCCATTCCGTGAGATCAGAGTCTTTGTGGTATAGGCTAGAACTGATGGCGGCATTCAAGAGAATCCGGAAGGTCTAACCTTGTCTGTGGTATTCTGAGTAGGATTCAATGATTGAATGACTGTGACGTGCTTCAAACTCCTGAGGGCGGGGCGTTAGTGACAGACGCAAAAGAATCACTGGATTCTATTCCGGCCTGATTGAGAACCGACAGATGGATAGCCGTGCCGTGACAGGGTGCGTTGAACATTTCCACTGAGAGGATGGGAGGTAGCCACTGACAACGGTGAAACCCTTGCATAAGCTTGCCATGGAAAGGAGTAAGAAGGATTGGATGAAGACAGTAGGAAAGCAGAGAGACGGAAGGGACCAAGCATCTTCATACGCTTATTTGAAATTCCCACCAATGAATTACATAAGTATCTCTATCTTTATCTTTATGTTTTATTCGTATATCACCCATATCCATTTGAGTTTGCCTGACTAAGATTTACAAGGTGACCATAGCTTGCTTCATACCAACAATCTCTGTGGGATCGACCCTTACTCGCGTAAGGTTTATTACTTGGACGACCCAGTACACTTGCTGGTTAGTTGTGCGAAGTTGTGTTTATGCCATGGTATTGAACACCAAGTTTTTGGATTCATTACCGGGGATTATTTGATTCGTGAAAAGTATTGATCACAATTTCGCGCTATCAAGTTTTTGGCGCCGTTGCCGGGGATTGTTGAGTTTGGACAACTGAAGGTTCATCTTGTTGCTTAGATTAGGTATTTTTTCTTCAGAGTTCTTAAGAATGAATTCTAGTGTTTCAAAGTGATGTTCTTATCATCACCAAAGCTGATTGATTCTCATCAATTTAGCTCTTGAATGCAATGTCCTGCTGAAGCTTGGCTGGCCATGTCTAATTCCTTTAGACTGAAGCTTTAGACTAACATTGCATGATTCCTGGAATTCTCATTAAGAATTTTGATACCTTTATTTTCTTTTCCACTTAATTTTCGAAAAATCCAAAAACATTTACAAAATCATAAAATCCAAAAATATTTCTTGTTTGAGTCTAGTGTTTCATTCTAAGTTTGGTGTCAATTGCATGTTTCTGTTCTTCTTGCATTCATGCATGTGTCTTCATTAATCTTCAAGTTGTTCTTGATGATTTCATTACTCTGATCTTTGAATTCTCTTAACTTGAGTGTTTATGTGTCTCATATATATTCTCATTAGTATCAGTAGTATACAAACTGCTAAGTTTGGTGTCTTGCATGCATTGTTATTTGATTTTAGTTGCATTTTGATTATTCCTCACTATTAAAAATCCAAAAATATTTTTAATTTGTGTCTTTTCAAGTCAATAATACAGAGAATTGAAGATTCAGAACATACAGCAGAGGAATTACACAGAAAAAGCTGGGCGTTCAAAATGCCCAATAAAGAAGACAGACTGGCGCCAGCCAGGGTGCCTGGCTGGGCGTTTAACGCCCAAAAGGGTAGAGTTTTGGGCGTTAAACGCCAGAATGTGCACCATTCTGGGCGTTTAACGCCAGGATGGCACAAGAGGGAAGATTTTGTTTTCAATGCAAATTTTTTTTCAAGTTTTCAAATTTTTTCAAATTCAAATCTTTTTCAAATCATATCTTTTCAATCATATGTTTTCAAAATTGATTTCTTTCTATTTTCAAAAATACTTGCTATCAAGGTTGTCAAACTCGCGAGTCTAGGTAAACTCATGGAGCTGACCTAGACTCGACTCGTAGACTCGACTCGTAGACTCGACTCGTAGACTCGTACGAGTTTACCTGTTATACATTTTAAAAAAAAATATATATATATCATGTATAATATATATATTTACTCAGATATAGACATTTAAACCTAACAATTTCAACATCAAAACACATAATAAATTAACCTAATACTAAAATTACAAGTTACAACAAGTACTTTGGATCACACATTTAAATCCTTCACAAGTATTTATCTAGTTCAACATAAAACACACAATTACACAATCAAAGGTTTATAAGACATAACCAAAACACAAAAGAAAACAACAAAGCAACAATTAAATTTCTAATAAACTCTAAAACTCAAATCCTCCAATATCTTCATCTTCCATGGCATCAACATCATCATCTTCACCATCTTCATCAGAAACATCATTTCTTTCAGCCTCAGGTTCAACACGGCCAACAAAATCTTCATCATCATTCACATGTTCATCTTCTTCCTCTATTAAATTTTGTTGTGGATCCCCAATATACTCATTCTCACCTCCCTCACCCATGTACTATTCATACCTGGAATAGCAAATTCATTACTATTTGGATCATCATTAGTATTGTCATTCATTGGCAAGTGAGAATGCTCAACACTTTCAGCAATATTTTCATTAACATCCTCAGTTATCCACTCATCATCAGAATGCACTGCATCAAATTCAAGTTCTGGAGTTTTTCTAATTTGCTTGCCCTTTAACTTCAAATTATACATCACATACACTAGATCATTCATTTTCTTTTGATGCAACCGATTTCTTCTCTTTGTATGAACCTACAAACATATAGTGCCAATAGTTAATAAAAATAAAAAAATTAAAATTAAAATAAATAATGAATAGTTCTAAGGAAGTAAGGAATAAGGAATTACCATTTCAAATGCACTCTAATTACGCTCACAACCAGATGAACTACAAGTTAAGCTTAGAACTCGGATAGCAAACTTCTTTAGTTCTGGACAACTATCTCCATAGAAGTCCCACCACTCAGCAGGTAGCATGGTCTTCCTACTACTCTTTGCAGTTTCATTACCAAAGAGGCCTCTAGCATAATGAAAGTCAGGAAGCTGTAGACCAACCTTTTTCCTTTCTTCCTGGTTAGGAACTAGTTTTTTCAAACAACTATATAGACCAATCTTAATGTCAGCATCATCAAGGTTGACGAGGGCAGAACAGGGGAGGGGAGGCAAACGGCGTGGTGGACTGGTGGTGGGCTCTGGCGCTGTGCGACTCTGCCTGGTGGTGGCCTGGTGGGCTCTACGAGACTGCGACTCTGCGTGGTGGTCCTTCACTGGGCTCTGCGACGCTGCGTGGGTGAGAGGTGGGGGACGAGCCGACGAGGGATGAGGCGAGGGGAGGTGAGACCGTGAGAAGGCGAGGGGTCCGTCTGGACTCTGGCTTCCGGCCTCTGCGTGGCGGCGCAAACGACGCTGCCGTTAGATGGTGGAGGGTGTGAGAGTGAGACGCGTGAGGCTGGCCATCTCGGGTTTGATTGAGGGAGTCACTAGGGTTTCAAACCTTAGTTCACTCCTTCATTAGTGGGTGTGGGTGCCGGGTGGGTTTAGGTTCCGGGTTTGGGCTAGCGCCGGGTTTTTTTTTTCTGGGCCAAAACGACGCCGTTTTGGCAAAAATGGGCAACGAAATTAAACTCGCTGACTCGCTAGCAAACTCGCGAGTTTGCACGATTTTAACCGAGTCTAGCCGAGTCAACCCGAGTCTACCCAGAAACGAGTTTATGTCCGAGTCAACTCGATTCCACTACCTAAACTCGTAAACTCGTACGAGTTTACGAGTTAACTCGCGAGTTTGACAACCATGCTTGCTATCAATTAATGATTTGATTCAACATTTCAAGTATGTTGCCTTTTCTGTTGAGAAAGGTTTAATGTTTGAATCATATCTTTTCTTGATAGCCAAGTCATCAATTTCTAAAATCAAATCTTTTTAAAATGTTTTTCAAATCATACCTTCTCAATCACATATTTTTAAAAGCAATCATATCTTCTTAACCACATCTTTTTCAAAATAGTTTTCAATCAAATCTTTTTGATTTCTAATTTCAAAATCTTTTTCAAAAATCACTTTACTTCCTTCTCAATCTTGGTTTTCGAAAATCAATTGAAGTTTTTCAACATGTTTTCAAAATCTTTTACTTAATTTTCGAAAACTACTTCCCTTCTTCTCACATCCTTCTATTTATGGACTAACACTATTCCTTAATGCAAAATTCGAACTCCATCCTCTTTGATAAGTTCAAATTTTCTACCTCTGTCTTCCATTTTCCTTTTCCTCTGACACCTAAAGGAATCTCTATACTGTGACATAGAGGATTCCACATTTTCTTGTTCTCTTCTCTTTCTTATGAGCAGGAGCAAGGACAAAAGCATTCTTGTTGAGGCTGATCCTGAACCTGAAAGGACCTTGAAGCGAAAGCTAAGAGAAGCCAAGGCACAACTCTCTGTAGAGGACCTAACAGAAATCTTCAAAGAAGAAGAACACATGGCAGCCGAAAACAACAACAATGCCAACAATGTAAGGAAGGTGCTGGGTGACTTTACTGCACCTACTCCCGATTTCTATGGGAGAAGCATCTCTATCCCTGCCATTGGAGCAAACAAATTTGAGCTTAAGCCTCAATTAGTTTCTCTAATGCAACAGAATTGCAAGTTCCATGGACTTCCATTGGAAGATCCTCATCAGTTCTTAGCTGAATTCTCGCAAATCTGTGACACTGTCAAGACTAATGGGGTTGACCCTAAGGTCTACAGACTTATGCTATTCCCTTTTGCTGTAAGAGACAGAGCTAGAATATGGTTGGACTCACAACCTAAAGAAAGCCTGAACTCTTGGGAAAAGCTAGTCAATGCCTTCTTGGCAAAGTTCTTTCCACCTCAAAAATTGAGTAAGCTTAGAGTGGAAGTCCAAACCTTTAGACAGAAGGAAGGAGAATCCCTCTATGAAGCTTGGGAAAGATACAAACAATTAATCAGAAAGTGTCCCTCTGACATGCTTTCTGAATGGAGCATCATAGGTATTTTCTATGATGGTCTCTCTGAACTATCCAAGATGTCTTTGGATAGCTCTGCTGGAGGATCTCTTCATCTGAAGAAGACGCCTACAGAAGCTCAAGAGCTGATTGAAAATGGTTGCAAATAACCAATTCATGTACACTTCTGAAAGGAATCCTGTGAACAATGGGGCTAGTCAGAAGAAAGGAGTTCTTGAGATTGACACTCTGAATGCCATATTGGCTCAGAACAAAATATTGACTCAACAAGTCAATATGATTTTTCAAAGTCTGTATGGAATGCAAAATGCATCAGGCAGTACTAAGGAAGCTTCATCTGAAGAAGAAGCTTATGATCCTGAGAACCCTTCAATGGAAGACGTGAATTACATGGGAGAACCCTATGGAAACACCTATAACCCTTCATGGAGAAATCATCCAAATCTCTCATGGAAGGATCAACAGAGACCTCAACAAGGTTTCAACAATAGTAATGGTGGAAGAAACAGGTTTAGCAATGGCAAGCCTTTTCCATCATCTTCTCAGCAACAGACAGAGAGTTCTAAGCAGAATACCTCTAACTTAGCAACCATGGTCTCTGATCTAATCAAAACCGCTCAAAGTTTCATGATTGAAACAAGGTCCTCCATTAGAAACTTGGAGGCACAAGTGGGTCAGCTGAGCAAGAAAATTACTGAACTCCCTCCTAGTACTCTTCCAAGCAATACAGAAGAAAATCCAAAAGGAGAGTGTAAAGCCATCAACATGGCCGAATTAGGAGAGGAGGAAGAGGCAGTGAACGCCACTGAGGAAGACCTCAATGGACGTCCACTGGCCTCCAACGAGTTCCCCAATGAGGAACTTTGGGAATCTGAGGCTCAAAATGAGACCATAGAGATTCCATTGGACTTACTTCTGCCATTCATGAGCTCTGATGAGTATTCTTCCTCTGAAGAGGATGAGTATGTCACTGAAGAGCAAGTTGCCAAATACATTGGAGCAATCATGAAGCTAAATGACAAGTTATTTGGAAATGAGACTTGGGAGGATGAACCCCCTTTGCTCACCAAAGAACTGGATGACTTGTCTAGGCAGAAATTACCTCAAAAGAGACAAGATCCTGGGAAGTTTTCATTACCTTGTACCATAGGCACCATGACCTTCAAGAAGGCTTTGTGTGACCTAGGGTCAAGTGTAAACCTCATGCCTCTCTCTGTAATGGAGAAGCTAGGGATCTTTGAGGTGCAAGCTGCAAAAATCTCACTAGAGATGGCAAACAACTCAAGAAAACAAGCTTATGGACTTGTAGAGGATGTTCTGGTAAAAGTTGAAAACCATTACATCCCTGCTGATTTCATAGTCCTAGAGACTGGGAAGTGCATGGATGAATCCATCATCCTTGGCAGACCCTTCCTAGCCACAGCGAAGGCTGTGATTGATGTTGATGGAGGAGAATTGATCATTCAAGTGAATGAAGAATCCTTGGTGTTTAAGGCTCAAGGATATCCCTCTGTCACCATAGAGAGGAAGCATGAAGAGCTTCTCTCAAAACAGAGTCAAACAGAGCCCCCACAGTCAAACTCTAAGTTTGGTGTTGGGAGGCCACAACCAACTTCTAAGTTTGGTGTTGAACCCCCACATTCAAACTCTAAGTTTGGTGTTGGGAGGTTCCAACATTGCTCTGAGCATTTCTGAGGCTCCATGAGAGTCCACTGTCAAGCTACTGACATTAAAGAAGCGCTTGTTGGGAGGCAACCCAATGTTATATTTTATCTATTCTCTTTTGTTATTTTATGTTTTTTTTGTAGGTTGATGATCATGAGAAGTCACAAAATCAATGGAAAAAGAAAAAACAGAATGAAAAACAGAAAGAAAAATAGCACACCCTGGAGGAAGAACCTGCTGGCGTTAAAATGCCAGTAAGGTTAGCTGTTGGGCGTTTAACGCCCAGTCTGGCACCATTCTGGGCGTTTAACGCCAGAAAAGGACACCAGACTGGCGTTAAACACCAGAAAAGGGCAAGCACTTGGCGTTAAACGCCAGAAATGGGCACCAGCCCGGCGTTTAACGCCAAAATTGGCTCAAAACGCATTTTTGCATGCCATTTGGTGCAGGGATGACTTTTCCTTGACACCTCAGGATCTGTGGACCCAACAGGATCCCCACCTACCCCACCACTCTCTCTCTTCTTCTTCACCCATTCACCAATCACCTCAACACCTCTTCCCCAAAAACCCTTCACCTATCAAATCCCATCTTTCTCTTCACCACTCACATCCATCCTTCATAAAACCCCACCTACCTCACCATTCAAATTCAAAACACTTTCCCTCCCAAACCCACCCTCACATAGCCGAACCATAAGCCCCCCCACCCCTATATAAACCCATCTTTACTCCTTCATTTTCACACAACCTAAACACTACTTCTCCCCCTTGGCTGAACACAAAGCCTTTCCCTTCTTTCTCATTTCTTCTTCTTCTACTCTCTTCCTTCTTCTTTTGCTCGAGGACGAGCAAACCTTTTAAGTTTGGTGTGGTAAAAGCATTGCTTTTTGTTTTTCCATAACCATTTATGGCATCCAAGGCCGGAGAAACCTCTAGAAAGAGGAAAGGGAAGGCAAAAGCTTCTATCTCCGAGTCATGGGAGATGGAGAGATTCATCTCAAGGGTGCATCAAGACCACTTCTATGAAGTTGTGGCCTTGAAGAAGGTGATCCCCGAGGTCCCTTTCAAACTCAAAAAGAGTGAATATCCGGAGATCCAACATGAGATCCGAAGAAGAGGTTGGGAAGTTCTTACCAACCCCATTCAACAAGTCGGAATCTTAATGGTTCAAGAGTTCTATGCCAATGCATGGATCACCAAGAACCATGACCAAAGTGTGAACCCGGACCCAAAGAATTGGCTTACTATGGTTCGGGGGAAATACTTGGATTTTAGTCCAGAAAATGTAAGGTTGGCATTCAACTTGCCCATGATGCAAGGAGATGAACATCCTTACACTAGAAGGGTCAACTTTGATCAAAGGTTGGACCAAGTCCTCATAGTCATATGTGAAGAGGGCACCCAATGGAAGAGAGATTCAAGAGGAAAGCCGGTTCAATTGAGAAGGCATGACCTCAAACCCGTGGCTAGAGGATGGTTAGAGTTTATACAACGCTCAATCATTCCCACTAGCAACCGGTCCGAAGTTACCATAGACCGGGCTATCATGATTCATAGCATCATGATTGGAGAAGAAATAGAAGTTCATGAGGTTATAGCTCAAGAACTTTATAAGGTGGCGGACAAGTCCTCTACCTTGGCAAGGTTAGCCTTTCCTCATCTCATTTGTCACCTCTGTTATTCAGTTAGAGTTGACATAGAGGGAGACATCCCCATTGATGAGGACAAGCCCATCACTAAGAAGAGGATGGAGCACACAAGAGACCCCACTCATCATGAGATCCCTGAGATTCCTTAAGGGATTCACTTTCCTCCACAAAACTATTGGGAGCAACTAAACACCTCCCTAGGAGAATTGAGTTCCAACATGGGACAACTAAGGGTGGAGCACCAAGAACATTCCATTCTCCTCCATGAAATTAAAGAAGATCAAAGAATCATGAGAGAGGAGCAACAAAGACAAGGAAGAGACATTGAGGAGCTCAAGCACTCCATAGGATCTTCAAGAGGAAGAACAAGCCGCCATCACTAAGGTGGACCCGTTCTTTAATTTCCTTGTTCTTTATTTTTCCTGTTTTTTGAAAATTATGCTTGTGGTTATCTATGTTTGTGTCTTGTGATCATTAGTGTCTTAGTGTCTATGCCTTAAAGTTATGAATGTCCTATGAATCCATCACCTTTCTTGAATAAAAAATGTTCTTAATTGAAAAAGAGAAGAATTGCATGAATTTTGAATTTTATAACAGTTTAATTATTTTGATGTGGTGGCAATATTTTTGTTTTCTGAATGTATGCTTAAACAGTGCATATGTCACTACAAAAAATTCTGGTAAAAATGGCGGTTTTTTTTTGTATTTGCGGCGGTTTGAACCGCCATTATTACCAATAATGGCGGTTTCGTAAAGCGACGTAATTCTGGGCGCCATTCTGGTTATTACGGCGGTTTTCTGAAAACCGCCACAATTTCCTGGGTTAAAACGGCGGTTTTTGAATAGGTTAAAACGGCGGTTCAAACCGCCGTTATTTCCATGGTTAAAATGGCGGTTCTTGAATAGGTTAAAACGGCGGTTTGAACCGCCATTATTACCCTAATAGAGTGGCGTTTTGGTTGGTTAAAACGGTAGTTCAAACCGCCATTATTTCCTAGGTTAAAATGGCGGTTTTTGGATAGGTTAAAATGGCGGTTTGAACCGCCATTATTACCTTGACAGAGTGGCGTTTTGGTTGGTTAAAACGGCATTTTTGAACCGCCATTTTTACCCTGACAGAAGCGTTTTAGTTGGTTAAAATGGCATTTTTGAACCGCCGTTTTACCCTGACAGTGACTTTTTTTATCGTTGTTTTTAACAATTTTTACCGTCATTTTTATCGCGTTAAATAAATAATTTTGTGATTAAAATTTCACAATAGCAAAACATCGTAATCCATAAATGAAATATTATATAACTCAAAAACAAAATATTAATATAATATATAATTTTTTATTATTGAAAATCAAAAGTAATAACTCCTATACAAAACCTTGTCTTACTAAACTTACCAAAATACAAGCATTGCAATAAACACTAATCAGTAAAATCTACCATCCAACTCCCTAAACTATGTTAATATCTAATAATGTATTTAAACCATCTAATAAGTACTATTTTTACTACTTAGAATATGAATATACAAGACAAGTAGCTTAGCTAAGTGATGATGAATAAGATTTGGAGGCCAAAAGTTTCCTCCTTCTGCGCCAGCAAGCTCGGTGGAACTTCGCGTCTTCGGATAAAAGATGGAAGAAACTTGCCTAATTGAGTGGTATATTGTGTTATAAGGCACAGACTTGAGTTCTTGAGGATGAAGGCTGAAATCCAGAACCTGCATGCAGTAGAAAAATGTCCCTTAACCAATTCCAGATTTGTCATATCAGTATATAAAACAAGCTGCTGTACTATTTGTAACCCTTAGTTAATCTCAAGTTCAATTGCTGCTAAAGATAAAACAGAACTAAAGAAATAATAAAAACAGAGACTCAATTTAGATATGAACCGTTAATGTGTTATTAAATTTAAGAAACCATTATTCCAACTTTATGACATTGCTTCCCATGCCATACAATAATCTAATTCAAGCGTGAAAAATAGGGCATTCTTAACTGAATTTGTTTTTACTTGTAGCAATGAATTTTAAATTGTTCGAATCTAAGGTGTTACTAATAATTCAATCATTTCGAAAAGCTTGTGAAATTCTTGAGTAAAGTTACTATCATTATGAGTAGTTGGCATCTCTTTCATCTAGTTAAGAAGATGTAATATTGTATGACTAAGCATATGATCTAATCCTAAAACATAATTAAATTTGTGATATTCAAAACAGAGAGAGAGAGAGTGAGAGAGAGAGAGAGAGAGAAATGAAAATGAGAATTACTTGGCTCAGCTGAATTTCATCAGGCACCAAACGTTGACTCTGTTGGATGAGCTTCAAAATAACAACAATCCTACTGTATCAGCATTAGCAACCCAAGTTAGTTTCATTTCATTTCTACAATTTGGGCTTATTTTACTTCCACCTACTTTGCAATTTGGTTCCAATTTTAATAAAACTGGCCTAAAATCATAAGGGTATTAAATTTCAGAGTCATGCAAAAGTAGGGGTTTTTTAACCCCAAAAAAACTACAAAAGTAAGTTTTTGTTTATTTTATTTTTTATATAAAATCTACCTCTATTATATATATAAATAAAAATTGAGAGAAATCTGATACACAATTTTTTTTTCAAACATAGCCTTCATTATATATGTACACTCTTTGTAATAATAATAATGGTGTGCCTTGCTCTGCTTGTAAATTATGTATGTTTATTTCCATTTATAATAAATTATGAATGCTTGTTTTTATACGGTACAATCCTATTGGAATTTGTAAACAAGAGGATTGAATTTGATTGCATTAATTCAATGAAATGAAATAAATTGAATCCTATTGGTCATTGTGTTGTTTCAAGAAAGAATTGAAATGTGGGGAGGAAAATTGTCTTGAAACAATGTGATTGAATTGGTCTCAATACAGTGTTCCACTACATGTTTATACATGCCGAAAAGAGAAACAAGTAGCATTTAATTCTATGCAATGTCAGTATAAAACTCGTTTGCACCATTAAATTAGGAACTGCCACGTAGATAAAAGTGACTCTTAATTGGATGTTAGTATAAAACTCTTCTACATTAATTAATTGTGCAAAACAACAGTGTTAACATCTTTTGGAGATTGTTTAATTCAATCAGCAAAGTACTTGTTTTAAAATGCAATTGATAGCTAAAACAAGAAAAAGATCATTACTTCATTTCAAAGAGTAAAAAAGATGATGCATATCAGAATTTAGATCCTAACCAGTCATCAAATTTTAACCGAGAACAAAGAAAATGGTAAATTTAAGGTGAAGTGCTTCCAAAATTAGCATCTATATGTACCAAAATCTAATTACTGCTCCAAAAGAAAGGTGTACCTCTGAAATTGCATGCTTGATTTCTTCTTGGCCTGCAATGCTTCAGCAAGCTCAATCTCCAAAGCAAGAACCCTTTCTAATGCATTGCCAGTGACAGATATTTCCTTGAACACATGGAATATATTTCCCCATTCTTGATTATCTTGAGCAACGGATAAAATTCATAAGAATCTGAACAGAGAAAAAGACATGTTTCACAGCAATCAATGCAAATGAGTTATTTACTTCATGAAGGAGTTGAATTCTCTTTTTTCATCTTTTCCAACTGCAATAAGAAGACACAATTTAGATCACATTTACACCAGACACAATTTAGATCACATTTACACCAGACACAACAATAACATGTAGAGTAAAAGAAATAAAAAGCTGCATCAAGTGAGATATAAATGGTTTACATTATCCAAATATATTTCAAAGAATCTCTTTTTTGCAGCTTCGGTATCAAATCCTTTAACTCCTTTAACAGAGGCAACACCTCCCAAAAAGTTTGCTTCTCCTTTCATGTTCAAAGAAGTCATAAATAATATAAATAATTAGAGTTCAAATAACTAACTCATTTTTAACAAATGGTGTCGGCTAGAAAACATCATTATGTGTCTGCATGTATTCATTTCAATCTTGGTCCCTTTTCAGTGAAATTTATTAACCATATTCACTTACAACATCAAGGTCCCAAATTTCTATTGACGGTTCCATTGAACCAGCAGCTAAGAAGTTTCCTGCAATGACAATGAAATAATAATGAGATAGAAAGTAGAGGAAGCATAAGGGGATCAAGTCAAATTTGAGCATGCAAATGAAGGCTAGAATTTAGAACTTATTTACTAAAACAGACAAGAGCACAAAAAAACAACATATTTAATAAAAAAAAAGGAGGAAACATGAGAGATGCATTGACAAAGGCAATATTTCCCACCTTTCTCTCTTCCTTGAAGGCAGTCAAGCCAAGCTGTGGATAGTAGAAATGCAGAAATTATGATATCATGATAATTAGATATAATTAGAGAAAAAATAATGTTGTATTAATTTTTAGGTCCTACCTAACACATAGTTTTGTCTTTTATGTGCAGCCATGTAGTATTGATAGGAGATCTAAATTATAGAATTTCTCTACCAGAAGAATCAACACGTTTACTTGTTGAAAAGGGAGACTGGGATTCCTTATTACAAAATGATCAGGTATCTTATTAAGGTTTGAACTTTGAATATAATTTGGAAAAGCTTCTAGGAATATTCTTTTCTTTCTTTTTTTTATTATCTAACTTGTATTAATGGGATGCATGGACACAATAAAACTAATGAAGCTAATGATAGAGCCAGAGAACGGAAACATGTTAAGAGGGTGGTATGAAGGGCCAATCACATTTGCTCTAACATACAAGTATTTTCCAAATAAAAAAGATTTGTTTACCTCGAGAAGACTCAGATCGTCCTCAATACGAGCACAAACAATGACGAAATCAGTTGGATTAATGATCTGTCTTCGAGTTCCTCAGAGTCATCATCATCCTTAACAATGTAAAACAATATGATGTTGTAGAGTCACAAATGAAGGTCAACAGCAGAATGCAGACGATGAATTAGAACTTACGTTCTTATCTTTGATATAAGGATCCAGATCGTTACTTGGATAATAAAGATCACCAATCCTGGAACTAAATACCTCAACTCTTAAGGTAAAGATATTGAAAGCAAACCACAGAATTTATAAGTAAAGCGAATATATTATTCTCCAATTACAATTTATAAGAATAAAGTAGTTGTGGATTTATAACTTAGATAGAAAGCACAATTGTTAGGTAGTCAAGTTAAGGTTGATTTCTAAACAAATATTTAAGCCTATCATAAGCACAAAATCTGGCATATAAAATTTGGTTCCCTAAATACTAAAAATATTTCAACAAATAGCACAGAGGAACAAAACTATTTATACTTCTATTATGTGTACAAACTATGACTAAATCTAACAACAGAAACATGTCAAATTTCAGCAGATGCTCTATACCTCTTCCTTGAGTCTATTCTCAACATGGAGACTAGACAATTGCTACATGTTGAACTAACACACTAGCCTCTGACTTGTTCTTGTTGTAGCACCAACTTGGATAGCAATTCTACCCTCCTTGGACAGTACTGAGGTTGACAATGGCGATCGCTCGGACCACAGTAGAAGCTTTGATAGTTTCTGAGGAAAAAAACACAACAATAAATAAATAAATAGTAAATAGTGTTGTTTGAAGAGAGGTCTTCCTTATAGGAAGTTCCTAGCTCTCTAATTATATATAAATAGCTTCGGATAGAGATCTGCAGAAGTTTATATATATAGCAAAACACAAGAAACAGAAACAACACACTCTTCCCATGGCTTCTGCAAAAGAGAGCAACACTAATGCACGAGAAGCTGCAACTTCTTCGTTCCATTACTAACTCTCATGCTGTAATTCATTTTTTTCTTTCTTTTTAATTTCATTGAATTTCCTAAATTTAGAAAATGTTCATTCAGTATCCTTACATACATGCCTTTATTTTCTGCCATAGCTTTAATTCCAAAATATCTGGACATAGAAGAATTAAAAGACGTAACTGATTAAAAATTTATCTATGATAGGAATTAATTAATTCCAATTTCAATACCTTATCAGCATATCCAATGTGGAAGATCTTCTGAATCTTTTATTTCTTTCTTCAAGTAAATAACAAAATGTGAGCATGCAAGTCATGACATTGATGAAAAAAGTAAACAAAGAAAGCATGTCCTTGCTGGATTCACATTGGGAGCTAAGCTAGTTTTGAATTTCAAAAATACACAATGATGAACATGCAGTAGTTATAGTAATAAGCACCAAAGAATTATCATCTATAACAGAAAACAAGTTCCACTCTTTTCCATCTCTCTCAGGAAATTCATCAACCACATGGCAAGCATAACAATACTGAACCGAAATACAGTTAGTAAACAAGCAACTGAGAATGAACAAGAAGAGAAAGAGAATAAAAATATAAATTGCAAATGAACAGAAACACACTACGAGCAATGTTGAGTGGATCAAAGAAAAAGAGAATGCAGAAGTGAGAACGTACCGGCGCCGCTGGCGGAGGAGACACATTAATGGAAGAGGTGCTTTGCTCAATCTCATAAGCTATAGCGTAGTGACCAGATTTGGAAACGCGTCGATAGAGGAGGCGCCTTCACTCGAACGCAGAAGGTTGATGGAAGCGGCAGACATGAGATGAATGGTGGTGACTATGGCAGCGACAAGATTTAGGGTTTCAGATGAACTCACTCTCGTTCTCCTTTCCTTCTCCCTCCGATGTGCGATCTCAGATTATACCTAGAAGGAAAAAGAAAATTAACCAAGAGAATTATACTTAGAGAGCTATTGAGACGAAAGTTTCACAAAACTCAGATTCAACCAAGCAGGACCACCATTGAAGGGGAAAAAGAAAATAAAGGCTCTGCTAAAGCTTAACCAAATTAGAATTAAGAAAATTCAGGATCAACTAAAATGCACAAAACCAGATAGCAGAAGCTCCACCGAGGACAGCAATGATGGCGTTACTTGTGGTGAGGAGGAGATGAGCGACGGCGCAACGAACCCTCAAATCGAAGCCAATAAACCTAATCAAAGAAGAGCGCTCCTTCGAAGGTAGCAACAACGACATTGCCGCCAGAGGAGAGCGTTGTGGATGAAATCGCAGATCTCATGCTGCGATGGAGTTTCTTCTTAGTTCTCACATTGCGATGGAAGTTCGATTGAATAGCACCATGTTTATTAGTGAAATAAAAGTGTTTTTATATCAGTGAAGCAAGAGCAGGTAATGGCATTTAAATCCGCCAAAATCACCAAAACACTACCGCTTTCTATGAGTAAATTATGGCAGCTGCATAAACCGCCTGAAGTTATGAATATAACGGCGGTTTTATTAAACCGCCATTATGTTGATGCCATTTTATACCCATTTTTTTGTAGTGTGTCTTTTGAATTTGTGGTTCATGAATGTTGGCTCTAGAAAGAATGATGAAAAAGGAGACATGTTACTGAGGATCTGAAAAATCATTAAAATGATTCTTGAAGCAAGAAAAAAATAGTGAATACAAAAAAAAAATCGAAAAAAAAAGAGAAAGAAAAAGAAAAGAAAAAGAAAGAAATAAAGTTGTGATCCAAGGCAAAAAGAGTGTGCTTAAGAACCCTGGACACCTCTAATTGGGGACTCTAGCAAAGCTGAGTCACAATCTGAAAAGGTTCACCCAGTTATGTGTCTGTGGCATGTATGTATCCGGTGGTAATACTGGAAGACAGAGTGCTTTGGGCCACAGCCGAGACTCAATAAGTAGATGTGTTCAAGAATCATCATACTTAACTAGGAGAATCAATAACACTATCTGGATTCTGAGTTCCTAAAGAAGCCAATCATTCTGAATTTCAAAGGATAGAGTGAGATGCCAAAACTATTCAGAGGCAAAAAGCTAAAAGCCCCGCTCATCTAATTAATACTGATCTTCATAGATGTTTTTGGAATTCATTGCATATTCTCTTCTTTTTATCTTATTTGATTTTTAGTTGCTTGAGGACAAGCAACAATTTAAGTTTGGTGTTGTGATGAGCGGATAATTTGTACGCTTTTTGGCATTGTTTTTAGTATGTTTTTAGTATGATCTAGTTAGTTTTTAGTATATTTTTATTAGTTTTTAGTTAAAATTCACTTTTCTGGACTTTACTATGAGTTTGTGTGTTTTTCTGTGATTTCAGGTATTTTCTGGCTGAAATTGAGGGACCTGAGCAAAAATCTGATTCAGAGACTGAAAAGGACTGCAGATGCTGTTGGATTCTGACCTCCCTGCACTCGAAGTGGATTTTCTGGAGCTACAGAAGCTCAATTGGCGCGCTCTCAATGGCGTTGGAAAGTAGACATCCTGGGCTTTCCAGCAATATATGATAGTCCATACTTTGCCCAAGATTTGATGGCCCAAACTGGCGTTCAAAGTCACCCTCAGAATTCCCAGCGTTAAACGCCGGAACTGGCACAAGAATGGGAGTTAAACGCCCAAACTGGCACCAAAGCTGGCGTTTAACTCCAAGAAGAGTCTCTACACGAAAATGCTTCAATGCTCAGCCCAAGCACACACCAAGTGGGCCCGGAAGTGGATTTTTATGTCATTTACTCATCTCTGTACACCCTAGGCTACTAGTTCTCTATATATAGGACCTTTTACTATTGTATTTTCATCATCTGGGTAGCTATCTTTGTTCCGATGCTATCTTAGATCATTGGGAGGCTGGCCATTCGGCCATGCCTAGATATTGTTCTTATGTATTTTCAACGGTGGAGTTTCTACACACCATAGATTAAGGTGTGGAGCTCTGCTGTACCTCGAGTATTAATGCAATTACTATTGTTCTTCTATTCAATTCCGCTTGTTCTTGTTCTAAGATATCACTTGTTCTTCAACTTGATGAATGTGATGATCCGTGACACTCATCATCATTCTCACCTATGAACGCGTGCCTGACAACCACCTCCGTTCTACCTTAGATTGGGTGAATAACTCTTGGATTCCTGATACACGATGCATGGTTGATTGCCTAACAACCGAGTGCTCGCCTGACAACCGAGCCAGCCATTCCGTGAGATCAGAGTCTTCGTGGTATAGGCTAGAACTGATGGCGGCATTCAAGAGAATCCGGAAGGTCTAACCTTGTCTGTGGTATTCTGAGTAGGATTCAATGATTGAATGACTGTGACGTGCTTCAAACTCCTGAGAGCAGGGCGTTAGTGACAGATGCAAAAGAATCACTGGATTCTATTCCGGCCTGATTGAGAACCGACAGATGGATAGCCGTGCCGTGACAGGGTGCGTTGAACATTTCCACTGAGAGGATGGGAGGTAGCCACTGACAACGGTGAAACCCTTGCATAAGCTTGCCATGGAAAGGAGTAAGAAGGATTGGATGAAGACAGTAGGAAAGCAAAGAGACGGAAGGGACCAAGCATCTTCATACGCTTATCTGAAATTCCCACCAATGAATTATATAAGTATCTCTATCTTTATCTTTATGTTTTATTCGTATATCACCCATATCCATTTGAGTTTGCCTGACTAAGATTTACAAGGTGACCATAGCTTGCTTCATACCAACAATCTCTGTGGGATCGACCCTTACTCGCGTAAGGTTTATTACTTGGATGACCCAGTACACTTGCTGGTTAGTTGTGCGAAATTGTGTTTATGCCATGGTATTGAACACCAAGTTTTTGGATTCATTACCGGGGATTATTTGATTCGTGAAAAGTATTGATCACAATTTCGCGCTATCAGGTGACCATAGCTTGCTTCATACCAACAATCTCCGTGGGATCGACCCTTACTCGCGTAAGGTTTATTACTTGGACCACCCAGTGCACTTGCTGGTTAGTTGTGCGAAGTTGTGATAAAGAGTTGAGATTACAATTGTGCGTACCATGTTGATGGCGCCATTGATGATCACAATTTCGTGCACCAAGTTTTTGGCGCCGTTGCCGGGGATTGTTCGAGTTTGGACAACTGACGGTTCATCTTGTTGCTTAGATTAGGTATTTTTCTTCAGAGTTCTTAAGAATGAATTCTAGTGTTTCAAGGTGATGTTCTTATCATCACCAAAGCTGATTGATTTTCATCAATTTAGCTCTTGAATGCAATGTCCTGCTGAAACTTGGCTAGCCATGTCTAATTCCTTTAGACTGAAGCTTTAGACTAACATTGCATGATTCTTGGAATTCTCATTAAGAATTTTGATATCTTTATTTTCTTTTCCACTTAATTTTCGAAAAATCCAAAAAAATTACAAAATCATAAAAATCAAAAATATTTCTTGTCTGAGTCTAGTCTCATTTTAAGTTTGATGTCAATTGCATGTTTCTGTTCTTCTTGCATTTATCATGTGTCTTCATTGATCTTCAAGTTGTTCTTGATGATTTACTTGCTCTGATCTTTAAATTCTCTTGTTTTGAGTGTTTTGTTGTTTCTCATATGCATTCTCAATTTGTTAGTGTCAGTAGTATACAAACTTCTAAGTTTGGTGTCTTGCATGCATTGTTTATTTGATTTTAGTTGCATTTTGATTTTTCCTCATCATTAAAAATCCAAAAAAATTTTTAATTTGTGTCTTTCAAAGTCAATAATGCAGAGAATTGAAGATTCAGACCATACAGCAGAGGAATTTCACAGAAAAAGCTGGGCATTCAAAATGCCCGGTAAGGAAGGAAAACTGGCGTTTAAATGCCAGCCAGGGTGCATGGCTGGGCGTTTAACGCCCAAAAGGGTAGTGTTTTGGGCGTTAAACGCCAGAATGGATACCATTCTGGGCGTTTAACGCCAAGATGGCACAAGAGGGAAGATTCTATTTTTAATTCAAATTTTTTTCAGGTTTTCAAAATTTTTCAAAATCAAATCTTTTTCAAATCATATCTTTTCAATCATATGTTTTCAAAATCAATTTTTTCCATTTTCAAAAATACTTGCTATCAATTAATGATTTGATTCAACATTTCAAGTATGTTGCCTTTTCTGTTGAGAAAGATTTAATGTTTGACTCATATCTTTTCTTGTTAGCCAAGTCATTAATTTTTAAAATCAAATCTTTTTAAATTGTTTTTCAAATCATATCTTCTCAATCATATCTTTTTAAAACTATATCTTTTCAATCATATATTTTTCTCACATCTTTTTCAAAATAGTTTTCAATCATATCTTGTTGATTTCTAATTTCAAAATCTTTTTCAAAAATCACTTGATTTCTTTTCCACTCTTGGTTTTCGAAAATCAATTAATGTTTTTCAAAATGTTTTTAAAATCTTTTACTTAATTTTCGAAAATTTCTTCCCCTCTTCTCACATCCTTCTATTTATGGACTAACACTACTCCTCAATGCACAATTCGAACTCCATCTTTCCTTGATAAGTTTGAATTTTCTACCTCTTCCTTCTATTTTTCTTTTCCTCTGACACCTCAAGGAATCTCTATACTATGACATAGAGAATTCCATATTTTCTTGTTTTTTTCTCTTTCATATGAGCAGGAGCAAAGATAAAAGCATTCTTGTTGAGGCTGATCCTGAAACTGAAAGGACCTTGAAGCGAAAGCTAAGAGAAGCTAAAGCACAATTCTCTGTAGAGGACCTAACAGAAATCTTCAAAGAAGAAGACATGGCAGCCGAAAACAACAACAATGCCAACAATGCAAGGAAGGTGCTGGGTGACTTTACTGCACCTACTCCTGACTTCTATGGGAGAAGCATCTCTATCCCTGCCATTGGAGCAAACAACTTTCAGATTAAGCCTCAATTAGTTTCTCTAATGCAACAGAATTGCAAGTTTCATGGACTTCCATAGGAAGATCCTCATCAGTTTCTAGCTGAGTTCTTACAAATCTGTGACACTGTCAAAACCAATGGGGTTGACCCTGAGGTCTACAGACTTATGCTATTCCTTTTTGCTGTAAGAGACAGAGCTAGGATATGGTTGGACTCACAACCTAAAGAAAGCCTGAACTCTTGGGAAAAGCTAGTCAATGCCTTCTTGGCAAAGTTCTTTCCACCTCAAAAATTAAGTAAGCTTAGAGTGGAAGTCCAAACCTTCAGACAAAAGGAAGGTGAATCCCTCTATGAAGCTTGGGAAAGATACAAACAATTGATCAGAAAGTGTCCTTCTGACATGCTTTCTGAATGGAGCATCATAGGTATCTTCTATGATGGTCTGTCTGAACTGTCGAAGATGTCATTGGATAGTTCTGCTGGAGGCTCTCTTCATCTGAAGAAAATGCCTGCAGAAGCTCAATAACTGATTGAAATGGTTGCAAATAACCAATTCATGTACACTTCTGAAAGGAATCCTGTGAACAATGGGACGAATCAGAAGAAAGGAATTCTTGAGATTGATACTCTAAATGCCATATTGGCTCAGAACAAAATATTGACTCAGCAAGTCAATGTGATTTCTCAAAGTCTGTCTGGAATGCAAGCAGCACCAGGCAGTACTAAGGACGCTTCATCTGAAGAAGAAGCTTATGATCCTGAGAACCCTTCAATGGAAGAGGTGAATTACATGGGAGAACCCTATGGAAACACCTATAATCCTTCATGGAGAAATCATCCAAATCTTTCATGGAAGGATCAACATAGACCTCAACAAGGTTTCAACAATAATAATGGTGGAAGAAACAGGTTTAGCAATGGCAAGCCTTTTCCATCATCTTCTCAGCAACAGACAGAGAATTCTAAGCAGAGCAACTCTGACTTAGCAACCATGGTCTCTGATCTAATCAAAACCACTCAAAGTTTCATGACTGAAACAAGGTCCTCCATTAGAAACTTGGAGGCACAAGTGGGACAGCTGAGCAAGAAAATTACTGAACTCCCTCCAAGTACTCTTCCAAGCAATACAGAAGAGAATCCAAAAGGAGAGTGTAAGGCCATCAACATGGCCGAATTTGGAGAGGAGGAAGAGGCAGTGATCGCTAATGAGGAAGACCTCAATGGATGTCCACTGGCCTCCAATGTATTCCCTAATGAGGAACCATGGGAATCTGAGGCTCACACTGAGACCATAGAGATTCCATTGGATTTACTTCTGCCATTCATGAGCTCTGATGAGTATTCTTCCTCTGAAGAGGATGAAGATTTCACTGAAGAGCAAGTTGCTAATACCTTGGAGCAATCATGAAGCTAAATGACAAGTTATTTGGTAATGAGACTTTGGAGGATGAACCCCCTTTGCTCACCAAAGAACTAGATAACTTGACTAGGCAGAAATTACCTCAAAAGAGACAGGACCCTGGGAAGTTCTCAATACCTTGTATTATAGGTGCCATGACCTTTGAGAAGGCTCTGTGTGACCTAGGGTCAAGCATAAACCTCATGCCTCTCTCTGTAATGGAGAAGCTAGGGATCATTGAGGTGCAAGCTGCAAGAATCTCACTAGAGATGGCAGACAATTCAAGAAAACAAGCTTATGGACTTGTAGAGGATGTTCTGGTAAAAGTTGAAGACCATTACATCCCTGTTGATTTCATAGTCCTAGAAACTGGGAAGTGCATGGATGAATCCACCATCCCTGGCAGACCCTTCCTAGCCACAGCAAAGGCTGTGATTGATGTTAACAGAGGAGAATTGATCATTCAAGTGAATGAAGAATCCATTGTGTTTAAGGCTCAAGGATATCCCTCTGTAACCATGGAGAGGAAGCATGAAGAGCTTCTCTCAAAACAGAGTCAAACAGAGCCCCCACAGTCAAACTCTAAGTTTGGTGTTGGGAGGTCACAACCAAATTCTAAGTTTGGTGTTGAACCCCCACATTCAAACTCTAAATTTGGTGTTGGGAGGTTCTAACATTGCTCTGAACATCTGTGAGGCTCCATGAGAGCCCACTGTCAAGCTACTGACATTAAAGAAGCGCTTGTTGGGAGGCAACCCAATGATATATTTATCTATTTTCCTTTTGTTATTTTATGTTTTTTGTAGGTTGATGATCATGTGAAGTCACAAAAACAATTGAAAAAGAAAAAACAGAATGAAAAACAGAAAGAAAAACAGCACACCCTAGAGGAAAAGCTTGCTGGTGTTTAAACGCCAGTAAGGGCAGCAAATGGGCGTTTAACGCCTAGTCTGGCACCATTCTGGGCGTTTAACGCCAGAAAGGGGCACCAGACTGGCGTTTAACGCCAGAAATGGGCAAGAAGCTGGCGTTAAATGCCAGAAATGGGCACCAGACCGGCGTTTAACGCCAGAATTGGCAGAAGGAGCATTTTTGCTTGCTACTTGGTGCAGGGATGAATTTTCCTTGACACCTCAGGATCTGTGGACCCCACAGGATCCCCACCTACCCCACCATTCTCTCTCTTCTTCACCCATTCACCAATCACTTCAACACCTCTTCCCCAAAAACCACTCACCTATTAAATTCCACTATTCTCTTCACCACTCAATCCATCCTTCATAAAACCCCACCTACCTCACCATTCAAATTCAAACCACTTTCCCTCCCAAACTCACCCATAAATTGCCGAACCATACCCCCTCTCCACTCCTATATAAACCCTTCTTCACTCCTTCATTTTCACACAACCTAAACACTACTTCTCCCCCTTAGCTGAACCACAAAGCCCCCTCCATCTCCTCCATTTTCTTCTTCTTCTACTCCCTTCTTTTTTCTTTTGCTCGAGGACGAGCAAACCTTCTAATTTTGGTGTGGTAAAAGTGTTACTTTTTGTTTTTCCATAACCATTTATGGCACCTAAGGCCAGAGAAACCTCTAGAAAAAGGAAAGGAAAGGCAAAAGCTTCCACCTCCGAGTCATGGGAGATGGAGAGATTCATCTCAAGGGTGCATCAAGACTACTTCTATGAAGTTGTGGCCATGAAGAAGGTGATCCCCGAGGTCCCTTTCAAACTCAAAAAGAGTGAATATCCGGAGATCCGACATGAGATCCAAAGAAGAGGTTGGGAAGTTCTTACCAACCCCATTCAACAAGTCGGAATCTTAATGGTTCAAGAGTTCTATGCCAATGCATGGATCACCAAGAACCATGATCAAAGTGTGAACCCGGACCCAAAGAATTGGCTAACAATGGTTCGTGGGAAATGCTTAGATTTTAGTCCGGAAAATGTAAGGTTGGCATTCAACTTGCCCATGATGCAAGGAGATGAACACCCTTACACTAGAAGGGTCAACTTTGATCAAAGGTTGGACCAAGTCCTCATAGACATTTGTGAAGAGGGCGCTCAATGGAAGAGAGATTCAAGAGGGAAGCCGGTTCAACTGAGAAGGCATGACCTCAAGCCCGTGGCTAGGGGATGGTTGGAGTTTATCCAACGCTCAATCATTCCCACTAGCAACCGGTTCGAAGTTACTATAGACCGGGCTATCATGATTCATAGCATCATGATTGGAGAGGAAGTAGAAGTTCATGAGGTTATATCCCAAGAACTTTATAAGGTGGCGGACAAGTCCTCTACCTTGGCAAGGTTAGCCTTCCCTCATCTCATTTGTCACCTCTGTTATTCAGTCGGAATTGACATAGAGGGAGACATCCTCATTGATGAAGACAAGCCCATCACTAAGAAGAGGATGGAGCAAACAAGAGATCCCACTCATGGACATGAGGAGATTCCTCATCATGAAATCCCTGAGATGCCTCAAGGGATGCACATTCCTCCACAAAACTATTGGGAGCAAATCAACACCTCCCTAGGAGATTTGAGTTCCAACATGGGACAACTAAGGGTGGAGCACCAAGAACATTCCATCCTCCTCCATGAAATTAGAGAAGATCAAAGAATCATGAGAGAGGAGCAACAAAGGCAAGGAAGAGACATTGACGAGCTCAAGCACTCCATAAGATCTTCAAGAGGAAGAACAAGCCGCCATCACTAAGGTGGACCCGTTCTTTAATCTCCTTGTTCTTTATTTTTCTGTTTTTCAAATTTTCATGCTTATGTTTATCTATGTTTGTGTCTTATGATCATTAGTGTCTTAGTGTCTATGCCTTAAAGTTATGAATGTCCTATGAATCCATCACCTTTCTTAAATGAAAAATGTTCTTAATTGAAAAAGAGAAGAATTGCATGAATTTCGAATTTTATAACAGATTAATTATTTTGATGTGGTGGCAATACTTTGACGTCTGAATGTATGCTTGAACAGTGCATATGTCTTTTGAATTTGTTGTTCATGAATGTTGGCTCTTGAAATAATGATTAAAAAAAGGAGACATGTTATTGAGGATCTGAAAAATCATAAAAATGATTCTTGAAGCAAGAAAAAGCAGTGAATACAAAAAAAAGAGAGAGATTATGTGCGAAAAAAAAGAGAGAGAAAACAAGCAGAAAAAAACCAAAAGGCAAGGGTAAAAATAAAGTCGTGATCCAAGGCAAAAAGAGTGTGCTTAAGAACCCTGGACACCTCTAATTAGGGACTCTAGCAAAGCTGAGTCACAATCTGAAAAGGTTCACCCAGTTATGTGTCTGTGGCATGTATGTATCCGGTGGTAATACTGGAAGACAGAGTGCCTTAGGCCACGGCCAAGACTCATAAAGTAGCTGTGTTCAAGAATAATCATACTTAACTAGGAGAATCAACAACACTATCTGGATTCTGAGTTCCTATAGAAGCCAATCATTCTGAATTTCAAAGGATAGAGTGAGATGCCAAAACTGTTCAGAGGCAAAAAGCTAAAAGCCCTGCTCATCTAATTAATACTGATCTTCATAGATATTTTTGGAATTCATTGCATATTCTCTTCTTTTTATCTTATTTGATTTTCAGTTGCTTGGGGACAAGCAACAATTTAAGTTTGGTGTTGTGATGAGCGGATAATTTATACGCTTTTTGGCATTGTTTTTAGTATGTTTTTAGTATGTTTTAGTTAGTTTTTATTATATTTTTATTAGTTTTTAGTTAAAATTCACTTTTCTGGACTTTACTATGAGTTTGTGTATTTTTTTGTGATTTCAGGTATTTTCTGGCTGAAATTGAGGGACCTGAGCAAAAATCTGATTCAGAGGCTGAAAAGGACTGCAGATGCTGTTGGATTCTGTCCTCCCTACACTCGAAGTGGATTTTCTGGAGCTACAGAAGCCCAATTGGCGCGCTCTCAATTACGTTAGAAAGTAGACATTCTGGGCTTTACAGGAATATATAATAGTTCATATTTTGCCTGAGATTTGATGGCCCAAATCGGCGTTCCAAATCAGCTCAAGACTGCCCGGTGTTAAACGCCGGAACTGGCACAAGAATGGGATTTAAACGCCCAAACTAGCACAAAAGCTGGCGTTTAACTCCAAGAAAAGTCTCTACACATGAAAGCTTCAATGCTCAGCCCAAGCACACACCAAGTAGGCCCGGAAGTAGATTTTTATGTCATTTACTCATCTTTGTAAACCCTAAGCTACTAGTTCTTTACAAATAGGACCTTTTGCTATTGTATTTGACATCTTTTGATCACTTTAGATCTCTAGATCATCTTTGGACGTCAAGTTCTTAGATTATGGGGCTGGCCTCTCGGCCATCCCTAGACCTTGTTCTTATGTATTTTCAACGGTGGAGTTTCTATACACCATAGATTAAGGTGTGGAGCTCTGCTGTACCTCGAGTATTAATGCAATTACTATTGTTCTTCTATTCAATTCAGCTCATTCTTGTTCTAAGATATTCATTCGCACCCAAGAACATGATGAATGTGATGATTATGTGATGCTCATCATCATTCTCACTTATGAACGCGTGCCTGACAACCACTTCCGTTCTAAAAGCAAACAAGGCTTGAATGTTTATCTCTTGGATTTCTTAATCGGAATCTTTGTGGTATAAGCTAGAATTGATGGCGGCATTCAAGAGAATTCGGAAGGTCTAAACCTTGTCTGTGGTATTCTGAGTAGGATTCAAGGATTGAATGACTGTGACGAGCTTCAAACTCCTGAAGGCTGGGCGTTAGTGACAGACGCAAAAGAATCACTGGATTCTATTCCAACCTGATTGAGAACCGATAGATGATTAGCCGTGCTGTGACAGAGCGCGTTGAACATTTTCACTGAGAAGATAGGACTGTAGCCATTGACAACGGTGATGCCCAACATACAGCTTGCCATGGAAAGGAGTAAGAAGGATTGGATGAAGACATTAGGAAAGCAGAGAGACGGAAGGGACAAAGCATCTCCATACGCTTATCTGAAATTCTCACCAATGAATTACATAAGTATCTCTATCTTTATTTTATGCTTTATTCATAAATCATCTATAACCATTTGAATCTGCCTGACTGATATTTACAAGATGACCATAGCTTGCTTCATACCAATAATCTCCGTGGGATCGACCCTTACTCGTGTAAGGTTTATTACTTGGACGACCCAGTGCACTTGCTGGTTAGTTGTGCGAAGTTATGATAAAGAGTTAAGATTGCAATTGAGCGTACCATGTTGATGGCGCCATTGATGATCACAATTTCGTGCACCAGTGCTACTCCAACTCTCTTCCTTATATCTTCGTTCTTTATTTTATCTAGTCGCGTATGACCGCTCATCCATCTCAATATCTTCATCTTTGCCACACTTAGCTTATATTCGTGCTCCCTTTTGGCCGCCTAACACTCTGTACCATAAAGCATAGCCGGTCTTATAGTAGTACGATAGAATTTACCTTTAAGTTTTAAAGACACTTTTTTGTCATATATAAAACCAGAAGCACTCTGCCATTTTGACCAACCTGCTTGGATCCTATGATTTACATGCTGTTTAATCTCTTCATTATCTTGTATGATGCACCTAAGATACTTAAAGCTTTTAACTTTTCGTAGGATGCTTTTTTCAATTTTCACCTTTATATTAGGTGTTTTCCTTCGCAGACCGAACTTACATCCCATATATTTCGTCTTGCTACGACTTATGCGCAGACCATATACTTCTAGAGCTCCTCTCCATAAGTCCAACTTCTTATTTAGGTCTTCCCTTGACTCTCCTATAAGAACGATATCATCAGCAAAAAGCATGCACCATGGCACAGACTCTTGGATGTGCTCTGTGAGTACTTCCAAGATTAATGTGAAAATGTATGGACTTAAGGAAGATCCCTGGTGTAATCATATACCAATAAAAAATTTCTCTGTCGCATTACCTTGAGTATTCACACTTGTTGTGGCCCCATCATACATGTCTTTAATTGTACGAATATATGCGATTCTTACTCTCTTCTTTTCTAAGACCTTCCATAAGACCTCCCTTGACACCTTATCGTATGCTTTTTCCAAATCAATAAACATCATATGTAGATCCCTTTTATTACTACGATACCTCTCCGTCATCCTTCTTAACAAGTATATTACTTCGGTGGTGGATCTGTCTGGCATAAAACAAAATTGGTTCTATGTTATTTGTGTCTTTTTGCTCAACCTCCGTTCTATCACTATTTTCCATAACTTCATGGTATGACTCATGAGATTGATCCCTCTATAATTTTCGCAACTTTGTATATCCCCCTTATTCTTGTAGATAGATATCAAGGTGCTCTTTCTCTACTTATCAGGCATCTTCTTTGACATTAAAATCTCATTAAAAATCTTGGTTAACCAATTGATACCTTTTTTCTCAAAGACCCTTCCAAATTTCAATCGGGATATTATCAGGTCCTATCGCACTGCAATTTTTCATCTGCTTTAGAGCCTTTTTACCTCAAAGTCTCGAATCCTTTGATAGTAGTCAAAGTTTTTATCTTCTTCCCTTGTGCATAACCGACCAAGGTTTGGAAGAGTCTTATGCCTTTCATTAATCTTCTCCTCTTGAGCCAACACCTCTCCGTCTTTATCCTTTATGCACTTAACCTGATCCAAATCTCTCGTTCTTCTTTCATGGCTCTTTGTGATTCTATATATACCTTTTTCTCCTTCTTTCGTGCCTAGAGACTGGTAGAAACCCTCATATGCTCTTGTTCTTACTTCACTGACAGCCACTTTTGTCTCTTTCTTAATCGCCTTATATTTTTTCCAATTATCTGCGTTGCGGCACAAAGACTACTCTTTAAAGCACTCCCTTTTTAACTTTATCTTTTCTTGTACACTGACATTCCACCACCAGAATTCCTTATCTCTTGGTCCTATCCCTTTAGATTCACCAAAACTTTCTTTTGTTATTCTTCTGATAACTTCTACCATCTCCCTCCACATCTCCTCCGCGCTTCTATTCCCATCCCACTTTGCCTCTTCTCCTACCCGTCTTAGGAAGCTCCTTTATTCCTCACTTTTCATCCGCCACCACCTCGTCCTTGGGTTCTTCGTATAATGTCTTTTCCTCAATTTTTACTCAACACGAAAATCCATGACGAGCATCTTATGTTGTGTTGTTAAACTCTCTCCCGAAATAATTTTACAATTAATGCAAAATTTTCGGTCGACTCTCATCAATAAGAAGAAGTCGATTTGAGAGCTTATCATGCCACTGTTATAGGTTATAAGATGTTTGTCTCTCTTTTTAAAAATGTATCTGCGATGAGAAGGTCAAAGGTTAAGGAAAAGTCCAAAATAGTTTTACCATCGGCATTGATCATCCTGAAACCATGACCTCTGTGAATACTTCCATACCCAGTCACTTCTTTTCCAACATGGCCATTTAAATATCTTCCTAAAAAAAATCTTATCTTCTGAAGGTATGTATTGGACCAAACTCTCTATATTCTCCCAAAACCTTATCTTGTGTTGTTTGTCCGAACCCAATTGTAGTGCATATGCGCTAATCACATGAAAAATACCTCCCTCCACCATAAGTTTGATAGAGATGATCCGATCTCCCACCCTCTTGACATCCACTACGTCCTTCTTCCACTGCTTATCCACAATAATACCTACCTCATTCCTACTCTTCACCTTTCTTGTATACCAAAGTTTGAATCCGGAAGTATCCAACTCCCTAGCCTTTGCACCAACCAATTTTATTTCTTGTAGGCACATAATGTTAATCTTTCTGTCATGGTGTCCACCACCTCCTTGGATTTTCCTGTTAGGGTGCCTATGTTCCATGTCCCAAATTTCAACCTTATGTCGCCCTGACCTTTACCTTTTACTTTGTGAACTAGCTTATTTACCCTCGCTCGTTTACGGAAACGTGGGAACCCTTGCTCATTTAACACTACATCCAAACAATAATGCAGTGACTCTTGCTCATTTGACACTGTACTTGAGCCATACAGCGCGTTGCTTTCGGGCAACGACCTAGCTTTAGTGCAATAATTGTCTTTGATTCATGTCATGAAGATTCGGCTAAGTTTTTATGTTGGTTGTCAAAGACCTAACACAACCCTCCTCTTTTATCTGGGTTTGGGACCGGCTATGTACTGCAAGTGTAACATAGGTGGAGTTATTCTAGGTATATCCAACCACTGATTTTTTATCTGCAGCCTTGTTGGTTCAATGAATGAGATCCCACTTTCTGTAACTGGAATTATTCTATTCAAAGCTCCTACTAGTTTGGAGAACTCTGCTAGCATTTTATTCGGTTAGCAATAGTGTCGTAGTTTTCGTGTATTAAATCTTGTTGCAAAGCTAAGTGTGACTTGTAGGCCTTCTGGCAGGAGTATTTTTTGCTAAAGCCAAAATGCGAGACAAAATTTGAACCTGAATGGCATTCAAAGAGTGCTTTGCACTTGAAGTGATCATCTCTACCTCAATCGGATTCAATTCTGTGGATGAAGGTGGAACAGTGAAGTTCAATGTAGTTCTGACTTCTGACAGGCATATTTGATAGATGTTATCATCTAAATTTCACGCCACTTAAACATGCAGCCTCGGGTGATTGGTCTGTTGATTCTTGACTTCAAAAGTACCTAGGTTGACTGAGCATTTCTTTCACTGAGAAGTGGATGGTCCACTCCTTCTCATGTGGATCTTCTGAGGTAGAAGCTAATTGGGTTGCACTGGCAGCAAAATTATTGCTAACCTTTTGCAAAATTATCCACATCTCTCTATATTTATTTTAATTAGGCATCATCTTGATTTTATTTGTAGTAAAATGAGTGTTACTGTTACTAGGTTATTATTCCTGTTTTATTTTTTATTTTTTGTTAGACTGATAAAAACTACGTTATGTAATCACTTCTCAATGTTATGTTTGTTAGAAATGGTATGTGGATCAAATTAATCATACAGTATGGTGTTATATGAACCTAATTTCTAAAGGATGGGGAATTTGGGTTTTTTGTTGTCATTAGGAGGGGGATTTGCGATAAATACTAATTTTTTAACTTAAATGATATGGTTAAGAGACTAATCTCTACACAGTTTTTATTTTAAAGTAAAAACGGTAATTCCATTCCAAAATAAAAAGTGCGTCATCCATACCCAGTTTGTAAGGAGTATATTATGCATATTTTTTCTTAAACCTGTCTTATTATTTTATGGTGCACATATTTTTTTTGAGTAAATGTCCAAAATGGTCCCTGAATTTCAAATTGCTACTCAATTTAGTCTTCAACTTTTAAAAATGACCAATTAAATTCCTGAAATTCAAAATAATGCATCTCCGTTAGTCCCTCGCAGAAGTGCCGTCTAAATGTTGATGATGTGGAGCGTGAACTGCCATGTGGACATTCCATTAAACGACGTCGTTGAGGGAGAGGGATGCCCTAAGTGTGTGAAACGACGTTGTCCAACATCTTCTCCCCTTTGAATAAACAATTCCCACTGGTCCCCTCTATTTTCAACGTTTCCCACCAAAACCTCAAAGAAACATTCTCTTCTTTTTTGTCCGTTTGTTCTCCCATACTTTCCACTCACATTTTCTCGCTAGCGATCATCCAATGAATCTATTCTTTTTGGTCAGTGAAAGACTTATCGACGAAGCATCACCTTCGCACACTACCGATGGTAAGAGGTAAGGGTTGATGTTGACCCCTAAATGTTTTTTCCTTTTTTTTATTTCATTGAGGGTTTTTGGTACTTATGTGTGAATGAGTCATTGTATACGTAAATGAGTGGTTTAGAATACTGTGGTTGTTAATGGTGTAAACGTTAGGGTTTTGGGTTTCTGATATGAACCTTGTAACCACTATGATCATAATGTGGTTTAAATTATAGTCATTATGAAGTAAATGTATGCGTTCTTATTACAAATATAGTGTTGAGTTCTTGTTCTATGCAACATGGTTTGTTTTGCTACAAAATGACTAATGCCATCTGGTTTTGCGTTATGCTGTAAACTTCAGATGCCTGATCGATTGAAACTTGTTTTCCACCATGGTGAAAAGTTTGAGACAGATCCTGGTGGAAGTGTTATCTACACATCTAACTTGTATGATGAATGAGTTAGAGTCGATGAAGACTATCTTGACGTGTGTGCATTAACAAGTTATTATAGAGAATTGGGGTATGACAAGGCTGAAGCATGTTGGTTTTTAGACCCTAAAGATGGGTTGGAGTTTGGTCTTAGGAGATTGCAAGTGGACCAGGACCTTATTAATATGATCAGGCACTGCCATGAGAATAACAACGTCATCCACATCTATTTCGAGCATGGACCTTTGATTCATGATATAATTGATGTAATGGAGTTGTCTGAGACTGAAGATGATGATGATCATGTTATAGGCCAAAAGGTTGGAATGGAAGGCATGGAAGAAGTTAGAGTAGAAGGTGTTGAAGTTGTTAACGGAAACCAGCACAATATTAAGTCAACTTGAAGAACCAATTACCTTTATCCCAATTGAACTAAAATCCATTGTCCCAAGCCCACTATCCACAAGCCCATTGCCCCCTCATCCCATTGCCTCCAAGTATACTCTACCAAAATTCACTGCCCTCAAGATAAATGTCTCCAAACCTTGCTCACAGGCCAAGTCCCATAAATCTCTATCCCAACCAAATTCCATTACTTCCAAACTCATATCTCACAAAGTCCTCTCTCAACCTTTCCCCCAATCAACAATGCACAAACCAAAAAACCTAGTGCATCAAAAAATAAGCCAAACCTATTAACTTTAAATTCAATGCATCTAAAAAAATGCCTATAAGGTATATCACAAGATCACAAGGTTGGAGGAAACAAGTAAACAAAGAGCCAGTTTACTTGAATGTTGATAGCTCATCTGATTCTTATGAGTTTGTAGACGGCAGTTTATACAAGCCGCACATGCCACTTGGGTGTGCGGACTCAAGCAGTGACAATGATAAAGGCAAAAAATTGGCTACAGGTGATAAAGATGTTCTCGTCCTCCCTCAATGGATGCATCTGATTATGAGAAGGAGGTAGATGGTGTTGAGGAAGAAGAAAACTTGCAATATATGTAAATTAGATTTTTTATTATAATTAATGCCATTTAAGTATAATTACTGATTTTATTCTTTCTTTTGCTAGTGATGTAACGCATGAATCTGTATGGCAATATTTTTTTCTGATGATAGTTAGAAATCTGATGAACTAAAGACTCCACTAGACTCTGAAGATGATGCAGACCCAGCTGTGAATCCCATCTTCAATGATGCTACCATGTTTAGACATGTGAGGTTAGAGTTAAGTATGGAGTTTACCACTAGGGATGCTTTTAAGAAAAGAGTTAGAAATTATACGTTGCAAGAGGGTATGAGTGTTAGGTACAAGAAAAATGACACTACTGGATGTAAGGTGGTATGCAAGAATGAAGATTGTCCCTGGATGGTGTTTTGTTCTTATAACAAATGGAATGGATGTTGGCAGATTAAGACTTTTAATGATGATCATACATGTGAGAGAACTTTCAAGAATAGATGTGCAACTAAGTCTTGGGTAACTGATATACTTGTTAAGAAGGTTAGGAAGCTCCCCACATTTAGACACTGTGAGATTTTTAATTACTTTTAAGACAAAAACTGGAATACAATTGTCTAGGACTACAATTACAAGAGCTTTGGGTGATGCAAGGAAGATAGTGAGGGGTGATGAAGCTACAAAATCTGCTAAACTCAGAGATTATGCAGAGGAGCTGTTGAGATCTAATCCGAGTTCAACTATCAAATTAGGTGTTAGTCAATGCCTATCGAAAACGGTGTATTTGAAAGGTTTTATGTCTGTTTGGATAGATGTAAGAAAGGTTTTGAGGGTGGCTGTAGACCCTTGATAGGACTAGATGGTGCTTTTTTGAAGACCTATTATGGAGGTTGGCTGTTGTGCACCATGGGTCAGGACGCGAATAATCATGTATATCTGATGAGCGGATAATTTGTACGCTTTTTGGCATTGTTTTTAGTATATTTTTAGTATGTTCTAGTTAGTTTTTAGTATATTTTTATTAGTTTTTAGTTAAAATTCACTTTTTTGGACTTTACTATGAGTTTGTGTATTTTTCTGTGATTTCAGGTATTTTCTGGCTGAAATTAAGGGACCTGAGCAAAAATCTGATTCAGAGACTAAAAAGGACTGCAGATGCTGTTGGATTCTGACCTCCCTGCACTCGAAGTAGATTTTCTGGAGCTACAGAAGCCCAATTGGCGCGCGCTCAATGGCGTTGGAAAGTAGACATCCTGGGCTTTCCAGCAATGTATAATAGTCCATACTTTGCTCGAGATTTGATGGCCCAAACCGGCGTTCCAAATCAGCTCAAGAATGCCCGGCGTTAAACGCCGGAACTGGCATAAGAATGGGAGTTAAACGCCCAAACTGGCACAAAAGCTGGCGTTTAACTCCAAGAGAAGTCTCTACACGAAAATGCTTCAATGCTCAGCCCAAGCACACACCAAGTGGGCCCGGAAGTGGATTTTTATGTCATTTACTCATCTCTGTAAACCCTAGGCTACTAGTTCTCTATAAGTAGGACCTTTTACTATTGTATTGGAATCTTGGTAGCTATCTTTAGTCTTATGCTATCTTAGATCATGGGGTCTGGCCTCACGGACATTCCTAGACCTTGTTCTTATGTATTTTCAACGGTGGAGTTTCTACACACCATAGATTAAGGTGTGGAGCTCTGCTGTACCTCGAGTATTAATGCAATTAGTATTGTTCTTCTATTCAATTCATCTTGTTCTTGTTCTAAGATAACACTTGTTCTTCAACTTGATGAATGTGATGATCCGTGACACTCATCATCATTCTCACCTATGAACGTGTACCTGACAACCACCTCCGTTCTACCTTAGATTGGGTGGATATCTCTTGGATTCTTTAACCGGAATCTTTGTGGTATAAGCTAGAATTGATGGCGGCATTCAAGAGAATCCGGAAGGTCTAAACCTTGTCTGTGGTATTCTGAGTAGGATTCAATGATTGAATGACTGTGACGAGCTTCAAACTCGCGATTGTGGGGCGTTAGTGACAGACGCAAAAGAATCACTGGATTCTATTCCGACATGATCGAGAACCGACAGCTGAATAGCCGTGCCATGACAGGGTGCGTTGAACATTTTCACTGAGAGGATGGGAGGTAGCCACTGACAACGGTGAAACCCTACATACAGCTTGCCATGGAAAGGAGTAAGAAGGATTGGATGAAGACAGTAGGAAAGCAGAGAGACGGAAGGAACACAGTATCTCCATACGCTTATCTGAAATTCCCACCAATGAATTGCATAAGTATCTCTATCTTTATCTTTATGTTTTATTCATCATCCACAACCATTTGAGTCTGCCTGACTAAGATTTACAAGGTGACCATAGCTTGCTTCATACCAACAATCTCTGTGGGATCGACCCTTACTCGCGTAAGGTTTATTACTTGGACGACCCAGTACACTTGCTGGTTAGTTGTGCGAAGTTGTGTTTATGCCATGGTATTGAACACCAAGTTTTTGGATTTATCACCGGGGATTATTTGAGTTGTGAAAAGAAGAGATCACAATTTCGTGCACCAAGTTTTTGGCGCCGTTGCCGGGGATTGTTCGAGTATGGACAACTGACGGTTCATCTTGTTGCTTAGATTATGTATTTTTCTTCAGAGTTCTTAAGAATGAATTCTAGTGTTTCAAGGTGATGTTCTTATCATCACCAAAGCTGATTGATTTTCATCAATTTAGCTCTTGAATGCAATGTCCTGCTGAAGCTTGTTCAGCCATGTCTAATTTCTTTAGACTGAAGCTTTAGACTAACATTGCATGATTCCTGGAATTCTCATTAAGAATTTTGATACCTTTATTTTCTTTTTCCACTTAATTTTCGAAAAAATCCAAAAAAAATTTTCAAAATCATAAAAACCAAAAATATTTTATGTTTCTTTTTGAGTCTAGTGTTTCATTTTAAGTTTGGTGTCAATTGCATGTTTTTGTTCTTCTTGCATTCATGCATGTGTCTTCATTAAACTTCAAGTTGTTCTTGATGGTTTCATTGCTCTGATTTTTAAATTCTCTTGACTTGAGTGTTTGTGTTTCTCATATGCATTCTCATTTTGTTAGTGTTAGTAGTATACAAACTGCTAAGTTTGGTGTCTTACATGCATTGTTATTTGATTTTAGTTTCATATTGATTATTCCTTATTATTAAAAATCCAAAAATATTTTTAATTTGTGTCTTTTCAAGTCAATAATACAGAGAATTGAAGATTCAGAACATACAGCAAAAGAATTATACAGAAAAAACTGGGCATTCAAAATGCCCAGTAAGGAAGACAAACTGGCGTTTAAACGCCAGCCAAGGTGCCTGGCTGGGCGTTTAACGCCCAAAAGGGTAGTGGTTTGGGCGTTAAACGCCAGAATGTGCACCATTCTGGGCGTTTAACGCCAGGATGGCACAAGAGGGAAGATTTTGTTTTCAATTCAATTTTTTTTTAGTTTTCAAAATCTTCTTCAAATCAAATTTTTTTTAATCAAATCTTTTTCAAAATCAATTTCTTTCCATTCTAAAAAATACTTGCTATCAATTAATGATTTGATTCAACATTTCAAGTATGTTGCCTCTTCTGTTGAGAAAGGTTTAATGTTTGAATCATATCTTTTCTTGTTAGCCAAGTTATTAATTTTTAAAATCAAATCTTTTTAAAATGTTTTTCAAATTATATCTTCTTAATCACATCTTTTTAAAACCAATCATATCTTCTTAACCACATCTTTTTCAAAATAGTTTTCAATCAAATCTTTTTTATTTCTAATTTCAAAATCTTTTTCAAAAATCACTTTACTTCTTTCTTAATCTTGGTTTTCGAAAATCAATTGAAGTTTTTCAAAATGTTTTTAAAATATTTTTAAATTATTTTCGAAAATTTCTTCTCCTCTTCCCACATCCTTCTATTTATGGATTAACACTATTCCTTAATGCACAATTCGAACTCCATCTTTCTTGATAAGTTCGAATTTTCTACCTCTTCCTTCCATTTTTCTTTTCCTCTGACACCTCAAGGAATCTCTATACTGTGACATAGAGGATTCCATATTTCCTTGTTTTCTTCTCTTTCATATGAGCAGGAGCAAAGACAAAAGTATTCTTGTTGAGACTGATCCTGAACCTGAAAGGACCTTGAAGCGAAAGCTAAGAGAAGCTAAGGCACAATTCTCTGTAGAGGACCTAACAGAAATCTTCAAAGAAGAAGAACCCATGGCAGCCGAAAACAACAACAATGCCAACAATGCAAGGAAGGTGTTGGGTGACTTTACTGCACCTACTCCCGACTTCTATGGGAGAAGCATCTCTATCCCTGCCATTGGAGAAAACAACTTTGAGCTTAAGCCTCAATTAGTTTCTCTAATGCAACAGAATTGCAAGTTTCATGGACTTCCATTGGAAGATCCTCATCAGTTTTTAGCTGAATTCTTGCAAATCTGTGACACTGTCAAGACCAATGGGGTTGACCCTGAGGTCTACAGACTTATGCTATTCCCTTTTGCTGTAAGAGACAGAGCTAGGATATGGTTGGACTCACAACCTAAAGAAAGCCTGAACTCTTGGGAAAAGCTAGTCAATGCCTTCTTGGCAAAGTTCTTTCCACCTCAAAAATTGAGTAAGCTTAGAGTGGAAGTCCAAACCTTCAGACAGAAGGAAGGAGAATCCCTCTATGAAGCTTGGGAAAGATACAAACAATTAATCAGAAAGTGTCCCTCTGATATGCTTTCTGAATGGAGCATCATAGGTATTTTCTATGATGGTCTGTCTGAACTATCCAAGATGTCTTTGGATAGCTCTGCTGGAGGATCTCTTCATCTGAAGAAGACGCCTACAGAAGCTCAAGAACTAATTGAAATGGTTGCAAATAACCAATTCATGTACACTTCTGAAAGGAATCCTGTGAACAATGGGACAAATCAGAAGAAAGGAGTTCTTGAGATTGATACTCTGAATGCCATATTGGCTCAGAACAAAATATTGACTCAGCAAGTTAGTATGATTTTTCAAAATCTGTCTAGAATGCAAAATGCACCAAGCAGTACTAAGGAAGCCTCATCTGAAGAATAAGCTTATGATCCTGAGAACCCTTCAATGGAAGAGGTGAATTACATAGGAGAACCCTATGGAAACACCTATAATCCTTCATGGAGAAATCATCCAAATCTCTCATGGAAGGATCAACAGAGACATCAACAAGGTTTCAACAATAATAATGGTGGAAGAAACAGGTTTAGCAATGGCAAGCCTTTTCCATCATCTTCTCAGCAACAGACAGAGAATTCTAAGCAGAATCACTCTGACTTAGCAACCATGGTCTCTGATCTAATCAAAACCACTCAAAGTTTCATGACTGAAACAAGGTCCTCCATTAGAAATTTGGAGGTACAAGTGGGTCAGCTGAGCAAGAAAATTACTGAACTCCCTCCTAGTACTCTTCCAAGCAATACAGAAGAAAATCCAAAAGGAGAGTGCAAGGCCATCAACATGGCCGAATTTGGAGAGGAGGGAGAGGCAGTGAACGCCACTGAGGAAGACCTCAATGGACGTCCACTGTCCTCCAATGAGTTCCCCAATGAGGAACCATGGGAATCTGAGGCTCCCACTGAGACCATAGAGATCCCATTGCATTTACTTCTGCCATTCATGAGCTCTGATGAGTATTCTTCCTCTGAAGAGGATGAGTATGTCACTAAAGAGCAAGTTGCTAAATACCTTGGAGCAATCATGAAGCTAAATGACAAGTTATTTGGTAATGAGACTTGGGAGGATGAACCCCCTTTGCTCACCAAAGAACTGGATGACTTGTCTAGGCAGAGATTATCTCAAAAGAGACAGGATCCTGGGAAGTTTTCAATACCTTGTACCATAGGCACCATGACCTTCAAGAAGGCCTTGTGTGACCTAGGGTCAAGTGTAAACCTCATGCCTCTCTCTGTAATGAAGAAGCTAGGGATCTTTGAGGTGCAAGCTGCAAAAATCTCACTAGAGATGGCAGACAATTCAAGAAAACAAGCTTATGGACTTGTAGAGGATGTTCTGGTAAAAGTTGAAGACCATTACATCCCTACTGATTTCATAGTCCTAGAGACTGGGAAGTGCATGGATGAATCTATCATCCTTGGCAGACCCTTCCTAGCCACAGCAAAGGCTGTGATTGATGTTGATAGAGGAGAATTGATCATTCAAGTGAATGAAGAATCCTTTGTGTTTGAGGCTCAAGGATATCCCTCTGTCACCATGGAGAGGAAGCATGAAGAGCTTCTCTCAAAACAGAGTTAAACAGAGCCCCCACAGCCAAACTCTAAGTTTGGTGTTGGGAGGCCACAACCAAATTCTAAGTTTGGTGTTGAACCCCCACATTAAAACTCTATGTTTGGTGTTGGGAGGTTCCAACATTGCTCTGAGCATCTCTGAGGTTCCATGAGAGCCCACTGTTAAGCTACTGACATTAAAGAAGCGCTTGTTGGGAGGCAACCTAATGTTATATTTTATCTATTTTCCTTTGTTATTTTATGTTTTCTGTAGGTTGATTATCATGAGAAGTCACAAAATCAATTGAAAAAGCAAAAACAGAATGAAAAATAGAAAGAAAAATAGCACACCCTGGAGGAAGATCTTGCTGGCATTTAAACGCCAATAAGGCTAGCAGATGGGCGTTTAACGCCCAGTCTGGCACCATTCTGGGCGTTTAACGCCAGAAAGGGGCACCAGACTGGCGTTAAACGCCAGAAAAGGGCAAGAAGTTGGCGTTAAACGCCAGAAATGGGCACCAGCCCGGCGTTTAACGCCAGAATTGGCACAAAGAGCATTTTTGCTCGCCACTTAGTGCAGGGATGACTTTTCCTTGACACCTCAGGATCTGTGGACCCCACAGGATCCCCACCTACCCCACCACTCTCTCTCTTCTTCACCCATTCACCAATCACCTCAACACCTCTTCCCCAAAAACCCTTCACCTATCAAATCCCATCTTTCTCTTCACCACTCACATCCATCCTTCATAAAACCCCATTCAAATTCAAAACACTTTCCCTCCCAAACCCACCCTCCCATAGCCGAACCCTACCCCTCTCTTCACCCCTATATAAACCCCTCTTCACTCCTTCATTTTCACACACCCTAAACACCCCTTCTCCCCCTTTGGCCGAACCACAAAGCCATCTCCATCTCCTTCATTTCTTCTTCTTCTACTCTCTTCTTTCTTCTTTTGCTCGAGGATGAGTGGTGCACGAAATTGCAATAACACTTTTGCAATCCCGCACAACTAACCAGCAAGTGTACTGGGTCGTCCAAGTAATACCTTGCGTGAGCAAGGGTCGATCCCACAGAGATTGTCGGCTTGAAGCAAGCTATGGTTATCTTGTAAATCTTAGTCAGGATATCAGAAATTATCAGGGTTGTTTGTGAAAAGCAAAAGAACATGAAATGATTACTTGTTTTGCAGTAATGGAGAATAGGTTAAGGTTTGGAGATGCTCCATCTTCTGAATCTCTGCTTTCCTACTGTCTTCTTCTTCAGTCACACAAGTCTCCTTCCATGGCAAGCTGTATGTAGGGTTTCACCGTTGTCAGTGGCTACCTCCCATCCTCTCATTGGAACGATTCCTAATGCCCTGTCACGGCACGGCATTCCATCTGTCGGTTCTCAATCAGGCCGGAATAGAATCCAGTGATTCTTTTGCGTCTGTCACTAACGCCCCGCCTTCAGGAGATTGAAGCACGTCACAGTCATTCAATCATTGAATCCTACTCAGAATACCACAGACAAGGTTTAGACCTTCCGGATTCTCTTGAATGCCGCCATCAATCTAGCTTATACCACGAAGATTCTGGTTAAAGAACCCAAGAGATAACTACTTAATCTAAGGTAGAACGGAGGTGGTTGTCAGTCACACGTTCATAGTTGAGAATGATGATGATTGTCACGGATCATCACATTCATCCGGATTAAGAACAAGTGTTATCTTAGAATGGAAGCAAGCATGATTGAATGAGAAACAGTAGTAATTGCATTAATCCATCAAGACACAGCAGAGCTCCTCACCCCTAACCATGGGGTTTAGAGACTCATGCTGTGGAAGAAAACGTGTACAATGTCATAAGGTCATCAAAAGGTTGCATAAGGTACTGATACAATGTCAAAAGATCCTATAAATAGTAAACTAGTGTCCTAAGGTTTACAGAAATGAGTAAATGACAGAAAAATCCACTTCCGGGCCCACTTGGTGTGTGCTTGGGCTGAGCAATGAAGGAATTTCGTGTAGAGACCTTTTCTGGAGTTAAACGCCAGTTCTCATGCCAGTTTGGGCGTTTAACTCCAAATTTTATGCCAGTTCCGGCGTTTAACGCTGGAATTTCTGTAGGTGACTTTGAGCGCCGGTTTACGCCATCAAATCTTGGGCAAAATATGGACTATTATATATTGCTGGAAAGCCCAGGATGTCTACTTTCCAACGCCGTTGAGAGCGCGCCAATTGGGCTTCTGTAGCTCCAGAAAATCCGCTTCGAGTGCAGGGAGGTCAGAATCCAACAGCATCTGCAGTCCTTTTTGGTCTCGGAATCAGATTTTTGCTCAGGACCCTCAATTTCAGCCAGAAAATACCTGAAATCACAGAAAAACACACAAACTCATAGTAAAGTCCAGAAAAGTGAATTTTAACTAAAAACTAATAAAAATATACTAAAAACTAACTAGATCATACTAAAAACATACTAAAAACAATGCCAAAAAGCATACAAATTATCCGCTCATCACAACACCAAACTTAAATTGTTGCTTGTCCCCAAGCAACTGAAAATCAAAATAGGATAAAAAGAAGAGAATATACTATAGACTCCAAAATATCAAGGAAACATAGCTCCAATTAGATGAGCGGGACTAGTAGCTTTTTGCCTCCGAACAGTTTTGGCATCTCACTCTATCCCTTGAAGATCAGAATGATTGGCATCTATAAGAACTCAGAACTCAGATAGTGTTATTGATTCTCTTAGTTGAGCATAATGATTCTTGAACATAGCTAGTGCATGAGTCTTGGCTGTGACCCAAAGCACTCTGTCTTCCAGTATTACCACCGGATACATACATGCCACAGACACATAATTGGGTGAACCTTTTCAGATTGTGACTCAGCTTTGCTAAAGTCCCCAATTAGAGGTGTCCAAGGTTCTTAAGCACACTCTTGTTGCCTTGGATCACAACTTTATTCCTTTCTTTTTCTTTTCTTTCTTTTTCTTTTTCTTTTCTTCTTCTCTTTTTTTTTCAAAATTTTTTTTTTTGAATAGCTTTTTCTTGCTTCAAGAATCATTCTAATGATTTTTAGATCCTCAATAACAGTTCTCTTTCTCCTCCTTCTTTCAAGAGCCAACAATTTTTTTAACATTCTCAAAACAACAAATTCAAGAGACATATGCACTGTTCAAGCATTCATTCAGAAAACAAAAAGTATTGTCACCACATCAAACTAATTCAACTAGTTTCAATGATAAATTTTGAAATCCTGTACTTCTTGTTCTTTTGTGATTAAAGCATTTTTCATTTAAGAGAGGTGATGGATTCATAGGACATTCATATCTTTAAGGCATAAAAATTTAATTTTATTAATTATGAATTAAAACAAGACTCAAAAATGGATATAAGATGAAACTAAAAAAAACGAAAAATAAGAACAAAGGAAACAAAAAACGCAAACATAGGCTCCTAATGATAGAGGTTTTCACAGAGTTAGGACTCAACAACCTTGATTTTGAGAAGTAGATGCTCCCTCAGCTTGAGAGGAGAACTTTTGGCGTTTCAGTTCTTGGATTTCACGCCCCTGCTTCTCTTGCTCCTTCAGCAATTTGCAGAGCATGCAGTTCTGATTCTGCTGTTCTTCCTTCAGTTGCTCCATAGTCTCTTGCAGCTTGTTAATAGATGCTTCTAGGCTGGACCAGTAGTCAATTCTTGGGAATTCAGGGAGGAATTCTGCGCCCTCCTCTTGATGGAGTTGTCTTGCACTTGTCCTTCCATTGACTTCTTGGTGATTGGGTGTTCAATGGGTATGAACTCATCTATTCCCATCTTCACCCCAGCCTCTTTACAGAGCAAGGAAATCAAGCTTGGGTAGGCCAATTTGGCTTCAGTGGAATTCTTATTTGCAATTGTGTAAATCTCACAAGCAATCACATGATGAACCTCCACTTCTTTTCCAAGCATAATGCAATGAATCATCACTGCTCTCTTGATGGTGACCTCAGAACGGTTGCTAGTGGGCAATATGGAACGCCCAATAAAGTCTAGCCAACCTCTTGCAATTGGCTTGAGATCTCCCCTCTTGAGTTGGTTAGGGACACCCTTTGAATTGGTTATCCACTTAGTCCCAGGGAGGCAAATGTCCTCTAGAACTTGATCCAACCCTTTATCTACTCTCACCATCCTCCTATTGAAGGAGTCAGGATCATCTTGTAGTTGAGGTAGTTTGAAGATTTCTCTTATTTTGTCCAGATGAAAGTACATAACTTTCCCTCTGACCATGGTTCTGTAGGTATGGTAAGCAGTTCCAGTCATTCTCTGCTTATCTGTCAGCCACAGATTAGAGTAGAATTCCTGAACCATGTTCCTTCCAACCTTTATTTCAAGATTGGTCAGAACTTCCCATCCTCTATTTCGAATTTGCTCTTGGATCTCCGGATATTCATCTTCTTTCAGATCAAATTTGACTTCCGGGATCACTGACCTCAGACCCATTATTTTGTGATAATGGTCTTCATGTTCTTTGGTTAAGAACTTCTCTTGATTCCAAAGATTCTTTGGATTAGTCTCTTTCTTTCCTCTTGAGTTGGTTTGTTTTCCCTTGGGAGCCATGATCTTGATGAATCTTGGCTTAGTGATCACGGAAAAGTACACCAAACTTAGAGGTTTTGCTTGTCCTCAAGCAAAAAGAAAAGAAAGAAGAGAAGAGAGAGAGAGGGGAAGAGGAAATTCGAATGGTGTGAGGAAGGAGGGGTAAGGAACGTTCATTTATAGAGTGGGGGGATGAGAATTTCGAAAACAAAAGAGAGATTTGAAAGGAAATTTGAAAAGATATGGAAAGAAATTGAGAAAAGGGTGAGTTTTTGAAGAAGATTTGGGATTAATTTGAAATAGATTTGAAGAATGGTTTTGATTTGTGAAGATTTGAAAGTGAATGATGAAAGGTTGAAGTGCATTTATGTAGAAGAGTATGGGTAAAAAGAGGAAAGTTTGAAAAAAATTGAGTTGAAAACAAAAGTGTGGTCCCCCCCACCTTTCTGGCGTTAAACGCCCAGAATGGCACCCATTCTGGCGTTTAACGCCCACTTGGCACCCCTTTTGGGCGTTTAACGCCCAGCCAGGTACCCTGGCTGGCGTTAAACGCCAGAAAGCCTTCCTCACTGGGCGTTTTTCTGAACGCCCAGTGATGCTGCACACCTAGCGTTAAACGCCCAGAATGGTGCCCATTCTGGCGTTTAACGCCCAAAATGGCACCATTCCTGGCGTTAAACGCCCAGAATGGTACCCATTCTGGCGTTTAACGCCCAAAATGCACCTTACTGGCGTTTTTTTGCCAGTAAGCTCATTTTCTCTGCTTTTTGAGCTGAATCCTTCTGTAACTCTGTGAATTCCTTCATTTTTGATATTTGCCTCTGTAAGAACTAATCATATAACTTCCTAATGACTGGGTTGCCTCCCAGCAAGCGCTTCTTTACTGTCTTTAGCTGGACTTTCACTGAGAATCACTCAAGTCTCAGTTTTGAGCATTCCTGCTCAAAATTTCCTTCAAGATAATGCTTGATTCTCTGTCCATTAACAATGAACTTCTTGTCAGAATCAATATCCTGAAGCTCAACATATCCATATGGTGACACTCCTGTAATCACATACGGACCCCTCCAACGGGATTTGAGTTTTCCTGGAAACAGTCTGAGCCTAGAGTTGAAGAGCAGAACTTTTTGTCCTGGCTCAAAGACTCTGGTTGACAACTTCTTGTCATGCCATTTCTTTGCTTTTTCCTTATAGATCTTTGCATTTTCAAAGGCATTGAGTCTGAACTCCTCTAGCTCATTTAGCTGGAGTAGTCTTTTTTCACCAGCTAACTGTGCATCCATGTTTAGGAATCTGGTTGCCCAGTAGGCTTTATGTTCCAGTTCCACAGGCAAATGACAGGCCTTCCCATACACCAATTGGTATGGAGAGGTTCCTATAGGAGTCTTGAATGCTGTTCTGTATGCCCACAGAGCATCATCCAAGCTCTTTGCCCAATCCTTTCTTCGGGCCATCACAGTCTGTTCCAGGATCCTCTTTAGCTCTCTGTTAGAGACCTCAGCTTGCCCATTTGTCTGTGGATGATACGGAGTCGCCACTTTGTGGCTGATTCCATATCTAACCATAGCAAGGTGTAGCTGTTTATTGCAGAAATGAGTGCCCCCATCACTGATTAGCACTCTGGGAACGCCAAATCTGCTGAAAATGTTTTTCTGGAGGAATTTCAGTACGGTCTTAGTATCATTGGTGGGTGTAGCAATCGCTTCTACCCACTTAGATACATAGTCCACTGCCACCAGAATGTAAGTGTTTGAGTATGATGGTGGGAATGGCCCCATGAAGTCAATTCCCCATACATCAAACAACTCTATCTCTAATATCCCTTGTTGAGGCATGGCATATCCATGAGGTAGGTTACCAGCTCTTTGGCAACTGTCACAGTTACGCACAAACTCTCGGGAATCTTTATAGAGAGTAGGCCAGTAGAAGCCACATTGGAGGACTTTAGTGGCTGTTCGCTCACTTCCAAAATGTCCTCCATACTGTGATCCATGGCAGTGCCATAGGATCCTTTGTGCTTCTTCTCTGGGTACACACCTGCGGATCACTCCGTCAGCACATCTCTTAAAGAGATATGGTTCATCCCAGAGGTAGTACTTGGCATCTGAAATTAATTTCTTTCTCTGCATGTAACTGTACTCCTTGGGTATGAACCTCACGGCTTTAAAATTTGCAATATCTGCAAACCATGGAGCTTCCTGAATGGCAAATAGTTGCTCATCTGGGAAAGTCTCTGAGATCTCAGTAGAAGGGAGGGACGCCCCAGCTACTGGTTCTATTCGGGACAGATGATCTGCTACTTGGTTCTCTGTCCCTTTTCTGTCTCTTATTTCTATATCAAACTCTTGCAGAAGCAACACCCATCTAATGAGCCTGGGTTTTGAATCCTGCTTTGTGAGTAGATATTTAAGAGCAGCATGGTCAGTGTACACAACCACTTTGGATCCCACTAAATAGGATCTAAACTTGTCAATGGCATAAACCACTGCAAGTAACTCTTTTTCTGTTGTTGTGTAGTTCTTCTGTGCGTCATTTAGAACACGGCTGGCATAGTAAATGACGTGCAGAAGCTTGTTATGCCTCTGTCCCAACACTGCACCAATGGCATGGTCACTGGCATCACACATTAGTTCAAATGGCAATGTCCAATCTGGTGCAGAGATAACTGGTGCTGTGACCAACTTAGCTTTTAGGGTCTCAAATGCCTGCAGACACTGTGTGTCAAACACAAATGGTGTGTCAGCAGCTAGCAGGTTACTCAGAGGTTTTGCAATTTTCGAAAAATCCTTTATAAACCTTCTGTAGAATCCTGCATGCCCAAGAAAGCTTCTGATTGCCTTGACATTGGCAGGTGGTGGTAATTTTTCAATTACCTCCACCTTTGCCTTATCCACCTCTATTCCCTTGCTTGAAATTTTGTGCCCAAGGACAATTCCTTCAGTCACCATAAAGTGACATTTCTCCCAGTTTAAAACCAGGTTAGTCTTTTGGCACCTTTTCAAGACAAGTGCTAGGTGATCAAGACAGGAGCTAAATGAGTCTCCATATACTGAAAAGTCATCCATGAAGACTTCCAGAAATTTCTCTACCATATCTGAGAAGATAGAGAGCATGCACCTCTGAAAGGTTGCAGGTGCATTGCACAGACCAAAAGGCATTCTCCTATAGGCAAACACGCCTGAAGGGCAGGTGAATGCTGTTTTCTCTTGGTCCTGGGGGTCTACTGCAATTTGGTTGTAGCCTGAATAGCCATCCAAAAAGCAGTAATAATCATGGCCAGCTAGTCTTTCTAGCATTTGGTCTATGAATGGTAAAGGAAAATGATCCTTTCTGGTGGCTGTATTGAGCCTTCTGTAGTCAATACACATGCGCCACCCTGTGACTGTCCTTGTGGGAACCAGTTCATTTTTTTCATTATGAACCACTGTCATGCCTCCCTTTTTGGGAACAACTTGGACAGGGCTCACCCAGGGGCTATCAGAAATAGGATAAATAATCCCAGCCTCTAGTAATTTAGTGACCTCTTTCTGCACCACCTCCTTCATGGCAGGATTTAGCCTCCTCTGTGGTTGGACCACTGGTTTGGCATTATCCTCCAACAGGATCTTGTGCATGCATCTAGCTGGGCTAATGCCCTTAAGATCACTTATGGACCACCCAAGAGCTGTCTTGTGTGTCCTTAGCACTTGAATCAGTGCTTCCTCTTCCTGTGAATTTAAAGCAGAGCTTATGATTACTGGAAAAGTGTCACCCTTTCCCAGAAATGCATATTTCAAGGATGGTGGTAGTGGTTTGAGTTCAGGCTTGGGAGGCTTATCCTCCTCCTGAGGAATTTTCGAAAATTCCTTTGCCTCCTCTAGTTCTTCTTGATCAGGTTGAGCATCTTTGAAGATGTCCTCAAGCTCTGATTCTAGGCTCTCAGCCATATTGATCTCTTCTACCAGAGAGTCAATAATGTCAGCGCCCATGCAGTCTATTGGTGTGTCTGGATGCTGCATAGCTTTTACAGCATTTAACTTGAACTCATCCTCATTGACTCTCAAGGTTACTTCCCCTTTTTGTACATCAATGAGAGTTCGTCCAGTTGCTAGGAAGGGTCTTCCTAGAATGAGAGTCGCACTCTTGTGCTCCTCCATTTCCAGCACCACAAAGTCAGTTGGAAAGGCAAATGGCCCAACCTTGACAATCATGTCCTCAATTATGCCTGATGGGTGTTTAATGGAGCCATCAGCAAGTTGGAGGCATATCCGGGTTGGTTTGACTTCTCCAGTCAACCCAAGCTTTCTGATAGTGGATGCAGGTATTAGATTGATGCTTGCTCCAAGATCACATAGAGCTGTCTTAGTGCAAGCACCTTCTAGTGTGCATGGTATCATAAAGCTTCCTGGATCTTGAAGTTTTTCTGGTAAACTCTTTAATATGACTGCACTGCATTCTTCAGTGAGAAACACTTTTTCAGTTTCTCTCCAATCCTTCTTATGACTTAAGATTTCTTTCATGAACTTAGCATAAGAAGGTATTTGCTCAAGTGCCTCTGCAAACGGAATCTTTATTTCAAGAGTCCTTAGGTAGTCTGCAAAGCGGGCAAATTGCTTATCCTGCTCCGCTTGGCGGAGTTTCTGAGGATAAGGCATCTTGGCTTTATATTCTTCAACCTTAGATGCTGCAGGTTTATTCCTTACAGAAGTGGTTGAAGAAGCCTTGTTAGAGGGATTACTGTCAGCACTCTCAGGTGTCTGATCTTCCCTTGGCGTTTGAACGCCAGGAATGGGTGAAGTTTGGGTGTTAAACGCCAACTTCTCTCCCTTTTCTGGCGTTTGAACGCCAGAACTGGGCAAGGAATGGGCGTTTAACGCCAGCTTTCCTTCCCTTTCTGGCGTTTGAACGCCAATAGCATTCCTCTCTGGGCTCTTACTGTCCTCAGAGGGGTTTTGAACAGTGGTGTGGTTGTCCTCTGTCAATTGTTCCTTGTTTGGCTTTTTACTCTTTTGAGCAGTGTTACTCAGGGTCTTCCCACTCCTCAATTGAACTGCTTGACATTCCTCTGTTATCTGTTTAGATATTTGCTGTTTTGCTTGATTCAACTGCAGTTCTATGCTCTTGTTAGCAATTTTAGTTTCATAGAGCATCTCTTTAAAGCCTGCTAACTGTTCTGTCATCAGGAGCAATTGTTGATTAAGCTCTGTTATCTGTTCTTGAGGACTAGGGTCAGTGACTACTGTCATGACTTCCTCTTTTGGAGAGAACTCATTGCTAGAGTACAAATATTGGTTTCTAGCAACAGTGTCTATAAGCTCTTGAGCTTCTTCAATTGTCTTCCTCATGTGTATAGATCCACCAGCTGAGTGGTCTAAAGACATCTGAGCTTTTTCTGTAAGCCCATAGTAGAAAATGTCTAACTGTACCCACTCTGAAAACATTTCAGAGAGACATTTTCTCAACATACCTCTATACCTCTCCCAGGCATTATAAAGGGATTCATTATCCTCTTGTTTAAAGCCTTGGATGTCCAGCCTTAGCTGTGTCATCCTTTTTGGAGGGTAAAAATGATTCAGGAATTTGTCTGACAACTGTTTCCATGTCTTTATGCTTGCTGTAGGTTGGTTATTCAACCACCTTTTAGCTTGATCTTTTACAGCAAATAGAAACAGTAATAGTCTGTAGACATCCTGATCTACCTCTTTATCATGTACTGTGTCAGCAATTTGTAAAAACTGTGCCAGAAACTCAGTAGGTTCTTCCTGTGGAAGACCGGAATACTGGCAGTTTTGCTGCACTATGATAATGAGTTGAGGATTTAGTTCAAAGCTGCTTGCTTTGATGGGAGGTGTACAGATGCTACTCCCATATGCAGCTGTAATGGGGTTAGCATATGACCCCAGAGTCCTCTTGGACTGATTGATCCCACTTAAGTCCATGATGGACAAAAGGGAAATGATAATGATTGCAAAGAGATAAATTTTTTTTTCCTTTTTTTTTTGAATAAACGAAAATAAAGATAAAAACAAAAGGAAATTTAAAATGAAAATTCGAAAATCAAAAGGAAAATAAAATAAAATTTCGAAAATAAAATAAAAAAAAAAGAAAATAAGATCAAAGCAAATTGAGAACTGAATCAATTAGTTAATTAAAAAGATTTTGAAAACAGCAATTAAAAAGATATGATTGAAAAGTTTTTATGAAAAAGATTTGATTTTTAAAAAGAGGAAAGAGAAAAACACAAAATGACACCAAACTTAAAATTTTAGAAAATCAAACACTAATTTTTTCGAAAATTTTTAAAGAGAAAAACACAAAGAGGACACCAAACTTAGAACTTTTATGAATCAAAAAGGAACTAAGAATATGCAAAAATCGAAAATTAAAAGAAAAACAAAAACATGCAATTGACACCAAACTTAGAATATGAAACTAGACTCAACTAAAAGACTCTAAACCAACAAAAATAAAACAGTCCTAATCTAAGCAACAAGATAAGCCGTCAGTTGTCCAAACTCAACAATCCCCGGCAACGGCGCCAAAAACTTGGTGCACAAAATTGCAATAACACTTTTGCAATCCCGCACAACTAACCAGCAAGTGTACTGGGTCGTCCAAGTAATACCTTGCGTGAGCAAGGGTCGATCCCACAGAGATTGTCGGCTTGAAGCAAGCTATGGTTATCTTGTAAATCTTAGTCAGGATATCAGAAATTATCAGGGTTGTTTGTGAAAAGCAAAAGAACATGAAATGATTACTTGTTTTGCAGTAATGGAGAATAGGTTAAGGTTTGGAGATGCTCCATCTTCTGAATCTCTGCTTTCCTACTGTCTTCTTCTTCAGTCACACAAGTCTCCTTCCATGGCAAGCTGTATGTAGGGTTTCACCGTTGTCAGTGGCTACCTCCCATCCTCTCATTGGAACGATTCCTAATGCCCTGTCACGGCACGGCATTCCATCTGTCGGTTCTCAATCAGGCCGGAATAGAATCCAGTGATTCTTTTGCGTCTGTCACTAACGCCCCGCCTTCAGGAGATTGAAGCACGTCACAGTCATTCAATCATTGAATCCTACTCAGAATACCACAGACAAGGTTTAGACCTTCCGGATTCTCTTGAATGCCGCCATCAATCTAGCTTATACCACGAAGATTCTGGTTAAAGAACCCAAGAGATAACTACTTAATCTAAGGTAGAACGGAGGTGGTTGTCAGTCACACGTTCATAGTTGATAATGATGATGATTGTCACGGATCATCACATTCATCCGGATTAAGAACAAGTGTTATCTTAGAATGGAAGCAAGCATGATTGAATGAGAAACAGTAGTAATTGCATTAATCCATCAAGACACAGCAGAGCTCCTCACCCCTAACCATGGGGTTTAGAGACTCATGCTGTGGAAGAAAACGTGTACAATGTCATAAGGTCATCAAAAGGTTGCATAAGGTACTGATACAATGTCAAAAGATCCTATAAATAGTAAACTAGTGTCCTAAGGTTTACAGAAATGAGTAAATGACAGAAAAATCCACTTCCGGGCCCACTTGGTGTGTGCTTGGGCTGAGCAATGAAGGAATTTCGTGTAGAGACCTTTTCTGGAGTTAAACGCCAGTTCTCATGCCAGTTTGGGCGTTTAACTCCAAATTTTATGCCAGTTCCGGCGTTTAACGCTGGAATTTCTGTAGGTGACTTTGAGCGCCGGTTTGGGCCATCAAATCTTGGGCAAAGTATGGACTATTATATATTTCTGGAAAGCCCAGGATGTCTACTTTCCAACACCGTTGAGAGCGCGCCAATTGGGCTTCTGTAGCTCCAGAAAATCCGCTTCGAGTGCAGGGAGGTCAGAATCCAACAGCATCTGCAGTCCTTTTTGGTCTCGGAATCAGATTTTTGCTTAGGACCCTCAATTTCAGCCAGAAAATACCTGAAATCACAGAAAAATACACAAACTCATAGTAAAGTCCAGAAAAGTGAATTTTAACTAAAAACTAATAAAAATATACTAAAAACTAACTAGATCATACTAAAAACATACTAAAAACAATGCCAAAAAGCATACAAATTATCCGCTCATCAATGAGCAAACCTTTTAAGTTTGGTGTGGTAAAAAGCATTGCTTTTTGTTTTTCCATAACCATTTATGGCATCCAAGGCCGGAGAAACCTCTAGAAAGAGGAAAGGGAAGGCAAAAGCTTCCACCTCCGAGTCATGGGAGATAGAGTGATTCATCTCAAGGGTGCATCAAGACCACTTCTATGAAGTTGTGGCCTTAAAGAAGGTGATCCCCGAGGTCCCTTTCAAACTCAAAAAGAGTGAATATCCGGAGATCCGACATGAGATCCGAAGAAGAGGTTGGGAAGTTCTTACCAACCCCATTCAACAAGTCAGAATCTTAATGGTTCAAGAGTTCTATGCCAATGCATGGATCACCGAGAACCATGATCAAAGTGTGAACCCGGACCCAAAGAATTGGCTTACTATGGTTCGGGGGAAATACTTGGATTTTAGTCCGGAAAATATAAGGTTGGCATTCAACTTGCCCATGATGCAAGGAGATGAACATCCTTACACTAGAAAGGTCAACTTTGATCAAAGGTTGGACCAAGTCCTCACAGTCATTTGTGAAGAGGGCGCCCAATGGAAGAGAGATTCAAGAGGGAAGCCGGTTCAACTGAGAAGGCATGACCTCAAACCCGTGGCTAGGGGATGGTTGGAGTTTATCCAACGCTCAATCATTCCCACTAGCAACCGGTCCGAAGTTACTATAGACCGGGCTATCATGATTGGAGAAGAAATAGAAGTTCATGAGGTTATAGCCCAAGAACTTTATAAGGTGGCGGACAAGTCCTCTACCTTGGCAAGGTTAGCCTTTCCTCATCTCATTTGTCACCTTTGTTATTCAGTTGGAGTTGACATAGAGGGAGACATCCCATTGATGAGGACAAGCCCATCACTAAGAAGAGGATGGAGCAAACAAGAGATCCCTCTCATCATCAAATCCCTGAGATGCCTCAAGGGATGCACTTTCCTCCACAAAACTATTGGGAGCAACTGAACACCTCCCTAGGAGAATTGAGTTCCAACATGGGACAACTAAGGGTGGAGCACCAAGAACACTCCATCCTCCTCCATGAAATTAGAAAAGACCAAAGAATCATGAGAGAGGAGCAACAAAGGCAAGGAAGAGACATTGAGGAGCTCAAGCACTCCATAGGATCTTCAAGAGGAAGAACAAGCCACCATCACTAAGGTGGACCCGTTCTTTAATCTCCTTGTTCTTTATTTTTTTGTTTTTTTTCGAAATTTATGCTTATGTTTATCTATGTTTGTGTCTTGTGATCATTAGTGTCTTAGTGTCTATGCCTTAAAGTTATGAATATCCTATGAATCCATCACCTTTCTTGAATGAAAAATGTTCTTAATTGAAAAAGATAAGAATTGCATGAATTTTAAATTTTATAACAGATTAATTATTTTGATGTGGTGGCAATACTTTTGTTTTCTGAATGTATGCTTAAACAGTGCATAAATCTTTTGAATTTGTTGCTCATGAATGTTGGCTCTTAAAAGAATGATGAAAAAGGAAACATGTTACTGAGGATCTAAAAAATCATAAAAATGATTCTTGAAGCAAGAAAAAGCAGTGAATACAAAAAAAAAAAAGAAGAAGAAGGAGAAAAAGAAAAAAAAGGAGAAAAGAAAACGAAAAAAAAAGAGAAAAAGAAAGAAATAAAGTTGTGATCCAAGGCAAAAAGAGTGTGCTTAAGAACCCTGGACACCTCTAATTGGGGACTCTAGCAAAGCTGAGTCACAATCTGAAAAGGTTCACCCAATTATGTGTCTGTGGCATGTATGTATCCGGTGGTAATACTGGAAGACAGAGTGCTTTGGGCCACGGCCAAGATTCAATAAGTAGCTGTGTTCAAGAATCATCATACTTAACTAGGAGAATCAATGACACTATCTGGATTCTGAGTTCCTAAAGAAGCCAATCATTCTGAATTTCAAAGGATAGAGTGAGATGCCAAAACTGTTCAGAGGCAAAAAGCTAAAAGCCCCGCTCATCTAATTAATACTGATCTTCATAGATGTTTTTGGAATTCATTGTATATTCTCTTCTTTTTATCTTATTTGATTTTCATTTGCTTGGGGACAAGCAACAATTTAAGTTTGGTGTTGTGATGAGCAGATAATTTGTACGCTTTTTGGCATTGTTTTTAGTATGTTTTTAGTATGTTCTAGTTAGTTTTTAGTATATTTTTATTAGTTTTTAGTTAAAATTCACTTTTTTGGACTTTACTATGAGTTTGTGTGTTTTTCTGTGATTTCAGATATTTTCTGGCTGAAATTGAGGGACCTGAGCAAAAATCTGATTCAGAGACTAAAAAGGACTGCAGATGCTGTTAGATTCTGACCTCCCTGCACTTGAAGTGGATTTTCTGGAGCTACAGAAGCTCAATTGGCGCGCACTCAACGGCGTTGGAAAGTAGACATCCTGGGCTTTCCAGAAATATATAATAGTCCATATTTTGTCCGAGATTTGATGGCCCAAACTGGCGTTCCAAATCAGCTCAAGAATGCCCAGCGTTAAACGCCGGAACTGGCACAAGAATGGGAGTTAAACGCCCAAACTGGCACAAAAGCTGGCGTTTAACTCCAAGAGAAGTCTCTACACGAAAATGCTTCAATGCTCAGCCCAAGCACACACCAAGTGGGCCCGGAAGTGGATTTTTATGTCATTTACTCATCTCTGTAAACCCTAGGCTATTAGTTCTCTATAAGTAGGACCTTTTACTATTGTATTGGAATCTTGGTAGCTATCTTTAGTCTTATGCTATCTTAGATCATGGGGTCTGGCCTCACGGCCATGCCTAGACCTTGTTCTTATGTATTTTCAACGGTGGAGTTTCTACACACCATAGATTAAGGTGTGGAGCTCTGCTGTACCTCGAGTATTAATGCAATTACTATTGTTCTTCTATTCAATTCAACTTGTTCTTGTTCTAAGATATCACTTGTTCTTCAACTTGATGAATGTGATGATCCGTGACACTCATCATCATTCTCACCTATGAACGTGTGCCTGACAACCACCTCCGTTCTACCTTAGATTGGGTGGATATCTCTTAGATTCTTTAACCGGAATCTTCGTGGTATAAGCTAGAATTGATGGCGGCATTCAAGAGAATCCAGAAGGTCTAAACCTTGTCTGTGGTATTCTGAGTAGGATTCAATGATTGAATGACTGTGACGAGCTTCAAACTCGCGATTGTGGGGCGTTAGTGACAGACGCAAAAGAATCACTGGATTTTATTCCGACATGATCGAGAACCGACAGCTGAATAGCCGTGCCGTGACAGGGTGCGTTGAACATTTTCACTGAGAGGATGGGAGGTAGCCACTGACAATGGTGAAACCCTACATATAGCTTGCCATGGAAAGGAGTAAGAAGGATTGGATGAAGACAGTAGGAAAGCAGAGAGACGGAAGGAACACAGCATCTCCATACGCTTATCTGAAATTCCCACCAATGAATTGCATAAGTATCTCTATCTTTATCTTTATGTTTTATTCATCATCCACAACCATTTGAGTCTGCCTGACTAAGATTTACAAGGTGACCATAGCTTGCTTCATACCAATAATCTATGTGGGATCGACCCTTACTCGCGTAAGGTTTATTACTTGGACGACCCAGTACACTTGCTGGTTAGTTGTGCGAAGTTGTGTTTATGCCATGGTATAGAACACCAAGTTTTTGGATTCATCACCGGGGATTATTTGAGTTGTGAAAAGAAGAGATCACAATTTCGTGCACCAATATCCAATTGCATGCGCTATTGTTCATGTTGAGAACAAAGACAACTGAAAGTGGTTCTTGGAGTTCTTGCATGAAGATATTGGAAACCAGACAGAACATGGTTGGTGCTTCATCTCTGACATGCAGAAGGTAACATATATAGTTCAATTAGAAGCATGATATCTGATTTTAAGGACCATTTTGAATTAATGAACATAATTCGAAGGACTATTATGTCTTAATAACCAAAAACTGAACGACTATTCTGAATTAAGTTGTCTGTGTTATTGGTGAATGTAACATATATTGAATGACTATTTTGTTACCCTATAGGGTCTGATCCTAGCATTGCGTGAGGTTATGCCAAGCGCGTATCACCACTTCTGTGGGTGGCACCTGTGACAAAACTTCTAGAAATAATGGAAGGACTCACACTTGAAGAGCTTGCTTTGGAAGTGTTAGAGCAATGACCATCCAGGAATTCAATGGGCATATGCAGTCAATAAAGAGGGTGAATGAAAAGGTGTGGGCGTATTTAGACAAGTTTTCTAGGCATGCAGGGACCAGGGCTCACTACAGGGACTTTTCAAAGGTTGACAATGTGTGTAACAACATGTGTGAGGTGTTCAATGCCGCCACCAAACCATACATATGCAAGCCCGTCTTGACTTTTCTGGAGGAGGTTAAGAGGTATGCCATGACTAGTATGGCAAAGAAAAAACTGAAACTCTCTAGTCATGTGGGACACTTACCTCCGATTAAACAAAGTAGACTTGCGAATGAGAAATATCACAGCAAGTATCATATACCAATGTGGTCTGGAGATGCAGCTGAGGTCATGTTTGAAGTGCATGGTGAACCACATAATGTGGTGGTTGATTTGGGAAACTAAACATGTAGCTGTAGGTCTTTGTAGTTATTGGGTAAGCAATATCATACCTATCCTAAATATTTAATTACTCAATTTTATTGTTTGCAAGGATTACTTTGTCGTCATGCAATAGCTGCAATTTCAGTCATGAATGGTAGGCCCAAGAATTATGTCCATGCGTGGCTAACAATAGGATCATACAACAAGACTTATGAGTACCATATCAACCTGGTAAGAGGCCAACAGTTGTGGGAGACCTCACAATACCTCCATTGCTTACCACCCATAAGGAGCAAGCCCCGTGGAAGACCATCACATTATGTAAGAAAAAAATATGCACATGAGGCACCTGTTGGGGGGAGCTGATGTGTGAGCATCTTCTTTATTTTTTCCTTGTGAATTTGCACTTGAACTGCTAAGTTTAATCAAAATTTAATACATTTTAGCCACTATGAATGCTACTTTGAGCTATGTGCAATTCTGTTTATTTAAGGTAGTATTTTGGATGAATTTCACGGAGTTTAAGCCAAGGCTAGAGAATAGAGAGAGTGAAGAATGGATGCTGTCCACTCCATGTTGAACTTGAAATTATTCAAGTTCAGAGCCAGCATTAACACCTCCAAGGAAATCCAATTCGGCCTCCTCCATGCTGAACTTGGAAATTTTCAAGTTCCCGCGTGGAGTCCAACGCACCAAAGGAACATCATGCATATCACCCCACGCTGAAATCCAAGTTCAGCGTGAATTCAAAGGGAAACCAATGAAGAAGCCACTGCCTCATCCACGCTGAACTTGAGAATTTCCAAGTTCAACGTGGACTTGAATGAATCACATGGTCCCCATGCTCCACTTGAAGGCTTGCGAAGATCATTATTTATTTTGATTAAACTTTAACTCTTTTATAAATAGGAAAAGATATTATTTAATTTTGAGAAAATATATTTTACATTAATTAGGATTAGATATAAAAGGGAAAAGAATAAGCCCTTCGGGCTCTTCTCTTCTCTTCGACCTCATTCCGCAATTTACAGTTTACCTGAATCCTAGTTTTCTCTCTGAATCATGAGCAACTAAACTTTCACTGTTAAGGTTAGGAACTCTGTCTATTGTATGGATTGATACTATTATTTTTCTATTTTAATTCATGTACTGATTTATATTTCAAGAATTTTTTTTGTTCTTTATCTTATGAATTTGGGTGGAACGGAAGTATGACCCCTTTTTCTAATTGAGTTCTTGTATAACTTGGAAAAACTCTTTACTTGAACAACAGTTTGAAAACATATTCTCCTAAATTTCTAATTATCTGGACTTAATGGGATACGTGACATATAATCCTCTTATATTTGGGTAATTAGGATTTTTGTGGCATATAAACTAGAATTAAATTTCACCTCTAATTGGATTTAAGTGACCAAGGAATTGGCGGTTGATGAATTTTAGAGAAGACTAAAAAGGTCTAAGGAATTAGGGTTTAGTCACATATAGTTTGCCATGAATTGAATCTTGCATGATTAAAATAGTTAGTAAGAAAAGTCAATCCGAAAAATAGATAACTTTGAAACCTTAACTATTTCTCCATATATTATTCACAACTTATTTACTACTTGCTTTCTGATATTCTGAATTTACTGTTAATGCCTTTGAACCTTCAAACACCATTTTCTGTTAGTCTAACTAAGTGAATCACTTGACCATTGTTGCTTAGTCCATCAATCCTCGTGAGATCGATCCTCATTCACCTGAGGTACTACTTGGTACGACCCGGTGCACTTGCCAATTAGTTTGTGGTTATATATTTCGCACCAGGAGCCAAGAGCGCACTGCAACAAAATTAAAGAGAAAATATGACAAATTCACTTATGGGACATGTGGTGATGTTGGTCACACAACAAGAAGTTGTAAAATAGCAAAAAATAAAAGACTGATGAGCTAGCAGTTGCTGCAAAAGATGTCAAAGATGATGCAAACGAGGGTGACACTGGTGCTGAAGGTAAGGAAGGTGAGATTGTTGGTGCAGAAGATGAGGTTGGTGTTGAAGAAGGACAAACTAAAATTCAAATAGAAGTTGCTGCTGAAGGGGGTCAAGGAGCTAAACGAGAACCTGCAACTCAGGTAATAATAATAAAAAAAACATTAATCAAAATTAGAGTTTGAGTTAATCAATTTGGATTGACTTGTGTCCCCTAAATAATTGTTGGGAGTTTAAATTTTTTGTATATATGTAATAATTTATTTACCAATAACAAAATTGTAAACAAAATTTAGGTCTATGATAGATTAATCTTTATTCTACTAGACTAAAAAGAATCATAAAAGAAAAAATATTGAGTTGTTATGAAACAGATTAATCTTAAGGAACAAATCCATTTTCTTGTTTCTTGAGAGGATATGTTTTTGGTTTCATGTTATGATTCTGGATAGTGTCCTCATCTATATAATGACACTTTTTATTGTTACAAGTCCTTCATTATTATTATTATTAATATTATTAGCATTACGAATGTTATTGTTGTTATTGCTACCACATGCTGCAAAGACTACAAAGAATGCCAAGAAAGGGCTTATGAGGACTAAACGTGAGAGGTGCAACAAATTCCCTATCAAGAGGACAGCTACATCCATTGCTGCTATTGCTATAGCTGCTCCACATCCAACTGAGATTTCAAGAGAGACTATTCAGGGAGCTAGTGCAGCAACCTCAAAAAAACTGACCTCCTTCTTGAAGTTTGTTCTAACTCCAGGATTTAACCCACCGAGAAAAAATGTCTAACTAGCACAATGTGTTGTCGCCTTTTGAGTTCATGCCGTTGTGATTGAATGCTATGGTTAAACAAAATTATGTTTTTTGTAATGTAACTTTTGAAACATGTATGCATGGCCTTTATGCATGGCCTTTGATGTCGTTATGGCCAATGATGTTTTAAGTTGTGATAGTAAGTTATGCACAATGTGTTTTAGCACAAATAATACTTGTTCATGCTCCGAAAATGTTAAATTAAATTCATATTTAGCTTCGTTACATGTTTTGATTTATCTCTTTTTTGTTTAATTGATCACAATTTTAGCAGAACAGGTGCAGCATCAAGAGTTGAACTCATGCAAAATTAGTATTTCATTTCATTATATCTTCATCAAGACATTACATAACACTTAAGAAATTTAATATTTCATAACATAATAATCATCACCCAACAAGATAAAATTTAAGCACACACCAAAAGTAACTACAAAAGCCAACCAGCACCATTGTCATCATCTTCAAGGTCTTAACATCACTCTCCAAATTTGTCATCCTCCAATTGAACTCATGCAAAACTTCTTGTAGAATGAGTGTTGCACAAACTGGTTCTTCACATCCATCAACCTAACGGAAGAAATTACAATGGATTCGCAGGTGAATCCGAACTCAAAGTAAAATCATCTTAACATTTTTTTTAGAGTCATAACCTTACCTCATAGTTTGGACAACCATAAAATGGTCTACCAGAATTTTTTGTCGTTGTTGAGTATTTCATCACTATTCGAAGCCCGCAGTTGCAGAAAACGACGTTCTTACCTCTCTTATTACGCATTCCTTTGCTGCCATAAAGTCTCCCTACAGAGTTGTTCCTACTTGAGCTATTATGGCTTAGCTTCTCCCTCCACCACCCATCATCACTCACGCAGACAAAAAAACAAGATGAATTGGAAGATAGTGGAGAAGTCCAAAAAAAGAAGAAGACAATAGAGGTCGAAGAAGAGAATACAATAATTTGAGGATTAGGACTTTATAATTGAAAATAGACTAATTTAGGTATTACTAAGCAATTTTAGATACCAATTTAAACAAATTTAATCTTAGTACACATAAGCATACAACTAGAATATTCACATGGCCGTTCACGCCCTACATCATCAACGTTTAGACGACACTTCTGCGAAAAACGAACAGAGATGCACTTTTTTAAATTTCAACAATTTAATTAGTCATTTTTTAAAGTTGAAGACTAAATTGAATAGCAATTTAAAATTCAGAGACTATTTTAAATATTTTTTTTTTCTTAAACACTTGTCTTCCACTTGAATATTCAATTCGTGCATTGTTTCATGTTTTGGTTTGGATGAGATTTCATACAAAATCAACTCCGTAATTAGCTTGTGGCATTCGACGATGAGAAATCTGCCATTGGCCAGCCTTGAAGCTTCTGGTGCCATAGAGTCCTATCATGCGAAGCCAAAAGCCTAATCGCAGTTGCATTCCATGTAACAGCGGCAAAGCTATTTATTTTTTACAGAAAATATGCTACTGAGTTAATTTAGCTCAAATTTTAAGCACTGAAAATTTGTTTCACACTATAGTATATAATATACTTATCTACATTTTTGTTTAAATTGGAGATAAGTATAACATTAGTCCATTTAAAATATAGGTAAGAGTATCATTATTAAAATCAAATTGGTAATCGAATTGATGAATCATTGAGTTATTGGTTTATTTGTTGGGTTATTGAATAGATATGGTCATAATTAGATTATTATATAATTTTTTTCATAATAAACATTTTTTTAATTTTGATTTTATAAGTTTTTTTATCAAATTAAACTATTGTAAATCAATTATTTATTACCAGAGATTCAATAAAAATCATAATTAATTGATTTACAATAATTTATTTTAATAAAAAATAAAATTAAAAATTAAAAAATATATTAATTATAAAAAAAATTATATAATCTAATTTGCTAATAAATTTTGTTTTCTTAATATCAATAATTGTGGAGAAATTTGTTTTTAGTTTTTTTTTTACATCCCAAAGATTTGTGTTTTCACAATAAAATAAAAGTTTAATTTTGATATATTGACAGTGTAAAATATTTTATACAATCATGCAATCATATCTATCTTTTTGGATGACTATTCATACGGTCAATGAAAATAATAGTTATTTTTTATGATGTGGCATTACGTAATTGGATGCACATTAAAAGCTACTTTACAATGACAATACATTAAAACTAACTTCAGAAAATAATAATTGCGTGTAGAAACAACATTCTCTCTATAGGTTAATAGTTAAATTATTTTTTGAAAGATGAGACATTTTTTAAATTTGTCCTTAAAAGATTTTTTTAATCAAATTGGTCTTTCAAATATTACGAATTAATCATATTTGTCCTTCAATGGCTCCATTAACAATTTTCGTCAACAATTGATTATATAAAACGTTAAGTGATAATATACATAATACTTGACATGTCTAATTAAATGTTGACTAAATATATTCATGAAAATTTATTAATTTAGTCCCTTTTTTTCAATTATATAAACTATATTCCTAATATAACCTAGCGACTAAATTGATAAATTTTCATAAATATATTTGTTCAGTGTCTAATTAGACATGTTAAGTATCATATATGCTATTAATTAATATTCTATATCATCAAATGTCGACAAAAATTATTAATGGAGTTCCTAAAGGATAAATATGATTGGAAAAAATCTTTAAAAGTCCAATTTAATTGAAAAAATATTTTAGAAAAAAATTCAAATAATATCCTATTTTTAAGAGACTAATTTAATTTTTAATTCTTTTCTAAGCAATCAACAATTTAATATAAAAAATCTACACAAGCCTTCAAGGTACATTTTTGAAGAGAACAATAAAAGACGAACTAACCTAGTGATAAGCATCGCTTGCACCATTATTTTACTAAATTCTCAAAATACCTGCTAACATAATATGGTGTCATCAATCGATTCGGATTGATTGGTTCTGACTAGATTTGATTTACTAGTTCAATAGCCTAAACGATCTTTAGCTTAAACTAAACTAATTCGCAATTTGATTTTTTTTTTTGGATAAATTGGTTAGTCTGGTCTAGGTCTTATAATATTAGAAAAGAGTTCGCAATTGTCACTCTTTTTGACTTTTTGGTATAATATTTTAGTCTCGACACAAATTTTCAGTCCTTTTAGCAAAAAATAAAAATATAAGGGGTTTAAAATTTATAAAGGTAGAGACTAAAATTTTAATAATATTTTTTTCTCAAAATATTCTTATTTAAATTTTCAATTTCCAAATTTATCTTTTCAGATATTCTCTCCTATTTCTTTAGCTACCACCATCTTTTATCAATGAGAAAGAAAAATAAAAACACAGAAGTAAAAATATATGATACATATAAAAACACAACAAAATGTGTCATTTAGCGAAAGAAAGCTATACAAACCTTATACCCAAATAAAAAGAAGTAAATTTGTGAAAGAAAAAGGAGATGGAATAGTGGGAATGAACTCATGGAGAGAGAGAGAGCAGAGATTGTGAAGATAGTGAAAAGAAAGCCTTAAGTTGTTGATGTAGATGATGATGATGGATTTTGAGAAGAGGTGTTTGTGAGATCGATGGCGGTGGTTGTGATAATACATTATTAGAGCGGAGAGTAATAACTATTTTTATCAATGAAAGATTTGAACTTGACAAAACTAACAAAAAAAAATTAAAGTTGTATTCATAAAAAATGAATTATGTTTAATAAAAATAACCAATTATTAATTTTATTGATTTCGTTAAAAAATTACATTATCCAAATTATTTCTGGCCAATTGCCTTTAACCTCTTTTTTTTTTTTATCTCTATTACACCATTGTTAACTCTTCATTCTTTATCTTTTTCTTTCTCAATTCTCAGTTGATTTTTCACCTCTCTTATCATACTTACCCTCACCCTCTCTTTTCTTCCCATATATTGATCCCTTTTTTTTCTCCACACATTAGGGTGAGCATTAGTCGGATTGGTTCGGATTTATATTTTTTGTGTATGTATCTGAATCAAACCAAATCAATTAAAAACGGATTGGTTCGGTTCGGGTAATTGGGTACCCGATGAAACAGAAATTCATAAAAAATGTAAAAAGCAAAATTTTTATCTTAAAAAATTTTAAGTACAACAAATATGTAAAATCAATGGAAATAATTCAAACATGTTAAACATCAAATATAGTAAAATCTAAACACATTAAATATAGGGGGAGTGGTTGCACTTAGAGAAGAAGTACTTCCAATGACAGTATCAATTATAGGTAAGGTGAGGTTTGAGAAAGCTTTGCTGGGGTTTACTCCATAAGGTGAGGAAACCGCCGCTAATGTTAAGGTTATTGGGTGAGAAACTCAAAATCATTAAAAGGCAAATATATATTTTTTAATTTTTTTATTTAATTAATATATGGTCGGGTCCATAGGTTGGTTCGGATTCTGCACCCCTAGAATTGTTAACCCAACCAATTACTAGAGAGAGGCATTGATTTGGTTCGGATCGGACCTGATTACCTGTTGATTCTAGAACCAATTTAATTAGTTCGGTTAGGGTTCAGACAGGTAATCGGATACTCGTTACCCGTGCTCATCCCTACCACATCAGAACATCCTTATTTCACCTCTCTTTCTATCAACGTTGCAACCTCTGCCGACATTGGATATTCTAGAAGCTTCTCGTCCTGGACCTTGCTTGCATGTCTGCGTCTCCCCGAACAACACCAACAACTTTGCCGCCTCAGTAGCTTGAAGAAGAAAAGCAGATGTAGCAATAACAACAAAGAAAAAGAGGAAGATAAAAATAAAGAGATGGTTTAATTTTTGCAGTTTTGGTTAACTTTTGGGATTTATTTCTTTTTTTTTTCGTTGATCTAGTTTTAAATGTTGTTGCATATTTAGGAAGGAACATTAATCATTCTTCTTACATTTATTTTCGGTGTTTATCTCTTTTTGTCTCTCTTTCTCTCTCATATTTATTTATTTATTTATGTGTTAGAGTTAAAAAATTTGAAAGGTTGAATATAATGGAAGAGATAACGATATTTTGGATATTTTGATTAATTTTTTAATAGAATCAATAAAAAATTAACAATTAATTACTTTTGTTGAACATAACTCATATTTATTGGTAAAATTTTTATTTTATTCTTTTATTATTAGTTTTGTCAGTATTTAAATTTTTTATAATAAAAAATGAGTAGTTACTGTTAAAGTTAAAGACGATCACAAAAAATTGTAAAATACAACATAGAAAATAGGGAGAACGACAAAAATCTATCAATAGGAGGTTTCATGAGAAGAATACTATTAGTTATAGCACATTCCTTCGCAATAAGAAAATGAAGAAATATTATGAAGAAGAAGAATGGTAAATGGCTATGGTTGATGAGAAGTGAGGGGTTATGGTGCATCGAATCAAAAGGTAAAGATTCGGCAATAAGAGGGTTTTTTTTTTTTTAATTAATAAAGATATTCAAGTAATTTTATTTGTTTGTGTTTTAATATTTATTTTAAATTAAATAAGATATTATGTATAATATAATTTAATTTTGTACATTTTATACTAAATATAATATAAAAATTTAATTTAATTTTTTTTCTCAATTTCAGTATTCCTTCCAAAGATAGTGTCGGAGATATAAAGAAAGGTGTTTTAGTTTTTTGTAAAATACTTTACGATTGAATTTTTTATGACTTAAAAACAATATAAGAATAAAATAAAGTTTTTAATACATCTAATCTATATAACAATGTTTTTTAATCCAAAAATAATTTAAAAATGATTTTTTTTGGTAAATTAAGAAGCTATTATGATATTATAGTAATTTATATTTTTAATTATTTATACAATAAATTAGTTTTTTTAATAAATAAATATTTAATATACTAATAGATACGCATGGATTAATTTACGATTATACATCATATTACATATTTTATCCTTAGTATGGACGAGTTTCTTATGAACATATCTCATCTCTATAAGTAAAGAAGGATTAATAGTACTTCTAGTTTACAGACGAGACAAGACATTGCCATACTTATTAACGTATGTCGTCTATATCAAGGATGAGATACATTCATAAGGAACTCGTCTATGCTTAGGACGAGATACATGTGAGACAATAATTTTTAGCTATATAAGAAGGTCGTTCATATCATTGTAACTCCAATAACATTTCTTCAATTCTCTTCACATATTCTCTAAAAATATCTAATAATGAGTATGTTATTTTGAGTCTTTATGTAAATGGTTCTATTAAAGACAACGAGTCAACGATGAAAGAGTTGTGTTTGATTGTCTGGATCCGGTGTTGTTTCGAACTCTTTGACTTGATACTTTGCAAGATTTGAAGAATCTCATATTAATGAAGATAGAGATTTATGGCTGGAGGGAGGTTACCAGAACTGGGTACAGGCTCCTCGCTCCTTTAAAAAACCAAGGCTTCAAGTTCAAGCTTTTCTGGGTCGTAGGCGATGAATAAGTGTGTGCTGTGTTTGAGGCCTATGGAAAACTCCTAACACACCAAGTCATGGAACTATACGTCGGGATCATTGATATTTGTGGTGGAGGTCTGGAGGAGATGGTTTGTCTGCATCTGCACTCTTGGGCTACCGATTGTTGCATCTTCGTTGCATTACGCTACACTAGTTGATCACACGGAGAAGGACTATGAGTAAGATGAGGAGTGTATCGTTGAGATTAAGGGTTCCTCTGGTAGCTCTGAAGAGGATGAGTTTGTACGGAATACTCCATTGGGTTGGAGATTTTTCTTACGGGACTGGAAGTGAGTCAAGCTAGTTCACGAGCCAGCTCGAGTTCGACTCGTTAATAACTCGATAAGCTAAATTCATGAGCTGGTGAGCCGAGTTTGAGCCTGGAATTAAGCTCATAAATTAAATGAGTCGAGCTTGAGTTTGGATAAGCTCAGTTCATTGACTTATGAACTGGCTAGATTATATATATAATATTAAAAATATAGATTAAATGTATATAGGATATTCGTATATATATATATATATATATATATATATATATATATATATATATATATATATATGTTCTTAATTCTTTAAAATTTTATAGTCAATTTTTATATATAATTTGGATGTAGGACATAAAAAAAATTATAATTGATAGATAGACAATATATAAAATTTATCCTTTTTTAATATTTTTAATATATATAAATTATAATTTATTGATATAGAATTATAAAATATGTCCTATTATTTGAGCAAACTCGTGAGCTCGAGCCAGCTCGTGAGCTTTCATTGAGTCGAGTTTGAGCTTACGATATAGGTTCGATTGTTAATGAGTCGAGTCATGAGCCAAGATTAATTTTCGTGAGCCGAGCTTGAGTTTGGTTTAACTCGACTCACTTCTAGCCCTCTTATTCACACTGATGACTGTGCCTGACCTATTTAATGTGTCTAGCCACTATCGCACATTGTACCTTGATGTAATGGAGGAGGATCCAATTTGCAGCGTTGGTGCATTAGGTGACGAATTGACGATTACAACCTTGACAAGGGCGTTGAGTTTCAGGTGGACCACCTGTTTAGGAGTAAGGAAGTTGTTCATGTGGGGGAGGGGAGATATTTATAATATTTGGCGATCTATGGAATACAGAATGGTAAAATCTGATTATCTAAAGTGCTAATGTCGATGCAAACAAAGTTCAGTTGGGTGTCTGTGGAGCATAAGTGTGTCACTTAGATAAAATCTTAGTTATTGGAAAGTAATTAGTCGTCATTTATGTTTTATGCCATTTATGATGATTTATGCTATTTAGTCATGAGTTATATGTATGTTCTCATGTTGTATTTTAGAGAAGTTCGTAAGTTTGGTGGGCCTTACACCTGTTTGGCACCAATGATGTTTGCTGACCATGTCCAGCTAGATAGCACAGTGATTAGTAGTGCCATCTTACTTATCATCCAATTTAATTCCTCAGTATCCATTCCGATGTTGTAGAGTGTCATGCTATAGAGTTATCACTTCAAGCCTTTCTATCGAAAAGTATGGCTAGACTCCAAACGCTTCAGCATTGACTCCTAGAGATCATTGCTGACTTCTTGGTCATAGAAGTAAGAACTGAATTGAACCATCCATTCGATTAAAAAATCGGTGAAGTGGACTCTAATTTAGTCCGGTTTGATATTCTAACCTTTTAAGGATAAAAACCAATAAAAAACGGTTTCGGTTCAACCCGCTAATTTTAAAAAATACTCCTCGGGTGGAATTCGACGAACACACACTCAAAAGCAATGGAGCGCCCCATAGCCACTGGCCTACAATGCTTTTTAATATTATATAGGTTTTATTTTAAATATATTATATACCAAATAGTTATGATCAAATTGGCCCATTTTTTTATTAGAATTGGGCAATGGATATTAATGATTTTTTTTTATCAAATTGGGCCCTTTTTAATTTTTAGAGACCATAAATAATAATTTTATTTAATAATTTTAATTGGACTAACAAATTTAGATAAATAAATTATATGATTATTTACACATGAATAATATAATGTAATAGGTATAAATTAATTAGTAAATTTTTAAAATAAAAATAATAATCGATTTAATATAAAAATAAAATAAAAATTATTTGTTATAAAAAAATTATATACAATTTAATATACTTTATATATTGTTATTTTTATTGTGTCAAATTAAAATATTATTGTAGTAGTATTGACTAATTTTATGTTTATATTTGTACTAGTTATTTTTAGAATTTGAGACTTAATTATTTTTAAAATATTGATGAATATATGTATTATAAATTTTAAAAATTTTAATTTTTTAAATATTTTATATTTTTTATTTATATAAGACCAGTTCTATCGATTCAACCAGTAATCTACCGGTTGAATTAATAAACCATTAAACTAGTAACTTGATCGGTTCGATTATCAGTTCGATTCTGACAACTATGCTCTAAGTTGTGCCATACTATGTTGATGATTTACTTGACAGCAAATTCAATAAGTGTGACAAAATATTTTAGTCATTTTTCGCTGTGCATTGAAGTTTTCAAGTAAGCAATTTGTTTTGGTAGACATGACTCATTTGTATGGCTCATTATGCTTATTGTATCAGTCATATGGTGTCCAACTTCATGACTTGGTTTAAGTCCGCAGAAGGAAAACGACATCTTATAAATGTAGCGTACTCACTAAGGCAGACAGTTGTAATGATTGTTCAATCTATTTATGGGATGTTTCATCAGTTGTGGATACGAAAAAGTCATGAGATACAAGCACAATTTGCAGGTGGCCAATAATTTTCACAATGTCTCCTTGTAGTATTTGAGAAGAATTTGGAAGATCTATCAAAGATGCATGTCACACACTATCACAGATGATTACAGGTGTTCAGTGTGGAAGAGTTTGCGCTGTTAGAAGAGTGGAGCCAGATATCGTATCGTATTAGATTGAACTTTCGGACGTGTGACTATGGCATGTTTCAGTCGTTGCATTTTCTGTGTCTCCATACAATTGTGGCATGTACAACGGCTAGTATTGAATAGAATAGATATATTGATCTTATATAAAAGATAGAATTTGTGTTCAAGGTCTACGAGATAGACTGACTGCTAATTACAGATGAGAAGTTATGACTAGAATGGTATGGTATGAAGTTGCTACCCAACCTAGTTATGCGAAAAAAGATTAAGAGTCGACCGATGTCTACAAACATTAGAAATGAGATGGACTTTATTGAGCATTAGAAAAAGTGAGTCACATAAATCGAGAACTGTCTGAATGCATTCACACAGGACCGTGATTATATGTGTTAGTTTATTATTTACATTGTATTTTATATTGTCAATGAATTGTCTTTCTTATGTTATGTTGTCTTTTATGTTCTTTTTATGTTGAGATTGTATTTCAAGAATTATTATTTCACATAAATCGAGAACTGTCTGAATGCATTTACAAAGGACCGTGATTATATGTGTTAGTTTATTATTTACATTGTATTTTGTATTGTCAATAAATTGTCTTTTTTATGTTATGTTGTCTTTTATGTTCTTTTTATGTTAAGATTGTATTTCAAAAATTATTATTTATACTAATATATTATTTTAAGTAAAATATTATAACAGTAATTTTTTATACATATATCTCGTTCTTATTATAGACGAAATACGTTAATAAGGATGACTGTATCTTATCTCATTTGTAAATTAAAAACACTACTAATGTTTTTTTATTTATCTCGACTCCGCCAGCAATAAAATATATTTATCAGGAACTTATCCATGTTGAGAACGAAATATGTAATAAGATATATAATCGTAAATTAATACATGTCTATAAGTGTAAAATTTAATATTTATTTTATTATTTAAAAAAACTCTAGTAAATTAGTAATATCATAAGGTCAATAATTGTCGTAGTAATTTCAGGGTGCTTGGTTGTTAAGCAATAGGCACGTTAGCGCTTCTGGAGTAGTCGCAGTGGAAGCAAAAGGGATAGCATAACATTGGAAGTCGCAAAGAAAAAGAAACTGAAACGTCAAAGTGATCAAACTAGATCACCGCCGATCTGACCCTCTTTCTTCTCTTCTCTTCTTTTCCCTTATATTCCTAAGATTTCGTCCTATTTTCAATTCTGAGCCTGAGGTATGTCAGTATAACCACTATTCTTATGAAATCATTATTGTTATTACTTTGCGTGCCATAGATTTAATTGATTGATTAATTGCAGTTTTGAAGGGATGGATTCGAGTTTGGGGCAGCAGGAATTCGATTATCTGTTCAAATTGTTGATGATTGGGGACTCTGGTGTTGGCAAGAGCAGCCTACTCCTCAGTTTCACCTCCGATGATTTTCAAGATCTCTCCCCCACCATTGGTCAGTGTGCTCTCTCTTCTGCATCTTTGATTATATCACTCACTGTTTCTATGTGTTGTTTGATTTGAAGTTTCCTTCTTCAGGTGTTGATTTTAAGATCAAATATGTTACTATCGGTGGTAAACAGCTCAAGCTTGCCATTTGGGATACTGGTATGCATTCTTTCTGTTTGATTTAATGTCTGAGTCACTCTATATATATCTCCATTTGTCTATACTTTAACTTTAATAATGCAGCTGGTCAAGAGAGATTCAGAACGCTCACAAGTTCTTACTACCGAGGGGCACAAGGGATCATTATGGGTAAATCTCTATTCTCTTGAATCACTTGAATTTTCAATGCAACCTAACAAGAGAATAATAATTCATTGGATAGAAAGCATGCTTTTTGGTTTCACATGTCCTATCCCCCAAGGTGGTTTCAATGTTGAGATCTGTATTTTAGGGTTTGCTGCTTATTCTCAATGTTTTGTACCTTTAACCATTGCAGTTTATGATGTAACGCGACGGGAAACATTTACAAATCTTTCTGACATATGGGCAAAGGAAATTGACCTCTATTCAACAAATCAAGACTGCATCAAGATGCTTGTTGGAAACAAAGTAGACAAGGTACCTTCATTTGGGGTTTTTACATGGTATTTATAAGAAAATACAATAAATCCTTTTCTCATTCAGTGGGGCTTTCTCATGAATCTTGAATTTCATGTACTCTTATAGAGGATGCTGTTGTTAACATTCATATCATTTGATTTTGCTACCGGTTTTTCAATTCCACCTTATACTTTGGATGTGTATAGTTGGCCAAAAAAAGAAACATATCACATTCAGTTTCTTGTTTGATTCCTGCATCTTATCATTTTCTTGTGCCAATAGAGGAAACTTGACTTGTATGTTTTTCAGGAGAGTGAAAGAGTTGTGACAAAGAAAGAGGGAATAGAATTTGCCAGGGAATATGGTTGCCTGTTTACTGAATGCAGTGCTAAAACTCGGGTCAATGTACAACAATGCTTTGAAGAGCTTGTTTTGAAGGTATGTTAAGCGACTTATGCCCATTTCCTAATATTATCTTTGACAATTAAGCACGCTTCATCATAAATTCCTCTTGCTCCATACACATCACATTCTACTATCATTTTTGAAGGCTATGATTATTCTTTTTCTGTATTCTCTCTGGCTCTCTGCTCTGTATTCTGTTGAATGTGATATGGAGGGTAGAAATGTTTAAATTTTTTTTTTTTGTTTTTTTTTGGGGGAGAAAGAGGGGGGGGGGGGGGTGCACATGTAAATGGATTGCTTTTCTTGCATTGTGATTAACAAATTAACAGTTTATGACCATGGTTTTGCTTTTCTTCTTTTGGTTGTATGCAGATTTTGGATACACCTAGCCTCTTAGCCGAGGGTTCTAAAGGGGTCAAGAAGAACATTTTCAAGGAGAGGCCACCCGAAACTGATACATCCACGAGTAGCTGTTGCTGATAGTAAGAAGTTATTTCACCCGAAAGTCAAAACCTACCTTTTGAGCATTAAGATCTGAGAGAGCATAGCAATACATCTATGTTCAAAATCAGATTGCTAACATCTATTGTAATTTAGCAACGATGGAACCATTGTTCACTATTTTGTCCAGAATATTACGAGTAATATGATGATGAGGGTTGTTGTCTACATTTTCTTGAGTTCTTTTTGTTATTTTAGCACATTTAGTTTGATGTGTAGATATGCAAAATCTATAACAAATCATCGATGTTATTACTTTCAAGGAATGCGGTTTTATACTGTATGCATACTGATAACTGATAAGGTTCCACAAGGTTATCTACCTGATGTCATGTTAAAACTGTATTACTTGACGTGGGAAATACTAAAGCTATATGTTTTTTGGTAATCTTAAGGCTACTTGAATGGTCGAATCATCCGAAATCTGAATTTATAATGTTATTGATCATCTATTACCAAAATAATACATTTAATTTTACCTTTTGCAGCTATAAAGTTCTAATATTTCACTTTGAAAATTAACCTTACATTAAACATAAAACAACCTACATTTGATATTGCTAATCCTACCAATCGTCCGCGAGTTTATATCATGTGCGAGTCTATGATAACTATCAAAATAATTTCTCAATTAATTTAATTTATATGTGTATTAAATTTGTTGAGGAAAGACAGAGAGTATGTAAAGGATATAAGTGTTGATATGCAATAGTAGCTACTGTCTACTAATTCTGACCATTAAATATTTAGTGATGTTGCAAAATATCTCCTAAAAGGCGTCAGAGTTAGTTAAGCTTATGGTTGTGGTGACTCCGTCCTTCTCCTTCCAATTGCAAACAGAGACAGAAGCATGGTGGGTGCGTGCAGAGCACCTCCCATTTCCCATCTTCCTCCATGGAACCCCAAAACCCCATCTTCTTTAAGCAGGCGTGTGTTCCTCTTGTCTCTGCCCCTCTCTTCAGCCTTCCTTCAATCATCTTCCTATGCTGCCTCCACAGTGTATGATCCAGTAAGCCCTTCTGAGAAAGATGCAAGCACTTTGATTTCGCTCAGAGTCTCTGAAGCTGTGAACTTGTTGGAAAAAGGCAAAGAATTGCAAGCTCGCGGTGACTTCAATGGCTCTCTTGACTGCTTTTCTAAGGTCTGCTACCCAATTTCATATATATATTTTTTCTAATATTCTAAATGCAAATTTTGGTGTCTTAACCTGTGGTTCACTTCTCACTTTTTAAGGTTATTGAAAACTATAAAGACTTGGCATTCTCAGAGTACGCAAGGGTAGGAAGAGCACTTGCACTCTATGAAGTTGGTGACAGAGAAGAAGCCATTGCAGAGATGGAAGACGTTTCCATATCTCTAAAGGGCTATCCAGGTTTTCTATTTTCATAATAGAGCATATGCATTCCAGAAATGGCAAGAAAGATTCTCACTTTTCTCTAATGGCATGGTTGCAGAAGTACATGCAGCTCTTGCAGCAGCCTTATATGCAGATAAGCATGCTCCATTGCTTGCTGAGAACCAGTTCACAATTGCAACACTGCTTGATCCCCATTTCACAGACCTTTCATATGTCAGAGACACCAAGCACTGGCCTCCAAGTTTGATTAGTTCTCTGAAGCACTTCATCACACTATCTTAGCACTTCATTCATACATATTGTACTATACCCATGCTTAGTACTTAGTAGACCTAAATGTATAACCCTCTTTTTTTTTTTTTTTTAATTCATTATCTTAACTCTTGCTCCGAATTGTAATAAACTGTGATGTGATATAAATTTTGATCTCAAAAAACATAAATATCGATAAATTAGTTTTAAAACATTCTGAAGCATATGATCTTATCTTAAAGAACTAAAAGCTTCAGAAAATTTTAATCTATCATTGGAATGTATGTAGATGCATATTGATGTAGTCAAGATAAGGATTTAGATTCTCTAAATTTTGAATTTTACTTTAAAGAGTAAAGTATAATTTATCACAATTTATTTCATAGGTGAGACCAAGAAAAAATATGAGAGAAAATATTCAATGGTGAGAGATCTCACCCTATCCTCTAAAGTGAAAATCTAAAATTTAGAGAATCCAAATTCGATAAGGTAAATATCAAATGTCCTAACACTCATGCCTCATGGTAATATGATTTTTTTTTTTTTTTTCAGGTTAGAAACAACGTATATTTAGTTATAAAGAGTAGTTTTTTTTAGTTTCCCAACAATATGTCCCAGCCAACAGGCCAAAGATTAATCGGTCACGGTATTAAGTTTCATTTAAAAGTTTGTCACCGGCCAATAAATTGCTGCATGCATAAGACCACTAGTTACTTTTATTGTTTTTGACTGGAAAGGAGAATTCTTATTGGACGGTCAATCGTCAATGGCCCAAAGCCCAATCATAATCCTTTATTATCTCTAATCACAGCCTACAAAACTTAAAACGATAGATACATGTTGATTTATATGTATCGCCAATTATTTTGAGGAGGACAACGATACACCTAAACTCATTGCTTACCAAACAAAAAACCCTCTCGTGTCCTGAGATGGAGATAGCACACTCCTTTTTGTTGCTTTCTGTTCAAATTTAGAGGACGGGGGCAGAAAGCTAATGAGAAACATAAATTCCATTCAAACCAAGTCCCATCAATGGTCAGCGTACATGGTGTGTGGTCCATGCAGCGAACATTTGACCACAGAAAAGGCAAGAAATGGAGATAAAAAGAATTTGCCATTGAGTTGAGTTGATGCCAGCAAATAGTGTCAAGTGGATTAGTAGTTTTCCTTCCATCATTTACCCACCATGATTTTCTCTCGCTGTTTAACCACACCTGGATGACCTATCTTTTTCATTCCAAAGTAAAACTATGTTTGATACGAATTTCTAGTATTCTCAAGAAGTTTGTGTTTCCGTTCAATTATTCATAGATCTTACATGTTATACGGGAACCCCATAAATTATACACACTATATACCTTTTTTTGTTACAACACTCGCATTATTAACTAACATTGACATCATCCATGCCTACTTTGGCACCTGAATCCACTTGGATTTGAGCAATTTGAGGAGCATTCTGGTCTTTGATTTAGTAGTGGTGGCACAATGACTCTGCATAAGCAACAGCAACTTTGTCATAACCCCAGCACCAATGGCTTGTTCTCTTGCACTCATATAATCTCCACAAACAATGGAAAGTGCCTCAACAGCACTATCACTGCAATCTTGATCACATTTTACACTGAACACCAACTTCACCAAAGTATCAACCCCGTTTGGGTGACTCACCAATGTCTCTCTACCACTCTCTAGCTCCAATAGTTTTACTACTATTCCCATTGCTATTGAAGTCACAAGTTTCTTGTTTTGTCCTCTAATTTGAGTAATTTCATTACCTGATGATGATGAAATCATTGAAATGTATGTTATGATCCCTTCTATTGCTCCTTCTCTCACCAAACTCTCTCTGTTGGAATTCAATGAACACAGTGCTAAAATGGCCTTAACTGCATCCTCAGAAGCATCACAATTTTGAACAAGTACTAAAACAATCTCATGCACTAGTTTCTGAGTGTTTCCGAAAACATAACATAACTCTTGTGTTGTCTCAGATGATGATGCTGACTCTATAATATGACACAAGCTAGATTTAACAGTAATTGTGCCTTTTTCAAATAACACCACAAATGTTGCTAATTTAGACTCATCATCTTTGATAATATTTAGAGCCTCCAAATCATAACCAAGATGCAGCAGTTTCACAATGCAACCAAGTGCAATCTCTATAAATTTCATGTGATCATTATTTGATACAACATGAGATTCTTCTATTGTTCCTCCTCCAAAAACTAGTTCCAGGAGCAGAGGCAAAAGACCAAGTTGTACGAAACATGATCTGCTGAAAGAACTATACTCACCAGAAAAGAAGACATTGATTTTCTCAAGTACTTGGAGCTTGTTCTCTAAGGTATCATCCTCTTGAGATTGAAGGGTGTGTTTCAAAGCAGCTAGAGAATCAATAGTTGCAGAGTTACCAGGGTGAAATTGAGGACCAAGTTGAAGCCACTGGTGGATCAAGTGGCGGAGGGTGTGATTGGGAACAATGGAAGGGTCATGGAGCTTCTGCATTGTGACAGGGCATATCAGGTTACCTGTACCTAACCATTTCTCTATGCTTGATCTGTCATAGGTTTGACCCGTGCATAGAGTCACTGGATCTTCAAACAAGTCCAAACTGATAGGGCATCTGAATAAGTGTGGAATGGTCATTTCAGGTTCACTCATGGAAAATTAAAGATGTTTGATTGATGATTCCAAGTCAAGTAACAAAGAAGAAAAAATAAACAGCTGTTAGATCTCAAAAGGTGCTTTTATTGAGTTCTTGACATATGATGTGGGGCTTAATTTCGGGAAGATATTAAAAATGGTATCAGAATTAAAGTAGAAAATCCTTTTCTCAAGGCTTGAGTTGAGACGAGACACAAAGGAGAAGAATGAGAACAGAAACTAAAGTGGTGAGTGAATGATACGTTGGAAGTGGGATGGTGGAAAACAACTGAGAAATGAATGAAAGATATAATAATATAATTATTATATTATTAAAAGTGAATAAAATAAATACCAATTACCATACATTAAATAACAATATTCTTATAGAACTATTTGAAAAACCATCTATCAAGTACTATTAATAGGTACCACTATTAGTTACATTTTTTAAAATTTCATTATCATTAATTTTACTTCATTAACCATACATTTTTTGTACAAGTTAATAATCAACCTTGCAAAAAGAGTAATTGCAAAAGAACGAGTCTGATTATAGCAAAGTGGGATGGTAACTAAACGTAGTACTAATACCAAAAAGGCAAAGCCTAATTGTAGTATATTACTTTATCAACCAGTCAAACAAGAAATTGAAAACAAAAAGAAAAGGAAGAAGAAAAGAAATCAATGCCGTCAAACTGGCCAACTAAAATGGAGAAATTTATTGTTGTTAATATATTTAAAGTTTGATTAAATACACTTACAGGGACAACTGTCGCGTGGCTTTTGTGAGAGGGAAGGGGGGGGGGGGGGGGAAATGATCTTCGCGTAGATTAAAAAAAAAATGTATTTTTTAACGTTCCATATTTTTATAGTCTATAAGAAATATAGTGTAATCGAACAAACTTTTTATCAGATTTCCTAGTTTTCATAAGTGAATTGTATTTTTCATCTTCATTAAGTCATTTGCCAGCAAGCAATTTTATTTTTAGTTTCCCACAGTATCCTCCAACCCGGTAGATTAAGGACTAATTCGTCGCGGTACTGAACTCCATTTAAGGGTTTGTCGCTGGCCAATGGGTTGCCAATTTTATTTAATCCACATCTTTGTCACACGAGTAGGTGGGGCAAAAGCCTATTAACTTGGTTTAGTGTTTTAATTCGCCTAGAACAGCAGGTGAGTTTGGCCACAGGGAGAAACTGGAATTGACAAAGAGGCAAACGACTGATTTATACTAGTACTAAATATTTCTAGTGTGTAAAAATTCTTGCCTTTGAACACTATTTTGTCTTCCACTACTCAATCGAGCTCTCTAGTCCACTATCTAGTGAAAGCAATCTTGGTGGCCGTCATTTATTTTCCGTTATGTCAATTGAACCATAATTGGTGTTTGAACTAGAGCAATATTAAAAAATGAAAATGATGCTATGAAGCAATTCTGGTGGCATAAGAAAGAACCGAAAGAAAGTATGTATTTAGCTAACAAATCCTCTGAGGGCACTTGTTAAGGAGAAGGTTTAATTATTTTGTTGGTCCCTATAATTTCACTAAATTTATAATTAGGTTTTTATATTTTTTTTCAATTGGATTCTTACACTGCTTTTAATTCTGTGATTAGGTCCTTTTCGTATCAAAAACATTAAAATTAACGAAATATTCTTCTCAAAAAATTATTTATTTAAAGATTTAATTAAGTTCTTAATTATAAGTATCTTTAATCTGTGGATAAATATTCCGTTAATTAACATTTTTTACATTAATAAGAATCTAATTACAAAATTAAAAATAATGTAAAAATTTAAAATTGATTAAATATTCGGTGAATTCTAACATGAGACGACTTGCTGATGATAGGATAAATGTCACCAATTAGTATGTAACACTTTCCTTGGATCAAAATTAGTGTGAACACTTTGTCAATGCTGTGATATATATATAGTGTATTTGGAATGTTACAGAAAATAATTAAAATGAAAAGGCTATGATGTTATCAACATTTTACATTAAGAAATTCAGTCAAATATGACTAAAAAAAAAAAAAAATTCAACACATGATGTCAACACCCACACCTTTCAGGACCTATGCATCATGCGTCTAGATTTTCAATGCTCCCTTTCACACAACAAGGGTTATGTGAACACATCTAGGACCCATGCATCATGCGTCTAGATTTTCAATGATCTCTTTCACACAACAGGGGTTATGTGAACACATCTCATAGACATTTTACTCAACGTCTTATTTAGCTGCTCACATTAATTACAATTCTGGTTGAGCTGGTAAGTTGTTGCTACTAGATATTAAATAAAAAACAATAAAAAGATTACTTTGTGCTATGGATATTAAATTAAACAAAGAGACTACATTAAATAAATAGGCTAGAGTAGACCAGAAAGACAACCGCTTCTATGAATTAAAAGAATAAAAGAATAAATAAAAAAATAAATGATGGCTAGAAAATTAATTAATATATGTGGTGCGATAATTCATAAAACAGATTGGCGAACTATATCAATCAAATGTATGAAGTATATAACGTATAGTAAATGGTCAATATCTTTACAAAGGTAAATAGTCAGATGTTAATAGTTAATGCTTCTTAACTTATAATTTGTTTATAATTTATTTATAATTAACATTAACATTTAGATACTGATAGTTTACGTTGGTATTCTTTATGGGGCCCTTCTATTTAAGATGTTATGACATTGGCTGGCCACATCAGACCACATCTCTATTATTTATCCTATTGGTGTTCTTTTATCTCTCTCAAACCGGCCTGTGTGTGTTACAACTAATCAACGGTTCACATGGACTCTAGCACCGCATTTGGAGGCTCCTCATCCTCGGCCACACTAGCTCATGCCGTCTTCGACGGTGGTCTCTGCCGGGAGCTAACCAGCTTCAACATCCTCTTGCTTCCAACGGAGCTGATTTTGAAGATCTTTCTTCTATCTGATGGAAAGACAATTAGAAGAGGTAGATGTATGTCACGTGACTGGTTCAATAGATTGAGCCGATTGGATCGCATGGTGACTCATTTGACAACCAACGGAGGAGAGGGGGTGGTCCTCCATTTGGATAATCCCCTCAAAGATGTTGATTGTGGCTGCCTGTCTTTTTACATATTTGATACTTGGGTGGAGGTTCCGGTGACTGCTCCCTTTGACTGGAAGTGGTTTTCATTGGTTGGGTCAGCCATGGGAAAGGTTTGTGCCAGATTCTCTATCGATGGGCGTTCCAGTTCGTTGGTTATATGGAATCCATTTAGTTCTTGGAGGTCTCTCATCACCGATCCAGGTCTGATTGCTACCACTTTAACCACCACGATGACTGGTCTGCGTATGCCTTTGTGGGTCTATATGGTTGCGATGACTATAGGATTGTAAGCCTCACCAAACGTCACCTGGCATCTGCTGGGTACGACATGAACGTTTTTTAGTCTGAAGCAGGTCGTTGGACCCCTTGTGTTCGAACAACGGCTATGGTTGACAGATTGGGGAATACGTATGCAGTTTTCAATCATTGTGTTTTTCGGATCAATAGTGAAGGGAGCTTTTGGAAGAAACCCGTTTCCCTGGTTAGGTATTCCACTCTTGATTCTATATGGAGCAAAATTGAGAGAGGTGCAAATATGTGTGTTGAGCATCCTGTGTTAATCGGTCGCAAAGACGGTGTGGACTTCGTCAGATATGAGCGGTCCTCCGTTAGGTTCGGGGTCCACCTGGTTGCCATAAACATTGGATCGTCTAGTGGAATGGAGTGGGGTCGGTCTCTCTTTATTGGTGACCCTAACCTGACAAAAACTCCTTGTGGTTTGCTCGATGTCGACCTCCTTGGTATTAATCATTTCATCTGTGGCTTTGATGTTTTTGATCCATCATTTGACACTGCTATGTCAGAGGCGCAATTTCGCGTTATTAGTCTCGATGATGGAGTTGTTAGATTTGTTGGTTGCATGAGATGGGGAGGTGTTGTTTCCATCAAAAGTGTTGTCAGCTTTTCCCTATGTGTGTGAGCAATCTCATGTAATCTATTGTGATATGATTTAGATGACTTTTCTTACACATTGTGTTAATAAAGTCACCAATTGGCGTGGGCAGCTAAAACTGGGTCTTTGTTTCCATGCAGCACCCTGTTTTGTTATGTCATTTCCTATTCGTGTGTCGTTAAGATCTTTTTTTATCTACCTTTCCGTTGTTGTAAGCCATTGTTTGTTTATTATGGGATTTCTATCAACCAGTCCTCATTGCTAAGAAAATAATAATTCACTTTAGACTATGAGTTCTTTTTTTTATAAAACTTCTGTATCGGGTTTTTACTCTCGTGGTCTTTTTTGCCAGCCTTTATTTATGGATGGCTCGCAATTTATTTTTTTTCCTTTATATTTATGCTTTACACCATATCAAAGTTATCTTTGTGCACACTTTGTTTGACCTGAAATGAAGCGATGAACATGTCTTGTGAGCCTCGTGATTGAACCTACCGTTTCTGTGCACATGCGTGGCTGGTGACCATTCGGCCTTCAAATGCATTCACCTGGTTGTCTTCAGGTTTCTGTGAAAGCCTGATGTAACCGCTGCACCTCCCCTTTTCTGAAATACGTTTAGTCATTGCACTCCAAAAGCATTGTCTTTGTAAGACTTCCCTGATTCACTATGGTTAGTCCACACGGTTATTATGATTTGCAAGATTCACTTAACTGGAGCCATAAAAATTTTTGGACGCCAACGGGCCTCTAAAGTATTAAAAATAATTTCAGTGTAACCCGATAGGCCCGTTGTTACTGGCTATGCTTTGAATTTTTACCTATCAATGCCATGTTCTTGCCCGCATGGAAAAAGAAGTCCATGATGATTACCCATTGTTACTGACTCTGATTTGATTTTTTACCTATCAATGCCATGTTCTTGCCCGCATGGAAAAAAGAAGTCCATGATGATTAATATGAAAAGGATTCGGGTCTCAATATGTTATTTTACAAAGTTTCACTGATTTTATGGGCTTTTGTTCCAACACAATGTTGTTCCGCATGTGGCTAAAGGAAGCCCAAACTAATTAAATTTTAAAAAGGGTCAGGCCTCATATATCATCCACAATGACAACAAAATATCCATTTTAGAACCTATATATATATATATATATATATATATATATATATATATATTAACCGCTTTAAATCATGATCCCCTTTCATTATGTTTTATTATCTGTGTATTTTCCCGAATAGCACCAGCACTCCCGAGTTTTGTTCCATACCACTATTGTGTCACAGCTTACAACTTCAGTATTTCTCTATATTGCCTCCATTTTCCTTTCGTGTATCCCCTGGAACTAGGTTTTGAACCCTTTTTCCCAACTCAATCGCAGGGCCCATTAAATGCCCTTAATTTTGTTGGCCAGTTTACCTTCGTTGATGCTGCAATCTATTCAAACCTTCAAGGACCTGGTGAAAAGACCTTTTCCTACCACCAATAAGTTAAGCTACACTTCTTCCCCTTACTGAATAGTTACTATCAGATTATTTAAGTATAATTTTTTCTTTCATTATTTGTTGTTACCTCTTTAGCCATGTTAGATGTTGATTTCCACCACCTTGATCCGAGTTCATCTATTTAGGTTTCTTAGTTTTGGCATTTATTCACTGGCATTTAATGACAACCTGTCTGTACTTTAATTTCTCTCACCCTTTCTCCAAAGAGCGGGATCATTTTTCCCTTCAAATTTTCCATTCGAGCCAGAGGGTACTACATAGTGATCCATCAATTTGTCCTTATCACAAACAAGCTAAGGAGATAAACTTTGACCCCTTTGTCAATGATTTACATTATTTTTTTATTTTTGCTACTATTCTTATTATTATTTTTTATGAATGCACCCTCTTATGTTAACATCTTATTAATGTATTAAATGTTATTTGCTTTTATATTTAGGGAATAATAACTCATCTATCTGAATCAGTGGGCCCACTTATTTACCTGTTAACATGATCGTTTAATTTTATTTAATCATTTGATTATATGATATTCTCGGTTGGGTATTTGGTGGTTTGATGCAATATTTTTAAAATCATTTTATGCTCCTCCCTTAGGTTTTTACTATAAATAACAATCACTATCCACGTTAGCTATAGCTATCAAATAACAGAGTAAGATCTATCGCTTTCTCAGCCCTGATATTCCACACCCTTCCCCACCATTCCCCACCCTCAAGGTTGTCAAACTCGCGAGTCTAGGTAAACTCGTGGAGCTGACCTAGACTCGACTCGTAGACTCGACTCGTAGACTCGACTCGTAGACTCGTACGAGTTTACCTGTTATACATTTTAAAAAAAATATATATATATATATCATGTATAATATATATATTTACTCAGATATAGACATTTAAACCTAACAATTTCAACATCAAAACACATAATAAATTAACCTAATACTAAAATTACAAGTTACAACAAGTACTTTGGATCACACATTTAAATCCTTCACAAGTATTTATCTAGTTCAACATAAAACACACAATTACACAATCAAAGGTTTATAAGACATAACCAAAACACAAAAGAAAACAACAAAGCAACAATTAAATTTCTAATAAACTCTAAAACTCAAATCCTCCAATATCTTCATCTTCCATGGCATCAACATCATCATCTTCACCATCTTCATCAGAAACATCATTTCTTTCAGCCTCAGGTTCAACACGGCCAACAAAATCTTCATCATCATTCACATGTTCATCTTCTTCCTCTATTAAATTTTGTTGTGGATCCCCAATATACTCATTCTCACCTCCCTCACCCATGTTGAATTCATTACTATTCATACCTGGAATAGCAAATTCATTACTATTTGGATCATCATTAGTATTGTCATTCATTGGCAAGTGAGAATGCTCAACACTTTCAGCAATATTTTCATTAACATCCTCAGTTATCCACTCATCATCAGAATGCACTGCATCAAATTCAAGTTCTGGAGTTTTTCTAATTTGCTTGCCCTTTAACTTCAAATTATACATCACATACACTAGATCATTCATTTTCTTTTGATGCAACCGATTTCTTCTCTTTGTATGAACCTACAAACATATAGTGCCAATAGTTAATAAAAATAAAAAAATTAAAATTAAAATAAATAATGAATAGTTCTAAGGAAGTAAGGAATAAGGAATTACCATTTCAAATGCACTCCAATTACGCTCACAACCAGATGAACTACAAGTTAAGCTTAGAACTCGGATAGCAAACTTCTTTAGTTCTGGACAACTATCTCCATAGAAGTCCCACCACTCAGCAGGTAGCATGGTCTTCCTACTACTCTTTGCAGTTTCATTACCAAAGAGGCCTCTAGCATAATGAAAGTCAGGAAGCTGTAGACCAACCTTTTTCCTTTCTTCCTGGTTAGGAACTAGTTTTTTCAAACAACTATATAGACCAATCTTAATGTCAGCATCATCAAGGCTGACGAGGGCAGAACAGGGGAGGGGAGGCAAACGGCGTGGTGGACTGGTGGTGGGCTCTGGCGCTGTGCGACTCTGCCTGGTGGTGGCCTGGTGGGCTCTACGAGACTGCGACTCTGCGTGGTGGTCCTTCACTGGGCTCTGCGACGCTGCGTGGGTGAGAGGTGGGGGACGAGCCGACGAGGGATGAGGCGAGGGGAGGTGAGACCGTGAGAAGGCGAGGGGTCCGTCTGGACTCTGGCTTCCGGCCTCTGCGTGGCGGCGCAAACGACGCTGCCGTTAGATGGTGGAGGGTGTGAGAGTGAGACGCGTGAGGCTGGCCATCTCGGGTTTGATTGAGGGAGTCACTAGGGTTTCAAACCTTAGTTCACTCCTTCATTAGTGGGTGTGGGTGCCGGGTGGGTTTAGGTTCCGGGTTTGGGCTAGCGCCGGGTTTTTTTTTTTTCTGGGCCAAAACGACGCCGTTTTGGCAAAAATGGGCAACGAAATTAAACTCGCTGACTCGCTAGCAAACTCGCGAGTTTGCACGATTTTAACCGAGTCTAGCCGAGTCAACCCGAGTCTACCCAGAAACGAGTTTATGTCCGAGTCAACTCGATTCCACTACCTAAACTCGTAAACTCGTACGAGTTTACGAGTTAACTCGCGAGTTTGACAACCATGCCCACCCTTCAGTGCAACTTATCTCTAGAGTAATAGAACTGGGTAATTGTCACTGCTATTATTCTACTTCACCCCCTTGGTTTGTTTACTGATGATAGTGAATAACTTGCATTTAATGACGACCTGTCCATTATTACTTTTTCTCGGTCTTTCTTCAAAAGACGAGAACATCTTCCTGTTCAATTTTTCACTTGGAGCCACGAATTACTATAAAGTGATCCGTCAACTATCAGTAATAAATTTTGATCTACAGAGATAAACTCTGTACTTGCTTTTATTATTATTATTATTATTATTATTATTATTATTATTATTATTATTATTATTATTATTATTATTATTATTATTATATGTTAAATATTGTTTCAGGTTAATCCATTAAGCCATTTAATCTAATGTCATTCTTTGTATCTGGGTCTGGGGGCCAAATATTATCACTGATGATAGGCTCCATTCCTTGGATTTCATTACAACATTTGCTCAATTTGTTTGTTCATTTCTTAGTATTATTATTTAATATTTAATATTTAAATAATAATATTCATATATTCATACGCATCGATTAGGCTTTATTATAAATATGTCAATGTTAGCCATACCAATTCAATTTCGATCTACGCTATATCGCTTTCTCATAGCAAAATATTCCCCACCCTCCCCCACCATTCCCCACCCTTCCCCTGTTTTTCCGGACTTTTGGATTTATATTTGTCATGCGGTCACTTTCTTCAATGATTCAAAAGTTTATTTTCGCATTGGTGGACCATGGGTAAGTGACCAAAATTTATCTTGCTTCACATTTATGTTCAGACACACACGTATATTTGTGCCTTTTATATCGTTTTTTGTTGATACTCTTACCCAATATGTGAGGTCCTTTTTCGTATATGGTATCTGATGTCGTTACTCTCATTTTGTGAAGTATGTGTCTTTGGCCATCTGCTGACTCAAGCAAAAATGGTGATCCCAACCCTGATTTCTATAGACTTCTCTTCCTTGCATTGGATCCCGTGATCGTACGTTTCCTTCTGTATCAATACCATCTCTTATTCATATATGCGAATATTCTTATGAAGCCTCATCTTTTATGGATTGCAATGCTCCTTTCATTTATTTTTTTGTCAATATCCTCATGCATTATTTTTCCCAGTTTCATTTAATATATGTCATATATTTATATATAACACCTTATATAGCTGATATATATTGTATACATATAGATAAAGTGAAAAGCTTTGGATCATATATATATATATATATATATATATATATATATATATATATATATATTGCCAGTAATGAAAAGGTCTTCATGCACGTACTTATACTTGGCTATTCTAATTTTATAATATAAATGTATGAGTTTTACATTCACAAATACACACACACACACACACACATTTATCTATGTAAAGTTATTTTTAATTTGTCTATGTTCTCCGTATATGTTTTTCAGAGACGAGTTGCAGTTCCCGGCCCCTTTTATCATGCATTTCGTCATGAACTGGGTGATTTGATGATGTTTAAAGACAACCATGGAAATGAATTTCACGTTATGTTAGACAAGGTTGGTAATAATGAATTTCTTTTTGAGGGATTCCGTTCTATGGTTTCCGCCTATAATATCAGGCACGAGGCTTGGTTGCACACCTACTACCAAGGTGATGGCACTCTGTGCATCTCCATAAGGAACTTTGATGGATCCCACATTGTTTATCCAAGACCACATACTCGAAGCAACTCAACTGGTCCAACACTGATTAGCATGGATCCACATCGTCCAGGCGCCCTTTCTCGTGATGTGTTTTAGACGGGCGACGTGATACCTCCATTTGCCCTCGGATATACTCCTCCCCCCTCTCCTGTACATGGCAACACCAATTACAGTCCAGAATACCAAACCAACAGCTTTAGTTGTCCTATATATTTTGCTTCCACTGCTTCCCATGCAAGTCCGATTAGCCAAGTCGACATCGGTTCCCCAAGGCGAGCACAGAGTCCACCGGTTGCACGAGGTAACGACCGCATTTAATTATCTTAACCATTAGGGTCGTATTTGTCTGTATCCCACAAAAGCAGGTGTTTTTTTTCTGGGGTTAACTAAGCATTACAAGTTGCTGATGATATGTTTAGATGCAGATCTTGGCAGCTTCTCTAAGTGGATTCGTCGCTAAAGTTGTTTTGGATCCTGCTTTGCGACCAATGATGCTCCCAAGCATGTCTAATCAACGTGTCATTTTCCTGTTCTACTTTTTGCTGTTTCCTGAATGGTGCTTTGCCATGTTATGGGTAATTTTTTTTATTTCATCCCCAGATTTATGATCAACGGCGCTTCAACATTTTATAGTTTCCCTGACCGGGATGGATAATATGCTGTATACCGCAAATAGCCATCATTTCCATCTATGTATCTAAATGCATTAGTGTTGCATGTGAAGTTAGCTATGCATGACCTACACGTTGATATGCATATCTTCATAATTATTATATAAATATATATGTAAATTTTATAATATTATATATATATATATATATATATATATATATATATATATATATATATATATATATATATATATAAGGTTGTGGTCGGCTTAGAGAAGGGGGTTGAATCTATGCCTTCCTTTTAAGTTACTGAAATGACCCTTTAAAACAAACTTTCAATTCTGATTCTGTTCGAACTTAGCAGCGGAAAATTTATGAGACAATTTATTTTTGTCTCATGAATATCAGAAAATAGAACACAGCAGAGAAGAGAGAAGCTAACACCAGCATGTATCCTGGTTCGGTTGCCTTGTGCTATGTAACCTACATCCAGTTTCCTCCACAATAATGGAGGAATTTTCACTATAGTTAAAAGTATTACATACACCAATTCCACAGGATTTGACACAATCCTTTCACACTCAAGTTTTAACCTAACTTGACATTGGCTATGCTAATACCTAACTCTTTACTATTAGTGCTAACCCAACTAAGAAAGGGATACCTCACAGGTACAAGATACAAGACACATACATACCTAAAAAAATCTGAAAACAACTATAGGCTTTTCTCTCAAGTGTATCTCTCTGCCTCTTTCCACTCATGGCTTTTTACCTGAGCTCTTTTATTATGCCTTTTCACTCAAGAAATTACAGAAAGATAAACATTGAAAAGTAAATTACAATCTATAAAACATGAAAGAGATTGACTTCATCGATTAATAGCCTCTTTGCTATGTGATAAACCAGATTTGCAAGCCTCTGATTTAGTTCATCAATATTGGCCGAATGCTTCTATGAAAGAAAGCATTATCCAAGTAGAGGAATTTCTTCAAGGAATTCTTTACAGAACACAACTCACCAAACTTTTGGTTTTCTCTCCTTGGTCTCTGAATGAACAGCAAGACTTCTTTTATCTCCTTGCATGTTGCTTGGTTGCTCTTCCTAGGTCAACTTCTTGAGCCTTGTGTTTCACTAACCTAGCCGTTCACTTTTTTCCAGTAATCCTCAAAATAGGAACTTTACTTCTGACTTCCCTATCTTGACCGAAAGCCACATTATCAGCAGAAAATGATTTCTTCAATAGTAAACCCAGATCTTGACTATTGAAACACAACTTGGTCCCCAAGACATATTTTCAACCGTTGATGCACAACAGTGAAGAACAGAAATCCTATTTTCCATATAACCCAAAATGGAATGGCAGAGAGTTGAAGATGAATAGAAGAAAGTGTGACGTATGTATAAGGAAATGGGTTACCTTTAACCTTTACCTAAACTTGATTTGGTTTGAAATGGTTGATTAGACCTCAACCTTTCTTGCCTAACCTTCTCTTTCTTTTCTCTTCTTTGAATAGCTTAGGAACTAAGCACTTTCTCTTGCTTCTGTGATTTGACTGAGACAGAGAAAAAGAACATTGCTTTGGAAGCAAGATGGAGGGGTTTGTTGAAATCAAATTGGGCTTGGATCGGATTCTACTCAAGTTCAGCCCGTTGGTTCCTTGCCTTTGCTTCTTGAAGAATTTTACTTGAGATGGACAACTTGGGCTTGGTTTATTTTCACTGACCATTCAACACACCAGCAGATTTCTTTTGTTTAACATTGGGCTTGTACTTCACTTATTTTTGGCCTGTATCACTTAACCAAAATAATCAAAACTAGTTTGGGTAATTGGCCCAATAATCAAATATTTATCATCATTAATTATTTTAGTTAATTTCTTAACTCAACATATATATATATATATATATATATATATATATATATATATATATATATATATATATATATTGTAACACCCTACCACACTAAGCTTTACGCTTAAGTCGTAAAACGAATGTGATGTGGTATTACGACCTCTAAAATAAAATGAGTACATATAATAGCAGAAGAATTATAATATGCTAGGAGCCTTGAAAGAGAGGAAATAAAAATCGCGAAGTAAAAGCGCAACGCTCAAGGTACGAGTTAACTTACGTACTAAGAAAACCATAACTATTAGACATAAGATAATAGAAGTAGGAATAGAGTGCCAAAGATACAAAATAACAAGCTCCTAACTCAGCCTGCGAAGTCAAGACTGGCCGGAGAATATTTACACATATATATATATACATATCCAAAACCCAAAAGTACATAAACACAATCCTGCCTCTCCATAAACCTCTAAGAGGATCAAAAAGAATAAGTCATGCAGAGAGAAAGCTAGGTACATATATATACATCACTATACAACAAAATAAACCTAGTAATCACTTTGCTTCAAGAGTCCAGACGCCTAACGAGATGCCTTTCGACCTGCATCTGAAAAACAACAACATAGTATGGAATGAGAACCAGAGGTTCTCAGTATGGTAAAGGTGCCACACACATAGTATATAAGGTCCTGGGAATGCCAAAGGCAATCCTAGAACGCCGACACTCAGATTATAGAGTTTAAAGTATTAAAAAGAAGCCATAAAAGGTGGTTTTCTAAGAGTACCTAAACCTAACTTAGCTTAATCTTACATCTAAGTCTCATACTGCCATTTTTCTCCATACCTCCAACTTCATCATGCATTTCACAGACATTTAAACAGATAAAAGCAAGCACAGGAAGGTTACAAATACTGCAGGTAACAAATATACATTTAACATGACAAGTACATTTAGGCACATCCAAATAAAGCATAAGCAGGTAATTCAAGTAATATACATATGATGCATGCCTGTCCTATGGCTGATGAGGCTCATCTGTCGGTTATCCAGCCAACCCGACAAGTCTGAATTGTCCTTAGACTGTCCCCCGACGTGCATCCCCAAGAGTCTATGCATAACTTTTTCTCAAATAATCAATATTGCTCAATGGGGGTAATATTCCCGGGAATTTATATAGTGCCCGGTCACACTTACGTCGTAGGGTCAACAGAGTATCGAGTTTTCAACCTGGTACACGTGGTGGCAAGCCACGACATTTGATCTAGGGAATCTCGTATCTCAGATTATTCAAATTCATAAGCCATATAAACAATTCAATTATAATTCATCAACATCCACATCATTCTCAATCGCATTTCATCACATTATACGTCAATCATATTCAATCCTTAACCTTCGTTATCACGCCTTCCATTCCGTCCATCAATAGTTCCAATTCAGAACATAATTCATTCTTTTCTAAATAAATCAAACTTAAGACATGCTCATTTCTTAATAACTCTAAATCAAATCATATAACCCTTGAATCTAAATCTTTTTAAATAATCATATAAACAAAATCTCTAATTTTTTTTATAAAATTTCGGCAGCATCTCCTCTAAAACTCGGATTTTGCCACCCATTTCGGGTCCAAACTTGCTTTCTTTTCAATTCAACATACCCTTCCTCATCATCATAACAGTCACCACAATAAATCTACCTCAGATCAACAATTATACTCATACAATATTCAAATCCAACAACCAAAATTCAACTAAGGATCATAGTTCACTAATCCTAGGCTTCTAACACAAAATACCTCAAATCAATAATTCACCAAATTATTAGTTAATCAACAAGCACCAAACCAACCATGTTCATCAACAATAACATTCAACCATAATTCTCTCCAAATTAACATAACAACATTCACCATCCAAAATTAATAACTAATTATTCAATAAACTTCAACCAAATATATTCATCGACAAATTACTAAACATTAAACATACACCTGCATTCCAACTTATCCTATGGTCATCTAGCCTAAGTTTTCACAGAACATTATATATTAAATGTAAGAAACCTAAATCATACCTTAGCCGATTCCCAAGTATTATTCCAAGACAATTTTCCTAAAAGAACACAGCCCTCAAAACCTCAACTAATCTGCTTCCTCCAAGTTTTAGTATTCACAATTTCAAGCTCCAATTATTTATTCACAACCTAATACATTCATAACACATATATATCCAATTTAAAACTCAAAGCTCAAATTCAATGAAATTAAAATAAAATTATCGTATCCTCACCTTACCCAAGCTTCACATAAGCAAGAGTAAACGTTTTCCTCAAGTTAATTGGATCCTAAAACATCAGAAATCAAAGAAATTCAACATTCCCACTTAAAATTCGAAAATTAGGGGAAATGAAGGCTGAGTGTAAAATAATGAGTTACCTATGAAATTGTTCCGGTAGAAATGTAGAGCTCGATGCGGTGAACGCGTGGCCGCAAACAGTGCGGCAATTGGAGCTCGGACGGAGAAGTTACGGGGATCGGAAGTTAACGTAACAATTTGACATTCTTTCTTTCCTCTCCCTGATGCTCTTCGACGCTGCCAAAAATGGGGAGAAGAAGAACGTGGGTTCACTTAAAGGGCTGGTCCAGTTGGGCTCAAGGCCTGGTTTGGGCCCGGTTTAACCGGTTTGGCCCGTTCGATCTAATTTTGGACCAATTTCTTTGAAATTGGTGTCAAAATTCTCGTTTCGATAAGCTCTATCCTATTTTGATATAATATTCACATTTCTAATCCTCCTTATTAAAAACTAATTTATTGACTAATTATCTACTAATTTAACTGGGGTTTACATATATATTATTTTATGTATATATATCATATATAATATATATAATATGTAATTTATATTTTAATATTCATATATTATATAATATCTAATATATATTATATAATAATGTATAATATATAATTTATCAAATATACTATGTTTATATATTATATAATTATATATATATATATATATATATATATATATATATATATATATATATATATTAAATACTGGTATGGGTTCCTTTAATTTTTTTTCCTTATCTTTTGATTCTTGCGTTGAATTATACACAATTTTAATTGTCTTGACAAAATCTAATGCGGTGGGTTGAAACTGACGCCTCGACCTAACTTTTGGATAGACATTGTAGATGGCCATAGCGAAACAACCTAGATAACAATAATCATTATCATTATCATTTTTTTAATCACCGGTCTACCATAACAATACTTTCTTAAGCACGTTCTAACATGCCTCTATAATGGTGATACTAATTTTGGTTCAACAATCGTGATCATAATTATCATAAATATGTTAATATTATTTGTTAGGATAACTTTACATGACTGACCGTCATGGGGTTTAGCATCATTAATTTCCTTAACTTCTGTTTTGATACAAAAAAATTTAAAGAATACGGAACTCTGTACGCTCTTGGTTCCATAATAAACTAGTGCATTAGCCCGTGCGTTGCACGGCATCGGTCTAGAAAATCATTCGCGAGTAATTATTTTGAGAATATGACAAATGTATGTTCGTGTCTTACATTTAGCAGTGTTTCACAAAGTATGAGTTATAAGTTTTCTCAGTTATTTTGTAGATTGGATTAGCAAGTAGGACAAATTTGAAGGTAGATATTGCCTGTAATAGCCTAACAATTCGACGATTTCACTATGACATGAATGTGAATAGTTATCGATTTTACTGTCTAGTGGATATTCCCGAATATTTCCCTGTAGACCACATTGATTGTCGAAGTGGCCACGTTGCATTTGTTATTCTGAATTAACACTCTGAGTCCATTCTTTGACTTTACTCTTGATAGTGCAGCATACAGCTGGCCGTGCGAAAAAACTGGCCTTGGCAAGTACAACCCAACCGTGGTCAAAGTTTGTCCCTGTGACTTATTAATCGTCATTGCGAAGGACACAATAATTGGGAATTGTCTCCTTTGAAACCTAAACGGCAGACCTTGGTTGGTAGGAATCATATCCATTCGTGGTATTATGACTACCTGACCAACCTTGTTTCCTGTTAACGTCATGCACTCAACGACATGATTTCCTAGTTTCCGTACTTGTAATCTTGTCCCGTTACATAGACCGTTGGACTGGTCAATATTGCGCAATAGCATGACTGGCACACCTACTTTTAGAGTTAGTTGATGTGGGGGCAAACCAGAGCAGCTAATAGCATTAAGAACATCCGGTGTAATTGTGTCCAAGTCTGACTCCATGTTTCCTTCCTCAACACACAAACTATCACAGCTTAAATATATTTTTTCATCCCCTTCCAAACGATCCATTATGAGCGTATTCACCTCATTGACCACCTCTAATGTAGGACCAAGGATGGATCGATGTTTAAAGTACGATGGCTGAGTAATATTAGCCAAGAGGTTAGGGTATACAAACTCAACCATATCATCAAAGGGACGAATTGAATCATGTATCAATATGTCAGGATGAATATGCACCTCTGACTCCCCATCCATAGAATCCCCAACCAAGCCATCCCCAATATCCAACAGCCATTTTGAGAACTCAATAACATCATCCACAGCTTTATCTGTTGGTCCAATAGTTAAACGCATGTTCACTGTCAGGGTTAGAACAGTACAGTGTTGCCATAGATACGAAGCATTGATAGCTGAATGAATAATATCATAACGGGAGCCCATTGGAATGACTGGAAGAATCTGTCTAAAGTCACCTCCTAGTACCACGACCTTACCTCCAAAAGGTAATTCTGCATTATAATATGGTTCTGAGCTCAGGATGTCACGAAAGCACTTGTCGAGTGCTTCGTAGCAAAGTTTGTTGAGCATTGGTGCCTCATCCCATATAATAAGTCTAGCTTTGCATATCAACTTGGCCAAAGATGTACCTTGCTTAATGCAACATACTGAGTCCTCTGTCAACTCCAGCGGTATCTTAAACCTTGAATGAACTGTGCGTCCATTTGGAAGCAATAAAGAAGCAATCCCACTGGATGCAACATTCAGTACAATGCCCCTTTTACTTCGAATTGCAGCTGATAGAGTCCTGTATAGATACGTCTTACCGGTACCACCGCAGCCATAAACAAAGAAGAATCCTCCGGCGTTACCATTGACTGCCTGTATGATGACATCAAATGCTTTTCTCTGACCTATGTTCATATTAGATAGGTTGTTGTTAAGCTCCTTAGTTAGGGCATCGACATCAAAGTTCAGCTCATCTAGTAGGAGTCGATCCTCTAAGCCATCAATAACGTCCGAACTTGGGTAAGGCATCTTGTCAAACTCTTTAAGAGATCTTCCATTACCCTGAAGCTTGTCCTCAATTTTCGCAAGTGTCATGTTCATAATTTGTTCCGGTGAAAGTTTAAGATCTAATAAAAATAATGAAAAAATGATATCGATCTGTTACAAATAGAGATTTGAACCATCATACAACATATTTACCAAAGAAATCATGTTAATGACGACCATACCTGCACACTGCATATTTTTTCTGTGACAGAATAAGATATCCTCGGACAATACATGGTAACACTGCTCCCAAACAACCTCGGGTCTTACAACGTTGTTAGATAGTAAGAGCACCACGAACAGGACACGCAAGTAGTTTCCAGAGGCCCACGTGCTTGCTTCTATTATAGCATCAATGAATTCCTTATCATCTTGCAATAACCCCAATGCATAGCATGCTTCCTTGAAGGTACCATACACAACCCCATTGACTGTGCGCAAATGAACATAGCTGAGGCATCCCTTTTGTATGTTGAGCAAAAGTCACAGGTAATAATCCTCGCCGTTGCCGCGGGGAACATGCGAAAGCCTACCAATGAAGAATCCTTGTTTCCTTGGCATCCACATGGATATGTCATCTTTCCATACAAATTTGTTAGGAAATTGACTGTATGTAAGAGTACGACCATAAGAAAACAACCTATTCGTAAGCATCCAAGCCAATAGCTTTGTTAGCTTGCCATCAACCCTATCTATTACATCAACAATGTTTTCGTAATCCCTGAATATAACAGGGTGTTCATTTGGCAAATGAAAAGGAAGCCTGATGACCGAAGGTTCCTTCTGTTGGATGTCATACCCAAAAATGCGCCAAGCTGCCTCACAGGCTGAGATATACCGACAATCATAATAGTTGCGTATCTCATCTACCACTTGTTCAGAATCACCGTCTACATTGGTTTGGTAGAAAGAAGCAGTTACCCGATCATTGCCCTTGTGAACGTACTTAAACAAATACTTTATTGCGGACGTTTGGCAGGTGTGCTCAACATTTATATGGCAACCGTATTTCAGTAGTAGTGATGGATTGTATGGTACAATATATGAATTATCGAGGGCCGTATTATTCTTTGTGACTATCCGACCATTATCCATCCTCTTATACTTGGGGAACCCACCATCATCAATCATTGTCCTTGATCTAAAGGGCTTGGGATAATACTTTGAGCACCGACCGTTCAACATGCAGGGGCTTTTACTATTATACTTGCCACACGGGCCATGGACCATGTACTTTTCAACTGCCCCATAAAGTTTTGGCCTCTTGATCTTGTCTAGAATCTCAGCTGAGATTAGTTTGTCAATATCATCTGGTGACTTAGGCTTGGATAGAGGATGCATGAACAGCAGTATGTGCGCATGTGGGAGTCCCCGCTTTTGGAATTCTACCGTGCAGATGCCTGTAGAGACCAACTCATTGTTAAGCTTTAATTTTGATACATGTATAACATAATAGATTTCATTAAATTTACATGCCGTTATCTTGCCAAAGAATTGACCATGCTTGAAGTCAGCTATCAACTGACCGAGCTTTAGGTTAAAAATCCTCGATACAATGTCAGGACGGTCTTGTGCTTTTAACCCTGTGTCTTTTAACGAACGTTTTATCTCATCCCATTCAGGATTGCAAGTAATTGTTATGAAAAAGCTAGGATAACCTGCATATTTTCAAATTGCAAATGCATCCTTGCAATTGTTGAACATGTACCGAGGACTGCCAGTGAAGCTACTCGGTAGTATAATCCTCTGTCCAGTTGCAACAGCACTTGCCTCTCCCCTAACCAATGATTCATGCAGTGCAATATATTTGTCTACCCTTAGTTTGGGTTGGTTATGTCTGATAAAACTAAGCCGTTCAACCTCAATCATCGTGTACGCATCGACCAGAAATTGTTGGAACAACCTCATAGATTGTAACATGATTGGGGACTCATTGAACCTCATCTATATACGGTATGAAAAAAACTCTCTCATACTTATCGCCTTACGTTTCTTTATACCATTCAGGTCATATCTAGTAGATGTCTAAATACCTGTCCTGAATCCATCCTCACCGTATGGAAATATCAACGGATATTGAAGAGCCAAGTACAACGGGTGTAGAACATCTATTCTTTGCAACTTATTTGCTGTGGACTGAATAATAATATCTCTATCAAGGATTGAGTCGTCAATGTCACCTACTATCAGGATGGCAACCTCAGACGCAGTGGGTAAGTTGTACACTCTTCCATCCTTTTCTCGCTTCCTAATCAGCCTCATTTTAATTTCTGAAGGCTCGCTATCAGCGAACCTGTCTCGAGCAAAGCGAAAACTCTTGGCAAGAGGATTGCACATGTCCAGCATCTTAGTGAGTTCAGACACGATTTCAGTTTCAAGTTTGTTGATTATTTCACTCGACCTACAATTGTTTCAAGTATTAAGTGCGACATACATTTAAACACTTGGTAAGTATGTACATCTAGACATCTATAAATGTGTTTGCAAGGTATAATCCACGGTGTATGTAACCTTGAATGATGAACCTCACAGCAAATATCCGATTAGACACTTCATTATCTATGTCATAGATGTACAGTTGCGCAAATCTCGGCCTTTCATTGTTGTTAGGGATCAGGCTTCCAATTGAATGGTAGTTCTGACCATTAATTGAAAAAGTCGGTGGAGCCGTGCCGTTGTTAATGCCTCGGTTAACCTTTCCAGCCATTGACGTAAACGCAAACATGGAATTAAACTTACGGATATTCTTCCTGAAGTACCTACCTTTGTCGTCATGTCCACGATGGAGGTCTTATAGAATTGCAGGGACCTGGGTAAGTAACGGCAATTGTACCTTTCCATCCATGCAGCACCCAAATCGAGGAATTCTGCTGCTCCTGCTTTTAGCCAACTTTTCCCCTTCCCACATGCATGCATTGCAGAACATGCAACGATGGATTGCATCTCCAGCATCCCAAGTATCTGAAGTACATATAACACTTGTCATTTTTAACTGAGAAGATGCAGTGCGAAATGAGTTATTTCTAAAACACAGCATGCATGCTATATAGGAGAGATCAGTTACCTTCCTCCCAAATCGACTCTGCCGACTCGACCAGAGAAAGTTGGTGTGGACCTATTCAGCAAGAATGGCCAAAGTTTATGTTAGCAAACGAAGTTGATTATTGTTATGAGAGGATTAAGTAATGCATGAATCATAGAGTAGTACCTTCATGCTCATTTGTCCTGGAGTTATGTACGTAGTCAGAGTCTACTCCAGTATCATCAAATGCATGTATAACTGCATTAATTTCCAGTAAGCAATACATTATTAGCAACGTGCATGAGTCGACATGGACAATGTCCATGTTAACAATGGGTAGATTTTTTGTCGTCCATGAAGAATGTACATACATAGTCCATGGTTCAAAATAACAAAATTTTGTATACTGAGTTCAATCCAAGTATTTTTTTAATGATTTCTTGGCAATTGCCACCAATTTTGGTTGCTAAGCGAAACCTAAAAATCAAACAAACAAATTATTGTAACATATATTGAAAAAGTATAAAATAATATGTTATTTAATGGATCTTTAAAACCATGGCTTAATGTTGTCATTATATTTTGTTAGTACAATTTGTAATTGAGAAAATTTCACTCCCATCGCTTGCCAGATGCTAAAATAACACTATCCTCCTCTTTATTTATAAAATATACATTTTCCTCCGTTACAACTTTTAAAAAATATCCTCTTTACTCCATTTTGAATTTTTTGTGTTAACTAATGTTAAATTTATCCATTTTTCAAAAAATATATCTTTTCCTATAAAAATATCATTTAGTCAAAATTATATTTTCTGTCATTAAATTATACTCACCAAAATACACTTTAATAAATCATTTTTTATTGATTAAATTGTATTGTTATCGAAATGTTATTAAAAAAATTAATAATTAAATTATCTTTTTAATATATCATCCAATAATTTTTTAATTATTAATTTGTGGTTTTACCAAATTTCTTGTTAACATTTTTTTTATATTTTACTATAAATTTTTTGATATCAATATATATTATTTTAATATTAAAAAAATCTTAGTAAGATCATTTTTCAATAACAATATATATTAATTGTTATACATACTAAATTATGGTAATATTTTTTTATATAATGTTAAAATAATATTCATTCATATCAAAAAAGTATGAGTAAAATATAAAAAAATTAATAACCAAAAATTTTGGTAAAATTATAATTAATAATTAGAAATTTATTGAATGATTTTTTAGAAAAAGATAATTTAATTATTAAATTCTTTTTAAATTATTTTCATAAAATTAGATGTTAATAAATAAAGAATAATTTATTAAATGGTATTTTGGTAAGTGAAGTTTAATGAAAAAAAATAAATTTTTCGTTAAAGAGTATTATTCTAAAAAATATTTTTTTAAAAAAAAAGATAAAGTTAACATTAGTTAACAGAAAAAATTAAAAATGGATTAAAGAGGAGGTTTTTTAAAAGTTATAATGGAGGAGAATGTACATTTATTAAATATAAGAGAGGGGAGTGTCATTTTAGCACATCGCAAGAGAGAGGTGCATTGTTAGCAAAATCGGACTGGACCGGCTGGTTCGACCGGAATACCGGTGAACCGGACCTTAAGTCGGTCCAGTTCGATGATCTGACCGGATGAGGCGACGAACCGGTGCAAACCTGTCAAACCCATAGTGAACCGGTCAAAACCGGTCAAACTCAATAAAACCGATTCGACCGAACCGCTTGAGTTTCAACATTTTTCCAAAATGTTAAAGTTGGGGTTCCAACCCCCCTCGTCAAGAAAAAATATGATACTCACAACCACCAGGCTATTAAGCTTGTTATCAACATATATGCAAATTAATATATATATATATATATATATATATATATATATATCTTTCAGCAAATAATTTACTTCTATTTAATTTATTTTAATTTTAATTATAAACACATTCATTCTTAAATTATTATATTTTTATTTAACAATAATTATAAACTCACTTATTTTTTTATAATTATATAATATCTATTAATAATATTCATCAATAAAAACAAAATAAAAATATTTATGATAGAGTAACATTAACAAAGTACTTATTGTTCCTGTTTTATATTATTTTAGAATAGCTAGATACTTTTAAAATATTATTGAAAATATGTATTTTAAATTTTAATTTTAAATTTTGGACTATATTTTTTTTATTTACATATGACTGGGTCAATGAGTTCAACCAGTGACTCACCAATTGAACCAATAACCCAGTGACCCAGTGACTTAACCGATTCGATCACTGATTCGGTTCTGACAACTATGGAGGGAAGTGTAATTTTTTCTTTATAATTCCTTATTAATAGTAAACATGTTTTTGCTGTTTTTATTGCGGTTTGATTTGATTTTTAAATCTGACCATAAAATCCCCAACCGAACCGAACCGATCCGGTTAAAATAAAAAAACCCGAAAAACCAAGCCGCCCACCCAACCCAAATTGAACGTCCTCTACCCTACCCGGTAACCTCGAAGCCCCACCCCCAAACGAAGCAGGAAAACCTAGCCGCTCTCTCCTTAGGTCTCACAGCCTCGCTCTATGGACCTCCCAGCTCCGGCGAGGGACCATTCCTCCCACCACCGATCCATGCTGTCTTTCGAATCCCTTCATCCGACCCCGTAGTGAGGAGTCTGCAGTTCAGAACCTGCAGCTATCTCCAAACCAAGCCCTCGAAAGAATCTAGTGGTTACAGAATCCTCCAGCGGGGAAGGTAAAATTGACTTGCCCTACTGATTTAAGGGTAGGGGCTATTATTAGCACTTTGAATTGATGCTTTCGTGCACCCACCCAGGCACTGGAGAAGGCTTATGATGACCTTCCTCCTGGCCCCGCCATTCCACTGCTCCCAGTACCTACTCGTGGACAGAGCAGCCCAGCATACAACCAGCCACCGCCAGTGACCAGCGCCCAGCAACCCAACACCGAACGAAGCAAGTCCCACCCAGAAGTAGCACAGAGGACCCGCCATCCGGAACCATCCTCGCAAGTCGCACCCAGCACCACCCAGTCACCCAGCAGACACAAAGCAATCTTTCAAGTCAGTTAACAGATATGGAGCCCAGCTACGGAGTCAGGTATGTAACTTGATTGAAATTGTTGTTCTATTTGTTGTTCATTACTTTATTTCAAATTGGTTCAACTGCTTCTGGTTTGTTGAAATACTCAAACATAACTATTGTCGTGTTTTGTTTTGCTGTTCAGTTGAGATAATGAATTACCTGTGAAGTGTTTTACTGATTTAGTATGATTTATGGAGTGTTGGAGGTTCAGGATCTTGATAGGGTTAGAGTGAAATCAGTATGGTAATCTGATTCTGGTTTGTTTTGTTATGTTGAATGACTGAAACAGCTTCTATTGTGTTTTGTTTTGCGGTTCTGTTGAATTACTGAATTACTTTTGAAGTGATTTACTGATTTAGTATGAATTATGAAGTGTTGGAGGTTCTGGATCTAAATAGGCTTAGATTGGTATCAGTATGGTAAGCTGCTTCTGGTTTATTTTGTTATGTTGAATTACTGAAACTGCTTGTGTTGTGTTTTGTTTTGCTGTTATGTTGAATTCATGAATTCATGAATTAATTTTGAAGTGATTTAGTATGATTTATCAAGTGTTGGAGGTACTGGATCTTGATTGGGTTAGATTGAAATCAGTTAGTTAAGCTGCTTCTGTAAATTGCTGGTTGATTTATCAAGTGTTGGAGGTATGAGTTATCATGTGATTTACTATGATTTGTTGTCAACAGTTGTTGCTGGTTGTTTAATGACTATGTAAAATGCTTTATTTTGTAAAGAGGATCCTGATTTTGTTATTCAAAGTTAAATTTGTTGTTGAAAGTTGAATGTCTTGCTGCAATCTTGTTCCTGATAATCAGGAACATTGAACTTTAATTTACTTATTGTGTTATGTTTTTCCATATTTATTTAAATTGATACAATATTTTGTATTCGGGACAAATTTTTTATATAATTTTGCAATATTAGTTATGTTTCAGGATTATTACTTAATGCTTGGAATCATTTATGCTGGTTTTAGTGTTTTGCTGTTGTTTGAAACTGAGTTGCTGAGTAGTTGGATTTTGTTTACTGAGTTAATTATGAAGACCCCCAGGTGAAAGATTCACTTGTGAATGTGAAAATGGTTTTATCCCTTACCTCGTAGTTTATAATTAATAAAATACATTTTTTCCCTCAAAATCTACCTCACTTGTTGAAAAGGTTTCACTTTGCGTTAATCATATCTGATTGAAATGTTTGGATTCTGAATCTTATTTGTGCATAAGAAATTTACAATTTATTTGATGAGCGGATAATTTATACGCTTTTTGGCATTGTTTTCATATAGTTTTCAGTAAGTTTGAGCTACTTTTAGGGATGTTTTCATTAGTTTTTATGTTAAATTCACATTTCTGGACTTTACTATGAGTTTGTGTGTTTTTCTATGATTTCAGGTAAATTCTGACTGAAATTGAGGGATTTGAGCAAAACTCTGAAGAAGGCTGACAAAAGGACTGCTGATGCTGTTGGAATCTGACCTCCCTGCACTCAAAATGAATTTTCTGGAGCTACAGAACTCCAATTGGCGCGCTCTCAACGGCGTTGGAAAGTAGACATCCAGGGCTTTCCAGCAATGTATAATAGTTCATACTTTATTCGAAGAATGACGACGTAACTTGGCGTTAAACGCCAAGTACACGCTGCTGTCTGGAGTTAAACGCCAGAAAAACGTCATGATCCGGAGTTGAACGCCCAAAACACGTCATAACCTGGAGTTTGACGCCAAGAAATGCCTTAGCTCGTGGAATGATCAAGCTCAGCCCAAGCATACACCAAGTGGGCCCCGGAAGTGGATTTATGCATCAATTACTTACTCATGTAAACCCTAGTAGCTAGTCTAGTATATATAGGACATTTATCTATTGTATTAGACATCCTGGATTGTATTTTGAATCCTGTGATCACGTTAGAGAGGGCTGGCCATTCGGCCATGCCTGAACTCTTTGCTTATGTGTTTTCAACGGTGGAGTTTCTGCACACCATAGATTAAGGGTGTGGAGCTCTGCTGTACCTCAAGTATTAATGAAGTTCTATTTTCTTTTATTCAAATCTCTCTTATTCTTATTCCAAGATATTCATTCGTACCCAAGAACATGATGAATGTTATGAGTCAGATCACCCTCATCATCATTCTCACTTATGAACGCGCGTGATTGACAACCACTTCCGTTCTACATGCAACAAAGCTTGAATGCGTATCTCTTAGATTCCCCAACAGAATCTTCGTGGTATAAGCTAGATAGATGGCGGCATTTATGAGGATCCGAAAAGTCTCACCTTGTCTGTGGTATTCCGAGTAGGATCCTGGGAATCCGGAAAGTCTCACCTTGTCTGTGGTATTCCGAGTAGGATTCCGGTAATGAATGACTGTGACGTGCTTCAAACTTTAACCTGCTGGGCGTTAGTGACAGACGCAAAAGAGGGATTCTATTCCAGTAGGAGCGGGAACCAACCGGTGATTAGCCGTACTGTGACAGAGTGCGTGCATTAGTTTTCACTGCGAGGATGGGATGTAGCCATTAGCCATGGGTGATGCCTCCAGACTGGTTAGCTGTGCGAGTGACAGCCGGACAGGGTATTTCCCCGAGAGGAAGAAAGTAGCCACAGTTGATGGTGAACCCCTATACAAAGCTTGCCATGGAAAGGAGTAAGAAGGATTGCGTAGAAGCAGTAGGAGAGCAGGCGTGCTTGGGCTCTACAGCATCTCCACCCGCTTATCTGAAATTCCTACCAATGAATCTGCATAAGTCTTCTATCCCTTTTATTTCTACCCTTTATTTCTATTTTCGAAAAACCCATAAACTATTTTAATCTACCTGACTGAGATTTGCAAGGTGACCATAGCTTGCTTCATACCAACAATCTCTGTGGATTCGACCCTTACTCACGTAAGGTTTATTACTTGGACGACCCAGTACACTTGCTGGTTAGTTGAACGGAGTTGTGAATTCAACCAGTGCCATAATAATGATTTCATACAAAGACAAACAACTTGAAGAGAATATGGATCACAATTTCGTCCACCAAGTTTTTGGCGCCGTTGCCGGGGATTGTTCGAGTATGGACAACTGACGGTTCATCTTGTTGCTCAGATTAGGTAATTTTCTTTTCAAAAATCTTTTTCAAAATTTTTCTTTTATTTTTCGTTTTTCCAAAAATGTTTTTCGAAAAAAATCAATAAAAATACAAAAAAATTAGAAAATCATAAAAATCAAAAATATTTTGCGTTTCTTGTTTGAGTCTTGAGTCAATTTTTAAGTTTGGTGTCAATTGCATGCTTTTAAAATTTTTCTTGCATTTTTTCGAAAATCTCATGCATTCATAGTGTTCTTCATGATCTTCAAGTTGTTCTTGACAAGTCTTCTTGTTTGATCTTGATGTTTTCTTGTTTTGTGTTGTTTGTTGTTTTTCATGTGCATTTTTGCATTCATATTTTTCATGCTTTAAAGATTTCTAAGTTTGGTGTCTTGCATGTTTTCTTTGCATCAAAAATTTTTCAAAATTATGTTCATGATGTTCATCATGATCTTCAAAGTGTTCTTGGTGTTCATCTTGACATTCATAGCATTCTTGCATGCATCTTGTGTCTTGATCCAAAATTTTCATGTTTTGGATCATTTTTATGTTTTTCATTAAAAATTCAAAAAAATCAAAAAAAATATCTTTTCCTTATTTCCCTCCAAATTTTCGAAATTTTGGGTTGACTTGGTCAAAAATTTTTAAAATTAGTTGTTTCTTACAAGTCAAGTCAAAATTTCAATTTTGAAAATCTTATCTTTTCAAAATCTTTTTCTTATCTTTTATATCTAATTTTCGAAAATTAACTAACAAGTAATGTGATTGGTTCAAAAATTTGAAGTTTGTTACTTTCTTGTTAAGAAAGGTTCAATCTTTAAGTTCTAGAATCTTATCTTATAGTTTCTTGTTAGTTAAGTAATTTTAAAAATTAAATCTTTTTCAAAATATCTTTTTCTTAAAAATCTTTTTATCTTTTTATCTTATCTTTTTCAAAAACTTTATCTTTTTCAAAATTTGATTTCAAAATATCTTATCTAACTTCTTATCTTCTTATCTTTTTCAAATTTGATTTCAAATCTTTTTCAATCAACTAACTAACTTTTTGTTTGTTTCTTATCTTTTCCAAAACCACCTAACTACTTTTCCCTCTCTAATTTTCGAAAATTCTCCTTCTCTTTTTCAAAAAAAAAAATTCTTTTTGTTTTAAATTTTAAATTTAATTACATTTATCTCTAATTTTTGAAAATCACTAACTCTTTTTCAAAAATTATTTTCGAAAATCCTCTCCCTCTCTTCTCTTCTTCTATTTAATTATTTAATTACTAACACTTCTCTTCACCTCTCTTCATCCAAATCCGAATCCATCCTTCTTCTTTCTTCTACCCCTTTCTTCTTCTACTAACAATAAAGGAATCTCTATACTGTGACATAGAGGATTCCTCTTTCTTTTCTTGTTTTCTTCTCTCTTTCTTATGAGCAGGAACAGGGAAAAAGGCACTCTTGTTGAAGTTGATCCAGAACCTGAAAGGACTCTGAAGAGAAAATTAAGAGAAGCTAAATTACAACAATCCAAAAATAACCTTTCAGAAATTTTCGAACAAGAGAAGGACATGGCAGCCGAAAATAATAATAATAATAATGCAAGGAGAATGCTTGGTGACTTCACAAAGCCAACATCCAAGTTTGATGGAAGAAGCATCTCCATTCCTGCCATTGGAGCCAATAACTTTGAGCTTAAGCCTCAACTAGTTGCATTAATGCAACAAAACTGCAAGTTTTATGGACTTCCATCTGAAGATCCTTATCAATTTTTAACTGAGTTCTTGCAGATCTGTGAGACTGTAAAGACAAATGGAGTTGATCCTGAAGTCTACAGACTCATGCTTTTCCCTTTTGCTGTAAGAGACAGAGCTAGAGTATGGTTGGATTCACAACCTAAGGATAGCCTGGACTCCTGGGATAAGCTGGTCACTGCCTTCTTGGATAAATTCTTTCCTCCTCAAAAGCTGAGCAAGCTGAGAGTGGATGTTCAAACCTTCAAACAAAAAGATGGTGAATCCCTCTATGAAGCTTGGGAAAGATACAAGCAGCTGACCAAGAGATGTCCATCTGACATGTTTTCAGAATGGACCCTATTAGATATATTCTATTATGGTCTCTCTGAATTTTCGAAAATGTCACTGGACCATTCTGCAGGTGGATCTATTCACCTGAAGAAAACGCCTGAAGAGGCACAAGAACTCATTGACATGGTTGCAAACAACCAGTTCATGTACACCTCTGAGAGGAATTCCGTGAATAATGGGGTACCTCAGAAGAAAGGAGTTCTTGAAATTGATGCTCTGAATGCCATACTGGCTCAGAACAAAGTGTTGACTCAACAAGTCAACATGATCTCTCAAAATCTGAATGGATTGCAACATGCATCCAACAGTACTAGAGAGGCAGCTTCTGAAGAAGCTTATGATCCTGAGAACCCTGCCATGACAGAGGTTAATTATCTGGGTGAACCTTATGGAAACACTTACAACCCATCATGGAGAAATCATCCAAATTTCTCCTGGAAGGATCAACAAAAGCCTCAACAAGGCTTTAACAATGGTGGACGCAATAGGCTAGGCAATAGCAAGCCATATCCATCATCTTCTCAGCAACAGACAGAGAACTCTGAACAAAATAATTCTAATTTAGCTAATATAGTCTCTGATCTGTCAAAAGCCACTTTTAGTTTCATGAATGAAACAAGATCCTCCATTAGAAATTTGGAGGCACAAGTAGGCCAGCTGAGTAAGAAAGTTATTGAAACTCCTCCCAGTATTCTCCCAAGTAATACAGAAGAGAATCCAAAAGGAGAGTGCAAAGCCATTGACTTAGTCAACATGGCCGAATGCATCAAGGAGGAGGAGGACGAAAATCCTAGTGAGAAAGACCTCCTGGGACGTTCCTCAAGCAAGAAGGAGTTTCCTATTAAGGATCATGAGGAATCTGAGGCTCATACAGAGACCATAGAGATTCCATTAAATCTCCTTCTGCCATTCATGAGCTCTAAAGACTATTCTTCCTCTGAAGAGGATGAAGATGTGACTGGAGAGCAAGTTGCTCAATATTTAGGAGCTATCATGAAGCTGAATGCCAAGCTATTTGGTAAGGAGACTTGGGAAAGTGAACCTCCCTTGCTCATTAGTGACTTAGATACTTGGATTCAGGAAACTCTACCTCAAAAGAAACAAGATCCTGGCAAGTTCTTAATACCTTGCACCATTGGCACCATGAGCTTTGAAAAAGCTCTATGTGATCTTGGGTCAGGAATAAACCTTATGCCACTCTCTGTAATGGAGAAGCTGGGAATCATTGAGGTACAACCTGCCTTGTTCTCATTACAATTGGCAGATAAGTCAGTAAGACAAGCTTATGGAATAGTGGAGGACGTTCTAGTAAAAGTTGAAGGCTTTTACATCCCTGCTGATTTCATAATCCTAGATACTAGGAAGGAAGATGATGAATGCATCATCCTAGGAAGACCTTTCCTAGCCACAGCAGAAGCTGTGATAGATGTCAACAGAGGAGAGTTAGTCCTTCAATTGAATGGGGAATACCTTGTGTTTCAAGCACATGGTCATCCCTCTGTGACAAAAGAGAGTAAGCATGAAGAACTTCTCTCAGTTCAGAGTCAAGAAGAACCCACACAGTCAAACTCTAAGTTTGGTGTTGTGAGGCCACAACCAAACTCTAAGTTTGGTGTTCAAATTCCATATCCAAACTTTAAGTTTGGTGTGGAGACAACACACTAAATTGATCTGATCATCTAGTGGCTCCATGAGAGCCACTGTCAAGCTATTGACATTAAAGAAGCGGTTGTTGGGAGGCAACCCAATTTTATTTATCTAATTTTATTTTATTTTGTTTTAGTGTTATTTTTGTGTTGAATTAGGTACATGATCATGAGGAGTCACGAAAAAATCAAAGAAATTAAAAACAGAGTCAAAAACAGAAGAAAAAAAAATTTTTTACCCTGGAGGCAGCGCAGACTGGTGTTCAACGCCAGTAAGATGCATCTGGCTGGCGTTCAACGCCAGAACAGAGCATCTCTCTGGCGCTGAACACCCAAAACAAGCTACATCCTGGCGTTTAACGCCAGGATGCGCACACAGAGGACAATCTGGCGCTGAACGCCAGAAACAAGCTTGAAACTGGCGTTCAACGCCAGAAACAAGCATCACATGGGCGTTTAACGCCCAGAACATGCACCAATGGGCGTTTGAACGCCAGAATGATGCATGAAGGCAATTTACACGCCTATAGGGTGAAGGAATGGTATTTCTTTTCACCTCAGGATCTGTGGACCCCACAGGATCCCCACCTCAGGATCTGTGGACCCCACAGGATCCCCACCTCAGGATCTGTGGACCCCACAGGATCCCCACCTACCTTTTCTTTTAATCCTAATCACACTCTCCTAATCCAAATCTCATTTTCAATGTCACCCTTCCCAAAAACCTTCACCAATCACCTCAACTCCTCTTCCCAATTTCCCCATGCACCATTCACATCAACCTCCTCTTCCCCATAAACCCCACCTACCCTCATAAAATTCAAATTCAATTTCCCACCCTTTCCCACCCAAAATGGCCGAAACCTAACCCCCCCTCCCTATAAATACCTCTCTTTTCTTCTTCATTTTCACACAAACACAACCCCTTCTTCTCTCATCTAGCCGAACCCCCTCCTCTCCTTCTCTACCCAAATTCTCTTCTTCTTCTTCTACTCTTCTTTTCTTTTTTGCTCGAGGACGAGCAAATTTTAAGTTTGGTGTGGTAAAAAGCCTAAGCTTTTTATTTTTCATTCACCATCAATGGCACCCAAGACCGGAGTTTCCTCAAGAAAAGGAAAAGGCAAGGCAAAAGCTTCCACTTCCGAGTCATGGGAGAAGGAGAGATTCATCTCCAAGAGCCACCAAGACCACTTCTATGATGTTGTGGCAAAGAAGAAGGTGATCCCCGAGGTCCCTTTCAAGCTCAAAAAGAATGAGTATCCGGAAATCCGACATGAAATTCAAAGAAGAGGGTGGGAAGTCATAACCAACCCTATGCAACAAGTTGGAATATTGATGGTTCAAGAGTTCTATGCTAATGCATGGATCACTAGGAACCATGATCAAAGTATGAACCCGAATCCAAAGAACTATCTCACAATGGTTCGGGGGAAATACTTAGATTTCAGTCCGGAAAATGTGAGGTTAGCGTTTCATCTACCCATGATGCAAGGTGATGAACGCCCCTACACAAGAAGGGTCAACTTTAATCAAAGGTTGGACCAAGTCCTAATGGACATTTGTGTGGAAGGCGCCCAATGGAGAATAGACTCCAAAGGCAAACCGGTCCAACTAAGAAGACTGGACCTCAAGCCTGTGGCTAGAGGATGGTTGGAATTCATCCAAAGATCCATCATCCCTACAAGCAACCGATCTGAAGTTACTGTGGATCGGGCCATCATGATTCATAGCATCATGATTGGAGAAGAAGTGGAAGTTCATGAAGTCATCTCCAATGAACTCTACAAAATAGCCGACAAGTCCTCACCTATGGCACGGCTAGCCTTCCCCCACCTCATATGCCATCTATGTTATTCAGCCGGAGTTATCATAGATGGAGATGTCTCCATTGAAGAAGACAAGCCCATCACCAAGAAAAGGATGGAGCAAACAAGAGAAGTTCCTCACGGCCCTTAAGAAGAACATGAGGAAGTTCATCATCAACAAATGCCTCAAGGAATGCACTTTCCTCCCAACAACTATTGGGAGCAACTTAGTACCTCTTTGGAAGACTTGAGCCATAATGTTGAACAATTAAGGGTGGAACACCATGAACACGCCCTCACTCTCCAAGAAATAAGAGAAGATCAAAGAGCAATGAGGGAGGAGCAACAAAGGCAAGGAAGGGACATAGAAGAGTTGAAGAACATCATTGGTCCTTCAAGAAGAAGACGCCACTAGAGGTGGATTCATTCCTTGTTCTTTATTTTCTTTCTGTTTTCGATTTTTAAGTATTATGTTTATCTATGTTTTTGTGTCTCTACTTCATGATCATTAGTGTGTAACCATGCCTTAAAGCTATGAATAAAATCCATTAGTCTTTCACCTCTCTTAAAAGAAAAATGTTTTAATTCAAAAGAACAAGAAGTACATAATTTTCGAAATTATTAGTGAATTTAATTTAATTATATTGATGTGGTGGCAATAATTTTTGTTTTCTGAATGAATGAATGAACAGTGCATATTTTTGATCTTGTTGTTTATGAGTGTTAAAATTGTTGGTGCTTGAAAGAATGATGAACAAAGAGAAATGTTATTGATGATCTGAAAAACATCATGAAATTGATTCTTGAAGCAAGAAAAAGCAGTGAAAAAAAAAGTGGCGAAAATTTTAAAGCAAGGATCCAAGGCTTTGAGCATTAATGGATAGGAGGGCCCAAGGAAATTAAAATCCAGGCCTAAGCGGCTAAATCAAAGCTGTCCCTAACCATGTGCTTGTGTCATGAAGGTCCAAGTAAAAAGCTTGAGACTGAATGGTTAAAGTTGTGATCCAAAGCTAAAGAGTGTGCTTAAGAGCTCTGGACACCACTAACTGGGGACTTTAGCAAAGCTAAGTCACAATCTGAAAAGGTTCACCCAGTTATGTGTCTGTGGCATTTGTGTATCCGGTGGTAATACTGGAAGACAAAATGCTTAGGGCCACAGCCAAGACTCATAAATAGCTGTGTTCAAGAATCAACATGCCTAACTAGGAAAGTCAATAACACTATCTGAAATTCTAAGTTCCTAGAGAAGCCAATCACTCTAAACTACAAAGGAAAAAGTGAGATGCCAAAACTGTTTAGAAGCAAAAAGCTACAAGTCCCGCTCATGTAATTAAATTAATATTCATTGATATTTTGGACTTTATAGTATATTCTCTTCTTTTTATCCTATTTAATTTTCAGTTGCTTGGGGACAAGCAACAATTTAAGTTTGGTGTTGTGATGAGCGGATAATTTATACGCTTTTTGGCATTGTTTTCATATAGTTTTCAGTAAGTTTGAGCTACTTTTAGGGATGTTTTCATTAGTTTTTATGTTAAATTCACATTTCTGGACTTTACTATGAGTTTGTGTGTTTTTCTATGATTTCAGGTAAATTCTGACTGAAATTGAGGGATTTGAGCAAAACTCTGAAGAAGGCTGACAAAAGGACTGCTGATGCTGTTGGAATCTGACCTCCCTGCACTCAAAATGGATTTTCTGGAGCTACAGAACTCCAATTGGCGCGCTCTCAACGGCGTTGGAAAGTAGACATCCAGGACTTTCCAGCAATGTATAATAGTCCATACTTTATTCGAAGAATGATGACGTAACTTGGCGTTAAACGCCAAGTACACGCTGCTGTCTGGAGTTAAACGCCAGAAAAACGTCATGATCCGGAGTTGAACGCCCAAAACACGTCATAACCTGGAGTTTGACGCCAAGAAATGCCTTAGCTCGTGGAATGATCAAGCTCAGCCCAAGCATACACCAAGTGGGCCCCGGAAGTGGATTTATGCATCAATTACTTACTCATGTAAACCCTAGTAGCTAGTCTAGTATATATAGGACATTTATCTATTGTATTAGACATCCTGGATTGTATTTTGAATCCTGTGATCACGTTAGAGAGGGCTGGCCATTCGGCCATGCCTGAACTCTTTGCTTATGTGTTTTCAACGGTGGAGTTTCTGCACACCATAGATTAAGGGTGTGGAGCTCTGCTGTACCTCAAGTATTAATGAAGTTCTATTTTCTTTTATTCAAATCTCTCTTATTCTTATTCCAAGATATTCATTCGTACCCAAGAACATGATGAATGTTATGAGTCAGATCACCCTCATCATCATTCTCACTTATGAACACGCGTGATTGACAACCACTTCCGTTCTACATGCAACAAAGCTTGAATGCGTATCTCTTAGATTCCCCAACAGAATCTTCGTGGTATAAGCTAGATAGATGGCGGCATTTATGAGGATCCGGAAAGTCTCACCTTGTCTGTGGTATTCCGAGTAGGATCCTGGGAATCCGGAAAGTCTCACCTTGTCTGTGGTATTCCGAGTAGGATTCCGGTAATGAATGACTGTGACGTGCTTCAAACTTTAACCTGCTGGGCGTTAGTGACAGACGCAAAAGAGGGATTCTATTCCAGTAGGAGCGGGAACCAACCGGTGATTAGCCGTACTGTGACAGTGTGCGTGCATTAGTTTTCACTGCGAGGATGGGATGTAGCCATTAGCCATGGGTGATGCCTCCAGACTGGTTAGCTGTGCGAGTGACAGCCGCACAGGGTATTTCCCCGAGAGGAAGAAAGTAGCCACAGTTGATGGTGAACCCCTATACAAAGCTTGCCATGGAAAGGAGTAAGAAGGATTGCGTAGAAGCAGTAGGAGAGCAGGCGTGCTTGGGCTCTACAGTATCTCCACCCGCTTATCTGAAATTCCTACCAATGAATCTGCATAAGTCTTCTATCCCTTTTATTTCTACCCTTTATTTCTATTTTCGAAAAACCCATAAACTATTTTAATCTGCCTGACTGAGATTTGCAAGGTGACCATAGCTTGCTTCATACCAACAATCTCTGTGGATTCGACCCTTACTCACATAAGGTTTATTACTTGGACGACCCAGTACACTTGCTGGTTAGTTGAACGGAGTTGTGAATTCAACTAGTGCCATAATAATGATTTCATACAAAGACAAACAACTTGAAGAGAATATGGATCACAATTTCGTCCACCATTATTCATATGGGACTGCCTCAAAAACAAATTTACGCTTGGATTCTGAATCTTATTTCTGTATAAACAAATTGTTTGTTTATTTTTTTTGGTTTTTGGAAACGGATGGTGTGGATGCTGAGTTTTATGTTTTCTGATTCAATCTTTTATGTTGACTAATTGATTAGAAGTCTTTCTCGAGTCATTCCACATAAGTGATAAGTAACTCATATTTTTTATATATTTTTGCAGTATTAGTTATGTTTAAGGATTATTACTTGAAACTTTTAATCAGTTCTGCTGGTTTTAGTGTTTTGCTGTTTGTTTGAAACTGAGTTGCTGAGTAGTTGGGATTTGTTTACTAAGTTAATTATGGTCATGATATTGTTAGGATCTTGGGATTTATGTCTTATATATTATGGGATTTATTAATTTGATTAATATCCTAACATGGTTACGAATAATTTCCAGTGAGGATAGACGACTAAGATGGCTTTTCAGCAATTTTTTAGGAGGAAACTCCAATCTCACTTTCGTGTAAGCATTATCCCTGCATTTCTGGTTTCTTGTATTATAAGGAGTATTTATTTTTTCGCGTGACTTCAAATGAAGACCCTCAGGTGAAAGATTCACCTGTGAATGGGAAAATGGTTTTGTCCCTTACCTCATAGTTTATAATTAATGAAAGTACCTTTTTTTAATCCTCAAAATCTAACTCACTTGTTGAAAAGGTTTCACTTTGCGTTAATCATATCTGATTGAAATGTTTGGATTCTGAATCTTATTTGTATATAACAAATTGACAATATACTCATATGGGACTGCCTCAAAAACAAATTTACGCTTGGATTCTGGATCTTATTTCTTTATAAACAAATTTACGCTTGGATTGTTTGTTTATTTTTTTGGTTATTGGATTCGGATGGTGTGGATGCTGAGTTTTTTGTTTTCTGATTCAATATTTTATTGTTGACTAATTGATTAGAAGTCTTTGTCGAGTCATTCCACAGAAGTGATAAGTAACTCAAAATTTTTAAATATTTTTGCAATATTAGTTATCTTTAAGGATTATTACTTAATACTTGGAATCATTTATGCTGGTTTTAGTGTTTTCCTGTTGTTCGAAACTGAGTTGCTGAGTAGTTGGATTTTGTTTACTGAGTTAATTATGTTCATGATTTTTGTCAGGATCGTGGGATTTATGTCTTATATATTATGGGATTTATTAATTTGATTAATATCCTAACGTGGTTACAAATAATTTTCAGTGAGGATAGACGACTAAGATGGCTTTTCAGCAATTTTTGAGGGGGAAACTCCAATCTCACTTTCATGTAAGCATTATCCCTGTATTTCTGGTTTTTTCAATTATAAGGAGTATTTACCTTTTGGCTTTGTTACATGTGACTTCAAATGAAGAACCTCAGGTGAAATATGTGGCAATAGCTTATTGCTGTGCAAGAAGTGTCATATAGAGTGAAAAGGAAATTGAGTATTAATTTAAAAACGATCTGCGTGGATTTTATACATGTACAAATATTTATACTAAGTGACTGCATTAGATCCATAGGGTCTACATGTATATTAATTGTATATTGAATTTTTTATAAATTCATTGTATATCTAATCAGACCAGTTCAACAACTGATTAACCTCGGTTGGATATGTTAAGCGACTGACTTGATCGGTTTAACGATTGGTTCGGTTCTCCCAACCTTGGCACTACAAAAGACCTATGAATTTGTTTAAGAAATAATTGAACTCAAGTTCTTAAAATAATCAACTATTTTTTAATTTACATTACACTTAAGTCAAAAAATTATACAAAATTATTTGTAAAGCACGAATTAAATATTCGGCATGAGACGAAGTAAATATTTGCAAATCTATTATGCAATCAATCTCTAAATAACATAAATAATTTATCTCCACCTGTATCGCATGAGACCCACCCAAATTCTATTAGTAGGTAAATAATATAATATCGACTACATTAGTTTATATCATGAATGTACTATCCTACGCATTGCTCGAGTCTCAATTTAGTACTTGTAAAATTAACCAAAAACTGTTATTTATTCTTTAGGTTAGGGAGCTAACCTTCGAAATCTGGCATGGGATCGTGATCTATTGGATTAACATGGTGCATGTCTGATGACGACTGTTCGCTGGAGAATACAGACTTCTGATTATCCACAACTCCAATTCGAAAGGCCAGGTTTGTTTCAATATTTCGACGGCTTTCTCTGTGATCCATTGCCCTAGTTACAATTTTAGGTGTACAATACTATCATATATTATGTAAGTATTTTTAATCTTAAAAAGTAGAAAATTTAATTGTCTAGCCAGAAAATGATATTATTAAACTCAGCAGTTAGTAACAATCCTTAGTTAGAGAAAAACATTATTACCAGTCAATCTTTGATTAAATAAATCCCCAAATATATAAACAGTAAATATCTATGCTCATTAAAAGTTTAACCTCGTAATTTTCACACGTCCCATCCTATACAAATACTTTAATGTTTTTAATAACATCAACATATAATTAAACATTTAGAGGGTATAATCTTATCATTTACAATGTAAAGAGATTAACTTACTCAAACCGTAATAATTACTAAAGTAATCCTATTAAAAAAAGGTTATCTATATTTTATCAAATCTTAAAAAAAAAGGGTGATGGGAACTCAGGTAACCTTTTACATAAGAAACAAATGTTAGTATGTTTTAGTCTAAAAACCCCGTTAATCACAGTCATATATTACAGAACATATAATACCCTTAGTTAAATATAGAAGATTTAGAATTTTTCCAACCCTTTTACCAGAATATGTGGATCAGTTTCCCGGGAGTGTGAGGTAAATTCAAGTTTTAATCAATCATAAAGACTTACCCATGTCGTGCTCTAACTGGAGTGGCTGATGATGGTCCACCACTAATCCCTGAAATTTTGCTATAGTCTTGGCCTGGTGAGGCATTTTCCTTCATGTTATTACCCGTATAATTGCCACTACTGTTGTTCATGGTTAGCACCGTAGGATTGAAGCCAACATTTTGATTATGGTCCACTGAATAGGACAGAATACGTATCGAAGAATACGGCAGGTCAAGTTAAAAATGCGGTGATACACTATACTTTTATATACTTGTAATAAGAAAGGATTTTACCATTTGTTAGGTTTGAGAGTGGGTTCCTTTCTGAATAACTCGTAGTTTTAGATTGGGTCCTTCTGAAGCCACGAATTGAGAGCGCCGACACAGGAGAATCGGATGCCCGAAAGTGTTTGGCCATGACACCAGAATTGCTGAGTCTATCTATAGCCTGGGACGACGATGGAGATTGTTCGACCGTGGCAGAACTTCTCTTAAGAGGCAGCAGTGGTATGAAGTTCGGATCTATTTAATATTAGCCATTGACTACGATTAGTATATGGTAAATGAAAAAAGCATGGACCTAACCAATGGACCTTGCATGTTAATATAATGAATTAAGGAAGCTCATCGGATGGGATTGTCCTTTCAAATGTTGGACCTCGTGGTGGTATTCTTCTCTGATTTAAGAGGGATCTCCGATGCATCCTGGCTAATTTCGGGCTGAGTCTGAAGTCACCGTGGTCCATTATCTCGAAACGGGAGATGCAACAACGGAGATAGAAAACTAATGAAATTGATCAGAACTTGTGGTAGTAGTACCCTGAAATGTAGGCAGGAGGAAAAAAGCCTTTCAATGATGGAATGAGAAACGGTACACACTCAGCTAGTATATGCATTGTCTCTTAGCAATCCAATATGAGTAGCGCACATATTTAATCCAATGTTTTGGTATTTTATGTTTTGGTATTTTGTGGAATACGCGGGAACACGGGAAATGAAAAATTTTGGATGGCTGAGGACTGAAATGTGGTGGTGGCGGGATAAGAAATCAAGTAATCTATCTAAAGATAAGACTTAACAGCTGAATTTGGCTAAATCATGTTGTGTACATGAGATCCGCTTAATTTAGGGAATATATTGTTGTGGTTCATCTTACATGGTTGAAATATTGTTAACAAACACACCGATGACATGTAACGATAGAGATATAGTGCTCACTATTATGGTTAACAACGGGCTATATTAGTCATTAGTCATTGTGAACAACATGGATATGCTGCTCATGTATGTGATTACAACTTCACGCTATGGTAACTAAGTTTCCCTATCCCATGCAGCTGAATTTAAGCCGTCCAGTCATTCCACATAAGTGATAAGTAGTTGGTATTAAATAAAAGGAGAAGATTGATACCCACATGATTAGTAACTACAGGGTGATAGATTCTACATGAAGTGATAACATTAACTTAAAGGAACTCTCCCATCACATATACAAAAGGGGGTTCCATGGTGTGCATTGAAAAGTAACTCCATGAACCATGATATACATCTAACAATGTAATAGGATCAGCAAAATGAATGGCGTGTCTTGAAGGCTCGATGTGATCAATGGTTCCCAGAGTGACTCGACAAAATACTTTTTACTCCTTCATTAACATTTATTTACACAAACTGGAGGTTGTGCTGATTAGATTTTGATAAGCTCCGCGTACATCACCGACTCATTCAAGGATGTGACGGTCAGTCTGATTATACTGCCTGGCCTTAAGAGGTTATGCCTAACAAAGTATCTCCATCCCCTGGTAAGCTGTACTTCGACGAATGAAAGTATATACGTCCAGCGAAGTCCCATATTGTATTCAATTCCTCCGACATGTCGAAGGCATACACAATCCATCCTAGAAGGGAATGCACGTACTGCAAAATCAGTGGGTATAACCTGGCGATGCAGAGAAGAAAAATGCAGATCAAAAGTTGGAAAAAATATTTCTAAGCAACAGAAACGTGAGACGATAGTCATTGAAACTTACTATAGAGCAGCTGCGAGCCTGATGGATGGTAATGAAGCAAACGTATGTGTCATAGTTAGAGCCGATTGGACGATTGATGGGTATAAACTGTGTGAAAGTTGGCGAGTTCAGTTGGGCATAGTGCAGCGGATGGTTAGGGAGTTCTACAAACTGTTCGTTGGTCGCTGTTGTGAGGAACTGATGAAACTTGATTGGTATGATAGAGTACGTACTGTGGTCGGTCTCAACTCGGTTAGTGCAAGCATTATCTTCCATGATCTCTGGCCCACGATTGTCAGAGTCAGCAGGATCATCATCGTCGATATTGGGGAGCTCGTTGAGATCAATATCTAGAGGCTTTGGATGATGAACAGGGGTATGAAGGATTGGTTTCTTCTGAAAGTGTGTTGCATCTGCAGTTATGTGCAGTTGAGAAGTTGAGGTATGCATCCTTTTCTTTTTCTTCTTCTTTTGTTTGTACGTTGCATGATGCAATCTCTCAATCTCATCAAAAAAAGGATCGGGTGGAACCATCTCTTTTCCTTTTCGTGAAATATGATCTGTATACGGGTCCCTTAGAGAAAAGAAGACGATCGGAATGCTAGCCATCTTATCATCCCTCACCTTAATCACATAAAAGATATCATTCAATAGGAACCTCAGCTTCATAGTTCCTCCATTTAGAAGGCGATATACGTGAACCAAATGATCAAACCCTTCCACTATGTACGCCGTCATATACTCTTTGATAATCCGTAGATGGACAATGTTACGATTAGCATCCACTATTTTCATCCGATTGCCTAGGTCATGACAGTACTTTCGATAAAACAGGCTTGGTAAAGCATGCATCTTCTGTTATGGATAAAAGAGGCAATTGCAAATATCAGCGAAAGGCACATTAAAGATTGAAAAAAATGAAAATAACGTCGTTGAATGCATGTTAAATTAGTGGCTATAGATTTGTCAAACTAAATAACATGAGCATCTAGAGGAGTGGAGGAAATCATACCACCAGTGGATCTATCATGAGATAAAAAACTCGACATTGTTGGTTAATGCCATGCAAACTCTGAGCAGGTTGCATCGTTGACGGCACAAAGCAAGTCTTGGGCTAATGATGTAGGCAGTTTTAACTGAAGGAAGTAGTAATGCTTCATGTGTGAAATCGAATATGTGATATTAGATGCATGTGGCAAACAAACTTTTGCGCAATAGGGAACAGCGGTCTAATTAATGACTCGGGGATAGCTACATGTTTGTATCAGTTAAGCTGGTGGAAGATATAGTTTGGTGGCTTGTAAAATGCATTATAGAGAAAAAGTACATGATATTTATAATAGAGTACACCTGGGGTGGTATTGCTGACCGAATAGAAGTCTCTCACTCCTTTTATGATATATATGGTATATATGGTATATATTATATATCATATAAATATAAAATTAGAATTATTAGTGTTTTTTTAATAAACTTTATAAGCTAATGAGGGTGACCGAGATTTCATCATTGCCTGTCCTCTTATTTAGATGTCCATACCACATAGAGTAAAAAAAGGATAACCCTATAGCATCTAATTGGAATTTGTGCACGAATGCACGTGTTCAGAGTTGAGGGTGTTCCTTAATTATGCCTCATTTAGATGGCATTGTCTTACCCACTAATGGATGACTCTGGAAGGTGATGTAATTGGTGCACGAAATTGCAATCACACTTTTGCAATCCCGCACAACTAACCAGCAAGTGCACTGGGTCGTCCAAGTAATACCTTACGTGAGTAAGGGTCGATCCCACGGAGATTGTCAGCTTGAAGCAAGCTATGGTTATCTTGTAAATCTTAGTCAGGATATCAGAAATTGTCAGGATTGATTGTGAAAAGTAAAAGAACATGAAATAAGTACTTGTTTTGCAGTGATAGAGAATAGGTTGGGGTTTTGGAGATGCTCCATCTTTTGAATCTCTGCTTTCCTACTGTCTTCTTCTTCAAGCACGCAAGGCTCCTTCCATGGCAAGCTGTATGCAAGGGTTTCACCGTTGTCAGTGGCTACCTCCCATCCTCTCAGTGGAAATGTTCAACGCACCCTATCACGGCACAACTATCCATCTGTCGGTTCTCAATCAGGCCGGAATAGAATCCAGTGATTCTTTTGCGTCTGTCACTAACGCCCCGCCTTCAGGAGTTTGAAGCTCGTCACAGTCATTCAATCATTGAATCCTACTCAGAATACCACAGACAAGGTTTAGACCTTCCGGATTCTCTTGAATGCCGCTATCAGTTCTAGCTTATACCACGAAGATTCTGATTAAAGAATACAAGAGATATCTACTTAATCTAAGGTAGAACGGAGGTGGTTGTCAGGCACACGTTCATAGATGAGAATATGATGAGTGTCACGGATCATCACATTCATCCGGGTTAAGAACAAGTGATATCTTAGAATGGAAGCAAGCATGATTGAATGAAAAATAGTAGTAATTGCATTAATCCATCAAGACACAGCAGAGCTCCTCACCCCCAACCATGGGGTTTAGAGACTCATGCTGTGGAAGGTACACAAAGAAACGTGTAAAGTGTCATGAGGTACAGATACAATGTCAAAAGATCCTATTAATAGTAAACTAGTAACCTAGGGTATACAGAAATGAGTAAATGACGTAAAAATCCACTTCTGGGTCCACTTAGTGTGTGCTTGGGCTGAGCAATGAAGCATTTTTGTGTAGAGACCTTTTCTGGAGTTAAACGCCAGCTTTTATGCCAGTTTGGGCGTTTAACTCCAAGTTTTATGCCAGTTCCAGCGTTAAACGCTGGAATTTCTGAGGCTGATTTGCCACGCCGGTTTGGGCCATCAAATCTCGGGCAAAGTATGGACTATTAAACATTGCTGGAAAGCCCAGGATGTCTACTTTTCAATGCCGTTGAGAGCGCGCCAATTGGGCTTCTGTAGCTCCAGAAAATCCACTTCGAGTGCAGGGAGGTCAGAATCCAACAGCATCTGCAGTCCTTTTCAGTCTCTGAATCAGATTTTTGCTCAGGACCCTCAATTTCAGCCAGAAAATACCTGAAATCACAGAAAAACACACAAACTCATAGTAAAGTCCAGAAAAGTGAATTTTAACTAAAAACTAATAAAAATATACTAAAAACTAACTAGATTATACTAAAAACATACTAAAAACAATGCCAAAAAGCGTATAAATTATCCGCTCATCACAACACCAAACTTAAATTGTTGCTTGTCCCCAAGCAACTGAAAATCAAAATAGGATAAAAAGAAGAGAATATACTATAGACTCCAAAATATCAAGGAAACTTAGCTCCAATTAGATGAGCGGGACTAGTAGCTTTTTGCCTCCGAACAGTTTTGGCATCTCACTCTATCCTTTGAAGTTCAGAATGATTGGCATCTATAAGAACTCAGAACTCAGATAGTGTTATTGATTCTCCTAGTTAAGTATAATGATTCTTGAACATAGCTAATGTATGATTCTTCGCTGTGGCCCAAAGCACTCTGTCTTCCAGTATTACCACCGGATACATACATGCCACAGACACATAATTGGGTGAACCTTTTCAGATTGTGACCCAGCTTTGCTAGAGTCCCCAATTAGAGGTGTCCAGGGTTCTTAAGCACACTCTTTTTGCCTTGGATCACAACTTTATTTCTTTCTTTTTTTTTCTTTTTCTTTCTTTTTTTTCGAAAAATATTTTTTTTTCACTGCTTTTTCTTGCTTCAAGAATCAATTTGATATTTTTTTTCAGATCCTCAATAACAGTTCTCCTTTTCCATCATTCTTTCAAGAGCCAACAATTTTAACATTCTTAAAACAACAAATTTAAAAGACATATGCACTGTTCAAGCATTCATTCAGAAAACAAAAAGTATTGTCACCACATCAAAGTAATTCAACTAGTTTCAAAGATGAATTTAAAATCCTGTACTTCTTGTTCTTTTGTGATTAAAGCATTTTTCATTTAAGATAGGTGATGGATTCATAGGACATTTATAGCTTTAAGGCATAGACACTAAGATACTAATGATCATGTAATAAGACACAAACATAGATAAACATAAGCATAAAAATTCGAGAAACAGAAAATAAAGAACAAGGAGATTAAAGAACGGGTCCACCTTAGTGATGGCGGCTTGTTCTTCCTCTTGAAGATCTTATGGAGTGCTTGAGCTCCTCAATGTCTCTTCCTTGCCTTTGTTGCTCCTCTCTCATGATTCTTTGATCTTCTTTAATTTCATGGAGGAGGATGGAATGTCTTTGGTGCTCCACCCTTAGTTGTCCCATGTTGGAACTCAATTCTCCTAGGGAGGTGTTGATTTGCTCCCAATAGTTTTGTGGAGGAAAGTGCATCCCTTGAGATGAATCTCTCCATCTCCCATGGCTCGGAGGTGGAAGCTTTTGCCTTCCCTTTCCTCTTTTTAGAGGTTTCTCCGGCCTTAGGTGCCATAAATGGTTATGGAAAACCAAAAAGCAACGCTTTTACCACACCAAACTTAGAAGGTTTGCTCGTCCTCGAGCAAAAGAAGAAAGAAGAAAGAGAGTGGTGGGGTAGGTGGGGATCCTGTGGGGCCCACAGATCCTGAGGTGTCAAGGAAAAGTCATCCCTGCACCAAGTGGCGAGCAAAATTGCTCCCTGTGCCAATTCTGGCGTTAAATGCCGGGCTGGTTCCCATTTCTGGCGTTTAACACCAACTTGGTGCCCATTTCTGGCGTTAAACGCCCAGAATGGTGCCAGACTGGGCGTTAAACGCCCATCTGCTAGCCTTACTGGCGTTTAAATGCCAGCAAGTTCTCCTCCAGGGTGTGCTGTTTTTCTTTCTATTTTTGCTTTTTCAATTGATTTTGTGACTTCTCATGATCATCAACCTATAGAAAACATAAAATAACAAAAGAGGATAGATAAATATAATAAGATTGGGTTGCCTCCCAACAAGCGCTTCTTTAATGTCATTAGCTTGACAGTGGGCTCTCATGGAGCCTCACAGATACTCAGAGCAATGTTGGAACCTCCCAACACCAAACTTAGAGTTTGAATGTGGGGGTTCAACACCAAACTTAGAAGTTGGTTGTGGCCTCCCAACACCAAACTTAGAGTTTGACTGTGGGGGCTCTGTTTGACTCTGTTTTGAGAGAAGCTCTTCATGCTTCCTTTCCATGGTTACAGAAGGGGAACCTTGAGTCTTATAGTTTGCACTGTCTGTAAGCCACGGAGCTTCCTGAATAGCAAATAATTGCTCATCAGGAAAGGTTTCAGAGATCTCAGTAGGAGGGAGGGATGCGCCTGCTACTGGTTCTATCCGGGACAGGTGATCAGCTACTTGATTTTCTGTCCCTTTTCTGTCTCTTATTTCTATATCAAACTCTTGCAGAAGCAACACCCATCTTATGAGCCTGGGTTTTGAATCCTGCTTTGTGAGTAGATATTTAAGAGCAGCATGGTTAGTGTACACAATCACTTTTGATCCTACTAAATAAGATCTGAACTTGTCAATGGCATAAACCACTGCAAGTAACTCTTTTTCTGTGGTTGTGTAGTTCTTCTGTGCATCATTTAGAATACGGCTGCCATAATGAACGATGTGCAGAAGCTTACCATGCCTTTGTCCCAATACTGCACCAATGGCATGGTCACTGGCATCACACATTAGTTCAAATGGTAATGTCCAGTCTGGTGCAGAGATGACTGGTGTTGTGACCAGCTTAGCTTTCAGGGTCTCAAACGCCTGCAGACACTCCTTATCTTAGAATGGAAGCAAGCATGATTGAATGAAAAACAGTAGTAATTGCATTAATCCATCAAGACACAGCAGAGCTCCTCACCCCCAACCGTGGGGTTTAGAGACTCATGCTGTGGAAGGTACACAAAGAAACGTGTAAAGTGTCATGAGGTACAGATACAATGTCAAAAGATCCTATTAATAGTAAACTAGTAACCTAGGGTATACAGAAATGAGTAAATGACGTAAAAATCCACTTCTGGGTCCACTTAGTGTGTGCTTGGGCTGAGCAATGAAGCATTTTCGTGTAGAGACCTTTTTTGGAGTTAAACGCCAGCTTTTATGCCAGTTTGGGCGTTTAACTCCAAGTTTTATGCCAGTTCCAGCGTTAAACGCTGGAATTTCTGAGGCTGATTTGCCACGCCGGTTTGGGCCATCAAATCTCGGGCAAAGTATGGACTATTATACATTGCTGGAAAGCCCAGGATGTCTACTTTCCAATGCCGTTGAGAGCGCGCCAATTGGGCTTCTGTAGCTCCAGAAAATCCACTTCGAGTGCAGGGAGGTCAGAATCCAACAGCATCTGCAGTCCTTTTCAGTCTCTGAATCAGATTTTTGCTCAGGACCCTCAATTTCAGCCAGAAAATACCTGAAATCACAGAAAAACACACAAACTCATAGTAAAGTCCAGAAAAGTGAATTTTAACTAAAAACTAATAAAAATATACTAAAAACTAACTAGATTATACTAAAAACATACTAAAAACAATGCCAAAAAGCGTATAAATTATCCGCTCATCACAACACCAAACTTAAATTGTTGCTTGTCCCCAAGCAACTGAAAATCAAAATAGGATAAAAAGAAGAGAATATACTATAGACTCCAAAATATCAAGGAAACTTAGCTCCAATTAGATGAGCGGGACTAGTAGCTTTTTGCCTCCGAACAGTTTTGGCATCTCACTCTATCCTTTGAAGTTCAGAATGATTGGCATCTATAAGAACTCAGAACTCAGATAGTGTTATTGATTCTCCTAGTTAAGTATAATGATTCTTGAACATAGCTAATGTATGATTCTTCGCTGTGGCCCAAAGCACTCTGTCTTCCAGTATTACCACCGGATACATACATGCCACAGACACATAATTGGGTGAACCTTTTCAGATTGTGACCCAGCTTTGCTAGAGTCCCCAATTAGAGGTGTCCAGGGTTCTTAAGCACACTCTTTTTGCCTTGGATCACAACTTTATTTCTTTCTTTTTTTTTCTTTTTCTTTCTTTTTTTTCGAAAAATATTTTTTTTTTCACTGCTTTTTCTTGCTTCAAGAATCAATTTGATATTTTTTTTCAGATCCTCAATAACAGTTCTCCTTTTCCATCATTCTTTCAAGAGCCAACAATTTTAACATTCTTAAAACAACAAATTTAAAAGACATATGCACTGTTCAAGCATTCATTCAGAAAACAAAAAGTATTGTCACCACATCAAAGTAATTCAACTAGTTTCAAAGATGAATTTAAAATCCTGTACTTCTTGTTCTTTTGTGATTAAAGCATTTTTCATTTAAGATAGGTGATGGATTCATAGGACATTTATAGCTTTAAGGCATAGACACTAAGATACTAATGATCATGTAATAAGACACAAACATAGATAAACATAAGCATAAAAATTCGAGAAACAGAAAATAAAGAACAAGGAGATTAAAGAACGGGTCCACCTTAGTGATGGCGGCTTGTTCTTCCTCTTGAAGATCTTATGGAGTGCTTGAGCTCCTCAATGTCTCTTCCTTGCCTTTGTTGCTCCTCTCTCATGATTCTTTGATCTTCTTTAATTTCATGGAGGAGGATGGAATGTCTTTGGTGCTCCACCCTTAGTTGTCCCATGTTGGAACTCAATTCTCCTAGGGAGGTGTTGATTTGCTCCCAATAGTTTTGTGGAGGAAAGTGCATCCCTTGAGATGAATCTCTCCATCTCCCATGGCTCGGAGGTGGAAGCTTTTGCCTTCCCTTTCCTCTTTTTAGAGGTTTCTCCGGCCTTAGGTGCCATAAATGGTTATGGAAAACCAAAAAGCAACGCTTTTACCACACCAAACTTAGAAGGTTTGCTCGTCCTCGAGCAAAAGAAGAAAGAAGAAAGAGAGTGGTGGGGTAGGTGGGGATCCTGTGGGGCCCACAGATCCTGAGGTGTCAAGGAAAAGTCATCCCTGCACCAAGTGGCGAGCAAAATTGCTCCCTGTGCCAATTCTGGCGTTAAATGCCGGGCTGGTTCCCATTTCTGGCGTTTAACACCAACTTGGTGCCCATTTCTGGCGTTAAACGCCCAGAATGGTGCCAGACTGGGCGTTAAACGCCCATCTGCTAGCCTTACTGGCGTTTAAATGCCAGCAAGTTCTCCTCCAGGGTGTGCTGTTTTTCTTTCTATTTTTGCTTTTTCAATTGATTTTGTGACTTCTCATGATCATCAACCTATAGAAAACATAAAATAACAAAAGAGGATAGATAAATATAATAAGATTGGGTTGCCTCCCAACAAGCGCTTCTTTAATGTCATTAGCTTGACAGTGGGCTCTCATGGAGCCTCACAGATACTCAGAGCAATGTTGGAACCTCCCAACACCAAACTTAGAGTTTGAATGTGGGGGTTCAACACCAAACTTAGAAGTTGGTTGTGGCCTCCCAACACCAAACTTAGAGTTTGACTGTGGGGGCTCTGTTTGACTCTGTTTTGAGAGAAGCTCTTCATGCTTCCTTTCCATGGTTACAGAAGGGGAACCTTGAGTCTTATAGTTTGCACTGTCTGTAAGCCACGGAGCTTCCTGAATAGCAAATAATTGCTCATCAGGAAAGGTTTCAGAGATCTCAGTAGGAGGGAGGGATGCGCCTGCTACTGGTTCTATCCGGGACAGGTGATCAGCTACTTGATTTTCTGTCCCTTTTCTGTCTCTTATTTCTATATCAAACTCTTGCAGAAGCAACACCCATCTTATGAGCCTGGGTTTTGAATCCTGCTTTGTGAGTAGATATTTAAGAGCAGCATGGTTAGTGTACACAATCACTTTTGATCCTACTAAATAAGATCTGAACTTGTCAATGGCATAAACCACTGCAAGTAACTCTTTTTCTGTGGTTGTGTAGTTCTTCTGTGCATCATTTAGAATACGGCTGCCATAATGAACGATGTGCAGAAGCTTACCATGCCTTTGTCCCAATACTGCACCAATGGCATGGTCACTGGCATCACACATTAGTTCAAATGGTAATGTCCAGTCTGGTGCAGAGATGACTGGTGTTGTGACCAGCTTAGCTTTCAGGGTCTCAAACGCCTGCAGACACTCCTTATCTTAGAATGGAAGCAAGCATGATTGAATGAAAAACAGTAGTAATTGCATTAATCCATCAAGACACAGCAGAGCTCCTCACCCCCAACCGTGGGGTTTAGAGACTCATGCTGTGGAAGGTACACAAAGAAACGTGTAAAGTGTCATGAGGTACAGATACAATGTCAAAAGATCCTATTAATAGTAAACTAGTAACCTAGGGTATACAGAAATGAGTAAATGACGTAAAAATCCACTTCTGGGTCCACTTAGTGTGTGCTTGGGCTGAGCAATGAAGCATTTTCGTGTAGAGACCTTTTTTGGAGTTAAACGCCAGCTTTTATGCCAGTTTGGGCGTTTAACTCCAAGTTTTATGCCAGTTCCAGCGTTAAACGCTGGAATTTCTGAGGCTGATTTGCCACGCCGGTTTGGGCCATCAAATCTCGGGCAAAGTATGGACTATTATACATTGCTGGAAAGCCCAGGATGTCTACTTTCCAATGCCGTTGAGAGCGCGCCAATTGGGCTTCTGTAGCTCCAGAAAATTCACTTCGAGTGCAGGGAGGTCAGAATCCAACAGCATCTGCAGTCCTTTTCAGTCTCTGAATCAGATTTTTGCTCAGGACCCTCAATTTCAGCCAGAAAATACCTGAAATCACAGAAAAACACACAAACTCATAGTAAAGTCCAGAAAAGTGAATTTTAACTAAAAACTAATAAAAATATACTAAAAACTAACTAGATTATACTAAAAACATACTAAAAACAATGCAAAAAAGCGTATAAATTATCCGCTCATCAGTAATCTTGCAAAACAAAATCCAAGGCAGCTACGGAAAGGGGTTAGCAAGGCATGGCCGAAGATACGAAGGAACGGTCTGAAATCGGTGGCAGCCTGCTACACAATTCCCACAGGCGGCTTGGAAGAAAAAATAATCATGACTCGAGTTAAGGCTGCAAACTCTGGACATTGTAATTAGAGATTAGAAAAAATAATCATGACTTTTGAGTTAAGGCTGCCAACTGTTGACAATGTAATTAGAGATTAGTACAGCATTCGGTGGTAGAAAAACGACAAACTAATGGCCATGTATGAGATAAAAAAATGTATCTGTATGGTATAAGATAGAAATCTTCAGTGGTGTGTAGGTAAACATTGTATGGACTTCTTTTATAGAAGGCTTGAGTTTATAACCATTATTTATTAACATGCTGCAAATATATTTCTAGACTCAATTAGTGCAAGGCAGACACATACATGTCATATTCACTCGGAAAAATAAAATATATAAATAAATATATGTCTTATCTTGCGCAGGTTGATTGTAGAGATGATGGTTACTAATTAATTTTCCATATTAACTCCCTGATTGTATGTGAGAATTTCAATGTTGTATTTGTTAAAAACTTAACCCTGAGGGTGCTATTAGACAGCATGATGAGGTAAGATTAGGTTGATGTTAACGTGGAATACTTGCTGAGTTTATCTGTTGGGGTTAATAGGTGGTGAATCACAAATTAATCGAAGGCTGTTTGGCATGCTATCATGTGTACGTCAGTGAAGAATCAGCATGGATTATAAGTTTTTTGACACATTTGGGCAATTACTTAACCAATTCCATTACATTAGAGTTAAGAGAACATAATGCATAAGTTAAGATTTAGAATACAAAATAGCACGAACAAACTACATATTAGGATAGGTAGATGACTAATGATAAAGATACATAGTAGGATAGGTAGATGACTAATGATAAAGATGCTTCATAACTTCAGGACTTGGACATGCATTGTGGTTTCATCTGCGGGTGAGACATGGAATTTGAGGACAGTACCACTCCTAAACCCATTGTTCCTTGCAAGACTCTTCCAACCTCTAGTGAGATATACCTGCCCCTTCCTAGAGTTGTTCCACCTCAATCCCAACCGATAGCAACATCCATTGTATAGTATAACTTTGACATTGTTATACCTTGAAGGGAATCCATTTTGGGCAAATTGCAAGGATAGTATCTGTTCATTCATGTATGAATAGATGCATGAGTAGCATGTTAATTAAACTTGTCTTCGTTGATGTAAAGTATTATTTTTACAGATAAATGGATGGCATACTTACCAGGGAACTGTTATCCACTTGGTTTGAGGTCAGAAGCTTCATGCAGGTGTACATCCGATATGATCTCATTGTAGGGATGATGGGAGCAGGCATCACAGGTGGTGGAATGTTAGTTTCATCTGCATTCTGAGGTGATGATCTCTGTCTTTTAACCAAGAGGGAAGTAGGATTGTTAAGGATCACCTTCTCTTCTAAGGAGACGTATCCAGCTGGCAAAGGTGATGTCTGTGCCTGAGAGAGGTTGTTGAATATTCTAGTTGGAAGAATGACCGAGCCGTTCCTTAACTCACCGGTTGGTAAAGTTTCATCAGGTAGAGGGGGCTAATTCAAATATCCATGCTTCTGATAGTGGTCAAGACAATATGTTTCATTAGAGCTGGTTTCGATTTCAGAAGGGTAATCAAAAGAAGCAGTTTGAGGAGTTGTTGCAATATGGTACTGGCATGGTCCTTGTGTATGGCTATCTTGGGTGGGTAGTTTTTTTTGGCATTTTCTTGGTGGGTTGGGTTGAAAATAATTGGCCGACAAAACTCCAGAGGTACCGTTCTTGATGTAGATTCATGTGTCACATGATAATAGTTGCTAGCTAACTTAGGAGATGGATAAGAAAGTTCCTTGGTAGCCATGAAGCTGTCTTTGACCTTCATCACAACAAAGACATCTTCGCCTACATACATTATTTTTATCCACCCTCCTGATGAAAGACCAAAGCAATTGACCAGGTTTTCAAAACCATGTACAATATAGCCGGAAGAGTTACCTTTGCATAGAGAAAGCTCTATGTGGGTGTTGTTGAGGTCCATCACAATCATCCTTTCACCAAGGAGGGGTCTATATTTCCTATAGAAGAGGGATGGCAGCTCATGTATGATCTGTGGAGTGAAGAAACAGAATTTAGTCTACAAAACAAAGCAAGATGGACTGATCTCCATGGATTTGTACTAAGTGGAGTAAGTAAAGAAGATGGTTGGCGATGACTTGCAGCAAGAGGGTCAACGTGTAGATAAAAAATCCGGTCATCATCAAAGTCAGATAGAATGAGCCTCTTCTCTATGGCCATCATGATATTAGAAATTTAATGTGCTTGATTAGAGCAAGCAATGGGTACTGAAGATGATGAGATAAGTACTTATAAGACAATGCAATGTGCACTATATAAAGGAAAGGGATGGGACGATAAAGCCAAGTTTGGTGGGGCAGAGTAATTGAGAAGAGTTTGGGGTTCGGTCTCCTATGAAGCTATAGGTATAATGAGAGAGGGGTGTGTGGCGACAAATTATGAGGTTTGATGCCAGTACATGGTTCAATTTGGTTTCATCTAATAATCCAAATTTCATCTCCATCTATTAGAGTAGAAGCATGAAGTAAATGTACACGTGTTTTTTGTATAACTAAGATCCAATCCACATGACAACTTATCAAGAGTTCTCAACTTAGTAGCATCTTAAAATTTCCCAGCAGTTTATTATCACTAATTTGTCATTCAGATTTTAACTTGCTAAAGGTATGCAAAGTGGTAGGATTAACACAATTTGTGCACGTTTGAAATTGTGACATGTCACCGCCACTCCATTGAATAAGGGATGGATAGGATAGCCACGTTTGCACACAATGTATTTTGTAATTGATTCATTATACCTATAGCATAAGTTGATTATTGTGCCACTGGGGGTGTTTTGAACTTGAAGTGCCCCGTGAGGTGTACGGGTATGCTAATTTTAATAAAAATCAGGTAATATTAAGCTATTGTTAGGATAGCTAATTAAAGATAGATTTTTTATTTTAAGTTAGGTCTTAGGAATAAAATTATCTAATTTAATTTTTAAGAAAATTGTAAAAACATAAAAATTAAGATTAAGATAACGGTTTAATTACAATAAATATATGATAGGAGAATTGTAAACTAAAGTGAAAATTTTGCAAAAAATATTTCATACAAAAAATTAACAAATTTATATAAGAATATAAATGTGTAAAATTACATATTAAATTAGTTTTTAAACTAAAATTTTAAAGAAAAATTACCTTCGTAATCTCTTTTCATTATAACTATAGACTAAGCTGATTAGTATACAACTGGATTTGTATTGAATTAGTAAATTGCATTATGTGATCCAAAACCTGATGTCATGTAGTAAAATAGCCTGATTTCATTGAACTTGAAATGAAGACATAAGAAGCAAAACGGTCTCATGGAGATCACGTCTGCTTCGACTACATAGACACACACTAAGCCAACTGATGAGCGGATAATTTATACGCTTTTTGGCATTGTTTTCATATAGTTTTTAGTAAGTTTAAGCTACTTTTAGGGATGTTTTCATTAGTTTTTATGTTAAATTCACATTTCTGGACTTTACTATGAGTTTGTGTGTTTTTCTGTGATTTCAGGTAAATTCTGACTGAAATTGAGGGATTTGAGCAAAACTCTGAAGAAGGCTAACAAAAGGACTGCTGATGCTGTTGGAATCTGACCTCCCTGCACTCGAAATGAATTTTCTAGAGCTACAGAACTTCAATTCGCGCGCTCTCAACGGCGTTGGAAAGTAGACATTCAGGGCTTTCCAGCAATATATAATAGTCCATACTTTATTCGAAGAATGACGATGTAACTTGGCGTTAAACGCCAAGTTCATGCTGCTGTCTGGAGTTAAACGCCAGAAAAACGTCATGATCCGGAGTTGAACGCCCAAAACACGTCATAACCTGGAGTTTGACGCCAAGAAATGCCTTAGCTCGTGGAATGATCAAGCTCAGCCCAAGCATACACCAAGTGGGCCCTGGAAGTGGATTTATGCATCAATTACTTACTCATGTAAACCCTAGTAGCTAGTCTAGTATATATAGGACATTTATCTATTGTATTAGACATCTTTGATCTCATCTTTGATCTCAGTTTTGTTTTATTCTTCATCTTAAGGGATCATTGATCACGTTAGGGAGGCTGGCCATTCGGCGATGCCTGAACCTCTTGCTTATGTATTTTCAACGGTGGAGTTTCTGCACACCATAGATTAAGGGTGTGGAGCTCTGCTGTACCTCAAGTATTAATGAAATTCTATCTTCTTTTATTCAATTCTCTTTTATTCTTATTCCAAGATATTCATTCGTACCCAAGAACATGATGAATGTGATGAGTCAAATTACCCTCATTATCATTCTCACTTATGAACGCGCGTGATTGACAACCACTTACGTTCTACATGCAACAGAGCTTGAATGTGTATCTCTTAGATTCCCCAACAGAATCTTTGTGGTATAAGTTAGATAGTTGGCGGCATTTATGAGGGTCCGGAAAGTCCAACCTTGTCTGTGGTGTTCCGAGTAGGATTCCGGTAATGAATGATCGTGACGTGCTTCAAACTTTAACCTGCTGGGCGTTGGTGACAGACGCAAAAGAGGGATTCTATTCCAGTAGGAGCGGGAACCAACCGGTGATTAGCCATACTGTGACAGAGTGCGTTAGCATAGTTTTCACTGCGAGGATGGGATGTAGCCATCAGCCATGGGTGATGCCTCCAGACTGGTTAGCTGTGCGAGTGACAGCCGCACAGGTTATTTCCCCGTGAGGAATGAAAGTAGCCACAGTTGATGGTGAACCCCTATACAAAGCTTGCCATGGAAAGGAGTAAGAAGGATTGAGTAGAAGGAGTAGGAGAGCAGGCGTCCAAGAGCTCTACAGCATCTCCATCTGCTTATCTGAAATTCCCACCAATGAATCTGCATAAGTGTTCTATCCTTTTTATTATTTCTTCTTTTTATTATTAATTATTCGAAAACCCATAAAACTATTTTAAATCTGCCTAACTGAGATTTGCAAGGTGACCATAGCTTGCTTCATACCAACAATCTCTGTGGATTCGACCCTTACTCACGTAAGGTTTATTACTTGGACGACCCAGTACACTTGCTGGTTAGTTGAACGAGATTGTGAAGGAAATAAACAATGCCCTCAGAGTATACATCCTACAAGTAGAAAGAACAAGTGATCACAATTTCGTCCACCAAGTTTTTGGCGCCGTTGCCGGGGATTGTTCGAGTATGAACAACTGACGGTTCATCTTGTTGCTCAGATTAGGTAATTTTCTTTTCAAAAATCTTTTTCAAAATTTTTCTTTTATTTTTCGTTTTTGCAAACTTTATTTTCGAAAAAAAATTAATAAAAATACAAAAAAATTAGAAAATCATAAAAATCAAAAATATTTTGTGTTTCTTGTTTGAGTCTTGTGTTAATTTTTAAGTTTGGTGTCAATTGCATGCTTTTAAAAATTTTTCTTGCATTTTTCGAAAATCCCATGCATTCATAGTATTCTTCATGATCTTCAAGTTGTTCTTGACAAGTCTTCTTGTTTGATCTTGATGATTTCTTGTTTTGTGTTGTTTGTTGTTTTTCATGTGCATTTTTGCATTCATATTTTCCATGCATTAAAAATTTCTAAGTTTGGTGTCTTGCATGTTTTCTTTGCATCAAAAATTTTTCAAAATAATGTTTTTGATGTTCATCATGATCTTCAAAGTGTTCTTGGTGTTCATCTTGACATTCATAGCATTCTTGCATGCATCTTGTGTCTTGATCCAAAATTTTCATGTTTTGGGTCATTTTTGTGTTTTTCATTCAAAATTTGATTTCAAAAATATCTTTTCCTTATTTTCCTCTAAAATTTCGAAATTTTGGGTTGACTTGGTCAAAAATTTTTAAAATTAGTTGTTTCTTACAAGTCAAGTCAAAATTTCAATTTTAAAAATCTTATCTTTTCAAAACTTTTTCAAAAATCATATCTTTTTCATCTCTTTTTATAATTTTCAAAAATTTCAAAAAAATCTTTTTCAAAATATTTTCAAAATCTTTTTCTTATCTTTATATCTAATTTTCGAAAATGTGCTAACAATTAATGTGATTGGTTCAAAAATTTGAAGTTTGTTACTTTCTTGTTAAGAAAGGTTCAATCTTTAAAGTTCTAGAATCTTATCTTGTAGTTTCTTGCTAGTTAAGTATTTTTTTTAAAAAAATTAAATCTTTTTCAAAATATCTTTTTCTTAAAAATCTTTTTATCTTTCATCTTATCTTTTTCAAAAATTTTATCTTTTTCAAAAGTTTGATTTCAAAATATCTTATCTAACTTCTTATCTTCTTATCTTTTTCAAATTTTGATTTCAAATCTTTTTCAATCAACTAACTAACTTCTTGTTTGTTTCTTATCTTTTTCAAAACCACCTAACTACTTTTCCCTCTCTAATTTTTGAAAATTCTCCCTCTCTTTTTCAAAAATTCTTTTTGTTTTAAAATTTTAATTTTAATTATCTATTAACTTTAATTTTCGAAATTCACTAACCCCTTTTTAAAAATTAATTTTGAACTCTTCTCTCTCTTCTTTTATCTTCTTCTATTTAATTATTTAATTACTAACACTTCTCTTCACCTCTCTTCATCTAAATCCAAATTCTTCTTCTACCCCTTTCTTCTTCTACTAACATAAAGGAATCTCTATACTGTGACATAGAGGATTCCTTTTTCTTTTCTTGTTTTCTTCTCTTTCTTATGAGCAGGAACAAGGATAAAGGCACTCTTGTTGAAGCTGATCCAGAACCTGAAAGGACTCTGAAGAGAAAATTAAGAGAAGCTAAATTACAACAATCCAGAAATAACCTTTCAGAAATTTTCGAACAGGAGAAGGACATGGCAGACGCAAATAATAATGATAATAATGCAAGGAGAATGCTTGGTGACTTCACAAAACCAACATCCAAGTTTGATGGAAGAAGCATCTCCATTCCTGCCATTGGAGCCAATAACTTTGAGCTTAAGCCTCAACTAGTTGCATTAATGCAACAAAACTGCAAGTTTTATGGGCTTCCATCTGAAGATCCCTATCAGTTTTTAACTGAGTTCTTGCAAGTCTGTGATACTGTAAAGACGAATGGAGTTAATCCTGACGTCTACAGACTCATGCTTTTCCCTTTTGCTGTAAGAGACAGAGCTAGAATATGGTTGGATTCACAACCTAAGGACAGCCTGAACTCTTGGGATAAACTGGTTACTGCCTTCTTAGATAAGTTCTTTCCTCCTCAAAAACTGAGCAAGCTGAGAGTGGATGTTCAAACCTTTAAGCAAAAAGATGGTGAATCCCTCTATGAAGCTTGGGAAAGATACAAGTAGTTGACCAAGAGATGTCCATCTGACATGTTTTCAGAATGGACCTTATTAGATATATTCTATTATGGTCTCTCTGAATTTTCGAAAATGTCACTGGATCACTCTACAGGTGGATCTATTCACCTGAAGAAAACGCCTGAAGAGGCACAAGAACTCATTGACATGGTTGCTAACAACCAGTTCATGTATACCTTTGAGAGGAATTCTGTGAATAATGGGGTCCCTCAGAAGAAAGGAGTTCTTGAAATTGATGCTCTGAATGCCATACTGGCTCAGAACAAAATGTTGACTCAACAGGTCAACATAATTTCTCAAAATCTGAATGGATTGCAACATGCAGCCAACAGTACTAGAGAGGCAGCTTCTGAAGAAGCTTATGATCCTGAGAACCCTACCATGGCAGAGGTTAATTATCTGGGTGAACCATATGGAAACACCTATAACCCATCATGGAGAAATCATCCAAATTTCTCATGGAAGGATCAACAAAAGCCTCAACAAGGCTTTAACAATGGTGGACGCAATAGGCTGAATAATAGTAAGCCATATCCATCATCCTCTCAGCAACAGACAGAGAACTCTGAACAAAATAATTCTAATTTAGCTAATATAGTCTCTGATCTGTCAAAAGCCACTTTCAGTTTCATGAATGAAACAAGATCCTCCATTAGAAATTTGGAGGCACAAGTAGGCCAGCTGAGTAAGAAAGTTATTAAAACTCCTCCCAGTATTCTCCCAAGTAATACAGAAGAGAATCCAAAAGGAGAGTGCAAAGCCATTGACTTAGTCAACATGGCCGAATGCATCAAGGAGGAGGAGGACGAAAATCCTAGTGAGGCAGACCTCCTGGGACGTCCTTCAAGCAAGAAGAAGTTTCCTGATAAGGATCCTGAGGAATCTGAGGCTCATACAGAGACCATAGAGATTCCACTAAATCTCCTTCTGCCATTCATGAGCTCTGACTATTATTCATCCTCTGAAGAAGATGAAGATGTGACTGGAGAGCAAGTTGCTCAATATCTAGGAGCTATCATGAAACTGAATGCCAAGCTATTTGGTAATGAGACTTGGGAAAGTGAACCTCCCTTGCTCATTCGTGATTTGGATACTTGGATTCAGGAAACTCTACCTCAAAAGAGAAAAGATCCTGGCAAGTTCTTGATACCTTGCACCATTGGCACCATGAGCTTTGAAAAAGCTCTGTGTGATCTTGGGTAAGGGATAAACCTTATGCCACTCTCTGTAATGGAGAAGCTAGGGATCATTGAGGTGCAACCTGCTTTGTTCTCACTGCAATTGGCAGATAAGTCAGTGAGACAAGCTCATGGGATAGTAGAGGACGTGCTTATAAAAGTTGAAGACTTTTACATCCCTGCTGATTTCCTAATCCTAGATACTAGGAAGGAAGATGATGAATGCATCATCTTAGGAAGACCTTTCCTAGCCACAGCAGAAGCTGTGATAGATGTCAACAGAGGAGAGTTAGTCCTTCAATTGAATGGAGAATACCTTGTGTTTCAAGCACATGGCAATCCCTCTGTGACAAAAGAGAGTAAGCATGAAGAGCTTCTCTCAGTTCAAGGTCAAGAAGAGCCCACACAGTCAAACTCTAAGTTTGGTGTTGTGAAGCCACAACCAAACTCTAAGTTTGGTGTTCAAACCCCATATCCAAACTCTAAGTTTGGTGTTGGGACTAGACAACATTGACTTGATTGCTCTGTGGCTCCATGAGAGCCACTGTCAAGCTATTGACATTAAAGAAGCGCTTGTTGGGAGGCAACCCAATTTTATTTATCTAATTTTATTTTATTTTGTTTCTTTGTTATTTTTGTGTTTAATTAGGTACATGATCATGAGGAGTCACGAAAAAAAATCAAAAAAATTAAAAACAGAGTCAAAAACAGAAGAAAAAATTTTTTCACCCTGGAGGACGCACGGGCCGGCGTTCAGCGCCCAGAAGATGCATCTGGCCAGCGTTCAGCGCCAGAACAGAGCATCTTCCTGGCGCTGAACGCCCAAAACAAGCAACATCCTGGCGTTTAACGCCAGGATGCGCACGCAGAGGACAATCTGGCGCTGAACGCCAGAAACAAGCTTGAAACTGGCGTTCAACGTCAGAATCAAGCATCACATGGGCGTTTAACGCCCAGAACATGCACCAATGGGCGTTTGAAAGCCAGAATGGTGCATGAAGGCAATTTACACGCCTATAGGGTGAAGGAATGGTATTTCTTTTCACCTCAGGACCTGTGGACCCCACAGGATCCCCACTTCAGGATCTGTGGACCCCACAGGATCCCCACCTACCTTTTCTTTTAATCCTATTCACACTCTCCTAATCCAAATCTCATTTTCAATGTCACCCTTCCCAAAAACCTTCACCAATCACATCAATTCCTCTTCCCAATTTCCCCATGCACCATTCACATCAACCCCCTTTTCCCCATAAATCCCACCTACCTCCATTACATTCAAATTCAATTTTCCACCCTTTCCCACCCAACATGGCCGAAACCTAACCCTCCCCCCTCCCTATAAATACATCTCCTTTCTTCTTCATTTTCACACAACACTACCCATTCTTCTCTCATATAGCCGAACCCACTTCTCTCCCTCTCTTCCAATTTCTCTTCTTCTTCTTCTTCTACTCTTCTTTTCTTTCTGCTCGAGGACGAGCAAATTTTAAGTTTGGTGTGGTAAAAAGCCTAGCTTTTTATTTTTCATTCACCATCAATGGCACCCAAGACCGGAGTTTCCTCAAGAAAAGGAAAAGGGAAGGCAAAAGCTTCCACTTCCGAATCATGGGAAAAGGAGAGATTCATCTCCAAGAGCCACCAAGACCACTTCTATGATGTTGTGGCAAAGAAGAGGGTGATCCCTGAGGTCCCCTTCAAGCTCAAAAAGAATGAGTATCCGGAAATCCGACATGAGATCCAAAGGAGAGGGTGGGAAGTCATAACCAACCCCATGCAACAAGTCGGATTACTGATGGTTCAAGAGTTCTATGCTAATGCATGGATCACAAGGAACCATGATCAAAGTATGAACCCGAATCCAAAGAACTATCTCACAATGGTTCGGGGGAAATACTTAGATTTCAGTCCGGAAAATGTGAGGTTGGCGTTTCATCTACCCATGATGCAAGGTGATGAACGCCCTTACACAAGGAGGGTCAACTTCAATCAAAGGTTGGACCAAGTCCTAATGGACATTTGTGTGGAAGGCGCCCAATGGAGAGTAGACTCCAAAGGCAAACCGGTCCAACTAAGAAGACTGGACCTCAAGCCTGTAGCTAGAGGATGGTTGGAGTTCATCCAAAGATCCATCATCCCTACAAGCAACCGATCTGAAGTTACTGTGGATCGGGCCATCATGATTCATAGCATCATGATTGGAGAGGAAGTAGAGGTTCATGAAGTCATAGCCAATGAACTCTACAAAATAGCTGACAAGCCTTCATACATGGCACGGCTAGCCTTCCCCCACCTCATATGCCATTTATGCTACTCAGCTGGAGTTATCATAGATGGAGATGTCTCCATTGAAGAAGACAAGCCCATCACCAAGAAAAGGATGGAGCAAACAAGGGAAGTTCCTCACGGCCCCCAAGGAGAACATGAGGAAGTTCATCAACAAATGCCTCATGGAATGCACCTTCCTCCCAACAACTATTGGGAGCAACTCAGTACCTCCTTAGAAGACTTGAGCCAAAACGTGGAACAACTAAAGGTGGAACATCATGAACACGCCCTCACTCTTCAAGAAATAAGAGAAGATCAAAGAGCCATGAGGGAGGAGCAACAAAGGCAAGGAAGGGACATAGAAGAGTTGAAGAACATCATTGGTCCTTCAAGAAGAAGACGCCACTAGAGGTGGATTCATTCCTTGTTCTTTATTTTCTTTCTGTTTTCGGTTTTTAAGTGTTATGTTTGTCTATGTTTTTGTGTTTCTACTTCATGATCATTAGTGTGTAAACCATGCCTTAAAGCTATGAATAAAATCCATTAGTCTTTCACCTCTCTTAAAAGAAAAATGTTTTAATTCAAAAGAACAAGAAGTACATAATTTTCGAAATTATTAGTGAATTTAATTTAATTATATTGATGTGGTGGCAATAATTTTTGTTTTCTGAATGAATGAATGAACAGTGCATATTTTTGATCTTGTTGTTTATGAGTGTTAAAAATTGTTGGTTCTTGAAAGAATGATGAACAAAGAGAAATGTTATTGATGATCTGAAAAACATCATGAATTTGATTCTTGAAGCAAGAAAAAGCAGTGAAAAAAAAAAGTGGCGAAAATTTTAGCAAAGATCCAAGGCTTTGAGCATTAATGGATAGGAGGGCCCAAGGAAATAAAATCCAGGCCTAAGCGGCTAAATCAAGCTGTCCCTAACCATGTGCTTGTGTCATGAAGGTCCAAGTGAAAAGCTTGAGACTGAATGGTTAAAGTCGTGATCCAAAGCTAAAGAGTGTGCTTAAGAGCTCTGGACACCACTAACTAGGGACTCTAGCAAAGCTGAGTCACAATCTGAAAAGGTTCACCCAGTTATGTGTCTGTGGCATTTGTGTATCCGGTGGTAATACTGGAAGACAAAGTGCTTAGGGCCACGGCCAAGACTCATAAAGTAGCTGTGTTCAAGAATCAACATGCCTAACTAGGAAAGTCAATAACACTATCTGAAATTCTAAGTTCCTAGAGAAGCCAATCACTCTAAACTTCAAAGGAAAAAGTGAGATGCCAAAACTGTTCAGAAGCAAAAAGCTACAAGTCCCGCTCATCTAATTAAATTAATATTCATTGATATTTTGGACTTTATAGTATATTCTCTTCTTTTTATCCTATTTGATTTTCAGTTGCTTGGGGACAAGCAACAATTTAAGTTTGGTGTTGTGATGAGCGGATAATTTATACGCTTTTTGGCATTGTTTTCATATAGTTTTTAGTAAGTTTAAGCTACTTTTAGGGATGTTTTCATTAGTTTTTATGTTAAATTCACATTTCTGGACTTTACTATGAGTTTGTGTGTTTTTCTGTGATTTCAGGTAAATTCTGACTGAAATTGAGGGATTTGAGCAAAACTCTGAAGAAGGCTAACAAAAGGACTGCTGATGCTGTTGGAATCTGACCTCCCTGCACTCGAAATGAATTTTCTGGAGCTACAGACCTCCAATTGGCGCGCTCTCAACGGCGTTGGAAAGTAGACATTCAGGGCTTTCCAGCAATATATAATAGTCCATACTTTATTCGAAGAATGACGACGTAACTTGGCGTTAAACGCCAAGTTCATGCTGCTGTCTGGAGTTAAACGCCAGAAAAACGTCATGATCCGGAGTTGAACGCCCAAAACACGTCATAACCTGGAGTTTGACGCCAAGAAATGCCTTAGCTCGTGGAATGATCAAGCTCAGCCCAAGCATACACCAAGTGGGCCCTGGAAGTGGATTTATGCATCAATTACTTACTCATGTAAACCCTAGTAGCTAGTCTAGTATATATAGGACATTTATCTATTGTATTAGACATCTTTGATCTCATCTTTGATCTCAGTTTTGTTTTATTCTTCATCTTAAGGGATCATTGATCACGTTAGGGAGGCTGGCCATTCGGCCATGCCTGAACTCTTTGCTTATGTATTTTCAACGGTGGAGTTTCTGCACACCATAGATTAAGGGTGTGGAGCTCTGCTGTACCTCAAGTATTAATGAAATTCTATTATCTTTTATTCAAATCTCTATCTTATTCTTATTCCAAGATATTCATTCGTACCCAAGAACATGATGAATGTTATGAGTCAGATTACCCTCATTATCATTCTCACTTATGAACGCGCGTGATTGACAACCACTTCCGTTCTACATGCAACAGAGCTTGAATGCGTATCTCTTAGATTCCCCAACAGAATCTTCGTGGTATAAGCTAGATAGATGGCGGCATTTATGAGGATCCGGAAAGTCTCACCTTGTCTGTGGTATTCCGAGTAGGATCCTGGGAATCCGGAAAGTCTCACCTTGTCTGTGGTATTCCGAGTAGGATTCCGGTAATGAATGACTGTGACGTGCTTCAAACTTTAACCTGCTGGGCGTCAGTGACAGACGCAAAAGAGGGATTCTGTTCCAGTAGGAGCGGAAACCAACCGGTGATTAGCAGTACTGTGACAGAGTGCGTGCATTAGTTTTCACTGCGAGGATGGGATGTAGCCATTAGCCATGGGTGATGCCTCCAGACTGGTTAGCTGTGCGAGTGACAGCCGCACAGGGTATTTCCCCGAGAGGAAGAAAGTAGCCACAGTTGATGGTGAACCCCTATACAAAGCTTGCCATGGAAAGGAGTAAGAAGGATTGAGTAGAAGCAGTAGGAGAGCAGGCGTCCTTGAGCCATACAGCATCTGCATATACTTAACTGATACCTCTACCAATGAATCTGCATAAGTCTTCTATCTCTTTATTTTACATATAATCTATTTTCTTATTTTTATTTTCTAAATCCATAAACCATTTTAATCTGCCTAACTGAGATTTGCAAGGTGACCATAGCTTGCTTCATACCAACAATCTCTGTGGATTCGACCCTTACTCGCGTAAGGTTTATTACTTGGACGACCCAGTACACTTGCTGGTTAGTTGAACGGAGTTGTGAGAATAAACAGTGCCCTAAGAGTAATTATATGCTAAAGCTCAAAAGATAGAAATCACAATTTCGTCCACCACCAACCGAAAACATTAATGGTTGGTATAAGTCAACCATACATTATTCAAGCTAATGACATAGCATAAGGCAAACCACAAAGCTGAATACAGAAGATCCAACGACAAAACTTAGGTAATCATTATATATTAGACACACAATCTGGTCCGTCGGTGCAACCGCTAAGGCCTAGATTAGTTTATTACATAGCAATGACACTACTCATCATGAATCTCGACAATAGTTGCAGTGGCACCCTCTGTCACTTTCCTGCATTTGGATGATGATGATGCACGGGCAGAATCGGGGTACACGTCGATCAGCTTCTTAGACCACCCACCAGTGATAATTTTATCATTTGGAGTTGAGAATCCATCATTTGTTCCCTGGGATAAAGTCTCAACAGAGGGAGAGGTTGTACCCTGAAAATCCAAACGGGTTGCTATAACACATGTTTTAAACATGATGTATGTATAACAGATGTAGAGAAATATTTGTTCTGCATTTATACCTTTGGGGTCTCAGCAGAGTCAGTGTTCATGCTCAGCAGTTCAGAGTTCTCCATACCCATATTATGCTGCATGGCATAGGCAAATTAAACATACAACTCAAATACAAAGACAAACACGGAAGATTAGGAGGATTTTGTAACCTCGTCAAATCTAGTCTTCGCAGTAAATTTTGTGATAACAGAGTTGTCCGCACAGAGCTTAGTAACAATTATCCTACATGGTTGGAATGCATTAAGATCTTCCATTTTCACAGATACTTTGAACAGAAATTTCTTTCCCATCAGTGAGTTAAGCTCTGTTGGATATTCCTCGTTAACTCCACCCTACAGATGCAAAACAGAAATTACAATGGCTTCAAGAAAGTGTGTGATAAAGAAGATTCAAAGCCGGAAAAAATGCATAATACCCTGGTTAGTTGTGCGAGTCTGAGATCGGATGCGGATATACCAAGGAATTTGGACGCCTCCTTATCGTACAGTAGGAAAGAAGCCGTATCGGTCTCATCAGCAACTCGCATGTTTATGCTAAACCTGCATACCATAACATGACTCGTATCCAGATAGAAAGTAGGACATTAATGCAGAACATGTAAACAAATTATGATAAGATATACCTTGGAGTGTGAGACGATGGGTATGTCTCACACCTAGCACAGTGGTATGAGTTCTCGGCTTCTTGTAAAGAATGGAAGCAATGCTTGCAACTCTTGTACCACCACCCATTCTTAGGATCAATGGATATAACCGTGCCAATAGTGACAAAGAGCCATTCTGCATGTTTGGTTATATTAATCTAGTAATCTAATAATCTAGCAATTCATTACATATATCAATTTATGATATTTATTATATATAACTGAAACCAGGGTCTGGAGACAACAATGATTGAATGCATGTGCACCTCAATTGAATCCTTCAGCTCGGAGATGGGCTTATAAATGGAATGGTTAAGTAGGTCCTCTTCGAGTGAATATGTCGGCTCTCCCGGTATTTGAGAAACTTGAGTTGCAGCAGGTACACCTGATATTATGACACTGGAAGTGTACCAGTATACAATATGTGAAAGTTGTATACATGTCGAGCTACTCACTGGTAAAATAAGGTATGAGTCCGAAATTAAAATACCTCTTGCGAAAATCCTTGACCTCTTGAAAATCACCGTTGATGTGCAGAATGAAATTGTAGTTGGTGTTTGATATACCCATTGTACCTGTGTACAATCAAATCAGCGTATAAGAACTTCTGCCATCTCAGGGCTACATATAATGCATTGAAATCGAGCCTTGAAACATCTCCGGAACAGTGAGATGGCTTTCACTTGAAAGGACCATAACCTATAACAATTAATTTTTTTCTTTAAATTAAGGATGAGAAACCCAACTCCCATGAATGATCCACGGCAAATCCTTCCCCGTATTTGTGCCCATGTTCTCTTGTCACATCCACCGGTCTAGGTTCAAGCTGTTGCCATCCGTGGTGATTGACATGGCCTGAGTGTTGTGGCGCCGAGTAGGGTTGCCACTTGCCATGATTTTCTCTAATGGCCGTGCTAGATAATTATGGGGATAAAACATGGTATGGGAATTTTGTCCTTAGAATAAGAAGTGAATCTCGAATAGAGAAACAAATGTGTTGCTCACAGCACGCACAACGCACTGAAGTTCAATTGAATCAATGCAGGTTTGTCTAATACAGCTAGGTTAGGGCAGTTGCATCATCTGGTTTTTTGGGGTTTGGGTTTTGTCATGTTTTTTAACCAAAAATACCACTTGCTTGTTGTTTTGGTAGATAACATCTAGTATTAGAGAATTGAATTGTTGAGGCCCGAGGAAAATAAAGGCCTTCCATTTTTACTTATATGAAATACATTAAGCAATAAAAAAAATGAAAATATAGTTATGTTAATGCTGATTTCAATTGTTGCCTTTATAATAAGTTACTTATTCTGCAGGATTATAAATATAATAGTTAATAAAGAATATATCATAATTAAGAGTAAGATAATGTACAATACAACATGTCATAATGAGGATCAACGAAGGATAATCATTTTTATCTTATAGCAATTTTGTTTAGTTGAATCTAATAATTTATTTTTATTCATTTTTTACTTTCAACTGTTTTTCAGTATTTTAGTTTTGAATACTAAGGGTTTCAAAAGTATCTTCCTTTTTTTTATAAAAGGAGAAAAATTGAATAAGAATAATGAATTTGGTACATAAGAGTTTTGGAACAAAATGTAAAAATTAAACAATAATGAAAATTATGGAATTTTTGTATAATTTTTATGATTTGAAAAAAAAAATCAGGTTTATTATTGTAATGAAAACTTGATTATATCTTAGCTTTAGATTTTTTAGTGTTTGTGTTGTTGATTCATAAACTTTCTTGGATGGGACTTTAATATTAAATTATTTTGATCACCACTTCATTATATAATTATACTATAAAGTATTTATTATAATTAAATCATATTTTTAATTTTATTTTATATATTGCAATGTTTTAAAAAGTAAAATTACATATTTTTATTCTTATGATCTAATTTAATATAAAAAGTTTATATTAAGTACTTAATCTACTAATATTTTAGTATTAAATATTTTCCATTAAATTTATCATATCCGTGAGATGCACTGGGACTTCTCTAGTAGTATATAAAAATCCAAAGTAGATAGAAGTGTCCATTAAATTTAGTATAAACAAAAAAAAAATATAAAATGAGAAACTTTTCATGAAATTAAATATTTTGTTCATTAAATTTAATTAAATTATATAGATTTCATTAAATTTAATTAAATCAGATAGATTTCATTAAATTCATTATTTTATTCATTGTTTACCGTAGTTACATAAAATGAGTAAATTCTGTTACATAGTATACTTTGAACTTGTACATTTTCTTCATTGTGATAAAAGATATTCACATCTTTGCTTGTAATTTTTTAATTATGCATTCTTTTTATTTTGTTACGGGTCTTTTGGCTGAACCAAGATTAACTCAATCATATATATACTGTAAACCTAATTAGATGTCCAGGATAGGCTTAAAGTATGTTACTTGACACAGAAAAATTCAGAATCAATACGTGACGAACCTTTAAATAGGTTAAACTTCGCAAATTGTATAATAAGTATATATTCTGAGGTTGGTGTCTCTTCCATATGCTTTACCAATTTAGTTACAAATTCTTCCCACAAAGTACATCGAATGGTACCATTTCTTCTGTAGACACATTTAACAATTAATTAGTTCAAGAATCAGTCGATTAGTCAATATACATAGAAACAAAGTTGCACTAAATTATATGTTTTTAAAAAAATTGGACAGGTAAGAACGTTCTACTAACCTCAGGTCATCAAGTTCTATGACAATGTAAATGGACTTCTTTCCATTCTTTGTGAATTCAATAATGTCACCCTTAGCAGTGAGGAGCCCAATTAAATCTAAAAAATAAATACGTGAGTAATAATTCAGGATTGATTTTGATATAGGAAAAAGGAGACAACATATTAGGAGCTTCATACCAATTAAATGGGACTGAGCATTGGTGTGGTTAAGTATTACTTCATTGGGCACAAAGCAAAAAATATGTGTAAGGAATAGAGGATCCTGAACCACCCTAAGCTGGGTATCTCTCTTAAAATATATTCTGCTAACATGATTGGTGGCTTTGTACTTGAGGTCATTCTGAGCAACTGAAAAATTGGAGATAGTGTATATTTTCCCTTCGGTAAGGTCGGCCTCAAATAACCTCCTATGAGGGTTTCGAATTGAACATTGGATCCGATCTCCCTATGTGAAAATAGTTGCATGATTATTGTAACACATACACCATATAAATTAATGATATTGATTACAATTGAGGTCTCGGTGTTGGTAGCTTACTTGATTATCCATGACCACCAGCTCCAGCATTGGCTTTTGAAATTTCTGCTCAGCCGTAGATAGAGTCCAAATCTTAATCAAACGCACCTTGATCCTATAGGTCAAGTTGTCATGGGATGCATCAATGTCCTTGACATTGTTGAAGGTGCTAGCCATGATGTTTGTTGCAATTTGCAGGGAGGCCGAAAAGCAAGAGAGATTGGTATAAGTGGGGAAAGGAGGATGTTGATAAAACGAACCGGAGTGGTTAATTTATAGAAGCGAGGAGTGTGACACAAACGGAAGGCACGAACCTTGTTGTAAAAGGAGTCAAAAAGAAGAGGACAAAGTTGTGCATGTTACCGTAACCATGCATGCCGCCATTTGAGGAAGAGTTCGTAACATAATAATTGAAACCATGTCAAGCATGTAAATTTAAAGCAGTGCAGTGTAAATATTAGATTAGAAGAGTATGGTGAGGTACATCATTCAAGGTTACATACACCGTAGATTATACCTTGCAAACACATTTATAGATGTCTAGATGTACATACTTACCAAGTGTTTAAATGTATGTCGCACTTAATACTTGAAACAATTGTAGGTCGGGTGAAATAATCAACAAACTTAAAACTGAAATCGTGTCTGAACTCACTAGGATGCTGGACATGTGCAATCCTCTTGCCAAGAGTTTTCGCTTTGCTCGAGACAGGTTCACTGATAGCGAGCCTTCAGAAATTAAAATGAGGTTGATTAGGAAGCGAAAAAAGAATGGAAGAGTGTACAACTTACCCACTGCGTCTGAGGTTGCCATCCTGATAGTAGGTGACATTGACGACTCAATCCTTGATAGAGATATTATTATTTAGTCCACAGCAAATAAGTTGCAAAGAATAGATGTTCTACACCCGTTGTACTTGGCTCTTCAATATCCGTTGATATTTCCATACGGTGAGGATGGATTCAGGACAGGTATTCAGACATCTACTAGATATGACCTGAATGGTATAAAGAAACGTAAGACGATAAGTATGAGAGAGTTTTTTTCATACCGTATACAGATGAGGTTCAATGAGTCCCCAATCATGTTACAATCTATGAGGTTGTTCCAACAATTTCTGGTCGATGCGTACACGATGATTGAGGCTGAACGGCTTAGTTTTATCAGACATAACCAACCCAAACTAAGGGTGGACAAATATATTGCACTGCATGAGTCATTGGTTAGGGGAGAGGCAAGTGCTGTTGCAACTGGACAGAGGATTATACTACCGAGTAGCTTCACTGGCGGTCCTCGGTACATGTTCAACAATTGCAATGATGCATTTGCGATTTGCAAATATGCAGGTTATCCTAGCTTTTTCATAACAATTACTTGCAATCCTGAATGGGATGAGATAAAACGTTCGTTAAAAGACACAGGGTTAAAAGCACAAGACCGTCCTGACATTGTATCGAGGATTTTTAACCTAAAGCTCGGTCAGTTGATAGCTGACTTCAAGCATGGTCAATTCTTTGGCAAGATAACGGCATGTAAATTTAATGAAATCTATTATGTTATACATGTATCAAAATTAAAGCCTAACAATGAGTTGGTCTCTACAGACATCTGCACGGTAGAATTCCAAAAGCGGGGACTCCCACATGCGCACATACTGCTGTTCATGCATCCTCTATCCAAGCCTAAGTCACCAGATGATATTGACAAACTAATCTCAGCTGAGATTCTAGACAAGATCAAGAGGCCAAAACTTTATGGGGCAGTTGAAAAGTACATGGTCCATGGCCCGTGTGGCAAGTATAATAGTAAAAGCCCCTGAATGTTGAACGGTCGGTGCTCAAAGTATTATCCCAAGCCCTTTAGATCAAGGACAATAATTGATGATGGTGGGTTCCCCAAGTATAAGAGGATGGATAATGGTCGGATAGTTACAAAGAATAATACGGCCCTCGATAATTCATATATTGTACCATACAATCCATCACTACTACTGAAATACGGTTGCCATATAAATGTTGAGCACACCTGCCAAACGTCCGTAATAAAGTATTTGTTTAAGTACGTTCACAAGGGCAATGATCGGGTAACTGCTTCTTTCTACCAAACCAATGTAGACGGTGAGTCTGAACAAGTGGTAGATGAGATACGCAACTATTATGATTGTCGGTATATCTCAGCCTGTGAGGCAGCTTGGCGCATTTTTGGGTATGACATCCAACAGAAGGAACCTTCGGTCATCAGGCTTCCTTTTCATTTGCCAAATGAACACCTTGTTATATTCAGGGATTACGAAAACATTGTTGATGTAATAGATAGGGTTGATGGCAAGCTAACAAAGCTATTGGCCTGGATGCTTGCGAATAGGTTGTTTCCTTATGGTCGTACTCTTACATACAGTCAATTTCCTAACAAATTTGTATGGAAAGATGACATATCCATGTGGATGCCAAGGAAACAAGGATTCTCCATTGGTAGGCTTTCGCATGTTCCCCGCGGCAACGGCGAGGATTATTACCTGCGACTTTTGCTCAACATACAAAAGGGATGCCTCAGCTATGTTCATTTGCGCACAGTCAACGGGGTTGTGTATGGTACCTTCAAGGAAGCATGCTATGCATTAGGGTTATTGCAAGATGATAAGGAATTCATTGATGCTATAATAGAAGCAAGCACGTGGGCCTCTGGAAACTACTTGCGTGACCTGTTCGTGGTGCTCTTACTATCTAACAACGTTGTAAGACCCGAGGTTGTTTGAGAGCAGTGTTACCATGTATTGTCCGAGGATATCTTATTCTATCATAGAAAAAATATGCAGTGTGCAGGTATGGTCGTCATTAACATGATTTCTTTGGTAAATATGTTGTATGATGGTTCAAATCTCTATTTGTAACAGATCGGTATCATTTTTTCATTATTTTTATTAGATCTTGAACTTTCACCGGAACAAATTATGAACATGACACTTGCGAAAATTGAGGACAAGCTTCAGGGTAATGGAAGATCTCTTAAAGAGTTTGACAAGATGCCTTACCCAAGTTCGGACATTATTGATGGCTTAGAGGATCGACTCCTACTAGATGAGCTGAACTTTGATGTCGATGCCCTAACTAAGGAGCTTAACAACAACCTATCTAATATGAACATAGGTCAGAGAAAAGCATTTGATGTCATCATACAGGCAGTCAATGGTAACGCCGGAGGATTCTTCTTTGTTTATGGCTGCGGTGGTACCGATAAGACGTATCTATACAGGACTCTATCAGCTGCAATTCGAAGCAAAAGGGGCATTGTACTGAATGTTACATCCAGTGGGATTGCTTCTTTATTGTTTCCAAATGGACGCACAACTCATTCAAGGTTTAAGATACCGCTGGAGTTGACAGAGGACTCAGTATATTGCATTAAGCAAGGTACATCTTTGGCCAAGTTGATATGCAAAGCTAGACTTATTATATGGGATGAGGCACCAATGCTCAACAAACTTTGCTACGAAGCACTCGACAAGTGCTTTCGTGACATCCTGAGCTCAGAACCATATTATAATGCAGAATTACCTTTTGGAGGTAAGGTCGTGGTACTAGGAGTTGACTTTAGACAGATTCTTCCAGTCATTCCAATGAGCTCCCGTCAGGATATTGTTCATTCAGCTATCAATGCTTCGTATCTATGGCAACACTGTACTATTCTAACCCTGACAGTGAACATGCGTTTAACTATTGGACCAACAGATAAAGCTGTGGATGATGTTATTGAGTTCTCAAAATGGCTGTTGGATATTGGGGATGGCTTGGTTGGGGATTCTATGGATGGGGAGTCAGAGGTGCATATTCATCCTGACATATTGATACATGATTCAATTCATCCCTTTGATGATATGGTTGAGTTTGTATACCCTAACCTCTTGGCTAATATTATCCAGCCATCGTACTTTAAACATCGATCCATCCTTGGTCTTACATTAGAGGTGGTCAATGAGGTAAATACGCTCATAATAGATCGTTTGGAAGGGGATGAAAAAATATATTTAAGCTGTGATAGTTTGTGTGTTGAGGAAGGAAACATGGAGTCAGACTTGGACACAATTACACCGGATGTTCTTAATGCTATTAGCTGCTCTGGTTTGCCCCCACATCAACTAACTCTAAAAGTAGGTGTGCCAGTCATGCTATTGCGCAATATTGACCAGTCCAACGGTCTATGTAACGGGACAAGATTACAAGTACGGAAACTAGGAAATCATGTTGTTGAGTGCATGACGTTAACAGGAAACAAGGTTGGTCAGGTAGTCATAATACCGCGAATGGATATGATTCCTACCAACCAAGGTCTGCCGTTTAGGTTTCAGAGGAGACAATTCCCAATTATTGTGTCCTTCGCAATGACGATTAATAAGTCACAGGGACAAACTTTGATCACGGTTGGGTTGTACTTGCCAAGGCCAGTTTTTTCGCACGGCCAGCTGTATGTTGCACTATCAAGAGTAAAGTCAAAGAATGGACTCAGAGTGTTAATTCAGAATAACAAATGCAAGGTGGCCACTTCGACAATCAATGTGTCTACAGGGAAATATTTGGAAATATCCACTAGACGGTAAAATCGATAACTATTCACATTCATGTCATAGTGAAATCGTCGAATTGTTAGGCTATTACAGGCAATATCTACCTTCAAATTTGTCCTACTTGCTAATCCAATCTACAAAATAACTGAGAAACTTATAACTCATACTTTGTGAAACACTGCTAAATGTAAGACACGAACATACATTTGTCATATTCTCAAAATAATTACTCGCGAATGATTTTCTAGACCGATGCCGTGCAACGCACGGGCTAATGCACTAGTTAGATTAGAAGAGTATGGTTGAATCAATGTGTGGTTGTAAAGACCCAGAGACAACAACTCAGCAGTCACGTTTCGTGCCTGATCTGAATGTACAGAAAGTTGATGGCTCTTGTCGTGTATTGTTAGTTAGTAGTTGCAGATTTTATAGGTATGAAACCCCGATGGTGATTGATTGAGGCGTGCATGGTGTTTTGTCCGCATTAACATGGCACAGGCTTGGATATCATAAGTTGTTATCTACCTCAGTACACAAATTCTTCCCGTCTCAACATGGCTATTTAAGAATCATATTATTGCACTTATGACTTAGGTAACCTTCCATGTTTTAATGTCTATACTAATACTAATTGCATTCTGACTCAACAGCGTTGGACACCATTGTCATTTCCTTCTATGCTTATGAATATCTCACGTTTGTAAGATATTTATTATTTATCTGCATTTGAAGTTTGAGCACTACATGAATTTCTTCTATGTAGAGTGAATATATAAAGTTTGAAAACTTTATTCTATGTGGTAACTCATATAAGGTTTAAACCTTCACTTTTTCCAAAGTATAGTTAATTAGTCTAACTCCATTAACCATGTATAGAATCTAGATAATTCTAATCATATCTTGACTTAATCATAAGAATTTTTAACATAAAATTTTACTAGTTTGACTCCGTACAATTTAATCTAATCATAAGAACTTGATTTAAGGATGGGAAAAATTGCTCACAGAATATCTGATTGCAGTAAATTAACTATCTTGAACAAAAGAATGTAAATTTAAAGAATACTATTGTAAAATTTTGTAACATTTTGTTTTCTTATTTTATAGTTATATTAGATGATAAATTGAAACTGGAAAATTAATTGATAGAAATAAATACTGGAGATTCAAAACCAAATAACGACGTCTGGTAGAAAATATATTTGAAATTGTGGCCAAATGGGTTTGGGACATAACAAAACGCCTTTTTAGAACTGGGATTAATAACTTTCAATTACACCAAAATAACCAGTTTGTTTACAACTAAACCAAAGACATAAACAGCTGTTTGCAAGTGGGAAACTGATCCAAAACAAACATGAACTGAGACACATCGCTAGATACGTAGAATAGTAACGAACATGGTGGTCTCATCTTGCACGGGGACACTGAGACGCAGAACACTGCCGCACCTAAGACCATTGACAATGGAAAATTTACGCCAACCCCTAGTAACGAATGCCTCAGATGATCTAGGACTCCTCCAACGAAGCTTCATGAGTATAGGTGGCTTATGCAGTTGACGAATATGAATAAAGTCAAGCCTGGAAGGAAATGCTTGGGCCGCAAAAGCCGAAGGAATAAGCTGCAGACAGATAAACTTCCAATTTAGATTTAGACTCCGTAAGAGAAACATGGAGAACTAACAAAAAAAATAATGTTAACATGATGCAGATCTAAAACTTACCAATGAGTAGTGTTTGGACTGGTATTCAGTTATAACCCTCACTATGCTATAGAGCTCTTCCCCAGGGAGAGAATCCGGAGGCGACACGTTGAGGTTCGGATCTGGCGGAGGGGGGCTGTTCAGATTGGGTGAGATGGGTGCAGCACAGTTAAGATCACCAACACTGATATTTGATGTGTTAGGATTAGAGGTTGGTAATATGGATGGAAGGAGGGGCCCATTTATTTGGGGAGGAGTAGGGAAGACCGTCATTGAAAGCACTTGTTTGATTGGATCGTGAGGTGGCTGAGCTACAGCATCATCAGAAGACGAAATCGTTGTGTTATTATATGCAGCCTCCATCCCCGAGTAAGCATTGGGTTCAACAAGATTTGAGACATTAAAAACAGAGTGAGGTATAAAATGACCACTCTGCAGCACAAAATCTGAATTAGGGTGCAAGGTGGCTTCATTATGCACAACTTGGGGTGATTTTCCTAGCTTGGATGAAACCGTATCCTGGTTGAGTGGGCTTGCCGCTGAGGTGTCTTCGGAGAGTGATATAGTTTCATCAATAGCAATGGTAGGTTTGATGTCGACCCTTAGCTTGAGGGGTGGAAAGCAGAGACCTTTGGCCACCATATTGTGGTCTTTTACTTCGATAATGAGAAATTTCTCCCTACCAACGTAGCACACTTTGAGCCAACCACCTTCTTTGAGGCCATAGAGTGTGACTAAGCTGTTGTAACCAGCAACAATAATAGCAGTGCAGTGACACTTCTCAATAACAACATCAACCTCATTTCCAGCAAAGTCATAGAAAGTCATGAAGTTTGGAAGCCCGCCCTTGAATCTCCTGAAGAAGATGGAAGGGATCTCACCCATGTCCTGCAAGATGCTTTTTAAATGTTAGAAGACAGATGAACTTTGATGTATGGATAAATAATCAGGCCTATTGATGGGTACGCTATCAACTGAATATCGGGCTAACTATTTCCTTACCAGGTCAGGGTTGATCTCGATATAGAAATAACGCCCTTGGTCGTGGAAGTTGGATGCAGCCATGTCGACCCTCTAATGCGGATTTGTAGTAGCTGCAGATCCGGTGAACCACAATAAAATAGAAGGTATGTAACGGTTTGCTTTAGCTTTGGAGCTCAAGAAATGTAATGTAATGTACTATAATAGAGATGGAATAAGAAAGACGGCCTGAGATGACCAACTTAATGAGAGACGAAAAAAAGTGGATTGATATTCTTATAACAATGAGCATAGGATAGGATGGAGCCATGGAGGTACCGGGATTGTGAAGTGCCCTTTTATTGACTCATTAAACGACACATATAAGCCTTGGGAGCATGTTCTTCAGTTTGGAAATCATCACATCTAGAATGGCGTGAGGAGGCCAGGGGGATTCACTTCCCGAGGCATGTATCTCTTCAAAAGATTAAAAGTGAATAAGGACAAAAATAACATGATGATTAGGATGGCATGGTTAGTACATGAGGTATGGTATCATGAATGTAAAGGGGCATAGCCGTTTCAATGAAATAAACAATGTATGTATGGGAAGATTGCATTATAATAATCCATCCATGTATGTATTTATCTATGTATTTTCGTATGTTATAGGATAGGATAGGATGGGAGAAGTAGGAATTAACTAGGAGTAAGCCACGTCGAAAATCCACTATTGGAGAAACCCTCTTTTCAAGGGATGTTATAGGATGCAATTCAGGTGACTTATCTCCAACAAACTTTTATCACCAGTTTTGTATAAATAATTGAAGCTTGAATATTGATAACATAAATAAATTAATAAATAAATAAATACATAAATAAATATAAATATAAAATATCAAACATGAATTAATATATAATATATAATTGTATAGTATAGCTGTATTTATACTATATTATTATATTACTATTTATAATATAGTATTATGTAATATACTTTTTAATATCGCGTATAATATATATATATATATATATATATATATATATATATATATATATATATATTCTATTCAACGGTTAAATTAACACTATTACCTATGCCACCTTGACAGCCACTTCCATTCGATAATTGCATGATCTACTTTGACTTTGGGTTTCTCCTGTTCCAACCCCTTTAACCCAAAAAAGAGAATAGCCCAAGTGGTGCTCTTTTCAAATTGCTTCTTTATCTCTTTGCCATCGTAGCTCATTTGCTCTGATCTTGGATATCTTTTATCAAAAGGTGAATTGACTAACCATTATTTTTTCATGTGATAGCTATTTGTGTGATTTTTCCCGCCAAGCAATCCCTTATTTTATATTTTGGCCGTTCCAAAATTTTTCCCCACGAGATTGGTCATACCTTGAGCATAGTTTTGTTTCCCACCATCGCACAAACATCATTTGGGTTTACTAGGTAGGTCATGCGAGATAGTTTGATGTTGGATATGCTGCTTAACAGTGTGTTAGCTTTAGCACCCTCCGTGCGGTCAGACTTTTTTCGTTGTTGATGATTCGAAAGACTTTGCTGTCTCATGATGACATAACTCTTTCTCGTGTGCTCGGTTTATGTTTCAGGGAACATGTCCACCTTTTGCGTTTAAGGAATTGCATACAGACGCATTTTTTTGTTTGTGTGGACTCATGTTTGGTGCATTTCTTTACTTCATGATAAAAGCGTATGCTCTAGAGATTATCGTATGTGATTCATGTACAAGTTATTTTAGTAACAACGAATTTTATTTTCAGGCCATCGTTGTTCTTTCCTGCATTTTTAGTAGGCAATTTCTGGCTGAATTACCGGATGAGGTTGAATTTGTTGATTTCTCCAGTTGTCAATTCACCATGTTGCTCTGAAAGACTCCTTTTCTTTATCTAATAGTGGGAGAATTGACTCAATTAATTCATGCCTTTAACATCAAGGCTAGATGTTGGTTTTTTCTGGCTTATGTCGATAACGCCAAGTTCGTTATCATTCATGTGTTAGATGCGAATGCATGTTACGCCGATGCTAGACTGTCCTTGCATGAGCCTTTTATTGTTGGTGAACTATTGGGGATATTTATAATTTTCCGCCTTATTTTGTACGCGCATTGGGTGATGATGAGGATTTGTTACTATCCGATGTGTTCCACTTTAATTTGGCTTCTCCTATATATTCCAATGGTGATACATACACCATCCAGTTGGCATCTACCATACAAAATATGCCAATACTGTGTTTACTTCTCGAGTTGTATTTAACCTCTGTAACTGCCTTTGCTATAACATCTTCTGATTATCGTGCTTTCGCTTCAATGCTTGGTCATTATTCAGTTGCATACCCCGAAATACTACCCAGCTTGCTATCAAACCGTGAGGCTGTTGTCGTTGACAAAATGATTACTAAATACCAAACTGATGAGTATATTCTGGTGAGATTTTCTTCAACGGTTCCGTGTTTATGTGTATGCTTTCCTTTTGGTTTTCATCCTTTATATCTATATCTAGGTAGCCACAATATTTTCTTCAATCTTAAAAGATTTTGTTTCATTTGTTTTGTAAACCCTTCCGATCAGTTTTGTTCAAAGGGCTTTCTGGGTTAGGCCTGATCAAGTCGACAAGCCCGGGGCGTGTTACATGGTCGATGTTCGCTCTAAACCCAGTCGGCTCTGAGAATGTTATTTTGGAAAGGGTTGGAGGCCTTTTTGTCAGCAGCACATGCTTCAAACAGGGAGCATCATCAAGCTAACTGTTTATTCGCTCAAGAACTGGCGTGTGCATTGCCATGTCTCATGTATTTGATATTTTGTTTAGTAAAACCGAATTTTGTGTTTCCAACATGAAGTATGGATCTTGGTATTTTGGAAATGTGTCAATTTAATTTTCAGACATTATACGCGTTAAATTATTATAACAAATTATACTGATGGTGAAGCTATAGTAGTTAAGATGATATTAAATCCACATCCAGTATAATATATCTTTATTTTTTAACAAAAGTTATGAGAATGCTCTATATTAATTCGGAAGTGATTGTGCTACAATAATATTAAAAAATATTTAATTATATTGGTTCATGTATATCATAAGCATAATATTATACAAGTATATAACTTTTACATTTTTCCTTTTTTGTGTAGATCGGATACTCATCATCAGTATTATATAAGAAAATTAGATAAATTATAATTTCCAAAAATTTTGAATTCTTTCAAATAATTTTTTTTCTCTTCACAGTTTTCTACAGTTCGACTACTCGCGATTAAGAACCGTTTTTTTACCCAAAACTAAAGTAACTTGATTTAATCATGGACGTAACAAAAAAGTGAAACCATGTAAAGAACTTGGCATAGTTTTTTATAATTTCATTGACAAATAGTGTTAGTATTTTATTCACGTGTTGACAGATGTGACCACCGTGTTCAACTAATTTACTGAGTATTCAAACTGAGCTGTCTTGCACCTAAAAGAGTGTTAGTATTTTGGGTTATCATTTATGCTTTCCGGAATAATTCATAACAACTTTGAGTAATTACCTCGGCCTTATTATGCAGAAGAACTGCTAGTCTTTTTTTTATTTTGTTAAATAATCTGCGTAAGGTGACAAAGAGCTGTATTCGATTAAATTGGATAATCATTTGGGCCACCGTTCCGATACTCTGATTTAGATTGTGAATCTTGTGTCCACATTCTTTACCATATGATGGGTCGTATCCTACATTTTCGGCCTAATGCAGCAACGGAGACCATTCGGTAAAATCTGAAAAAACTTTCATTAAAAGAGATTTACACAGCTCACCTTTCATGAAAATCACAACATATTGTTAACTCTTTGTGCATAGTGTGACTTGATCACTCTAAATAAATAGCAATATGGCTAATTCGTCCGTTCATGGGATACAAAATCGGGTTTTGACTGCAGGTTCTGATCGGGTGCAGGGTTTTCGGTCGTTCACGTACTGATCGGGTCCATGCTCAAAGCTAGAAAAAAATAAATACCTGTTTCAGTCATTCGCTAGCATCACAGCTTACGTAGATTATTTTTGAATCCAAGTGTAACTCATTACTTATGCATATGCATATATCTGTATTGGCCGCTACTTACATTGGGGCTGATATAGGTAGTATATGCATAACCATTTGCAAATTTTATAATAACGGCAGAAACTCACCTGCAGTCGACTGCAGGTAAAGTTGCTCCTGGATGGCTGACACGTGTTACTATATGGTTTAAAAAAAATCGGTTTATTTTATATAAATGGTTTATTTAAAAAAATCGGTTTGAATTGGACCAAGCAATTACTTTTATTTCCTTCTTCTTCGTTTCGCACGTAAAATTCGTTCTCTTTTAATCTCTTTTTCAGAACTAATATGAAACTTTCAATTAAGTATGTTCCTTTTATTTATATTTCTTAATCAAATTTATTATTTCAAATGTATTTCTTAATTTATGTTTTTATTCATTCCTCTGTGAATGATGAAAATTATTTAATAAATACATACATATTTATGTCATCACACTATTTTGATGTTCAGGATCATAAATGCCAAGATAATTCATGGCAATTTCATGTAATGAAAGACAAAAATGTAATTATGGTATAACGTAGACTAGTTGATAGCATGAGCATTGTTGAAATTTTGGCATGATCTCTTTCATATTTGTCATATGTCTCTTTAGTTGGTGATGTTATAGTTTATTGTGATGATATGATGGTAGTTTAATTGTATGAGTTAGGTCCTTTTTATTTGGTTGAATTTTTTCTATGGCTATCCTATTCTTGATGGCAATGTCAAAATAAATATTTTCATTAGTTGTTCTTTTTTTTTCTCTATTTTTGAATCAATTTTATTTTGAAAAAATTTATTAAAATTTTTTGTTGTAGACAAAATTAATAATATTATGTTCAATTATTTAAGGAGACCAAATTAATATTTTGATTAGATACTTTTGTTTTATTGAAAATAAATTCTAATTTCATTAAAAAATAAATTCTAGTTGATAAGTAAAAACACAAAAACGTGCATGACAGTGAAATCATAATTTCTAGACAAGTAAATTATAGTCTTATTATCTTAAAAAAATAATTTATTTATAGAATAATATTAAAAAATCAACAATAATTTGCATGAAAATAGTTTATTAGTAAAATAAAAGTTAATTGATTGATTACCATAAAATTTAATTTAACGATAAATTTGCAATTGAACATATTTTTACAGCTTAATTTAAAATCTGTTTACAGCTTAATTTAAAAGCAACTGAAAATGTAAGTTATGGGAAACAAAACAAAACTCATCAAGAAAATAGAAACAGAGACACAAAAAAAGAATAGATGATATCATTTATGCCATTCCTATAAAAAAACCGTGAATTTTGTTTCTTTTTCATAATACTAAATTTTACTTTTTTAAACAATTTGTATACATATATTTGACAAAAATTAAATAAAAAAAAGTTTCAGATAAATTTAAAGAAAAATTGGTCAATATGAATGAAGAAAAAGAACATATCAAATTCATCTGTTAGGAATTTAGGAATAACACGCAGAAAAAATTTAAATTATTTTAAAAGTAGTTATTTGATCTATTCAAACCAATTTTTTTAAATAAACCATTTGTATAAAATAAATCGGTTTTTTTTAAACCATACAATAACACGTGTCAACGATCCAAAAGCAACTTCACCTGCAGTCAACTGCAGGTAAGTTTTCACCTATAATAACACCTATATTATTGTTCAGTCAAATTAAACAGCAAGCTCAAATTTAACCTCAAGTCAAGTTTTCAACGGTTACGTTCAAGGGTGAATTTAATTTTTTCCCACTATCAAACGGTGCGTACCGTCGCCTGGTTCGCAGTTAGGTATATGACCCTTCATTAATGCGAGGACCTCCTTCCCTATAAATTGTCCTCTCACTTGCATAATGCTTCCACACTCACTTGCTCTAATACTTTTATACCGGTGAGTTTTATATTTTAACTTGCTTCTCTCTCATGTGTATTGTGTGTGGGCACAGGATTCAGTGGTCCAGGAACCTTTGGACCACTTAGTGGTCTAAGTAGAAAATATGTTTTTAGAGTTTTTTTATCAATTACTACGTAGTCCTTGAACTAATTTTAATTACAAATCAACTCCATATATTTTATTTAATTATAAAAATAGTTTTTTATTTTATAAATTATTATTTTATCAATTATCTATTATATTTATTAACAATCAAATACAAAAATAACAACCAATTATATCCTCCATTCATCCTAATAATTCCAATTGATTAAAAAATTAACTTTGATCTCGTTACGTTCGTCCATGGCTTCCAAATCGTGTTTCCTTGAAATTCAATCGATTGGTTTTTCAAAACAATCGATTGAATGATAACTCAATCGATTGGTTTACACTATATCACAAAACAATCGATTGAAAGTTGTAATAGAATGATAAAAAGCTTATACCAATCGATTGTTTATACTTTCCAATCGAATGAATGCCTCAAAACAATCGATTGTTGTTGTTACTCAATCGATTGAATTCACGAAAACAACATGGATTTGCCAAATAGAATCGATTGGAAAGTGATGACATTGAAGTTTTAGCCAAATTCAATCGATTGGTAATGTAATCCAATCGATTGGAAGGTGATGAAGTTGAATGTTTTGCCAATTTCAATCGATTGGTAATGGTACATAAAATTTATAAAACGTCAATGATATTTTCTTTTAAATTAATTTATAAAATTTTTTAGATTTGTGTCTTATGAAAAGTAAAAAAAAATTATAGTAGAGTAAAACTTAGCTGAAAACAAATAACATAGTGTAACACACATCTTTGATCAATATTAAAAAAAAATTAGCCTAATTATGTACATAAAATCCTAAAAAATACAGTTCTATCTTTTTTAATTAAGTTAGCTTTAAAATACCAATAATACTTTTTTATGTGCTGCTTTTAATCTAAAATTCTAGAAAAAAATTGATTTAAAATATTATAATGTTATTATATTGGCGCAACACTTTATTTTTGTATGATAAATATAAGTACATTTTTATATAAAGTATTTAAAGTATATAAAAATGTACTCCTATTATAAAAAAATATTTAAAAAGTCATTAAATTTTTATATGTTATTAAAATTTAATAAATACAAGTACATTTTTATATGTTATTTTTAATTTAATGTACTAATAGGAGTTAAAATTAATTTATATTTAATAATTTTATACTAAAATTAATTTACTATAATTTTGTTTTATACTTCTTTTAGTATATTTTTTTATATTATATAGTATTTTTTCTAGTATCTTATTGTACAATGTGTAATTCGAATTACCATTTGATTCGAAATGTGAGTAATTCGAATCAATTTGATTCGAACTTCCTCCTACTCACGTGTTCCTACTAATTCGAATTGATACAATTCGAATTATACTTTTATAATTCGTTCTAAGTTGATTCGAATTACTTGTATGCAATGGTTGGGAATAATTGGAGCTGTATTGATTCGAATTATTAAGGAATATAATTCGAATAAAGTTGTTTCGAATTACATTAAAGTGTGCTTTGGTGAATTCTTGTATCAGATTCTTGTTTGGCTTATATGCGTAATAAACTTCTCTCCTTGGCTTAAATACGTTTTTTACCCTCAGTTTTATATTAACTCTAAATATATTAAAAGAATTTACTCAATATATTCTAACATTTAACTAATTGCAAACACTTATCCCAAAACATATTTACAAAAATTAGAGTAGTGGTTACTAATATTTTAACGAAACTAAATTTGTGCATAACACAAATAAATAAATTAAGCATACTTACTACTTGATACGCTGCTACCTTATCAATATCATATACTTTTTGTATTTTTTACTCTGCCTTACTTGAATAAAAGCAAAAGGTACTATTGATCGGCAAAATTAATTTTATAAATTACCAATCTATAAATTAATTTTATGTACCATTACCAATCGATTGAAATTGGCAAAACATTCAACTTCATCACCTTCCAATCGATTGAATTATATTACCAATCGATTGAATTTGGCTAAAACTTCAATGTCATCACTTTCCAATCGATTGTATTTGGCAAATCCATGTTGTTTTCGTGAATTCAATCGATTGTTTTGAGGCATTCATTCGATTGGAAAGTATAAACAATCGATTGGTATAAGCTTTTTACCATTCTACCTTACAACTTTCAATCGATTGTTTTGTGATATAGTGTAAACCAATCGATTGAGTTATCATTCAATCGATTGTTTTGAAAAACCAATCGATTGAATTTCAAGGAAACACGATTTGGAAGCCATGGACGAACGTAACGAGATCAAAGTTAATTTTTTTAATCAATTGGAATTATTAGGATGAATGGAGGATATAATTGGTTGTTATTTTTGTATTTGATTGTTAATAAATATAATAGATAATTGATAAAATAATAATTTATAAAATAAAAAACTATTTTTATAATTAAATAAAATATATGGAGTTGATTTGTAATTAAAATTAGTTCAAGAACTACGTAGCAATTGATAAAAAAACTCTAAAAATATGTTTTCTACTTGGACCACTAAGTGGTCTAAAGGTTCCTGGACCACTGAATCCTGTGCCTTGTGAGTGGGATAAATACATATGTGAAAGCTTAGCCTTTACTCCCTTATATATAACCATTTCAGGCATGACATAATACTTAACTAAATTCTTGAATTTTTCAACATATTTTGAGGTTTTGGAATCTCTTACATCGTCAATTTCTTAATATATATTGTTAGTACCCTTTAGTCTATTTTCATGGCATCTTAATGAGAAATTAAACTTCTTTTAATGTGTCATTTATATTCTTTAATTATATTAGACGTATTACGTGTGTGTATATATATATATATATATATATATATATATATATATATATATATATATATATATTACAAAATTTACAATTTGTTCTTATATGTTTTATTTATATATATGTATCCAAGATTGCAAGAACTGGACCGGTCAATGAACTGGTAGAGTAATTTTTTACTGATTTAATAGTTCGACCGGAGTTCAACGGGTTTAATTAAATATTAAATAAAATTATTAAAATTTAAATATATAATTTCAAATATTTAAAAAATATCATCAATCATCAATAAAATTATTTTAAAAATTTTAGCATAACACCAACAACTATTGTCAAAATTTATCAAAATTCAAGAGAGCAGTAAAACACCATAACAAAATTATGCCAGATTCCTGAAATCAACCATCAACAATTATTCCAATTTCAAAGAAATTATAAAAACAAAAAATTTAACACAGAGGCAGCAACAAGCCAATAACACTATTTCCTCCTAAGTTCTCGCAAGTAATCAGCAATCATAATCAATCAGCAACAAAAGTATAACACAAGAAAATCTTTCAAAATAATTTTTTATAATTCAAACATAGAAAAAATCAGAGAATCCAGAAATAAAAATTATACAATTAATTCAAATTTGGCCATCATACCACCATCAACACTAACCCAAAAGTCAAAACACAACAAATAGAGAAAAACAACTCACCCTAACTCAGAACACAACAAACAGAAAAAGAAACAGCAACCAAGAATCAGATTTCAGTAACTCAATAAAATTAATAAAATAAGCAACCATAAAATGAAGCAAACATAGATTTGAATCATTAAAATATAGAAACTTAAATTCATAGAAATTAACAAAAGAAAAAATGAAGCAGAATTCAACCAAATGATATGAAGCCATATAGTAAATTCAATCTAGAATTGTGGCAATGTTTCTATTTTGAATCAATAGCAGCAAAACAACAATTCACCAAAACAAATACAATAGGTTGGATCTAAACATCAATCTCAGTCAAATTAATAAATTAAACAATTGAATTTATAAGTCAATCTTTAGTAGAATTAATTCAATAAGAATAGACTGAATTGAAATAAAAATTTAAAATATTAATATCTCAAAATTTAGCAGAATCATCAATAATACATCATATGCATGTTTAGAATAAATTTGAAATTTTAGAGGGATAGAGTCAGGGAAATAGAATCAGGGAGTGTTAGAGACTGAGACTTGAGACCTGAGAGGGTTGAAGGCTTGAAGCAGAGAAGAAGAGACTTGAAACTTGAGATCTGAAACCTGCGATGGTTGAAGCAGAGACTAGAAACTTGAGACGCGACAAAAGGTAACCGCTTTGACTGCGAGACTCCATGCGAAAAAGAGAAGCCACGACGGAGAAGCAATGACGGTGAGACACGGTGCAGAGCATAGAAGCAGAAATAACGTCAGCGAGGAGGGGAGAAGGAGAAATGATGAGGAGGAGAGAAGCGGCGAGGACCCACAACAAGGATCCGAGAAGCGGCGATGACCCACGGCGAGGAGCAGGGAAGCGGCAATGACCCACGACGAGGAGCAGCGAAGCGGCGCGACCCACAGCGACCAAGTGATCTCGAACAGAGAGGGCGACATATAGAGAAAGGAGAAAAGGGTTCGGTAATGAGTTCGAGCTCTGAAGTGGGATGGTGTGTGGTGGAGGTCATTGGAATTCGAAGAGAGGAGAGGATTGTGGGTTGCAAGGGCTGCTCACTTCTCAGAGAAGATAGGAGAAATGAGTGGCTTCAATTGGTGTTTGGTGATTTAGGGTTCAGCTTCAGCACTTGCCTTTCCTTTTTTTTCAACACAAAACGGCGACGTTTTAGAGTGATATTTCCGAACTGGAAACCCTCTAAAAAACTGGACGGTTTTACTGGTTTACCAGTTAACCGTCGGTTCGACTGATTTTTTACCGATTTTTTGCCAGACGTTTTAGAGTGTGATGATTATTATCATATGCATAGTTATTGTTAAACTTATTATCGTTATTTTCATCTCCTCCTCCATGTGGATTCTTGTGTTACATGTAAAATTGTGTCTACTCATTTATATTTAATTTTACTAATTTCTATAACTATCTATACTTATTTATTTTAACATTTATTCCTATTCTTATTCTAATTGATCCAACCTTTTTTTTCGTTCTGGTTTATGGAAACACCATCATAAAAATGGTCTTCATGTTTCTAAAACCTGATAGGGTTTATATGGTTCCCATCTTATATTTTCAATTCAGTACCCGGGATATATGTATAGTCTCGATATTCGAAGATACATGGATTATTATAACGATTTAACTATAATATTACGTATTTGTATTATTTTACTGGTTAATTAAAAAAGTTTGTTTTGAAAAAAATAACAATTTAAATTTTTTTAATTAAAAAATTAACAATTTAAAATTTTAAAATTATCCAAGATATGTATAAAACATCTTTATACGTCAATATAATGTTTTGGACAATATTTTTTTTTCAAAGAAAGTGATAATTCATATATTTCAATAAATGGAATACATGTCTAAGGTGGATTAAGCACAGTAAAAGAAGGAGATAAACCCAAATGTCTTAAACACAACATTAAGAGAAAGAAGAAATGAACTACACTTGTGACATCATTGAAACTCTTCTGTCATGGCCTTAACTTCCGTCGCTACTTGATATGGTGAGATGATGATGTTCTCAAAGACCCTAGCATTTTTTGCTCTCCAAATCTTCTATAGTAGTATCGATGCAAGTGCAACCTTCTTCTTACAACTCACTTCCTTCTTCAATTCATTCAAGAGCCAAGACTACCATTTCCATAATTGATTTGGGGGAATTGGTGAAATCCAGTTTCTGAGGCTGATTTTAGACCAAGAAAGTTGAGCTACAGAGCATGATGAAAGACAATGAAAGATACATTTCCTTGGTTGTTGATAGTTAGGGCAGTAGTCTTCAATGGACGAAAATCGTTGCTTGAGTTTACTTCTAAGGCAGACCACCGTGGAGTGCTTTTTAAAGGAATATTTTAACCTTCTTCGGGCATGGTATCTTTCATGTTGCTTCCCATGTTTCTTTTTTGTTGCAGATTTTTGGGAGTTGATATAATGGGGATGGTAAAAGTGAAATGCAACTCGGTACCTCAAAGAAACAAAATAGTGACCATTGTCCTCCAACTTCTAGGTAATTTTATCTTCATTATCACTTATCTCTGTCTATAGAATAGCACTTGCAATTGCTTGTGAGATTTTGTCTTTGATTAATTGCTCCTTCCATTGTCTATTGCTAGCATATAATTGGTTAACCCAGAATAGATTTGAGTATGTGTTAGGCTGGTAGTGCACTATAATAAGATTAACATTCTCCAACCACGGGTCTTCAAATATTCTCACTGAACTTCCCCTTCCCAGAGACCAAAACACCCCTTTCTCGAGAACCTTCCTCCATTCTAATAGACTTCTCCAAGCCCAGGAAGGATTCTGACCGATGTCTACCTTTAGAAAAGACGAGTACCTGAAATACTTGCCCTTATAAATTTTGTACACTAAAAGTGTGTCTTTGTCATTAATCTCCAGCCCTATTTTGCAAGCATCACAAAATTAAACACCTTTAAATCTTTGAATCTCATTCTTTCTTGCTCTTTGTGTCGACAAACAATGTCCCATATAACCCAGTGCTGTCTCCTTTCATCATTTTTCTAGACCCACCAAAATTATATGACTTTTTTCTGAATGACTTCTATTAGAGAATCTAAAAGTTTAAAGCAACTCAACGTATAAATTGGAATGGCAGTAGCCACTGCCTTAATGAGGAGCTCTCTTCTGCTCACTGATAATAAATTCCTTTTTCAAACCTGCAGTTTCTTCACAAACTTGTCCCGAATGTAGTTAAAAGACGCCTTCTTAGATCTCTAAATCACAGACGGTAGCCCTAAGTATTTGTCTTGCCTTCCCACATGAGGAACTTATAGGATGTGAGCTAGATAATTTTGGGTATGTTCTGCGGTGTTCCAACTGAAAAATACTACTGACTTGGAAAAATTAACAACCTGACCGCTCAAGTTACCATAGGTCTGTAAGGTATGCATAAGATGTTGGCATGTTGTATCTAATGTTTAATAGAACATAATAGAGTCATCTGCAAAAAATAAGTGGCTAAGCGAAGGGCATCTACTGTTAAGCTTTTGACCTGAAATCTCTTGTCTATATTCTCCTCTATGTAGCAAATGGAATAGTCTCTTTGCACAAATTATAAAAAGATAGGGAGAGAAGGGATCACCTTGTCGTAACCTCCTACATGGTTTGAAGAAACCATGAGGTTGTCCTTCTATAGTAATAGAATAGGATACAGTAGTCACACATTCTTTCATCTAATCAACCCATTTTTTATAGAAACCCAATTATTCCATAACCTCCCACACAAAACTCCATTCCACCTTATCATACGCCTTGCTCATATCAAGCTTGAGGGCTAAATTATAATTACCAAATCTCTTATTCTTTAGGAAATGCATGTATTCATGGGCAATAAGAATGTTATCACTAATCAACCTTTCCTTAATAAATCCACTCTGATTATTACTAATTATCTTATTCATAACATTTTGCATGCGATATACTAGGACTTTAGAGATTACCTTATAGAAGACACTACTGAGGTTTATTGGCCTTATCTGGGTCATCGTCTCTACCATAGGAACTTTTGGAATGAGACAAATTTGAGTATGATTTAGGAATCTCAGCATTTTGCCATGAATCCATATTTACCGGGGGCCGAGAAAGGATTAATAAAAAAAAACAGCAGCCTTGATTTCACTTTCTGTTACTCTTCTTATGAAAATCCTATTAGTTCTATCATCTACCTTCCTTCGAATAGAGTGAATGTCCTCCTTTGCTAACCGAGGGTTAGATGATGAAAACAGCTCATGAAAGTAGTCTTGAGCAACTTGAACTATGCCCTCTGGATCTGTTTTAAATGAACTGAAGCTATGTTATAGTCTGTGGATCTTGATTTTTCGATTTTATGCTGAAATTTAGAGTGAAAAAATTTAGTATTCTGATCTCTCCATTTCAGCCACTGAATTCTTGATTTTTCTTTTCAGTACCTTTCTTCCATCTCATATGCATCTGCCAAATCCTCCTCCAGAGTATGAATTACTTCTCTATCTGCATTGTTGCCTTTAGCTTTCTCTGTGACCAGCTTCACCTAAAGATCAACAATAGTTTTTTGTGAGTTACTGGGGTTGGTCTTTTGCCAATCAACAAGATAGTACCTGCATTGTTTCAGTTTGCTAAGTAGTTTGTACATTGGAGAACCTGAAACGCCATATCTTCATGCCTCTTTCACAATATCCAGCACCTCTTCCTTCCCACATAATCGCTCTTGAAAGCGGAATTTCTCTTAGTTTTCCTTCCTTTCATGTCTGAGTTAAAAAGAATAGGGCAGTGGTCTGAACCCATATCTTCTAGATACATAATGAAAGCTCTTGGATAATCATTGATAAACCACTATTTTATGGTTTATCTTGTGCTCAATTGAGTGGTTTTTATCAATTCTTTACACACTTATTCATATAATTTGCATGAGTTTACATTTTTCCTTCCAGATTTTGTGCTATGATTGAAATCATGCTTCTTTGGCCTTATATTTGCTAATTATTAATCCTCTCTTATTACCATTTGATGCCTTGATATGTGTGTTAAGTATTTTCAGAGATTACAGGGCAGGAATGGCTCAGAGGATGGAAAGAAAGCATGCAAAAGTGGAAGGAATACAAGAAGTTGAAGAAATTGCTAAGCTGTCTAGCCTAACCTCTTCGCACTCAAACGATTATAACTTGAGCTACAGAGGCCCAAATGATGTGGTTCCAGTTGCGTTGGAAAGCTAATGTCTGGGACTTCGAAATGATATATAATTTGCTATAGTGGCCGTACAGCTAGGCAACGCGAATGCGTGCTCCACACGGACGCATCGTAGTGACGAAAATCAGCGTGACAAAATTCACAATCAGCGATTTTTTGGGCTATTTTTGACTTAGTTTTTGGCCCAGAAAACACAGATTAGAGGTTATAAAGTGGAGAAATCCATTCATTCATGATCATTCATTCATAATTCACAATTTTAGTTTTTAGATGTAGTTTTAGAGAGAGAGAGAGAGAGGCTCTCTCCTCTCTCTTAGGATTTAGGATTAGGATTCCTCTTAAAGGATTTAGGATTTGTTCTCAATTTTCAGGTTTAATGTTCCTTTTATTTAATTTCCCAATTTAATTTATGAAGTTTTTCATGTTAGATTTGATTTCTCTTATTTATGCAATTTAAGGTAATTCATATTTATGACTTTAATTTAGCTTTTTTTACACCCTTTGGCCTTGGTTGAGTAATTAGTAACACTTGAGTTATCAAACTCAGCTGTTGATTAAAATTGGAATTATTTGCTGATTAATTTGTACTCCAATAACTCTAGTCCTTCCATAGGAACTGACTATGACTTGAGGATCAAATTAATTAGTCTGCTTGACTTTCCTTTATTTAGTAAGGGCTAACTAAAGTGGGAGCAGAGTCCAATTCTCATCACACCTGATAAGGATAACTAGGATAGGACTTCAATTTCTTACACCTTTCCAAGAAATTTTATAATTATTAATTTATTTTCCTTGCCATTTAAATAACTTGTTCTTTATTTTAAAAACCCAAAATTATACTGTTTTCTTTAACCAATAATAAATCCACACCTCCCTGCAATTCCTTGAGAAGACGACCCGAGGTTTGAATACTTCGATTTATAAATTTTACTGGGTTTGTTACTTGTGACAACCAAAACTTTTGCACGAAAGGATTCTCTGTTGGTTTAGAAACTATACTTACAATGTGATTATATTTGTGAATTTCTTTACCGATAGAAAATCCGTTCATCAAAATGGCGCCGTTGCCGGAAAATTGCAAACCTGTGCCTTATTATTGGTTATTGTAAATATTTTTTCTTGTTTGTTTTCTTTGCTTTGATCTAAAAATTCTAAGTTTAGTACCATTTTATTGTTTTTCTCTTTCCTCATTAAATTCAAAAATATATTTTCTCTTTATTTTAATTGATTATTTCGAAAATTACATAAAAAAATTTCATATTTTTATTTTATCTTATCTTATCTTAGTTTTAAATTTTAAAATTCAAATCTTTTTCAAAAATCATATCTTTTTCAAAATCTTATCTTATCTTATTTCAAAATCAAATTTCAAATTTCAATTTTTAAATTCCAAAATTCAAAATTCAAATTTCAAAATTTCAATTTAAAATTTTAAAAATCAAACCTTTTCAAAATTTAAACCTTTTTCAAATTTTTATCTTATATTGTTTAGGGCTGCACACGGATCGGATCGGATACATTATCGGCTTTTTTTCAGGCTGGATCCAGTCTGATCCGATCCGCATACTTGCAGATCGGATCGGATCGGATATCGGGTATATCCGCATAATTAAAAAAAAACTATTTTGAGATTTTGTTTGCCTGTTTTTACAAAAAAAAATCCAGAAAATTCATTTTTTACCTGTTTAAGTCTATTTACTCCTAAAATATTATCAATAAAAGTTCTCTTGAATAACAAAAATAAAATAATAACACAAGATTTAAGTTTAATTATTCTATGTTGAAGTACAACATAAAAAATTAAAAATAAGATATCATAAAATTCATAAAATAACACACTAAAATTCATATCACATTAGGGTTTACTTTCTTAAACTATGCTATTTATATGAGATGTGCGGATATGCGAATTTGCGGATCAGATCCACGGTTATCACTGCCAAATCCACAATCTGATCCTACCATAGTGCGGATTGGATCCGATCCGATCCGATGGCTCTGCGGATCGGATAATATCCGCAAAATTTGGATCGAATGCGGATAATTACCACGGATATGCGGATATTATCCGATCCATGTGCAGCCCTAATATTGTTGTTAGTATTTCTAGTTTTAGGAGTTTATTTTCATTAATTTTTACTAGTTTTTATTTCCTTCAGCTACCACAAACTCTCACAACTTTGGCTATGAGTTTGGTTACAATTATATTGTAGGGAGAGAAGATTACAATGAGAACATGCATCAAGGATGGGAGAACTAAAGATGAGAGGAGCCACAAGGATTTGATCAACCCTCTTGGAAACAACCTCCACTAACATACTATAACCAAGAGCCATTCCAAGAAGCATATCAAGATACTGGCTACGGTGAGCGCTCTTTTGATTATCAACAACCACCACCATACGCCTATGAACCCCCTCCTCTACATAGCTTTGAACCACCATACTTACAAGCCCCTTACCACCAAACACTCCCATATGATCTTAATCCATATCCACCATACCAACCACCTTATGAGCCGAACGAACCATACATAGAACCACCCAAATTCTAAAACAATTACTCTCATGAATATGGACCACCTTACCAAGAAGAACCACCTTCCTATTATGAACCCTTTCTCCAAAATAATGAACCCTCCTATCCACCCCAACCTCCACTGGATAACAACACTCTTAGTGTTATGCACCAAAGACAAAAGACCATGGAAAATACACTTACCGGCCTGACCTCTGCTATACAAGCTTTCGTCTCCCAGATTGGGTCATCGAATGCCTCCAATATTCAACCCTCAAGCTCTAGTGCGCTTCCTTCTCAACCAGATAATGATCTTTCCATCCCATCACCATCCTCCATGGAAGAGCACCCACATCCATCAATCCGAGAGCAAGATGATCCCAGTTATGCTATTGACATAGAACAAGAGAGTAGGGATCATCTTCGCGAATTCATACTTCATAAGGAGCTAGAGGAGGCCCCTAAAGGTGAAGGTAGTAGAGACCCTTGAAGTCGAAGGAGTGGTTGAAGAATTAGTGAAGGAAGACATCAAGAAAGAGTCTGATTTTGTCTTATTACAAGAGGAGGCCCAAAATGTGGAGATAGGAGAGACCATTGAAGATGAAAGAATAGTTGAAAGAAGTTGTCATGGAAAGAAAATCATCACAGATGAGTACGATTTTATATTAAAACAACTGGACAAAGCAGTAATTATTGAAGAGGAAGAAGTGGTCGAAGACTTGGGAAATGCTGAACCTCCATGGGAAAGTCAAGTCATAGAGCCTCCTTCCAAGACGGTTGCATTTGATGTTGTACAACTTCCAAGGCATGTCATGGTTAAAGACTTGGAAGAGGTTGATCAAGAGATGGAGATTCAAGAAGAAGAAGCACAACCTCCCATGCCCTTGGAAAGCAGTGAAAATGAGATTGAATTGGAAAAAAGCTACCAAGAGGAAGCGGTTGAAATTGAAGAAGCTTACAAGGAGGTGGAAGTTGTCAAAGAAGAGCACAAGGGAGTGGAGCTTGCAAGATCATTAGAAACACCTCTCCCAAAGCCATTACCGTCCAATACAACATTCAAGTGGGTAAAATTCTTATCCTTAACCTTTACTTTCCCACTTGAATATGGACTTCTAGAGACGGATGGTCAACTTAGAGCTCTTTGTGGCATTAAGAGCAAGAGAAAAATGGTTAGTGGTTGGAGTTATCAAGCAAGATTCAACATGGTTGTATGCTCCAAGTTGAAATGCAAGGGTTGGTGTAAAGCTCAATTGAATGGGTCTAGGAAGTTGTTTGGATGCCTTAGTGAGAATTTCAATTGCGTGCCACTCAGATGGAATCATGATAATCTACACAAAAATGGGTGCAAAAGCAAGGTTTGGGACCCCGGAGTTCAGTCCAACAATCAACACTTTTGGGGCCTTGCCACTTATTTTAGATTACTTGACGGCTGTATGCGCCTAGTTTGGGATCCCGGAGGCCACTGGAATTACAAATATTGGTGGAGATTCCTGGATGAGTTCAAGCATAAGCCACCATGACAGGGAGCTCACCAAATGTCCAACTTAAGGACTTTAACTAAAAGTGCTAGGTGGGAGACAACCCACCATGGTATGATCGTTCTTTTCCAGTCTTAGTTTTATTTTACTTTGTTTTCTTCTTAGTTTTATTTTATCCTATTTTTATTAGTGCTCATTCATCATGTCAGCATCTGCATTCTGCATTTTTGCATTAAAAAAAAAACACGCACGTGACGCGTAAGCGTCACTGACGCGTCCGCATCACAAGTGCATTAGGAAGAAAAGAAAAGTGAACAGAAAGTCACGCGGAAGCGTGGCTGGAGGCGTGCCTTAGGCACAAACATGCCCACGCGTACGCGTCCCCAACGCGTCCACGTCACATGAAAAAAATCAGCCACCCACGCGTACGCATGACCCTGCAAAATCGACGTAAGAAGGTGTATGGCAGAGAGTTAGGATGGAGTGGGGCTGGAATGGTGCTACAAGCACAACGCCCCATCGCGCAAACGCGTACCTCATGCGTCCGCGTCAATTTGAAAGTAAGGCCATCCACGCGTGCGCGTCACCCATGCGCACGCGTCACCCTAAATTTTGGCAATTAGGTGTTTGACATAGAGAGTTGCGTGAGCGCGTGGCTGCTCTCTGGTGCACGAAATTGTAAATCACACTTTTCACAATTCGTACCACTAACCAGCAAGTGCACTGGGTCGTCCAAGTAATACCTTACGTGAGTAAGGGTCGATCCCACAGAGATTGTTGGCTTGAAGGAAGCTATGGTTATCTTATTATTCTTAGTCAGGATACCAATAGGGTTCTTTAGTTTCAATTGTAAAAAATGAAAGAGCATGAAATAAGTAATTGTTACGCAGTAATGGAGAATGTGTTAGAGTTTTGGAGATGATTTGTCTTCTGAATCTCTGCTTTCCTACTGTCATCTTCTTCACGCATGAAGGGTTCCTTCTATGGCAAGTTGTGTGTTGGTGGATCACCGTTGTCAATGGCTACCATCCGTCCTCTCAATAAAAATGGTCCAAATGTGCTGTCACCGCACGACTAATCATTTGTCAGTTCTCGATCATGTCGGAATAGGATCCATTGATCCTTTTGCGTCTGTCACTATGCCCAACACTCGCGAGTTTGAGCTCGTCACAGTCATTCAATCTCTGGATCCTTCTCAGAATACCACAGACAATGCTTAGACTTTCCGGATTCTCAAGAATGCTGCCAATGGATTCTAGCTTATACCACGAAGACTTTGATTAAGGAATCTAAGAGATACTCATTCAATCTAATATAGAATGGAGGTGGTTGTCAGGCATGCGTTCATAGGTTGAGAATGGTGATGAGTGTCACGAATCATCACCTTCTTCATATTAAAGTGCCAATGAATATCATAGATAGAAACAAGCGTGTTTGAATAGAGAACAGAAATAATTGCATTAATTCATCGAGACGTTGCAGAGCTCCTCACCCCCACCAATGGAGTTTAGAGACTCATGCCATCAAAAAGTACCAAGTTCAGATCTAAAATGTAATGAGATACAAAATAAATCTCTAAAAGTTGTTTAAATACTAAACTAGTAACCTAGGTTTACATAAAATGAGTAAACTGAGATAGATAGTGCAGAAATCTACTTCTGGGGCCCACTTGGTGTGTGCTGGGGCTGAGACTTGAGCTTTTCACGTGTTTGGGCTGTTTCTGGAGTTAAACGTCAGGTTGTAACCTGTCTTGGGCGTTTAACTCCAATTTGCAACCTGTTTCTGGCGTTAAATGCTAGAATGGAACATGGAACTGGCGTTAAATGCCAGTTTATGTCGTTTATCTTCGAGCAAAGTATGGAATATTATATATTTCTGGAAAGCCCTGGATGTCTACTTTCCAACGCAATTGAGAGCGTGCCAATTGGACTCCTAGAGCTCCAAAAAATCTATTTCGAGTGTAGAGAGGTCAGAATCTAACAGCATCAGCAGTCCTTTTTCAGCCTGAATTAGATTTTTGCTTAGCTCCCTCAATTTCAGCCAGAAAATACATGAAATCACAAAAAAATACACAAACTCATGTAAAGTCCAAAAATATGAATTTTGCATGAAAACTAATAAAAACATACTAAAAAGTGGCTAGAACCTACTAAAAACTACCTAAAAACAATGCCAAAAAGAGTATAAATTATCCGCTCATCACAACACCAAACTTAAATTGTTGCTTGTCCCCAAGCAACTGAAAATCAAATAGGATAAAAAGAAGAGAATATACTATAAATTCCAAAATATCAATGAAGCCAAGTTCTAATTAGATGAGCGGGACTAGTAGCTTTTTGCTTCTGAACAGTTTTGGCATCTCACTTTATCCTTTGAAGTTTAGAATGATTGGCATCTATAGGAACTCAGAATTTAGATAGTGTTATTGATTCTCCTAGTTTAGTATGTTGATTCTTGAACACAGCTACTTTATGAGTCTTGGTCGTGGCCCTAAGCACTTTATTTTCCAGTATTACCACCGGATACATAAATGCCACAGACACATAACTGGGTGAACCTTTTCAGATTGTGACTTAGCTTTGCTAAAGTCCCCAATTAGAGGTGTCTAGAGTTCTTAAGCACACTCTTTTGCTTTGGATCATGACTTTAACCACTCAGTCTCAAGCTTTTCACTTGGACCTGCATGCCACAAGCACAAGGTTAGGGACAGCTTGATTTAGCCGCTTAGGCCTGGATTTATTTCCTTAGGCCCTCATATCCATTGATACTCAAAGCCTTTGATCCCTTTTTTTTACCCTTGCCTTTTGGTTTTAACGGCTATTGGCTTTTTCTGCTTGCTTTTTCTTTTTCTTTTTTTATTTTTTCGCCATTTTTTTCGCAAGCTTTTGTTATTCATTGCTTTTTCTTGCTTCAAGAATCAATTTTTTGATTTTTCAGATTATCAATAACATTTCTCTTGTTCATCATTCTTTCAAGAGCCAACAATTTTAACATTCATAAAATTCAATATAAAAAATATGCACTGTTCAAGCATTCATTCATAAAACAAAAAGTATTGTCACCACATCAATATAATTAAACTAATTTCAAGGATGAATTCGAAACTCATGTACTTCTTATTCTTTTGTTTTTAGAACATTTTTCATTTAAGAGAGGTGAAGGATTCATGGAGTTATTCATAGCTTTAAGACATAGACACTAAACAATAATGATCATGTAGTAAAGACACAAAACATAGACAAACATAAAGTATGAAAATCGAAAAAAATAGAAAAATAAGAACAAGGAAGTTAAGGAATGAGTCCACCTTAGTGATGGCGGCTTGTTCTTCCTCTTAAAGATCTAATGGTGCTCCTCTATGTCTCTTCCTTGCCTTTGTTGCTCTTCTCTCAAGGCTTTTTGATCTGCAATCAAACGCTCTACCACTAAACTATGGACCCTTGAGATGAACATTTCTATCTCTCATGACTCAGATGTGGAAGCAACTGCCTTTCCTTTTCTCTTTCTAGAGGTTTCTCCAGCCTTAGGTGCCATAAATGGTTATGGAAAAACAAAAAGCAACGCTTTTTCCACACCAAACTTAAAAGGTTTTCTCGTCCTCTAGCAAAAGAAGAAAGAAAAGAGTAGAAAGCAAAGTGGAGGAGATGGAGGTGTGTAAATGGATGGGTTTGGGAGGGGAATGGTTTGAATTTGAATGATGAGGTAGGTGGGGATTGATGAGCGGATAATTTATACGCTTTTTGGCATTGTTTTTATATAGTTTTTAGTAAGTGCATATTTTTGATCTTGTTGTTTATGAGTGTTAAAATTGTTGGCTCTTGAAAGAATGATGAACAAAGAGAAATGTTATTGGTGATCTGAAAAATCATGAATTGATTCTTGAAGCAAGAAAAAGCATTGAAAAAAAAAAGAAGCATTCGAAAAAAAAATGGCGAAAAAAATATAGAAAGAAAAAAAGAAGGAGCAATAGAAAAAGCCAATATCCCTTAAAACCAAAAGGCAAGGGTAAAAAGGATCCAAGGCTTTGAGCATCAATGGATAGGAGGGCCCAAGGAAATTAAATCCAGGCCTAAGCGGCTAAATCAAGCTGTCCCTAACCATGTGCTTGTGTCATGAAGGTCCAAGTGAAAAACTTGAGACTGAGTGGTTAAAGTCGTGATCCAAAGCTAAAGAGTGTGCTTAAGAGCTCTGGACACCACTAACTGGGGACTTTAGCAAAGCTAAGTCACAATCTGAAAAGGTTCACCCAGTTATGTGTCTGTGGCATTTGTGTATCCGGTGGTAATACTGGAAGACAAAGTGCTTAGGGCCACAGCCAAGACTCATAAAGTAGCTGTGTTCAAGAATCAACATGCCTAACTAGGAAAGTCAATAACACTATCTGAAATTCTAAGTTCCTAGAGAAGCCAATCACTCTAAACTACAAAGGAAAAAGTGAGATGCCAAAACTGTTCAGAAGCAAAAAGCTAAAAGTCCCGCTCATGTAATTAAATTAATATTCATTGATATTTTGGACTTTATAGTATATTCTCTTCTTTTTATCCTATTTGATTTTCAGTTGCTTGGGGACAAGCAACAATTTAAGTTTGGTGTTGTGATGAGCGGATAATTTATACGCTTTTTGGCATTGTTTTTATATAGTTTTTAGTAAGTTTAAGCTACTTTTAGGGATGTTTTCATTAGTTTTTATGTTAAATTCACATTTCTGGACTTTACTATGAGTTTGTGTGTTTTTCTGTGATTTTAGGTAAATTCTGACTGAAATTGAGGGATTTGAGCAAAACTCTGAAGAAGGCTGGCAAAAGGACTGCTGATGCTGTTGGAATCTGACCTCCCTGCACTCGAAATAGATTTTCTGGAGCTACAGAACTCCAATTGGCGCGTTCTCAACGGCGTTAGAAAGTAGACATCCAGGGCTTTCCAGCAATATATAATAGTCCATACTTTATTCGAAGAATGACGACGTAACTTGGCGTTAAACGCCAAGTTCATGCTGCTGTCTGAAGTTAAACGCCAGAAAAACGTCATGATCCGGAGTTGAACGCCCAAAACACGTCATAACCTGGAGTTTGACGCCAAGAAATGCCTTAGCTCGTGAATTCATCAAGCTCAGCCCAAGCATACACCAAGTGGGCCCCGGAAGTGAATTTATGCATCAATTACTTATTCATGTAAACCCTAGTAGCTAGTTTATTATAAATAGAACATTTATCTATTGTATTAGACGATCTTTTGACCATCTTTTGACCATTCTTAGTCTTTTTCATTCGGTCACTTGATCAGGGAGAGGGCTGGCCATTCGGCCATGCCTGAACTCTTTGCTTATGTATTTTCAACGGTGGAGTTTCTGCACACCATAGATTAAGGGTGTGGAGCTCTGCTGCACCTCAAGTATTAATGAAATTCTATATTCTTTTATTCAAATCTCTTTTATTCTTATTCCAAGATATTCATTCGTACCCAAGAACATGATGAATGTTATGAGTCAGATTACCCTCATTATCATTCTCACTTATGAACGCGCGTGATTGACAACCACTTCCGTTCTACATGCAACAGAGCTTGAATGCGTATCTCTTAGATTCCCCAACAGAATCTTCGTGGTATAAGCTAGATAGATGGCGGCATTTATGAGGGTCCGGAAAGTCCAACCTTGTCTGTGGTGTTCCGAGTAGGATTCCGGTAATGAATGATCGTGACGTGCTTCAAACTTTAACCTGCTGGGCGTTAGTGACAGACGCAAAAGAGGGATTCTATTCCAGTAGGAGCGGGAACCAACCGGTGATTAGCCGTACTGTGACAGAGTGCGTTAGCATAGTTTTCACTGCGAGGATGGGATGTAGCCATCAGCCATGGGTGATGCCTCCAGACTGGTTAGCTGTGCGAGTGACAGCCGCACAGGATATTTCCCCGTGAGGAATGAAAGTAGCCACAGTTGATGGTGAACCCCTATACAAAGCTTGCCATGGAAAGGAGTAAGAAGGATTGAGTAGAAGGAGTAGGAGAGCAGGCGTCCAAGAGCTCTGCAGCATCTCCATCCGCTTATCTGAAATTCCCACCAATGAATCTGCATAAGTGTCCTATCCCTTTTATTATTTCTTCTTTTTATTATTAATTATTCGAAAACCCATAAACCATTTTTAATCTGCCTAACTGAGATTTGCAGGGTGACCATAGCTTGCTTCATACCAACAATCTTTGTGGATTCGACCCTTACTCACGTAAGGTTTATTACTTGGACGACCCAGTACACTTGCTGGTTAGTTGAACGGAGTTGTGTCCACTCGTGCCAATTTCTAAAATCCAATTACAAGAAAATAGGAATCACAATTTCGTCCACCAAGTTTTTGGTGCCGTTGCCGGGGATTGTTCGAGTATGGACAACTGACGGTTCATCTTGTTGCTCAGATTAGGTACTTTTCTTTTCAAAATTCTTTTTCAAAAAATTTTTCTTTTATTTTTCGTTTTTACAAACTTTATTTTTCGAAAAAATTAAAATAAAAATACAAAAAAATTAGAAAATCATAAAAATCAAAAATATTTTGTGTTTCTTGTTTGAGTTTTGTGTTAATTTCTAAGTTTGGTGTCAATTGCATGCTTTTAAAATTTTTCTTGCATTTTTTCGAAAATCCCATGCATTCATAGTGTTCTTCATGATCTTCAAGTTGTTCTTGATAAGTCCTCTTGTTTGATCTTGATGTTTTCTTGTTTTGTGTTGTTTGTTGTTTTTTATATGCATTTTTGCATTCATATTTTCCATGCATTAAAAATTTCTAAGTTTGGTGTCTTGCATGTTTTCTTTGCATCAAAATTTTTTCAAAATTATGTTCTTGATGTTCATCATGATCTTCAAAGTGTTCTTGGTGTTCATCTTGACATTCATAGCATTCTTGCATGCATCTTGTGTCTTGATCCAAAATTTTCATGTTTTGGGTCATTTTTGTGTTTTTCATTCAAAATTTGATTTCAAAAAATATCTTTTCCTTATTTTCCTCCAAAATTTCGAAATTTTGGGATTGACTTGGTCAAAAATTTTCAAAATTAGTTGTTTCTTACAAGTCAAATCAAAATTTCAATTTTAAAAAAATTCTTATCTTTTCAAAATCTTTTTCAAAAATCATATCTTTTTCATTTTTTTTATAAATTTCGAAAATTTCAAAAATTATTTTTCAAAATATTTTCAAAATCTTTTTCTTATCTTTTTATCAAATTTTCGAAAATTAGCTAACAATTAATGTGATTGGTTCAAAAATTTGAAGTTTGCTACTTTCTTGTTAAGAAAGGTTCAATCTTTAAGTTCTAGAATCTTATCTTGTAGTTTCTTGTTAGTTAAGTCAATTTTAAAATTAAATATTTTTCAAAATATCTTTTTCTTAAAAATCTTTTTATCTTTTATCTTATCTTTTTCAAAAACTTTATCTTTTTCAAAATTCGATTTCAAAATATCTTATCTAACTTCTTATCTTCTTATCTTTTTCAAAATTTGATTTCAACTCTTTTTCAATCAACTAACTAACTTTTTGTTTGTTTCTTATCTTTTTCAAAACCAACTAACTACCTATCCCTCTCTAATTTTTGAAAATTCTCCCTCTCTTTTTCAAAAATTCTTTTTATTTTAAACTTTAATTTTAATTATATTTTGTCTTTAATTTTCGAAATTACTAACTTCTTTTTCAAAAATTATTTTCGAAAATCCTCTCCCTCTCCTCTCTTATTCTATTTAATTATTTAATTACTAACACTTCTCTTCACCTCTCTTCATCTACAAATCCGAATCTCCCTCTTCTTTCTTATACCCCTATCTTCTTCTACTAACAGAAAGGAATCTCTATACTGTGACATAGAGGATTCCTCTTTCTTTTCTTGTTTTCTTCTCTTTCATATGAGCAGGAACAGGGAAAAAGGCACTCTTGTTGAAGTTGATCCAGAACCTGAAAGGACTTTGAAGAGAAAATTAAGAGAAGCTAAATTACAACAATCCAGAAACAACCTTTCAGAAATTTTCGAACAAGAGAAAGACATGGCAGCCGAAAATAATAATAATAATAATGCAAGGAGAATGCTTGGTGACTTCACAAAGCCAACATCCAAGTTTGATGGAAGAAGCATCTCCATTCCTGCCATTGGAGCCAATAACTTTGAGCTTAAGCCTCAACTAGTTGCATTAATGCAACAAAACTGCAAGTTTTATGGGCTTCCATCTGAAGATCTCTATCAGTTTTTAACTGAGTTCTTGCAGATCTGTGAGACTGTAAAGACGAATGGAGTTGATCCTGAAGTCTACAGACTCATGCTTTTCCCTTTTGCTGTAAGAGACAGAGCTAGAATATGGTTGGATTCACAACCTAAGGATAGCCTGGACTCCTGGGATAAGCTAGTCACTGCCTTCTTGGATAAATTCTTTCCTCCTCAAAAGCTGAGCAAGCTGAGAGTGGATGTTCAAACCTTCAAACAAAAAGATGGTGAATCCCTCTATGAAGCTTGGGAAAGATACAAGCAGCTGACTAAAAGATGTCCATCTGACATGTTTTCAGAATGGACCATGTTAGATATATTCTATTATGGTCTATCTGAATTTTCGAAAATGTCATTGGACTATTCTGCAGGTGGATCTATTCACCTGAAGAAAACGCCTGAAGAGGCTCAAGAACTCATTGACATGGTTGCAAACAACCAGTTCATGTACACCTCTGAGAGGAATTCCGTGAATAATGGGGTCCCTCAGAAGAAAGGAGTTCTTGAAATTGATGCTCTGAATGCCATATTGGCTCAGAACAAAATGTTGACCCAACAGGTCAACATAATCTCTCAAAATCTGAATGGATTGCAACATGCAGCCAACAGTACTAGAGAGGCAGCTTCTGAAGAAGCTTATGATCCTGAGAACCCTGCCATGGCAGAGGTTAATTATCTGGGTGAACCTTATGGAAACACTTATAACCCATCATGGAGAAATCATCCAAATTTCTCCTGGAAGGATCAACAAAAGCCTCAACAAGGCTTTAACAATGGTGGACGCAATAGGCTGAATAATAGTAAGCCATATCCATCATCTTCTCAGCAACAGACAGATAACTCTGAACAAATTAATTCTAATTTAGCTAATATAGTCTCTGATCTGTCAAAAGCCACTTTCAGTTTCATGAATGAAACAAGATCCTCCATTAGAAATTTGGAGGCACAAGTAGGCCAGCTGAGTAAGAAAGTTATTGAAACTCCTCCCAGTATTCTCCCAAGTAATACAGAAGAGAATCCAAAAGGAGAGTGCAAGGCCATTGATCTCATCAAAGTGGCCGAATGCATAGGGGAGGAGGAGGACGAAAATCCTAGTGAGGAAGACCTCCTGGGATGTCCTTCAAGCAAGAAGGAGTTTCCTATTAAGGATCCTGAGGAATCTAAGGCTCGTCCAGAGACCATAGAGATTCCATTAAATCTCCTTCTGCCGTTCATGAGCTCTGAAGAATATTCATCCTCTGAAGAGGATGAAAATGTGACTGGAGAGCAAGTTGCTCAATACTTAGCAGCTATCATGAAGCTGAATGCCAAGCTATTTGGTAACGAGACTTGGGAAGGTGAACCTCCCTTGCTCATTAGTGAACTAGATACTTGGATTCAGGAAACTCTACCTCAAAAGAAACAAGATCCTGGCAAGTTCTTAATACCTTGCACCATTGGCACCATGAGCTTTGAAAAAGCTCTATGTGATCTTGGGTCAGGGATAAACCTTATGCCACTCTCTGTAATGGAGAAACTGGGGATCATTGAGGTACAACCTGCCTTGTTCTCATTACAATTGGCAGACAAATCCATAAGACAAGCTTATGGAATGGTAGAGGACGTGCTAGTAAAGGTTGAAGGCCTTTACATCCCTGCTGATTTCATAATCCTAGACACTAGGAAGGAAGATGATGAATGCATCATCCTAGGAAGACCTTTCCTAGCCACAGCAAAAGCTGTGATAGATGTCAACAGAGGAGAGTTAGTCCTTCAATTAAATGGGGACTACCTTGTGTTTAAGGCACATGGCCATCCCTCTGTGACAAAAGAGAGTAAGCATGAAGAGCTTCTCTCAGTTCAAGGTCAAGAAGAGCCCACACAGTCAAACTCTAAGTTTGGTGTTGTGAGGCCACAACCAAACTCTAAGTTTGGTGTTCAAACCCCATATCCAAACTCTAAGTTTGGTGTTGGGACTACACACTTAAATTGACCTGATCACCTTTTAGCTCCATGAGAGCCACTGTCAAGCTATTGACATTAAAGAAGCGCTTGTTGGGAGGCAACCCAATTTTATTTATCTAATTTTATTTTATTTTGTTTTAGTGTTATTTTTGTGTTGAATTAGGTACATGATCATGAGGAGTCACGAAAAAATCAAAAGAATTAAAAACAGAGTCAAAAACAGAAGAAAAAAATTTTTCACCCTGGAGGATGCACGGGCTGGCGTTCAACGCCCAGAAGGTGCATCTGGCCGGCGTTTAACGCCAGAACAGAGCACCATTATGGCGCTGAACGCCCAAAACAAGCAACAACCTGGCGTTAAACGCCAGGATGGTGCACAGAGAGGACAAACTGGCGCTGGACGCCAGGAACAAGCATGAAACTGGCGTTCAACGCCAGACACATGCATCACATGGGCGTTGAACGCCCAGAACATGCACCAATGGGCGTTTGAACGCCAGAATGATGCATGAAGGCATTTTTCATGCCTATATGGTGAAGGAATGGTATTTCTTTTCACCTCAGGATCTGTGGACCCCACAGGATTCCCACCTACCATATTCCCACCTTCCCTCCTAATCCTATTTTTGTGATTTGAATTCCCCATGTCACAATTCTCAATCTTCTTCATCAATCACCCCATTCACCATTCACATCAACCTCCTCTTCCCCACCCAACCCCACCTATATAGCCGAATCCATCTCCCCTCACTCACCTCCATTCTCTTCTTCTTCTTCTTCTTCTCTTCTTTTCTTTCTTGCTCGAGGGCGAGCAATATTTTAAGTTTGGTGTGGTAAAAGCATAGCTTTTTTTGCTTTTCCATTACCATTAATGGCACCTAAGGCCAGAAAAACCTCAAAGGGAAGACAAAAGCTTCCACCTCTGAGTCTTGGGAGATGGAAAATATAAGCCGTCATAGCTCAGTGGTATAACATGTAGCTGCAAATCAAGAGATCCCTGAGATACCTCAGGGGATAAGTTGTCCTCCACACAACTATTGGAAGCAAATAATGTTAAAAACACCAAAATCACTAGGGATCATGCAACAGAAGCAAGGAAAAGACATAAAGAAGCTCAAAAAGCACCATTGGACCTTCAAGAAGGCGCCACCCTCACTCAGGTGGATTCATTCCTTGTTCTTTATTTCTTTCTGTTTTCGTTTTTAATATTGTGTTTATCTATGTTTTGTGTCTTTACTTCATGATCATTAGTATGTAACCATGCCTTAAAGATTATGAATAATTCCATGAATCCTTCACCTCTCTTAAAAGAAAAATGTTTTAATTCAAAAGAACAAGAAGTACATAATTTTCGAAATTATTAGTGAATTTAAATTAATTATATTGATGTGGTGGCAATAATTTTTGTTTTCTGAATGAATGTTTGAACAGTGCATATTTTTGATCTTGTTGTTTATGAGTGTTAAAATTGTTGGCTCTTGAAAGAATGATGAACAAAGAGAAATGTTATTGGTGATCTGAAAAATCATGAATTGATTCTTGAAGCAAGAAAAAGCATTGAAAAAAAAAAGAAGCATTCGAAAAAAAAAATGGCGAAAAAAATATAGAAAGAAAAAAAGAAGGAGCAATAGAAAAAGCCAATATCCCTTAAAACCAAAAGGCAAGGGTAAAAAGGATCCAAGGCTTTGAGCATCAATGGATAGGAGGGCCCAAGGAAATTAAATCCAGGCCTAAGCGGCTAAATCAAGCTGTCCCTAACCATGTGCTTGTGTCATGAAGGTCCAAGTGAAAAACTTGAGACTGAGTGGTTAAAGTCGTGATCCAAAGCTAAAGAGTGTGCTTAAGAGCTCTGGACACCACTAACTGGGGACTTTAGCAAAGCTAAGTCACAATCTGAAAAGGTTCACCCAGTTATGTGTCTGTGGCATTTGTGTATCCGGTGGTAATACTGGAAGACAAAGTGCTTAGGGCCACAGCCAAGACTCATAAAGTAGCTGTGTTCAAGAATCAACATGCCTAACTAGGAAAGTCAATAATACTATCTGAAATTATAAGTTCCTAGAGAAGCCAATCACTCTAAACTACAAAGGAAAAAGTGAGATGCCAAAACTGTTCAGAAGCAAAAAGCTAAAAGTCCCGCTCATGTAATTAAATTAATATTCATTGATATTTTGGACTTTATAGTATATTCTCTTCTTTTTATCCTATTTGATTTTCAGTTGCTTGGGGACAAGCAACAATTTAAGTTTGGTGTTGTGATGAGCGGATAATTTATACGCTTTTTGGCATTGTTTTTATATAGTTTTTAGTAAGTTTAAGCTACTTTTAGGGATGTTTTCATTAGTTTTTATGTTAAATTCACATTTCTGGACTTTACTATGAGTTTGTGTGTTTTTCTGTGATTTTAGGTAAATTCTGACTGAAATTGAGGGATTTGAGCAAAACTCTGAAGAAGGCTGGCAAAAGGACTGCTGATGCTGTTGGAATCTGACCTCCCTGCACTCGAAATGGATTTTCTGGAGCTACAGAACTCCAATTGGTGCGTTCTCAACGGCGTTGGAAAGTAGACATCCAGGGCTTTCCAGCAATATATAATAGTCCATACTTTATTCGAAGAATGACGACGTAACTTGGCGTTAAACGCCAAGTTCATGCTGCTGTCTGAAGTTAAACGCCAGAAAAACGTCATGATCCGGAGTTGAACGCCCAAAACACGTCATAACCTGGAGTTTGACGCCAAGAAATGCCTTAGCTCGTGAATTCATCAAGCTCAGCCCAAGCATACACCAAGTGGGCCCCGGAAGTGAATTTATGCATCAATTACTTATTCATGTAAACCCTAGTAGCTAGTTTATTATAAATAGAACATTTATCTATTGTATTAGACGATCTTTTGACCATCTTTTGACCATTCTTAGTCTTTTTCATTCGGTCACTTGATCAGGGAGAGGGCTGGCCATTCGGCCATGCCTGAACTCTTTGCTTATGTATTTTCAACGGTGGAGTTTCTGCACACCATAGATTAAGGGTGTGGAGCTCTGCTGCACCTCAAGTATTAATGAAATTCTATCTTCTTTTATTCAAATCTCTTTTATTCTTATTCCAAGATATTCATTCGTACCCAAGAACATGATGAATGTTATGAGTCAGATTACCCTCATTATCATTCTCACTTATGAACGCGCGTGATTGACAACCACTTCCGTTCTACATGCAACAGAGCTTGAATGCGTATCTCTTAGATTCCCCAACAGAATCTTCGTGGTATAAGCTAGATAGATGGCGGCATTTATGAGGGTCCGGAAAGTCCAACCTTGTCTGTGGTGTTCCGAGTAGGATTCCGGTAATGAATGATCGTGACGTGCTTCAAACTTTAACCTGCTGGGCGTTAGTGACAGACGCAAAAGAGGGATTCTATTCCAGTAGGAGCGGGAACCAACCGGTGATTAGCCGTACTGTGACAGAGTGCGTTAGCATAGTTTTCACTGCGAGGATGGGATGTAGCCATCAGCCATGGGTGATGCCTCCAGACTGGTTAGCTGTGCGAGTGACAGCCGCACAGGATATTTCCCCGTGAGGAATGAAAGTAGCCACAGTTGATGGTGAACCCTTATACAAAGCTTGCCATGGAAAGGAGTAAGAAGGATTGAGTAGAAGGAGTAGGAGAGCAGGCGTCCGAGAGCTCTGCAGCATCTCCATCCGCTTATCTGAAATTCCCACCAATGAATCTGCATAAGTGTCCTATCCCTTTTATTATTTCTTCTTTTTATTATTAATTATTCGAAAACCCATAAACCATTTTTAATCTGCCTAACTGAGATTTGCAGGGTGACCATAGCTTGCTTCATACCAACAATCTCTGTGGATTCGACCCTTACTCACGTAAGGTTTATTACTTGGACGACCCAGTACACTTGCTGGTTAGTTGAACGGAGTTGTGTCCACTCGTGCCAATTTCTAAAATCCAATTACAAGAAAATAGGAATCACAATTTCGTCCACCAGGGATCCTGTGGGATCCACAGATCCTAAGGTGTCAAAAATTTCCCATCCCTGCACCATTTAGGCGTGTAGAATGCCCTCTTAGTGCAATCCTGGCGTTTAACGCCAGACTGCTGCTTGTTTCTGGCGTTAAACGCCAGCTTGTAGCTTGTTTCTGGCGTTAAACGCCAGCTTGTAGCTTGTTTCTGGCATTTAACGCCAGCTTGATGCTCCTTTCTGGCCGGGATCGGAACTAACAAGAATGGTTGGGACAACAAGCATCCATCTCGTTCGTATTTTTGGATACCCGTATAACCATCGAAGGGTGTTGAGGTGTTAAACGCCAGCCTGATGCTTCTTACTGGCGTTTAAATGCCAGTAAGCTTATCCTCCAGGGTGTGCTGTTTTTAATGCTGTTTTTGATTTTGCTTTAATTTTTGTAGTTATTTTTGTGACTTCACATGATCATCATCCTAAAGAAAACACAAAATAACAATGAAATTTTAACATAGATAGATAAAATTGGGTTGCCTCCCAATAAGTGCTTCTTTATCGTCTTTAGCTGGACTATTACTGAGCTTTAATCCAGTCTCAGTTTTTGAAACCATGGTGCTTCCTGAATGGCAAAAAGTTGCTCATCCGGAAAGGTTTCAGAGATCTCAGTAAGAGGGAGGGACGTCCCTACTACTGGTTTTATTCGGGACAGGTGATCTGCTACTTGGTTCTCTTTCCCTTTTCTGTCTCTTATTTCTATATCAAACTCTTGCAGAAGCAACACCCATCTTATGAGCCTGGGTTTTGAATCCTGCTTTGTGAGTAGATATTTAAGAGCAGCATGGTCAGTGTACACAATCACTTTTGATCCTACTAAATAGGATCTGAACTTGTCAATGGCATAAACCACTGCAAGCAATTCCTTTTTTGTGGTTGTGTAGTTCTTCTGCGCATCATTTAGAACACGGCTGACATAATAAATGACATGCAGAAGCTTGTCATGCCTCTGTCCCAACACTGCACCAATGGCATGATCACTGGCATCACACATTAATTCAAATGGTAGTGTCCAGTCTGGTGCAGAGATGACTGGTGCTGTGACCAGCTTAGCTTTCAGAGTCTTAAATGCCTGTAGACACTCCTTATCAAAGATAAATGGCGTGTCAGCAGCTAGCAGATTACTCAGAGGTTTTGCAATTTTTGAAAAATCCTTTATAAACCTTCTGTAGAATCCTGCATGCCCCAGGAAGCTTCTAATTGCCTTAACATTGGCAGGTGGTGGTAATTTTTCAATTACCTCCACCTTAGCTTGACCCACCTATATTCCCTTGTTCGAAATTTTGTGCCCAAGGACAATTTCTTCAGTCACCATAAAGTGACATTTCTCCCAGTTTAAAATCAGGTTAGTCTCTTGGCACCTCTTTAGAACAAGTGCTAGATGGTCAAGAGAGGAGCTGAATGAGTCTCCAAATACTGAAAAGTCATCCATGAAGACTTCCAGAAAATTTTCCACCATATCAGAGAAAATAAAGAGCATGCACCTTTGAAAGGTTGCAGGTGCATTGCACAGACCAAATGGCATCTTTCTGTATGCAAATACTCCATATGGACATGTGAATGTTGTTTTCTCTTGATCCTGGGGATCTACTGTAATTTGGTTATAACCTGAATATCCATCCAGAAAGTAGTAGTAATCATGACCTGCTAGTCTTTCTAGCATCTGGCCTATGAATGGTAAAGGAAAATGATCCTTTCTGGTAGCTGTATTAAGCCTTCTGTAATCAATACACATACGCTACCCTGTAACTGTTCTTGTAGGAACCAGTTCATTTTTTTCATTATGAACCACTGTCATGCCACCCTTCTTAGGGACGACTTGGACAGGGCTTACCCAAGGGCTATCAGAAATAAGATAAATAATCCCAGCCTCTAGTAATTTAGTGACCTCCTTCTGCACTACCTCCTTCATGGTTGGATTCAGCCGCCTCTGTGGTTGAACCACTGGCTTAGCGTCATCCTCCAATAGGATCTTGTGCATGCATTTGGCTGGGCTAATGCCCTTAAGATCACTGATGGACCACCCAAGAGCTGTCTTGTGTGTCCTCAGCACTTGAATTAGTGCTTCCTCTTCCTGTGGCTCTAAGGTAGAGCTTATGATTACAGAAAAAGTGTCACCTTCTCCCAGAAATGCATATTTCAGGGATGGTGGTAATGGTTTGAGCTCGAGTTTAGGAGGTTTCTCCTCTTCCTGAGAGATTTTCAGAGGTTCTATTATTCTCTCTGGTTCCTCCAGATCAGGCTGAACATCTTTAAAGATATCCTCTAGCTCTGATTCGAGACTCTCAGTCATATTGACCTCTTCCACCAGAGAGTCAATAATATCAGTGCTCATGCAGTCGTTTGGGGTGTCTGGATGCTGCATAGCTTTGACAACATTCAACTTAAACTCGTCCTCATTGACTCTCAAGAGTTAATTCCCCTTTTTGGACGTCAATGAAGGTTCGTCCAGTTACTAGGAAAGGTCTTCCTAGAATGAGAGTTGCACTCTTGTGCTCCTCCAGTTCCAGCACCACAAAGTCAGTAGGAAAGGCAAATGGCCCAACCTTGACAATCATGTCTTCAATCACGCCTGATGGGTATTTAATGGAGCCATCAGCAAGTTGGAGACATATCCGGGTTGGTTTGACTTCTTCAGTCAAACCAAGCTTTTTGATAGTGGATGCAGGTATTAGGTTGATACTTGCTCCAAGATCACATAGAGCTTTCTTGGTACAAGTACCCTCTAATGTGCATGGTATCATGAAGCTTCCGGGATCTTTAAGCTTTTCTGGTATGCTTTTTAGAATGATTGCATTGCATTCTTCAGTGAGCAAAACTTTTTCAGTTTCTCTCCAGTCCTTTTTATGACTCAAGATCTCTTTCATGAACTTAGCATAAGAGGGTATTTGCTCAAGTGCCTCTGCAAACAGAATCTTTATTTCAAGAGTCCTGAGATAGTTTGCAAAGTGGGCAAATTGCTTATCCTGCTCCGCTTGGCGGAGTTTCTAAGGATAAGGCATCTTGGCTTTGTATTCCTCAACCTTAGTTGCTGCAGGTTTATTTCCTACAGAGGTGGTTGGGAAAGCCTTCTTAGAGGGGTTGCTATCAGCACTTGTATATCTCTGATCCCTCACTAGCATTTGAATTCCAGGGTTGGAAGCTGGATTGGCGTTGGACGCCAACTCCTTACCTGTTCCTGGCATTTGAACGCCAGAACTGAGCTTCCCTTGGGCGTTTGAATGCCAGAACTGAGCATGGGTTGGGCGTTTAACGCCAGCTCTCCACCTTTTTCTGGCATTTGAGCGCCAGAATTATTCCTCTCTAGGCTCTTACTGTCCTCAGAGGGATTTTGGGTAGCAGTTTGTTCATTTCTTGGCTTCCTGCTGCCTTGAAGTGAGGTATTTAATGTTTTTCCACTTCTTAATTGAACTGCTTGGCACTCTTCTGTTATTTGTTTTTATAACTGCTGTTCTGTTTGCTTCAACTGCACTTCCATATTCATATTAGCCATTCTTGTGTCTTGTAGTATCTCCTTGTATTCGGCTAGCTATTTTGTTAGAAAATCTAATTATTGATTGAACTCAGTAACTTGTTCTGCAGGACTGAGTTCAGCAGTTACTATTTTAGCCTCTTCTTTCATGGGAGGTTCACTACTTAGGTACAGATGCTGATTTCTGGCAACTGTATCAATGAGCTCTTGAGCTTCTTCAATTGTCTTTCTCATGTGTATAGATCCACCAACTGAGTGGTCCAAAGACATCTGAGCTTTCTTTGTTAGCCCATAATAGAAGATGTCTATCTATACCCACTCTGAAAACATTTCAAAGGGGCATTTTCTTAGCATCTCTCTGTATCTCTCCCATGCATCATAAAGAGATTCATTATCTCCTTGTTTAAAGCCTTGGATGTTCAGCCTTAGCTGTGTCATCCATTTTTGGAGGGAAATATTGATTCAAGAATTTTTCTGATAGCTGTTTCCATGTCCTTATGCTAGCCTTAGGTTGGTTATTTAACCACCTCTTAGCTTGGTCTTTTACAGCAAATGGAAACAGTAATAATCTGTAGACATCCTGATCTACTTCATTATCATATACTATGTCAGCAATTTGTAAAAACTGTGTCAGAAACTCTGTAGGTTCTTCCTGTGGAAGACCAGAATACTAGCAACTTTGCTGCACTATGATAATGAGCTGAGGATTCAACTCAAAACTACTGACTCCAATAGAGGGTATACAGATACTACTCCCATATGAAGTAGTAGTGGGGTTAGCATATGACCCCAGAGTCCTTCTGGACTGTTCATTTCCACTTAGGTCCATGATGGAGAAAGGGAGATGACGTGGATTTATTTTATTTATTTTATTATATTTAATAAAAAAAATTTTGAAATAATAAAATAAAATGAAACTAAAATAAAAATAAAATAAAATAATTTGAAAATATTTTATGAGGATTTTCAAAAAATAAAGAGAGAGAAAAAGTGGTTAGGAAGTTTTGAAAAAGATATAATTTTTAAAAAAAATTAAAAAGGATATGATTTGAAAAAGATATGATTTTTTTTTGAAAACTTGACAACTAAAATATGATAAGATAAAATTTTGAAATTGAAATCTGAATTTTTATGGAAAATTTCGAAATATTTGCTTAAAAATAGTTAGAAAAGATAATTTTTTTTATTTTTGAATTTTATGATGAAAGAGAAAAACACACAAAAGACACAAGACTTAAAATTTTTAGATCTAATGCTCCTTGTTTTCGAAAATTTTGGAGGGAAAATACCAAGGAACACCAAACTTCAAAATTTTAAGATCAAAACACAAGGAAGACTCAAGAACATTTTGAAGACTCACAAGAACAACAAGAACATGAAGATAGAACACCAAACTTAAAATTTTTAGAAAACCAAAATAAAATTTTCAAGAGAACACCAAACTTAAAATTTGGCACAATATTTAATCAAGGAAAAATTATTTTTTAAAAAAATTTTAAAAAGAAAAACTCAAAGGGGCAACTATTCCCAAGAAAATAGACACATTTAACAAATGCAAGGATTGAACAGATAAAACCTATTTTTTGATGACAAAAACACAAAAGACACCAAACTTAAAACATGTAACTAGACTCAATGAAAAACTAACAATTAATAAAGAAAAATAATATTTTTGAAGAAAAAATTTTTTTAAAAGGAATAATAAAAGATGCAATTCTAGTGACTCTAAACCAAAAAGACAAATTTTTCCTAATCTAAGTAACAAGATAAACCGTCAGTTGTCCAAACTCGAACAATCCCCGGCAACGGCGCCAAAAACTTGGTGCACGAAATTGTAAATCACACTTTTCACAATTCGTACCACTAACCAGCAAGTGCACTGGGTCGTCCAAGTAATACCTTACGTGAGTAAGGGTCGATCCCACAGAGATTGTTGGCTCGAAGTAAGCTATGGTTATCTTATTATTCTTAGTCAGGATACCAATAGGGTTCTTTAGTTTCAATTGTAAAAAATGAAAGAGCATGAAATGAGTAATTGTTACGCAGTAATGGAGAATGTGTTGGAGTTTTGGAGATGCTTTGTCTTCTGAATCTCTGCTTTCTTACTGTCATCTTCTTCACGCAGGAAAGGTTCCTTCTATGGCATGATGTGTGTTGGTGGATCACCGTTGTCAATGGCTACCATCCGTCCTCTCAGTGAAAATGGTCCAAATGCGCTGTCACTGCACAGCTAATCATCTGTCGGTTCTCGATCATGTCGGAATAGGATCCATTGATCCTTTTGCGTCTGTCACTACGCCCAACACTCGCGAGTTTAAAGCTCGTCACAGTCATTCAATCCCTGAATCCTACTCGGAATACCACAGACAAGGTTTAGACTTTCCGGATTCTTAAGAATGCTGCCAATAGATTCTAGCTTATACCACAAAGACTCTGATTAAGGAATCTAAGATATACTCATTCAATCTAATGTAGAACGGAGGTGGTTGTCAGGCACGCGTTCATAGGTTGAGAATGGTGATGAGTATCATGAATCGTCACCTTCTTCATATTAAACTACAAATGAATATCATAGATAGAAACAAGGGTGTTTGAATAGAGAACAAAAATAATTGCATTAATTCATCGAGACGCTACAGAGCTCTTCACCCCCAACAATGGAGTTTAGAGACTCATGCCATAAAAAAGTACCAAGTTCATATCTAAAATGTCATGAGATACAAAATAAATCTCTAAAAGTTGTTTAAATACTAAACTAGTAACCTAGTTTTACAGAAAATGATAAAGTGAGATAGATAGTGCAGAAATCCACTTCTGGGGCCCACTTGGTGTGTGCTGGGGCTGAGACTTGAGCTTTTTACGTGCCTGGGCTGTTTCTAGAGTTAAACGTCAGGTTGTAACCTGTTTTGGACGTTTAACTCCAATTTGCAACCTGTTTCTGGCGTTAAATGCCAGAATGGAACATGGAACTGGCGTTAAACACCAGTTTATGTCGTTTATCTTCGAGCAAAGTATAGACTATTATATATTGCTGGAAGCCCTGGATGTCTACTTTCCAAGGCAATTGAGAGCATGCCAAGTGGACTTTTGTAGCTCCAAAAAATCCATTTTGAGTACAGGGAGGTCAGAATCCAACAGCATCAGTAGTCCTTTTTCAGCCTGAATCAGATTTTTGCTCAGCTCCTTCAGTTTCAGCCAGAAAATACCTGAAATCACAGAAAAACACACAAACTCATAGTAAAGTCTAGAAATATGAATTTTTCATGAAAAGTAATAAAAACATACTAAAAAGTGGCTAGAACCTACTAAAAACTACCTAAAAACAATGCCAAAAAGCGTATAAATTATCCGCTAATCACTCTCGCGCCACTGGCGCAAATCAAGTCACACGTCCGCGTCACTTAAAGATTTTGGAAATCACGCGAACACGTAACCCACGCATCCGCGTCACATGCGACGCACAGTTTTACTACATCAGTGCCAAATATCTTATCTTTTCCCCAATCCTATTTCTCTCTTCTCCCTTTTTAATTCTCTCTTATTCCTTCTTTCTTCCTTATCCTTTCTCACTTTCTACTTCTTTATCTCCTTAACTTCTCATCCTTCTTCACTTTCATTCTATTTTACTTAATTTATTTGCATACTTTCATTCATTGCATTTTAATTTTGTGCATATTTTTATTTTCTTTTCTAAATTTATTATTTTTCAATTGGTGTTAAAATTTTCTTATTCAATTATTGCATCTTTTCTTGAATTATTCCGGTGCTTTATGACTTGTTTTATTCTGATTGGGTATTATTATTCATAAGTCAATGCTAACTTTTATAATACTAGTATTTCTTTTGCATTGATATGCACTTATACTACCTTGCATTACCCACACACTCCCTCTCTTTGTGGCAATGTTTGCACTACTAGTATGCCATGTGCTTCTATTGTTTTCTCACTTGCATGTTGTAGCTACCATGTAATTAAGACCCTCATTATTTGGCATTAACCCAACCATATTTTATTTGTTTTCTTATCTTTATTTTTGGGTTACCTTTCTTCTTTTCCTCTTCTTTCAGGATGGCCACTGGAAAAGAAAAAGGAAAAGAACTTCTATATGGGACAACAGACAAGTCCTTCTGCACAATCCTCGGAGAAAAGCGTCAGTTGGAACCACCCATCCACTTGTACATCTTAGCATGCACCGAGGACGGTGCAATCTTTAAGTGTGGGGAGGTTGATACCGATCTCCATGGGTTAGTTACCTTATTCTCAACACCAATATTTTATTTTCTTTGTTTGTTCATTGTTGCATTTTCATGTTTGATTGCAAATTTGTTTGATTTTGTGCATATTTTACCACTTGGTTGAAGTAATATTTTCTTTTTCAAGAAAACTTTTTAGAGCATTTCACTAATTTGAATTAAAATTTTTTGGAAAAAAACTTGTTTGAAGAAATTTTATTTTGGAACATGGTTTTAGAGCTCGAACACACAAAACCAATGAGATTTTGAGCCTAGTTGATTGGTTGCATCTTATCAACTAATATTTTATTTTTGGTGTGTGTTGTTCTCTTTAAAATTGTGATCTTTGTCTTGCTTGATTCTATATTTCCATTGTTTAATGTATACATGCACTTATATGATTGATGCCTTGTTTCATTGAGCTTACATCCCCATATGGCCTTACCTTTCATTATCCTTTGCAAACCAATGTTGAGCCTATTTTACCCGTTTGTTCTTTACTTTAGCTCATCACTAACTCTAAGCGAAAAATAATAATGTCCTTAATTTGAATCCTTGGTTAGCTTACACGAGTGAAAGTGCTCATGAATTAAGTGTGGGGAAAGTGAGTTTGGAAACATTTGGTTTGGGAATTGAGTATGTTAGACTTTGTGTGAAAATGTGAAAAATGTTAAGAACATGTTTATGCATTCAATACCTTAATCATATGCATTGAAAAAGGAAAAAAATAGATTAAGAAAAGAAAAATAGAAAAAGAAAAAAAATAAAAAGAGAAAAAGAAAAGAAAAAGAGCAAATAAACAAAAAGGGGACAAAATGTCCCAAGTTAAAGTAATAATATCAATGCATATGAGTTGTACTTAAATTTGGGATGCATGAATATGTGGTAAACATAGTTAATGGGCAGTTAGATCTTGTATTGTGATTACATGGATTGTCTTAAGTTAGGTGGGAAAAGTTTAGGTTAATTAATGATTCAGATTTTAGTCCACTTGGCCAAATACAATCCTACCTTGACCCAAACCCCATTACAACCCTTAAAAGACCTCTTGATATGTGTATCTGTGCATTAATTCTTTGTTGATTGTTAGATGAAGCAAGCCTTAGAAAGCAAGATTAGTAGAGAATTGAGAGAATCGAACCTCAAACACCTGAGCGATTAGAGTGTATACACTTCTAGTGAGGGTTCAATGCTCGATTCGTTGTTCCCTACTTTCATGAGCTATTTTCTTCTGCAAGTTTACTTGTACTTTATTTTGTTATTTGAATTAGTGAAATCCAGTTCATATTTGTTCTTGAAAGATTTATTTACTTTTCACCAAGTAGGTAGAATTATTTTTTCATGTAGTTGCATTCATATAGATAGGTTGCATTTCATACATCTTACCATTCCTCTTCACTCTTTTAGTTCTCTTGAGCTTAGCATGAGGACATGCTAATATTTAAGTATGGGGAGGTTGATAAACCACTATTTCATAGTTTATCTTATGCTCAATTGAGTGGTTTTTTATCAATTCTTTACACACTTATTCATATAATTTACATGAGTTTACATTTTTCCTTCCTGATTTTGTGCTATGATTAAAACCATGCTTCTTTGGCCTTATATATGCTAATTATTAATCATATCTTATTACCATTTGATGCCTTGATATGTATGTTAAGTGTTTTCAGAGATTATAGGGCAGGAATGGCTCAGAGATGGAAAGGAAGCATGCAAAAGTGGAAGGAATACAAGAAGTTGAAGAAATTGCTAAGCTGTCCAGCCTGACCTCTTCGCACTCAAATGTTCATAACTTGAACTACAGAGATCCAAATGATGTGGTTTTAGTTGCATTAAAAAGATAACATCTGGGGCTTCGAAATGATATATAGTTTGCTATAGTGGCCATACAGCTAGGCGACATGAACACGTGCTCTATGCGGACGCGTCGCACTGACGAAAATCAGCGTGACAGAATTTGCAATCAGCGATTTCTGGGCTGTTTTTGACCCAGTTTTCGACCCAGAAAACACAGATTAGAGGCTATAAAGTGGGGAAATCCATTCATTTATGATCATTCATTCATAATTCACAATTTTAGTTTTTAGATGTAGTTTTAGAGAGAGAGAGGCTCTCTCCTCTCTCTTAGGATTTAGGATTAGGATTCCTCTTAAAGGATTTAGAATTTCTTCTTTTCAATTTCCAGGTTTAATGTTCCTTTTATTTAATTTCCCAATTTAATTTATGAACGTTTCCATGTTAGATTTGATTTCTCTTATTTATGCAATTTGAGGTAATTCATATTTATGACTTTAATTTAGCTTTTTTTACACCATTTGGCTTTGGTTGAGTAATTAGTAACACTTGAGTTATCAAACTCATTTGTTGATTAAAATTGGAATTCTTTGCTGATTAATTTATACTCCAATAACTCTAGTCCTTCCATAGGAACTAACTAGGACTTGTGAATCAAATTAATTAGTCCGCTTGACTTTCCTTTATTTAGTAAGGGCTAACTAAAGTGGGAGCAGAGTCCAATTCTCATCACACCTGATAAGGATAACTAGGATAGGACTTTAATTTCTTACACCTTGCCAAGAAATTTTATAATTATTAATTTATTTTCCTTGCCATTTAAATAACCTGTTCCTTATTTTAAAAACCCAAAATTATACTGTTTTCTTTAACCAATAATAAATCCACACCTCCCTGCAATTCCTTGAGAAGATGACCCGAGGTTTGAATACTTCGGTTTATAAATTTTACTGGGTTTGTTACTTGTGACAACCAAAACTTTTGCACGAAAAGATTCTCTGTTGGTTTAGAAACTATACTTACAACGCGATTATATTTGTGAATTTTTTTACCGATAGAAAATCTATGCGTCAATCATTTCTGAGTTGTTGAGAAACCAAACATCTGTCTAATCTTTCCTGAATAAAATTTCCCCATACTGTTTGTTACACCAAGTGAATTTAATTTTCAAGTAGCCTAGATCCACCAAACTACTGGCATTGATGAATTCATTAAAGGCTTCTATTGATGTTACAGACTTCATTCTCCTTCCTTCTTTTTTGGGATAAGCTGCTATTGCATTAAAATCACCAATTACTGCATAATAACTCATGGCTTAGTTTAACTGTTCAAGGACTTTATCGTATTGCATCAACCTCTGATTTTTCTCACTATGTAAATGCACTGCAACCACTTCTAACTCCCTTTGCATCTGTTGATCTCTCCATTTAAAATGAATAAAATACACCTCTTCATTCTGAATCTGTATATCTACATTATCTCTCCACATCAACGCCAAACCACCGGCTACACCATTAGGATCAACACAATAAAGTTTGGTAAACCTGACTTACCACCCTGAGCCCGCACCATCGAAGTAATGTTTTTGGTTTCACATAAAAACATTACTTTGGGGGAATAGGTTTACTAATCCCTTGTATGTTGTCAACTGTCAAGGGATTCCTCAGACCCTGACAGTTCCACATCACCATCTTCATGGATCCTTGGGTGCCATTTTTGGGTTGGCACCCTCCCCCCTCTCAGTAGGTTCCAATTGCATCTGACACTATTTCTTCCTCTTCATCCCTTTCAACTTCTCAAGCGTGCACTTGAGAGGCAACACTGGATTCTTCTTTGCATGGTTGGAACCTTCAAACTCATTCTCTTTGCCTTCAACAAAGGTCTCTTCTCCTCTGATCCATCAACTTCTTTAGGACGTTTTGTAGCTTCTGTTTCCCCTCCTATCAAGATCCAACAAAATCAACCACACATCAGATCCAAAACCTCTCAAGATGGCAAAAGCCCACCACGTCTAGATCCATCAAAATATTCTAAAAAGTTCATATTTTGTGACCAATCCATCTTCAAAAATGCCAAAAGCCAATAACCAGAGCAAAGAAAAGACATCTCCTACCAACCCCAGCAAAGGTCACACGCCACTTTTACCATATGCAATAAAGGCCATTCTTTTGGCTTCTTTGGTGAAACTGTATGATTACAGTGATCAGATCCACCCAAAAGTCATTTTTGGCATGTACTATTTCCATATTTACTTCATGTTAGAGCTTCTGTTAGCTACTTTTGTGCACTAGCTAGAACCATGGGGATGAAAGGGTTGTCAAGTGAGAGGTCTGTGAGACGAGAGAGGAAGAAAGGTTGTGATGAAACTGCCATGAAAGAAGAAGAAAAAGAAGAAGAAGAAGCAGAAGAAGAGGTTTGGGATGATGGGCATGAAAGTGGGGGATGCATACGGCGTCGTTTTGGCCATTAAGGACTAATTTGTCCTCCAACAATTTGTTCCCCATCCACTTCAGCAACCGTAACGGATACATCACTCTCCACCCCTCCACCTCAGCAATCTCCGTTACTGTTTCGAACACCAATTCCCCGGAAGGACTTAATTGTCATGAAATTTACATGGTGAGAGATCAAAATGTATTTTTCAATATTGAGGGACGAAAATGTCTGCATTTTAAAAGGCTAGGGACCTATTTGTCCATTACCCTTTTTTTAAATATAAGTACAAATATTAAATGAATATTTGATAATTAAAAAGGTACTATATTTAATAAAAATATTGTCTCCTAGACATTATTTAATCATATGGATACTATCTTACCATATCAACATAGAATATGGCATTATTAGATTAAGTCATGCCCTAAAGTGTAGCCAATTTATTTCTATATACGCATGACTAATCTACTAATGTCATTTTTTTAAATTAATTTGGCAGTGCTTATAAATAACCAATACAATAATACAAATATATTTATTTTTATTAGATTAAATTAAGTTATTAATTTAAATTATAATCGTCTAAATTTTAAATTAAATATTTTATAATTTTAAAATTTAAAATTATTTGAATAAAACTAGATAAAATAAAAAAATAAAAATCAAACCAACACAATACTATCTAAAACATTATATATCGACGTATAAAGAGGTTTTGCATATATCTTGGAAATTTTAAAATTTTAAATTGTTAACTTTTAAATTAAAAATTTTAAATAGTTTTTGTTTTCAAATGATATTTTTATTTGACCATACAAATACAATAATACAAATATGTAATATTATAGTTAAATCGTTATAATAATACACGTATCTCCGAGTACTGAGATTATACATATATCCCAGGTATTGAGCCCAAAAATTATCTAAGAGTGTATCTCGAATACTCGGATTTTTTTTAAATAAATAAAATAAATATTTTATTTACCAAAATATACAATTTGTAGCATTATTACTAAAATACATCGTATCTATTATCTCGTTTACAATGTAAACGAGATAAGATTACACATATCTCATTTACACTATAAATGAGATAAGACAAAAAATGATGTGGCAGTATCACATTTGAAAATGTGGTCTGTAACGGTCTTATCCTATTTACAGTGTAAATGAGATACGTGTAATCTTATTTCGTTTACACTATAAACGTGAAGAGATACAGATGCCTATATATATGTATTTCGTCTACCGTGCCTATTTATTCCTTATGACATTCATTTCTTCACCTTTTCTCCTACCTTTATCCTTTTCTAATCAAATTTTTGAACTACTATAAGATTATAGCGCGCTTCGATGTACACGATACCGACATCAACCAACTAAATGCGACATGACACATCGTTGGGCAGTCAATTTTGAGGTTGGTGTTATTTTTTGTTTTATGTTTATGTTAAAGCATACATGTGTAGTATACAGTATATGTTAGGCGAATGAATATATTGTGAGTAATGGTTAAAATGATATGGTATGATTTTAGACATAGTCTGAAACGGATTTGTTAATTAAATATTTATTTAAGTTTATTTTTCTTTAAACTAAGTTATTAAGCATATGTTTATTAATTTAGTTATTAATTATTTAACTAAGGGTTAACCACCAAAAATATTCCCGAGTTATTCAAATGCTGACAAAAATGCACCGAATTTTACTATCAACAAAAATGACTTTAAATAATTTAAAAACGTGACAAAAATGTCCAATAGTAAATATATATTTTCAAAAAATGTCTTAGAAATTGGATTTTGATGTGATTTTTTGTAAGTATAATTAAAAAAATGAGATATTATTCTTAAAAACATATCTCATTTTTTTGTTATGTTTTTAAATTATTTGAAGGCATTTTTGTCAATAGTAAATTTTCGAATGTACTTTTGTCAGCATTTAAATAATTCAGGAACATTTTGGTGGTTAACCCTTTAACTAAATATTTTTTAGTTAACTTAATTAACAAGATGTTTATGTTTCTAGTTATTACATGTTTAAGTAAATATTTTTTTAAATTAGTTATTACTTAGATTAAGTTATTAAGTTGATGGTTTACTTGTTGTTAGTTATTTAAGTAAATGTTTTTACTTGATGTAAGTTATGAAGGAGATAGAAAATAAATGTTTATTAATTTAGTTATTAATTATTTATATAAATGTTTCTATTTAAATTAATTTATAAGGTAATTGTAGTTATTTGTTAAAATAATTTACTTATAATTTAAATTAATTTGTTATGTAAACATTTTTTTGGGAGATCTTTTTTACTATGAATTTTTGTATAGCTTTACAGGTTTACACATTCTTAATTCAGATTTTTTATTATTTACCAGGTGCCTCACTTATTTCTTCTCAGGAGAGTGAATCACACATTCCCACCACCGGACGCTATTGTTTCCTATCTGAGGGAGGTTGCATTCGATGACGCAGTGCCACTCAGGAATTTTGTGTTCAACAACTCTCTAATCACGATATTTGTGGAGTGTTGGTGTCCTAAGACCCACACTTTTCACTAGCCATGGGGTGTGTACCATCACCCTGCAGGACATCTTGCACCCCCGGGCTATACGTTAATGAAAAGCCAGTAGGTGAGTGCTTCCGTAATTTGCATATATGGTACGGGACCGAACCTTGGGAGTTGGTGGAGTGGGTACTTGGTAAATAGCATGTACCCTTAAGTACAACATTCATGCACTCGAAGAAGTTTGTCGTCATGTGCCCAAACCGACGACCGATGTTGCAGTGTTGTAGCCAGATCTCTTTGTTGAACCTACCAGCCCAATCCGCAATCTCCCGTAACAAACCCCTCAATGCATCCATGTATCACTTGTATCCAGCCTGGCTTAGATTGTAAGCAGCATGTATGAGATACCGATTTTTCTTAGTATACTTGAAACGAGACATAAAGTTCGCCGCCATGTGTCAGACACAATAAGCATGAAATATTTTAGGAGGCTGCCAACCACTATCGTCAGCTCTCAATGCAGCCTTGATCATTTGGGATCTATCAGAAATAATTAACAGACCTTCTTGTGGGGCCACAGTGTCGCCTCAGATTGGTAAGAAAGAAAAACCAGGACTCGGTGGTCTCAAACTTAACAATTACAAAGACCACAGGAAAGATATTGCTTTTATCGTCTTGTGACACTGCAATAAGCAAAACACCACTATATTTGCCATAAAGACACGTGTTGTCGACGAATACGAACAACCACTATATCATTCTGGGACAACAACTTTGCACGCTTGCAGCAACCTCGGCACCTTATTGTATGACTCCTTCCAATCACTGCATATATGGGCAATTGCCTTTTGCTTCTCCATCCAGACCTTTTTGTACGAGGGTTTGAAGTGATAGCTTTGCCTAACTACACCTTGTAAGACAAAGATGCTAATGGATAGGTTGGATTGTATCAATGGCAAGATGACACGGCAGATAAGACAGCTTTCCAACTGGCAGTGGTCTTGAGACATGGTAGGTGCTAAACACATGTGCGCTCCTCCCACCCTATGCACCTCCCTAACGAAATAGAACAACCTTGGTTGACATGTACAGAAAGCATAGCAATGATAAATGAGAATATAGAACACAGTTAAACTTGAACTTACTAATATCTGAAATTCTGTCAGAGAGCAACACAAAGACTTCAAGGACAACATGCTTCATATTGTTGGCAATGCACATGGTACTTTAATCGATTCGACTCCACGACTCGATACTCAGCACTTCTATGAGTGTTGTAATTCTTCAAACCCTACATTACTGCATCTTTGCTTTTGAAAATTAGTAGCCAACCCGAAACTTCACACTAGTATCTAAGTTATAATCGTCTTCCCCCATGTTGAAAAATATATTTTTCTCTTGCATGGCGTTCAGATCCAATGTATGATAGTGACTGGTATAGATGACAATGCCAGAATTGGGTGCTAGACAGGCAAAAGATACCAATGTGATGGCTCGACCAGAGTCTCTGGTACAAACTCCTCTTCATGATCATCTTCAGAAGAACCGCTCTCGTTGCTATTCGCAACATACTCCTCGTTAGAGTCCCCACCGTCAACATCATGTCTTCCACTAGACTAGCAACATGTAACGGTGGTGGTGCGAGAGGTGGGTCATCCTGCACAAAGTCTGACTGGCCATATTCACCGCCATCGACATCACCAACCTTTGCAGAAAGCTCCATCACTTGTTCCGTCATGATTCTTCCATGGATGTCAAACATCAGGTGCACATGCTCGTCGCCATGGAACCAAAACAGATGAAATTGAAGTTTTTCATCTGTGCTAGCAACCTATATCATATCCTTCCGATCTCTTTTCTCCTACTACTACTGACGCTACTCAATATCAGACTCTTTAACTCCGACAAAGACCTTACTCGCTAGATACGCAACAGAATGAGATTCTCACACTCAAATATCACCTCAGTATCACTATTTCTCTTATGACAATTTGAATACACACTTACAACAAAATATCCACTACTACTAGACATTTTGGCTGACTTTTCAGAAGAAAAATGATAGAAAAGAAGAAGTGAAAATATTTGTGAAGAATACAAAGGATTATACATCCTTTTATAACTGCTAAAAATTTGTCGTTACGTGTTACTACATTGTAAACGTCATAAATATTCACATATCTCGTTTACCCTGTAAACAAAATATACACATCTCCCGTTTCTTGTCTTATCTTGTTTACCGTGTAAACAAAATACATATAATCTTATTTCATTTATACTATAAAGATACAGTGCATTTTAATAAAAATACTACAAATTATATATTTTGGTAAATAAAACATTTATTTTATTTAAAAAAATTCTAAATACTCAATGCCCTTTCTCGTTTTTGTTTTTATCCCAAGTACAACTGGGATGTTGTTTAATTTTTTTTTAGTTCGAATACTCAGTATTTAAGACGTAATTTTAATGTGATTTTTGACATTGTATCCAAATATAACCTATTGTGCAAATCGATAAATATCCTACTATTTATGCTTCGTAAATATTATATTTATTTAATTTAAATATAAAAAATCTCTCTTTGTTTTTTCTTCCATTCTTTTGTGCTTTTCTTATGATTTCGTCGTTAATTTCCCGCAAATGTACGGCAACCCACATCGTTACCACCAAGGTCATGGTGGAAACTGCCGACAGCCGGAGTGCAGCAGCCTCCCAAAAGGACTCTGGTGCACGAAATTGTGATCATCAATGGCGCCATCAACATGGTACGCACAATTGTAATCTCAACTCTTTATCACAACTTCGCACAACTAACCAGCAAGTGCACTGGGTCGTCCAAGTAATAAACCTTACGCGAGTAAGGGTCGATCCCACGGAGATTCCGATCAAGGGATCCAAGAGATAAACATTCAAGCCTTGTTTGCTTGTAGAACAGAAGTGGTTGTCAGGCACTCGTTCATAAGTGAGAATGATGATGAGTGTCACATAATCATCACATTCATCATGTTCTTGGGTGCAAATGAATATCTTAGAACAAGAATAAGCTGAATTGAATAGAAGTACAATAGTAATTGCATTAATACTCGAGGTACAGCAGAGCTCCACACCTTAATCTATGGTGTGTAGAAACTCCACCGTTGAAAATACATAAGAACAAGGTCTAGGCATGGCCGTGAGACCAGCCCCCATGATCTAAGATAGCATAAGACTAAAGATAGCTACCAAGATAAGAATACAATAGTAAAAGGTCCTATTTGTAGAGAACTAGTAGCCTAGGGTTTACAAGGATGAGTAAATGACATAAAAATCCACTTTCGGGCCCACTTGGTGTGTCTTGGGCTGAGCATTGAAGGATTTTCGTGTAGAGACTTCTCTTGGAGTTAAACGCCAGCTTTTGTGCCAGTTTGGGCGTTTAACTCCCATTCTTGTGCCAGTTCCGGCGTTTAACGCCGGGCAGTTTTGAGCTGATTTGGAACGCCGGTTTGGGCCATCAAATCTCGGGCAAAGTATGAACTATTATATATTGCTGGAAAGCCCAGAATGTCTACTTTCCAACGCAGTTGAGAGCGCGCCAATTGGGTTTCTTTAGCTCCAGAAAATCCACTTCGAGTGCAGGGAGGTCAGAATCCAACAGCATCTGCGGCCCTTTTCAGCCTCTGAATCAGATTTTTGCTCAGGTCTCTCAATTTCAGCCAGAAAATACCTGAAATCACAGAAAAACACACAAACTCATAGTAAAATCCAGAAAAGTGAATTTTAACTAAAAACTAATAAAAATATACTAAAAACTAACTAAAACATACTAAAAACATACTAAAAACAATGCTAAAAAGTGTATAAATTATCCGCTCATCACAACACCAAACTTAAATGGTTGCTTGTCCCCAAGCAACTGAAAATAAAATAAGATAAAAAGAAGAGAATATGCAATGAGCTCCAAAAACATCTATGAAGATCAGTATTAATTAGATGAGCAGGGCTTTAGCTTTTTGCCTCTGAATAGTTTTAGCATCTCACTCTATCCTTTGAAATTCAGAATGATTGGCTTCTATAGGAACTCAGAATCCAGATAGTGTTATTGATTCTCCTAGTTAAGTATGATGATTCTTGAACACAGCTACTTTATGAGTCCTGGCTGTGGCCTAAAGCACTCTGTCTTCCAGTATTACCACCGGATACATACATGCCACAGACACATAACTGGGTGAACCTTTTCAGATTGTGACTCAGCTTTGCTAGAGTCCCCAATTAGAGGTGTCCAGGGTTCTTAAGCACACTCTTTTTTCTTTGGATCACAACTTTATTTTTTTCTTTTCTCTCTTTTTTTTTTCGTTTTCTCTCTCTTTTTTTTGTATTCACTGCTTTTTCTTGCTTCAAGAATCATTTTTATGATTTTTCAGATCCTCAGTAACATGTCTCCTTTTTCATCATTCTTTCAAAAGCCAACATTCATGAACAACAAATTCAAAAGATTTATGCACTGTTCAAGCATACATTCAGAAACCAAAATATTGCCACCACATCAAAATAATTAATCTATTATAAAATTTAAAATTCATGCAATTCTTCTCTTTTTCAATTAAGAACATTTTTCATTCAAGAAAGGTGATGGAGTCATAGGACATTCATAACTTTAAGGCATAGACACCAAGACACTAATGATCATAAGATACAAACATGAATAGACATAAGCATGATTTTTCAAAAAACAGAAAAATAAAGAACAAAGAGATTAAAGAACAGGTCCACCTTAGTGATGGCGGCTTGTTCTTCCTCTTGAAGATCTTATGGAGTGCTTGAGCTCCTCAATGTCTCTTCCTTGCCTTTGTTGCTCCTCTCTCATGATTCTTTGATCTTCTCTAATTTCATGGAGGAGGATGGAATGTTCTTGGTGCTCCACTCTTAGTTGTCCCATGTTGGAACTCAATTCTCCTAGGGAGGTATTGATTTGCTCCCAATAGTTTTGTGGAGGAAAGTGCATCCCTTGAGGTATTTTAGGGATTTCATGATGAGTGGGATCTCTTGTTTGCTCCATCCTTTTCTTAGTGATGGGCTTGTCTTCATCAATGAGGATGTCTCCCTCTATGTCAACTCCAACTGAATAACAGAGGTGACAAATGAGATGAGGAAAGGCTAACCTTGCTAAGGTAGAGGACTTGTCCGCCACCTTATAAAGTTCTTGGGCTATAACCTCATGAACTTCTACTTCTTCTCCAATCATGATGCTATGAATCATGTTGGCCCGGTCTATAGTAACTTCGGACCGGTTGCTAGTGGGAATGATTGAGCGTTGGATAAACTCCAACCATCCCCTAGCCATGGGCTTGAGGTCATGCTTTCTTAGTTGAACCGGCTTCCCTCTTGAATCTCTCTTCCATTGGGCGCCCTCATCACAAATGTTTGTGAGGACTTGGTCCAACCTTTGATCAACGTTGACCCTTCTAGTGTAAGGGTGTTCATCTCCTTGCATCATGGGCAAGTTGAATGCCAACCTTACATTTTCCGGACTAAAATCTAAGTATTTCCCCCGAACCATTGTAAGCCAATTCTTTGGGTCCGGGTTCACACTTTGATCATGGTTCTTGGTGATCCATGCATTGGCATAGAACTCTTGAACCATTAAGATTCCGACTTGTTGAATGGGGTTGGTAAGAACTTCCCAACCTCTTCTTCGGATCTCATGTCGGATCTCCGGATATTCACTCTTTTTGAGTTTGAAAGGGACCTCGAGGATCACCTTCTTCGTGGCCACAACTTCATAGAAGTGGTCTTGATACACCCTTGAGATGAATCTCTCCATCTCCCATGACTCGGAGGTGGAAGCTTTTGCCTTCCCTTTCCTCTTTCTAGAGGTTTCTCCGGCCTTGGATGCCATAAATGGTTATGGAAAAAGCAAAAAGCAATGCTTTTACCACACCAAACTTAAAAGGTTTGCTCGTCCTCGAGCAAAAGAAGAAAGAAGAGAGTAGAAGAAGAAGAAATGAAGGAGATGGAGGAGGCTTTGTGGTTCGGCTAAGAGGAATAAGTAGTGTTTAGGTTGTGTGAAAATGAAGGAGTGAAGATGGGTTTATATAGGAGTGGAGAGAGAGGTAAGGTTCGACTATGTGAGGGTGGGTTTGGGAGGGAAAGTGTTTTGAATTTGAATGGTGAGGTAGGTGGGGTTTTATGAAGGATGGATGTGAGTGGTGAAGAGAAAAGATGGGATTTGATAGGTGAGAGGTTTTTTTGGGGAAGAGGTATTGAGGTGATTGGTGAATGGGTGAAGAAGAGAGAGAGTGGTGGGGTGGGTAGGGATCCTGTGGGGTCCACAGATCCTGAGGTGTCAAGGAAAATTCATCCCTGCACCAAGTGGCGAGCAAAAATGCTCTTTATGCCAATTCTGGCGTTAAACGCCGGGCTGGTGCCCATTTCTGGTGTTTAACGCCAACTTCTGGCACTTTCCTAGTGTTTAACGCCAGTCTGGTGCCCCTTTCTGGCGTTAAACGCCCATTTGCTGCCCTTACTAGCGTTTAAACGCCAGCAAGGTCTTCCTCTAGGGTGTGCTATTTTTCTTTCTGTTTTTCATTCTGTTTTTGCTTTTTCAATTGATTTTGTGACTTCCCATGATCATCAACCTACAGAAAACATAAAATAACAAAAGAAAAATAGATAAATATAACATTGGGTTGCCTCCCAATAAGCGCTTCTTTAATGTCAGTAGCTTGACAGTGGGCTCTAATGGAGCCTCACATATGCTCAGAGCAATGTTGGAACCTCCCAACACCAAACTTAGAGTTTGAATGTGGGGGTTTAACACCAAACTTAGAAGTTGGTTGTGGCCTCCCAACACCAAACTTAGAGTTTGACTGTGGGGGCTCTGTTTGGCTCTGTTTTGAGAGAAGCTCTTCATGCTTCCTCTCCATGGTTATAGAGGGATATCCTTGAGCCTTAAACACAAGGGATTCTTCATTTACTTGAATGATCAATTCTCCTCTGTCAACATCAATCACAGCCTTTGCTATGGCTAGGAAGGGTCTGCCAAGGATGATGGATTCATCCATGCACTTCCCAGTCTATAAGACTATGAAATCAGCAGGGATGTAATGGTCTTCAACTTTTACCAGAACATCCTTTACAAGTCCATAAGCTTGTTTTCTTGAATTGTCTGCCATCTCTAGTGAGATTTTTGCAGCTTGCACCTCAAAGATCCCTAGCTTCTCCATTACAGAGAGGGGCATGAGATTTATGCTTGACCCTAGGTCACACAGAGCCTTCTTGAAGGTCATGGTGCCTATTGTACAAGGTATTGAGAACTTCCCAGGGTCCTGTCTCTTTTGAGATAATCTCTGCCTAGTCAAGTTATCCAGCTCTTTGGTGAGCAAAGGGGGTTCATCCTCCCAAGTCTCATTACCAAATAACTTGTCATTTAGCTTCATGATTGCTCCAAGGTACTTGGCAACTTGCTCTTCAGTGACATCTTCATCCTCTTCAGAGGAAGAATACTCATCAGAGCTCATGAATGGCAGAAGTAAATTCAATGGAATCTCTATGGTCCCAGTGTGAGCCTCAGATTCCCATGGTTCTTCATTAGGGAACTCATTGGAGGCCAGTGAACGTCCATTGAGGCCTTCCTCAGTGGCGCTCACTGCCTCTTCTTCCTTTCCAAATTCGGACATGTAGGTCATGTTAATGGCCTTGCACTCTCCTTTTGGATTCTCTTCTGTATTGCTTGGAAGAGTGCTAGGAGGGAGTTCAGTAATTTTCTTACTCAGCTGACCCACTTGTGCCTCCAAGTTTCTAATGGAGGACCTTGTTTCAGTCATGAAACTTTGAGTGGTTTTGATTAGATCAGAGACCATGGTTGCTAAGTCAGAGTGGCTCTGCTTAGAATTCTCTGTCTGTTGCTGAGAAGATGATGGAAAAGGCTTGCCATTGCTAAACCTGTTTCTTCCACCATTATTGTTGTTGAAACCTTGTTGAGGTCTCTGTTGATCCTTCCATGAAAGATTTGGATGATTTCTCCATGAAGGATTATAGGTGTTTCCATAGGGTTCTCCCATGTAATTCACCTCTTCCATTGAAGGGTTCTCAGGATCATAAGCTTCTTCTTCAGATGAAGCGTCCTTAGTACTGCCTGGTGCAGCCTGCGTTCCAGACAGACTTTGAGAAATCACATTGACTTGCTGAGTCAATATTTTGTTCTGAGCCAATATGGCATTCAGAGTATCAATCTCAAGAACTCTTTTTTTCTGATTCGTCCCATTGTTCACAGGATTCCTTTCAGAAGTGTACATGAATTGGTTATTTGCAACCATCTCAATGAGTTCTTGAGCTTCTGCAGGCGTCTTCTTCAGATGAAGAGATCCTCTAGCAGAGCTATCCAATGACATCTTGGACAGTTCAGACAGACCATCATAGAAGATACCTATGATGCTCCACTCAGAAAGCATGTTAGAAGGACACTTTCTTATCAATTGTTTGTATCTTTCCCAAGCTTCATAGAGGGATTCACCTTCCTTCTGTCTGAAGGTTTGGACTTCCACTCTAAGCTTACTCAATTTTTGAGGTGGAAAGAACTTTGCCAAGAAGGCATTGACTAGCTTTTCCCAAGAGTTCAGGCTTTCTGTAGGTTGTGAGTCCAACCATATCCTAGCTCTGTCTCTTACAGCAAAAGGGAATAGCATAAGTCTGTAGACCTCAGGGTCAACCCCATTGGTTTTGACAGTGTCACAGATTTGCAAGAACTCAGCTAGAAACTGATGAGGATCTTCCAATGGAAGTCCATGAAACTTGCAATTCTGTTGCATTAGAGAAACTAATTGAGGCTTAAGCTCAAAGTTGTTTGCTCCAATGGTAGGGATAGAGATGCTTCTCCCATAGAAGTCGAGAGTAGGTGCAGTAAAGTCACCCAGCACCTTCCTTGCATTGTTGGCATTGTTGTTGTTTTCGGCTGCCATGTCTTCTTCTTTGAAGATTTCTGTTAGGTCCTCTACAGAGAATTGTGCTTTAGCTTCTCTTAGCTTTCGCTTCAAGGTCCTTTCAGGTTCAGGGTCAGCCTCAACAAGAATGCTTTTGTCTTCGCTCCTGCTCATATGAAAGAGAAAAGAACAAGAAAATATGGAATCCTCTATGTCACAGTATAGAGATTCCTTGAGGTGTCAGAGGAAAAGAAAAATAGAAGGAAGAGGTAGAAAATTTGAACTTATCAAGGAAAGATGGAGTTCGAATTGTGCATTGAGGAGTAGTGTTAGTCCATCAATAGAAGGATGTGAGAAGAGGGGAAGAAATTTTCGAAAATTAAGTAAGAGATTTTAAAAACATTTTGAAAAACACTAATTGATTTTCGAAAACTAAGAGTTGAAAAGAAATCAAGTGATTTTTGAAAAAAATTTTGAAATAAGAAATTAAAAAGATATGATTGAAAACTATTTTGAAAAAGATGTGATCAAGAAGATATGATTTGAAAAACAATTTAAAAAGATTTTATTTTAAAAACTAATGACTTGGCTAACAAGAAAAGATATGATTCAAACATTAAACCTTTCTCAACAGAAAAGGCAACATACTTGAAATGTTGAATCAAATCATTAATTGATAGCATGTGATGACAAGTCATCATATACCCATTTTTCAAGCTAATTTCATTTGTTTTGTTAGTCTTTATGCACTTTCTTGCTTCTTAGGTAAGTGATTTGGAGTGAAAATGCACAACTTCTTTAAATCAAGCAACCACCATGAAATTAATGTTAATCCATGAGGTTTAAGCTAATTTTAATTGAATTTTAATTGATTTATAAGCCTCTTGAATTTAGCGATACTTTGAGTGGTTGTTTTGGTTTAATGTAGGTGAAGAAAAGAATAAAAGAGAAAAGCGTGGCCTAAGAAAGCGTGACCAAAGGAGAAGAAAACGTGGTCAAAGGAAGGAGAAGTGTGCCGCATGTAAAGAGGGGAGGCAAGCATTGCCCTCCACAAGGGCACACTGCCCTCTAGGAAGGCAACATAAGGCACCAAAGCATAAAAGGCAACTCTGCCCTGCCCACTACAAGGGTAGAGCACAATTCTGTGCCTTGAAATCAAGAAGAACAAAACCTTGCCCTGCCCTCCACAAGGGCAGTATCGGGCTCACCAAGGAAGAAAATCAAAGGAAAAATGTCACCCATGCATGCCACAAGAATCGAACACGGAACAAGGAAGAAGCAAGGAACTAAGGTTGAGTGCCGTGCCAAGAAACCAAGGAAATTAATTGAGCGTGTGTTCCAGCCGTGTTTCGAACACGGGACATCAAAGTGGAAACACTGCCCTGCCCTCCGCGAGGGCAGGGCAGCATTTTGTTGGTACATGGATCTGGCGCACCAAGAGACATTTCTGGCGCACCAAATCACTCTCCTGGCAGCACCAGCGCGCATCACGGCTCAATCCTGGCAGCACCATATTTTTCTGCCCTGCCCTCCGCGAGGGCAGGGCAGCATCCTATGCACCAAGGCAATTTCTGGCGCACCAATTCTTGATTCTGGCAGCACCAATAGCGCACCAAGGCAATTTCTGGCGCACCAACTTTTCCTGCCCTGCCCTTGGCGCGGGCAGGGCAGCGTTCTGCGCACCAAGGCTGCACCACGCCGCACCAACAACGCACCAAACTCCAAATCCTGCCCTGTCCTCCGCAAGGGCAGGGCAGCCTCCTGGGAGCAACTTCTCATGGGCCGAAAATTCAAATTAAATCCCCATTTTAATTCATTTCTTCACCAAATCAAAAGCCCATCCAAATCCCAAAATCCAAGAATAGAAAGTGTATAAATAGGAGCTAGTTTGATGTAATTAGGACCTTTTAGACTTACCTTTGGCTTAGCTTTTAAATTTGGCACTTTCTTTGAGCTTTGAATTTCTTGTAATTGTTCTTGAGAGACTTGACCGAGAGTTCAGAGGATTAAGGGAGAATTGATTGATCTCCTTCCTCGTGTTTACTCGGGCAATTCCACTCTTCTCTTTCTGAGTTTTGGGTGTGTGAAATTGAGGAAATTCTGTCTCAATTCCCATCTAAAACCTCTTTAAATCCTTTTATGCACAATTGAATTTCATTTTCTGTTCCTCTACTGCTTCTTCTTCAATTTTCTGTCAATTGCTTTGATAACTCGGATCTGGGAAGGAAATTGAGTTTTAGGCTCTGCTACCTAAGCTCTTGAGTCCTGAGATCACAATTTACTTGGGTTCTTCTGTGAACCTTGCTGCACTTTACTTTAATTTCTGTTTAAGCTTTCATTGCTTCTAATTCAATTCCTGTTCTACTAATTGTGGCAATTCAATTCTTCTTTGTTTATATTCTGCAATCCCAGTCCTCAAATCCCTTTTACATTCAAGCAATTTACATTTCTTGCCATTTAAGTTACTGCAATTTATATTTCTTGCACTTTAAGTTTCAGTCATTTAATTTCTTGTTCTTTAAGATTCAGTCTATTTTACTTTCCTGTTCTTTAATTTACTGCAATTTCCCTTCTCCCTTTACATTTCACGCAATTTAGCTTATGTTAAATACAACCCACTCAACCAAAACTTGATTCGCTTGACTAAATCAACCACTAAACTAAAATTGCTCAATCCTTCAATCCCTGTGGGATCGACCTCACTCATGTGAGTTATTATTACTTGATGCGACCCGGTACACTTGCCGGTGAGTTTTGTGTTGGAAATTCGTTTTTCCACAAAAACACCATCAAGTTTTTGGCGCCGTTGCCGGGGATTGAAATAGATTGACAATGATTAAGTGAAGTGGAGGTTTAGATCAAGCACTTTTTCTTTAACTTTTTACTAACATAACTGTTTGAGAAATTGCCTCTATCAATTCGCTAACAGTTTATGTTAACTAACTTCATTTTAATCCTCAAGTGTGCTGCCGTTTACTCCTCCTGTTTGATCGTATGCCACAGGAAATCAAGTTTCTACAAGCGAGGAGTATCATGACATGAAGCCACCACTCATTACACTCATCAAGAACAATTGTTCTTATGATGGAAATCCATCGGAGGATCCTCAACAGCACATATCTACTTTCCTGAGAACTTGTAATGCGGTCAAAACCGATGGTTCAGATCATGACACTTACAAGATCCTGTTATTCCCTTTCTCATTAAAGGGTGAAGCTGCACAATGGTTTGAAACTTTTCCTCAAGGAAGTATCACTAGTTGGGATGATTTGGTCACCAAATTTCTAGCCAAATTCACCTCATCCAGAGAGATCATCCAGCTGAAAGAGGAGGAACATCTATTCACACAAGGGGACGAAGAACCACTCTTCAAGGCCTGGGAAAGATACAAGAAAGCAACTGATAAAGTGGGCTTCCGAGCTTTCTATGAAGGATTGACCCCAGAAACAAGAAAAGCAGTGGACTACTTCTCAGATGGCCTACTCAAAGCAACAACAACTGCCCAAGGAATTGCAGACCTCAATGACAAAGGAGTCAACAACCAACATTCATTTGAGAAGCCACAGAATGCAATCTCAGAAAAAGAAGTGATGAATAGTGAAGGGGTGAATGTGTTCAAGGACTTAAACAGACAAATGCACCATCAACCACAGCAAAACATGGAGCTGTCTACTGCAGTGAATGCCAAATTCCCACCATGGAGACCCCATTCTTATCTGAGAATGAGGGAGTCTCAACATCAAGAACAAGGAAGTTTCCACCAGGGCAACTCCATGACCACAAACAATCAACATCACCCACCCACTAATACCACTCAAAGCCAATACTCACAACACAGACACTCCCAGACTCATCTCAACTGGAGAAGAAACGAGTACCAAAATCACAAACCAAGGGACTTCAATTATAACAACCCCAACTTCACAAACCAACAAAAACACCATTACATCAATAACAACCATCACATGCCACCATTACACCCATCCTTCCAACCTTTAACATCTCATAACCAACCAATCTCACAAGACTCTCGAAGAATCACAAACTTGGAGATCCTAATAGAGAGAATGATGAAACACCAAGAAGAAACAACAAGGAACCAAGAGATGTTAATCAAAGGAATTGAAGAGTAGATAACTCAACTGGCGAAGTATTTTGCAGAAATGGGTGAGAAGAAGGCAAATACTTTCACCAGAGCCATTGAAGACAAACTGGCTAACAACGAAGATGCTACAAAGAAGGAAGGATGGAAAAGGATCATGGAGGACAATGAGAAAATACTGGATAAAGGATGTACCAGCCAAGAAGAACACAACAAGGAATTTTTTCAAGGAGAAACAGAGGATAGAACTAAAGAAAAACAGAAAGCCCCCACTGGAAAATTTTCACCAGGGGATCGAGTGATGATCAATATTCAAACCATGAAGGTGTTCCCACAGTTGTCTGAGCATTACATTGTGACTAAGATCCTTCCACAAGAATCTATAGAGGTCATCAAAGAGGAAACCGGAAGGAAGTTCACAGTAAAGAAAGACAAGCTAAGGCACTGTGATTTTCAACCTCCATGATCAGCAAAATAGAAGATGTCAAGCTAGTGACAATAAAAGAGCGCTTGTTGGGAGGCAACCCAACCTGAGGTAGTTTTCTTTTTCATAGCTTTTTCAATAAAAATGTTGAATAATTGGTATGCAGTGCAAGGAGCTAAGTTTGGTGTTGCACACCAAAACAATTTGAGGGAGAATGAAAACTTCTAAGTTTGGTGTTCCACCAAAATATCATTTAAAAACACATTCTCACCTCTTGCAGGATTCTAGCTCCAAGCAATCAAACATTATTCAACTGTTGAATTGTTTTCTAGCTTTAATTTCATTAACCTTTAGCAAGGATACATGGTTTCAAATATGGTTGACTTGTTGCATCTGAGGCAGTGGCAAACAATTAAGTTTGGTGTCCCCACACCAAAAATCAATCCTGGAACCACACTCAGTTTATGCATACTAACCATATAATTAAGGGCTTGAGAAGCAAGCAACTTTGAGGATTATGCAGGACATGAGTCAACAATTGAAGACATTATGCATCTTAACTCAAAGAGAACACAACAGAAGGAAAAAGCAAAGGGCTGCAACTTCAAAGGTTGTATCTAAACTTGATCCTTGCTGCTGTGAAATGTTTTGAATCTGGAAACCATTGTATGTCTTGCTAAAGTGTTTATCTAGTTGCAAGTGAAATTGTTTGTTAAAAATGCTAAGTCTGCATAATGCTTGTTATCCATCACTTAGATTTAAAAATTGTTTTGTTTCCCATATGCTTAAATAAAAGAGTTTGGTTTGAATTGAAAAGTGAAATATCCAATGTTGCATAAGTATGAATGGAAGTTGGTGGTGGTATATGTGTTTGATTAAATGCATAACTCATGAAATAATTGTTGCATAATATCATTCTCATTCAATTGTGAGTTGGCCTGCTGTTACAAAGACTCTTCTCAAAAAAAGAAAAAGCCCTTGGTAACAAAAACAGAAAGAAAAGGGAAAGAAAAAGCCAAAATGGCAAGAAAAACAAAGAATAAAGGTTGGACACCAATAGCTTGAACCTTAGGACATATGCCTGTGGTGTTCTTGTACTAAGATATGCTTGGATGAGTAAATTCTAAGGGGTATTTTAAAACCCGGTCACTTAGATCAACTGATTTGGGATGGCCAATTGAAAATCCACAATAAAGAGCAACTTAGATACAGAACATTTAGTTATCCAAAGAGATGCTGGGCATCAATGATCCTAGGAAGAATTAGTGAGCCATGTGTCTGTGGTGGAAAGATGTTGAGTAAAAAGAAAAAGAAAATAAAGCCAAAGGCTAAAACTGCAACATTTGACACCAAACCTCTAAAAGAATAATAAGCTTGCTAAGCATTGTAAGCCAAGAAAAGTTAGCAAGGGAATAATTAAAAAGTGAGTCTTATAACAGCAAGGTTAGCAAGCCTTTGAGGAAAGATGTGTATTATGTAGCAGCAACAATAAGTGAGTTGTCATTGTCTGCATAAAGAACTCCATAAATCAAGTTATGCTATATGCCTAATAAGGATATGTGTTCTTTTCTTATTCATGTCATTTACTCTTATTTTTGATGCTTGCTTGGGGACAAGCAAGATTTAAGTTTGGTGTTGTGATGACAAGTCATCATATACCCATTTTTCAAGCTAATTTCATTTGTTTTGTTAGTCTTTATGCACTTTCTTGCTTCTTAAGTAAGTGATTTGGAGTGAAAATGCACAACTTCTTTAAATCAAGCAACCACCATGAAATTAATGTTAATCCATGAGGTTTAAGCTAATTTTAATTGAATTTTAATTGATTTATAAGCCTCTTGAATTTAGTGATACTTTGAGTGGTTGTTTTGGTTTAATGTAGGTGAAGAAAAGAATAAAAGAGAAAAGCGTGGCCTAAGAAAGCGTGACCAAAGGAGAAGAAAACGTGGTCAAAGGAAGGAGAAGTGTGCCGCATGTAAAGAGGGGAGGCAAGCATTGCCCTCCACAAGGGCACACTGCCCTCTAGGAAGGCAACATAAGGCACCAAAGCATAAAAGGCAACTCTGCCCTGCCCACTACAAGGGCAAAGCACAATTCTGTGCCTTGAAATCAAGAAGAACAAAACCTTGCCCTGCCCTCCACAAGGGCAGTATCGGGCTCACCAAGGAAGAAAATCAAAGGAAAAATGTCACCCATGCATGCCACAAGAATCGAACACGGAACAAGGAAGAAGCAAGGAACTAAGGTTGAGTGCCGTGCCAAGAAACCAAGGAAATTAATTGAGCGTGTGTTCCAGCCGTGTTTCGAACACGGGACATCAAAGTGGAAACACTGCCCTGCCCTCCGCGAGGGCAGGGCAGCATTTTGTTGGTGCATGGATCTGGCGCACCAAGAGACATTTCTGGCGCACCAAATCACTCTCCTGGCAGCACCAGCGCGCATCACGGCTCAATCCTGGCAGCACCATATTTTTCTGCCCTGCCCTCCGCGAGGGCAGGGCAGCATCCTATGCACCAAGGCAATTTCTGGCGCACCAATTCTTGATTCTGGCAGCACCAACAGCGCACCAAGGCAATTTCTGGCGCACCAACTTTTCCTGCCCTGCCCTTGGCGCGGGCAGGGCAGCGTTCTGCGCACCAAGGCTGCACCACGCCGCACCAACAACGCACCAAACTCCAAATCCTGCCCTGTCCTCCGCAAGGGCAGGGCAGCCTCCTGGGAGCAACTTCTCATGGGCCGAAAATTCAAATTAAATCCCCATTTTAATTCATTTCTTCACCAAATCAAAAGCCCATCCAAATCCCAAAATCCAAGAATAGAAAGTGTATAAATAGGAGCTAGTTTGATGTAATTAGGACCTTTTAGACTTACCTTTGGCTTAGCTTTTAAATTTGGCACTTTCTTTGAGCTTTGAATTTCTTGTAATTGTTCTTGAGAGACTTGACCGAGAGTTCAGAGGATTAAGGGAGAATTGATTGATCTCCTTCCTCGTGTTTACTCGGGCAATTCCACTCTTCTCTTTCTGAGTTTTGGGTGTGTGAAATTGAGGAAATTCTGTCCCAATTCCCATCTAAAACCTCTTTAAATCCTTTTATGCACAATTGAATTTCATTTTCTGTTCCTCTACTGCTTCTTCTTCAATTTTCTGTCAATTGCTTTGATAACTCGGATCTGGGAAGGAAATTGAGTTTTAGGCTCTGCTACCTAAGCTCTTGAGTCCTGAGATCACAATTTACTTGGGTTCTTCTGTGAACCTTGCTGCACTTTACTTTAATTTCTGTTTAAGCTTTCATTGCTTCTAATTCAATTCCTGTTCTACTAATTGTGGCAATTCAATTCTTCTTTGTTTATATTCTGCAATCCCAGTCCTCAAATCCCTTTTACATTCAAGCAATTTACATTTCTTGCCATTTAAGTTACTGCAATTTATATTTCTTGCACTTTAAGTTTCAGTCATTTAATTTCTTGTTCTTTAAGATTCAGTCTATTTTACTTTCCTGTTCTTTAATTTACTGCAATTTCCCTTCTCCCTTTACATTTCACGCAATTTAGCTTATGTTAAATACAACCCACTCAACCAAAACTTGATTCGCTTGACTAAATCAACCACTAAACTAAAATTGCTCAATCCTTCAATCCCTGTGGGATCGACCTCACTCATGTGAGTTATTATTACTTGATGCGACCCGGTACACTTGCCGGTGAGTTTTGTGTTGGAAATTCGTTTTTCCACAAAAACACCATCAAGTTTTTGGCGCCGTTGCCGGGGATTGAAATAGATTGACAATGATTAAGTGAAGTGGAGGTTTAGATCAAGCACTTTTTCTTTAACTTTTTACTAACATACTAACTGTTTGAGAAATTGCCTCTATCAATTCGCTAACAGTTTATGTTAACTAACTTCATTTTAATCCTCAAGTGTGCTGCCGTTTACTCCTCCTGTTTGATCGTATGCCACAGGAAATCAAGTTTCTACAAGCGAGGAGTATCATGACATGAAGCCACCACTCATTACACTCATCAAGAACAATTGTTCTTATGATGGAAATCCATCGGAGGATCCTCAACAGCACATATCTACTTTCCTGAGAACTTGTAATGCGGTCAAAACCGATGGTTCAGATCATGACACTTACAAGATCCTGTTATTCCCTTTCTCATTAAAGGGTGAAGCTGCACAATGGTTTGAAACTTTTCCTCAAGGAAGTATCACTAGTTGGGATGATTTGGTCACCAAATTTCTAGCCAAATTCACCTCATCCAGAGAGATCATCCAGCTGAAAGAGGAGGAACATCTATTCACACAAGGGGACGAAGAACCACTCTTCAAGGCCTGGGAAAGATACAAGAAAGCAACTGATAAAGTGGGCTTCCGAGCTTTCTATGAAGGATTGACCCCAGAAACAAGAAAAGCAGTGGACTACTTCTCAGATGGCCTACTCAAAGCAACAACAACTGCCCAAGGAATTGCAGACCTCAATGACAAAGGAGTCAACAACCAACATTCATTTGAGAAGCCACAGAATGCAATCTCAGAAAAAGAAGTGATGAATAGTGAAGGGGTGAATGTGTTCAAGGACTTAAACAGACAAATGCACCATCAACCACAGCAAAACATGGAGCTGTCTACTGCAGTGAATGCCAAATTCCCACCATGGAGACCCCATTCTTATCTGAGAATGAGGGAGTCTCAACATCAAGAACAAGGAAGTTTCCACCAGGGCAACTCCATGACCACAAACAATCAACATCACCCACCCACTAATACCACTCAAAGCCAATACTCACAACACAGACACTCCCAGACTCATCTCAACTGGAGAAGAAACGAGTACCAAAATCACAAACCAAGGGACTTCAATTATAACAACCCCAACTTCACAAACCAACAAAAACACCATTACATCAATAACAACCATCACATGCCACCATTACACCCATCCTTCCAACCTTTAACATCTCATAACCAACCAATCTCACAAGACTCTCGAAGAATCACAAACTTGGAGATCCTAATAGAGAGAATGATGAAACACCAAGAAGAAACAACAAGGAACCAAGAGATGTTAATCAAAGGAATTGAAGAGTAGATAACTCAACTGGCGAAGTATTTTGCAGAAATGGGTGAGAAGAAGGCAAATACTTTCACCAGAGCCATTGAAGACAAACTGGCTAACAACGAAGATGCTACAAAGAAGGAAGGATGGAAAAGGATCATGGAGGACAATGAGAAAATACTGGATAAAGGATGTACCAGCCAAGAAGAACACAACAAGGAATTTTTTCAAGGAGAAACAGAGGATAGAACTAAAGAAAAACAGAAAGCCCCCACTGGAAAATTTTCACCAGGGGATCGAGTGATGATCAATATTCAAACCATGAAGGTGTTCCCACAGTTGTCTGAGCATTACATTGTGACTAAGATCCTTCCACAAGAATCTATAGAGGTCATCAAAGAGGAAACCGGAAGGAAGTTCACAGTAAAGAAAGACAAGCTAAGGCACTGTGATTTTCAACCTCCATGATCAGCAAAATAGAAGATGTCAAGCTAGTGACAATAAAAGAGCGCTTGTTGGGAGGCAACCCAACCTGAGGTAGTTTTCTTTTTCATAGCTTTTTCAATAAAAATGTTGAATAATTGGTATGCAGTGCAAGGAGCTAAGTTTGGTGTTGCACACCAAAACAATTTGAGGGAGAATGAAAACTTCTAAGTTTGGTGTTCCACCAAAATATCATTTAAAAACACATTCTCACCTCTTGCAGGATTCTAGCTCCAAGCAATCAAACATTATTCAACTGTTGAATTGTTTTCTAGCTTTAATTTCATTAACCTTTAGCAAGGATACATGGTTTCAAATATGGTTGACTTGTTGCATCTGAGGCAGTGGCAAACAATTAAGTTTGGTGTCCCCACACCAAAAATCAATCCTGGAACCACACTCAGTTTATGCATACTAACCATATAATTAAGGGCTTGAGAAGCAAGCAACTTTGAGGATTATGCAGGACATGAGTCAACAATTGAAGACATTATGCATCTTAACTCAAAGAGAACACAACAGAAGGAAAAAGCAAAGGGCTGCAACTTCAAAGGTTGTATCTAAACTTGATCCTTGCTGCTGTGAAATGTTTTGAATCTGGAAACCATTGTATGTCTTGCTAAAGTGTTTATCTAGTTGCAAGTGAAATTGTTTGTTAAAAATGCTAAGTCTGCATAATGCTTGTTATCCATCACTTAGATTTAAAAATTGTTTTGTTTCCCATATGCTTAAATAAAAGAGTTTGGTTTGAATTGAAAAGTGAAATATCCAATGTTGCATAAGTATGAATGGAAGTTGGTGGTGGTATATGTGTTTGATTAAATGCATAACTCATGAAATAATTGTTGCATAATATCATTCTCATTCAATTGTGAGTTGGCCTGCTGTTACAAAGACTCTTCTCAAAAAAAGAAAAAGCCCTTGGTAACAAAAACAGAAAGAAAAGGGAAAGAAAAAGCCAAAATGGCAAGAAAAACAAAGAATAAAGGTTGGACACCAATAGCTTGAACCTTAGGACATATGCCTGTGGTGTTCTTGTACTAAGATATGCTTGGATGAGTAAATTCTAAGGGGTATTTTAAAACCCGGTCACTTAGATCAACTGATTTGGGATGGCCAATTGAAAATCCACAATAAAGAGCAACTTAGATACAGAACATTTAGTTATCCAAAGAGATGCTGGGCATCAATGATCCTAGGAAGAATTAGTGAGCCATGTGTCTGTGGTGGAAAGATGTTGAGTAAAAAGAAAAAGAAAATAAAGCCAAAGGCTAAAACTGCAACATTTGACACCAAACCTCTAAAAGAATAATAAGCTTGCTAAGCATTGTAAGCCAAGAAAAGTTAGCAAGGGAGTAATTAAAAAGTGAGTCTTATAACAGCAAGGTTAGCAAGCCTTTGAGGAAAGATGTGTATTATGTAGCAGCAACAATAAGTGAGTTGTCATTGTCTGCATAAAGAACTCCATAAATCAAGTTATGCTATATGCCTAATAAGGATATGTGTTCTTTTCTTATTCATGTCATTTACTCTTATTTTTGATGCTTGCTTGGGGACAAGCAAGATTTAAGTTTGGTGTTGTGATGACAAGTCATCATATACCCATTTTTCAAGCTAATTTCATTTGTTTTGTTAGTCTTTATGCACTTTCTTGCTTCTTAAGTAAGTGATTTGGAGTGAAAATGCACAACTTCTTTAAATCAAGCAACCACCATGAAATTAATGTTAATCCATGAGGTTTAAGCTAATTTTAATTGAATTTTAATTGATTTATAAGCCTCTTGAATTTAGTGATACTTTGAGTGGTTGTTTTGGTTTAATGTAGGTGAAGAAAAGAATAAAAGAGAAAAGCGTGGCCTAAGAAAGCGTGACCAAAGGAGAAGAAAACGTGGTCAAAGGAAGGAGAAGTGTGCCGCATGTAAAGAGGGGAGGCAAGCATTGCCCTCCACAAGGGCACACTGCCCTCTAGGAAGGCAACATAAGGCACCAAAGCATAAAAGGCAACTCTGTCCTGCCCACTACAAGGGCAAAGCACAATTCTGTGCCTTGAAATCAAGAAGAACAAAACCTTGCCCTGCCCTCCACAAGGGCAGTATCGGGCTCACCAAGGAAGAAAATCAAAGGAAAAATGTCACCCATGCATGCCACAAGAATCGAACACGGAACAAGGAAGAAGCAAGGAACTAAGGTTGAGTGCCGTGCCAAGAAACCAAGGAAATTAATTGAGCGTGTGTTCCAGCCGTGTTTCGAACACGGGACATCAAAGTGGAAACACTGCCCTGCCCTCCGCGAGGGCAGGGCAGCATTTTGTTGGTGCATGGATCTGGCGCACCAAGAGACATTTCTGGCGCACCAAATCACTCTCCTGGCAGCACCAGCGCGCATCACGGCTCAATCCTGGCAGCACCATATTTTTCTGCCCTGCCCTCCGCGAGGGCAGGGCAGCATCCTATGCACCAAGGCAATTTCTGGCGCACCAATTCTTGATTCTGGCAGCACCAACAGCGCACCAATGCAATTTCTGGCGCACCAACTTTTCCTGCCCTGCCCTTGGCGCGGGCAGGGCAGCGTTCTGCGCACCAAGGCTGCACCACGCCGCACCAACAACGCACCAAACTCCAAATCCTACCCTGTCCTCCGCAAGGGCAGGGCAGCCTCCTGGGAGCAACTTCTCATGGGCCGAAAATTCAAATTAAATCCCCATTTTAATTCATTTCTTCACCAAATCAAAAGCCCATCCAAATCCCAAAATCCAAGAATAGAAAGTGTATAAATAGGAGCTAGTTTGATGTAATTAGGACCTTTTAGACTTACCTTTGGCTTAGCTTTTAAATTTGGCACTTTCTTTGAGCTTTGAATTTCTTGTAATTGTTCTTGAGAGACTTGACCGAGAGTTCAGAGGATTAAGGGAGAATTGATTGATCTCCTTCCTCGTGTTTACTCGGGCAATTCCACTCTTCTCTTTCTGAGTTTTGGGTGTGTGAAATTGAGGAAATTCTGTCTCAATTCCCATCTAAAACCTCTTTAAATCCTTTTATGCACAATTGAATTTCATTTTCTGTTCCTCTACTGCTTCTTCTTCAATTTTCTGTCAATTGCTTTGATAACTCGGATCTGGGAAGGAAATTGAGTTTTAGGCTCTGCTACCTAAGCTCTTGAGTCCTGAGATCACAATTTACTTGGGTTCTTCTGTGAACCTTGCTGCACTTTACTTTAATTTCTGTTTAAGCTTTCATTGCTTCTAATTCAATTCCTGTTCTACTAATTGTGGCAATTCAATTCTTCTTTGTTTATATTCTGCAATCCCAGTCCTCAAATCCCTTTTACATTCAAGCAATTTACATTTCTTGCCATTTAAGTTACTGCAATTTATATTTCTTGCACTTTAAGTTTCAGTCATTTAATTTCTTGTTCTTTAAGATTCAGTCTATTTTACTTTCCTGTTCTTTAATTTACTGCAATTTCCCTTCTCCCTTTACATTTCACGCAATTTAGCTTCTGTTAAATACAACCCACTCAACCAAAACTTGATTCGCTTGACTAAATCAACCACTAAACTAAAATTGCTCAATCCTTCAATCCCTGTGGGATCGACCTCACTCATGTGAGTTATTATTACTTGATGCGACCCGGTACACTTGCCGGTGAGTTTTGTGTTTGATCGTTTTCCACACATCAGCAAGTATTTTTGAAAATAGAAAGAAATTGATTTTGAAAAAGATTTGATTGAAAAGATTTGATTTGAAAAAGATTTGATTTTGAAAAATTTTGAAAACTTGAAAAAAATTGGCATTAAAAACAAAATCTTCCCTCTTGTGCCATCCCGGCGTTAAACGCCCAGAATGGTGCACATTCTGGCGTTTAACGCCCAAAACTCACCCCTTTTGGGCGTTAAACACCCAGCCAGCACTTTGGCTAGCGTTTAAACGCCAGTTTTCCTTCTTCACTGGGCATTTTGAACGCCCAGCTTTTTCTGTGTAATTCCTCTGCAGTATGTTCTGAATCTTCAATTCTCTGTATTATTGACTTGAAAAGACACAAATTAAATTTTTTTGGATTTTTAATAATGAGGAATAATCAAAATGCAACTGAAATCAAATAAACAATGCATGCAAGACACCAAACTTAAAAGTTTGTATACTATTGACACTAACAAGTTGAGAATGCATATGAGAAACAACAAAACACTCAAGACAAGAGAATTTAAAGATCAGAGCAAGTAAATCATCAAGAACAACTTGAAGATCACTGAAGACACATGATAAATGCAAGAAGAACGGAAACATGCAATTGACACCAAACTTAAAATGTGACTACTGTCTCAATAAGAAACATAAAATATTTTTGGTTTTTTTTTATGATTTTGTAATTTTTTTGGTTTTTTTGAAAATTAAGTGGAAAAGAAAATAAAGATATCAAAATTCTTAATGAGAATTCCAGGAATCATGCAATGTTAGTCTAAAGCTTCAGTCTAAAGGAATTAGACATGGCTAGCCAAGCTTCAGCAGGACATTGCATTCAAGAGCTAAATCGATGAAAATCAATCAGCCTTGGTGATGATAAGAACATCACGTTGAAACACTAGAATTCATTCTTAAGAACTCTGAAGAAAAATACCTAATCTAAGCAACAAGATGAACCGTCAGTTGTCCAAACTCGAACAATCCCCGGCAACGGCGCCAAAAACTTGGTGCACGAAATTGTGATCATCAATGGCACCATCAACATGGTACGCACAATTGTAATCTCAACTCTTTATCACAACTTCGCACAACTAACCAGCAAGTGCACTGGGTCATCCAAGTAATAAACCTTACGCGAGTAAGGGTCGATCCCACGGAGATTCCGATCAAGGGATCCAAGAGATAAACATTCAAGCCTTGTTTGCTTGTAGAACAGAAGTGGTTGTCAGGCACTCGTTCATAAGTGAGAATGATGATGAGTGTCACATAATCATCACATTCATCATGTTCTTGGGTGCAAATGAATATCTTAGAACAAGAATAAGCTGAATTGAATAGAAGAACAATAGTAATTGCATTAATACTCGAGGTACAGCAGAGCTCCACACCTTAATCTATGGTGTGTAGAAACTCCACCGTTGAAAATACATAAGAACAAGGTCTAGGCATGGCCGTGAGACCAGCCCCCATGATCTAAGATAGCATAAGACTAAAGATAGCTACCAAGATAAGAATACAATAGTAAAAGGTCCTATTTGTAGAGAACTAGTAGCCTAGGGCTTACAAGGATGAGTAAATGACATAAAAATCCACTTTCGGGCCCACTTGGTGTGTCTTGGGCTGAGCATTGAAGGATTTTCGTGTAGAGACTTCTCTTGGAGTTAAACGCCAGCTTTTGTGCCATTTTGGGCGTTTAACTCCCATTCTTGTGCCAGTTCCGGCGTTTAACGCCGGGCAGTTTTGAGCTGATTTGGAACGCCGGTTTGTGCCATCAAATCTCGGGAAAAGTATGAACTCTTATATATTGCTGGAAAGCCCAAAATGTCTACTTTCCAACGCAGTTGAGAGCGCGCCAATTGGGCTTCTGTAGCTCCAAAAAATCCACTTCGAGTGCAGGGAGGTCAGAATCCAACAGCATCTGCGGCCCTTTTCAGCCTCTGAATCAGATTTTTGCTCAGGTCTCTCAATTTCAGCCAGAAAATACCTGAAATCACAGAAAAACACACAAACTCATAGTAAAGTCCAGAAAAGTGAATTTTAACTAAAAACTAATAAAAATATACTAAAAACTAACTAAAACATACTAAAAACATACTAAAAACAATGCCAAAAAGCGTATAAATTATCCGCTCATCAGACTCCAAAGCCCAATGCGTTCCCTTATACGATTCCCACCTTCCGAGCACAAACAGTGTAAAATTCCTACAATACCCCTTGTTCCTCTTTTTTTCAGACCAAACCCTAACCCTCTTCTAACATATTCACTCACCTCTCACTACCGCACACACTCTCACTCCGCTCACACCCTCTTCTTCACAACACAAACACCTAGACTCTGAAAAAAAATAAAGAAAGATAAAGGAAAGAGAGAAAAGGGGAGACCGCGAGAAGAGAAGGGAGGAGGAAGGCAGGAGCTGTCCACGCCGAGCCACCATACGAGGAGAGAGAGAGTCGCACCTCATCACTGCCGGCCTGGAGCATGCCGTTCATGTCCCGTTGCATCGCCACCATCCGCGTCCAGCTCGATGTAGTTGCGTCTCCATCAAAGGCCAGAACCGAGAGAGATGCGTCCGAGAAGGGGGACGAGTGCGAGAAAGGAGACGCGGAAGAAGGACTGCCGCCATTCTGCCTCGCCGCCGTCGAACTGCTACAGCCGCCGCGTCTTGTCTCCATCGCTGCTAAGCTTCAACCACCGCCATCTTTGTTGGGGTCACTGTCATTGCTGAATGAAGAGGGAGAGTTTGAGTCGGCCAGTGAAGGGAGGAAGAAAGAATCGCGATAGGGAGCTATTCACCATCGTCGCGTTTGCTGTTGCCATCAACGAAGCTCGTCGTCAGGGGAGCATCACCGACGTCACTGCTAATGAACTGTCTTCGTCCCTGTTTTGATCTTGCTCAGTCCTACACCCCCTTTATTCTTGTCTCTAAATCAGCACAATTTTCCCCTATTCTGACTCCATTTATGAAACTGTAACGCTTCCACCTTTACTTTGCTATATTTTCTTCTTTTCTTACATGCTCTAGTTTTAATTGCAATAATATGTCTCTGTTTTAGTACTATCGCCCTACTTTTGTTGCGTTTCTGTTGGAAATTATCTTGAGTATTGGTATTAGTGCTATCATGGAATGGTTGGAGCTGTTGATGTTATGATTACATCTGCGATGTAGCCGTGGAAGTTGCTGCCACCGTCTCGATCCAAATTCTGCGCTCATTCGTTTCATTTTACTTCAATCCTCCAAACCTTAGATTTTGGCACTCCGGGTTCGATATCTTCGGTCCCTTAGGACCATATTGTGAGTAGGCTTTACATTTATAATTATTTGGCTTTACATCTATAATTATTTTGATATATGCTGCTTGAATTTATGACTATACTTTCAAGTTATTAAGAAAGGATTTGAATTTGATTTTAATAATGGATTTATTATAATTAAATATTATTTTTATAAAATTCAATTTTTTAATCTGCACATGAGACTATATACATGTTTGATGAAGTTTTTTATTATTTTAGAATATTCAATTTTATTAAATATGTGTTTTTGAAACATTAAAATATTGTGAATACTCACTCATATACTATTTGTAAAGTATATTTGACATTTCATATAATTGAAAAGGATTTTGATAAAAGAGTATTATTTGATTTGATTTGATACTGTATATATTTAAAAGATCAAAGATTGGTTGTATTTGAAATTAAATATTTTGAATTGGTTTGGGAGGCTCGTATTAGAAAACCGTAGTTAACGGTGGTTATGACGTTAACCTAGATGCATCTGGCTCAGACCTCATCTAGCAGGGGCGTTGCTAGCCTAACGTGTAGGCCACACGTTTGATCTGTTATTCCGTACGGACACACGAGAGGAAAGGGCTACTCTTAGAGGTGGAGCCACCCATGTGTGGACTATTTGATTTGATTTCTGTATGAGAACTCCCTTATTGATTCACTCATTTATATAAATTATTATTTTCTAAATAAAATTATTTTTATAATAATGTTTATATGGTCTCATGTAAATTATAGATGTACTGTCTAGTCAATGGGTTGCAAAACTCACTCTTTTTTTTTAAATATTTTTCAGGAATAAATATTTGACTATGTGAGTATTTCTATTCAAGAGTAATGATCTGCAATGGGTATCTATTCCTTGTTGAGTTCTTAAGCGTCATCTGCTCCATATGTCACAGGAAGGATTTATTCATATTTATTTATTTTATTTTTGTTAAAAATATGTAATTATTTATTCAAAAAAAATTGTAAATTTATCAAAAATATGTGTAACCTTCTTATTTATCTTATATTCAAATTAGTTAGGCTTGCTGGGGAACTATTTTCTTGAGTGCCAGTCATGGCTCATTTTGGGTTGTGACAAAGTGGTATCATAGCTTAGGTTTAATCTGTGTAATTTGGAGCAAGTGTCCTATGATAAGATCACAATTGTATAATAGAAGCATGCCTATTTGTACAAATTGTGGCCATATCAAAGACCTATAAGAATGTCCTCTTTGTCCTCTATGTCATTGTTGTCTTCTGATTACTGAGAGCATGCGTCCTTTGCCGCTTCTTACTACTTCTGTCCTTTTGTACCCAATCTTGATATATCCTTTAGTAGATTTTCTCGAATGTGTTTTTGCAAGGGTTTCAATTTTGGTTCCGGTTCGCGATTTCTCTCCTAGCTAGTTCTAATTTTCTCCGATTTTGTGAATGTGTGCTTTAATCTTCTTCGTCTTTGGGTTGTTCTCTATGATTCCTAATGTCAATAGTTCATGAATTACTTAAAAGATTCGATTTATGTTTACTGTGAATTACCATCTGATTTCCTATTTGAATGTGTGGATTGCATGAAGTTGCTGAGTTTCTGATCGAGATGCTTTGTTTTGGATTTGATAAGTGATACTGAGAATTTTCTTCTTATATTAATGATTTTTGAAGCTAACATAATTTTGATTAGCTTTTGATTCTTTTTTCAAATCAATAATTTTGAAAACAGCTATTTAATTGCTCAAGAAGGACTATGTGATGAAACATATGAATAGAGTGTTATTGTTGTTTGTTCGATTGTTGGTTTTCTTTGCTTAAGTGTAGTGAATTACTTGGGTGATAAGTTAGCTGGATCGAAAGTCTTTTTCGATCTAGAAGTTTAGTTTTATTTTTCTAATTTGATCATCTGTTTCCATTATGGTTCTTTGTTGCTGAATATGACTTTTTGTCACGGAACTATTTCCTGCTTGATAAGTTGATAGAAAGATTGTGAACGCTTGCCTTTTGGTTGGTAATTAAAAGATGAATTTTGCTTTTGAGTATAATCTGAAACCTGAGAAATTTTTTTAACCCTTGCTTTTCTAAAAGTTTTCCTATTTTCAACTATTGTTCTTATTCTCAGAGGTTTAGGGAGATTGGTTTTCTTGATTTGTAATGCTTTTGTGATATTTAGATTATAGATCTTAGAGATTGGAAAGAATTGTTGACAATTTTTGATAAAAAAAGACTAGATATCTAATTTCTTAAAGTAAAATAAATTACTTATACGAATTTTTTTCTTTATTATATTCAACTAATTATTATAAACCATGCTTTCTTATTATGTACCCCTTAATAACCTCTAGTTTTAAAATTATCTGATTTCTCAACGAAACCTGATGTTTCATGAATTACATTTGGTTGGATTTGTGGAATAAAATAGTGTAAGTAAAATTATGTACTTACTTGAGCTATACAATGATACTTTAAATTAAATTTTCACTAGGATTGAAAATATATTATTTATTTTAATGTGATAATATAGGATTTTTGTGAACTTTGTTGCTTTTAAATTTATAAGTGGGAATCAATATTAAAACAACTTGAGATTTTATTAGGACAATCATAATATATAAAGACTATTTTGATAAATTTTTCAACAAGTTAAGATTTTTTTATTGAATGATTAGTAATTTGAAAGTCTTTTCTCTCGCAACGAAGTTATTGCTAATGTTATTATTAGTATTATAGAGTATTTACTTGAATATTTCTTTGCTTTGCATCTTAATCATTAGCTTCTTTGTCATGATTATGGAAGCTCTGTTCTATTGCTTTGCACTCATTTAAGTATTTAATTATTATAATTCTTGACTCTTTGTGAAGTTGTTAACGTATTTCAACATTTCGCGTTTTGACTTCTATCAGAATGTATTGTATACATAAAACATCACCATTACTTTAAGCTTTTTCCTTTCTTTTTTCTTTTGAGAAATTTCTTTTACAAGGATTTCACATCTTCCTCCAACCATTGATGATTATATGCTCCTATTTTTATTTTATTTATTCTTATGCATATTAAAATTTTAAGAGCCATTAATATCGGTTGAAAACTGCTGTAAAGCAGATATAGATATTTGTCTATATAAAATATGTGCATCAGTGTATGCATAATGACTGGTTTACAATTGACAATTTATAGTTTATAGTTGTTCTCTTTTTCACATAAAAGATACTCAACCTTTTTCTATAACCATAGTTATACTTGCATGTGTGTTTTCCATTTATTTAAAAAAAAACAAAGATAAAGTAAGTATATATATATATATATGAATTTGTCTTTAGTTCGTGCGTTTTAAGTTCAATAAATTATTTATGAATATGAATTTTTTTGGTGTTTTATCTTTACAAGAAATCTGATTTCATACTACTTTTCTAAAATTCTTTTACTACGTGCTTTGATTATGTTAAAAGCATATTCATAATTGGGGATTATTTAGACCAAAAAAAGAAAGAAGAAAGTAGTTATTATAATTGATCCTAATGTGTTAATTGTCAATACTTTAAATTTTAGTTTTATTATTATCATTATTTTATATGTGAATTTATTTGTAACTTCATACTAAGTCTAGCTACATGATTACAGGGGATCATTTAACTTTATTTTACAATAATGACAAAAATGAGTTAAATGTATAGGTGAATTTTGGCTTTGAGAATAATGAGATGATTGTTTGTATTTCTCGTGATGTTTTACGTTATTTATCTATTATTTATAGTCAAAAGCTATTAAATTTTATTCTAATATAGTTAATGGTCAAGGTTATGGCAATAATTATTTCAAATGGCCTTTATCAAAGAATTCTAGATAAGAGAAAATGAGGATGTTAATTTTTGTGATAATTACTGTTTTTAATTTTCATAACTGTACAATTGTCTTTTTAAAAGGTGTGGTCAAATCTTCTATTTGTTGTTTTGCTTTGTCCCTCTGTTATTGTCTTTGTCTTGTTGCTTGGAATTTGGATTTATAATTGTTGTGGGTATTTTATTTACGTTGTATGTCTGTTGCTATTTAATTTTCTTTACCTATAGTGTTGTTGCTTCTTATGGTTTTCTTTAACTTCATTTGATTCTAAAAGATTATGTGTTATTTAATTGTGTTCCTAGTCATTGGTGCACGAAATTGAGATACACAATGACGCCAACAACTTGGTACGCACAATTGTAATTTCAACTCTTTTTTACAACTTCGCACAACTAACCAACAAGTGCACTGGGTCGTCCAAGTAATAAACCTTACGTGAGTAAGGGTCGATCCCACGGAGATTGTTTGCTTGAGGCAAGCTATGGTCACCTTGTAAATCTCAGTTAGGCGGATTCAAATGGGTTATGGAGTTTTGATAATTAAAAGGCAAATAAATAGAAAATAAAGATAGAGATACTTATGTAAATCATTTGTGGAAATTTCAGATAAGCGTATGGAGATGCTTCATCCCTCTTGAGTCTTTGCTTTCCTACTGCATTCATCCAATCCTTCATACTCCTTTTTATGGCAAGCTGTATGTTGGACATCACCGTTGTCAATGGCTACTTCCCGTCCTCTCAGTGAAAATGGTCCAAATACGCTGTCATTGCACGGCTAATCATCTGTCAGTTCTCGATCATGTTGAAATAGAATCCAGTGATCCTTTTGTGTCTGTCACTACGCCCAACACTCGCGAGTTTGAAACTCGTCACAGTCATCCCTTCTCATATCCTACTCGGAATACCACAGACAAGGTTTAGACTTTCCGGATCTCAAGAATGGCCGCCAATAATTCTAACTTATACCACGAAGACTCCGATCTTTTGGAATGGAGGCTAAGAGATATACGCTCGATCTAAAGTAGAACGGAAGTGGTTGTCAGGCACGCGTTCATAGGTTGAGAATAGTGATGAGTGTCACGGATCATCACATTCATCATGTTGAAGTGCAAGCGAATATCTTAGAATAGGAATAAGCATGAATTGAATAGAAAATAGTAGTAATTGCATTAATACTCGAGGAACAGCAGAGCTCCACACCTTAATCTATGGTGTGTAGAAACTCCACCGTTGAAAATACATAAGAACAAGGTCTAGGCATGGCCGAATGGCCAGCCTCCCCAAATGGCATATGAATTCGAAAATAGGGAAAAAACCCCTAGTACAATAGTAAAAAGTTCTATTTATACTAAACTAGTTACTAGGGTTACAGAAATGAGTAAATGATGCAGAAATCCACTTTCGGGCCCACTTAGTGTGTGCTTGGTCTGAGCATTGAAGCTTTCACATGTAGAGGTCTTCTTTGGAGTTAAACACCAGCTTTGGTGCCAGTTTGGGTGTTTAACTCCAACTTTTATGCCAGTTTTGGCATTTTGAAGCCAGAAAATGGCAGAGAGCTGGCATTTTTTGACGCCATTTTATGTCATCAAAACTCGTGCAAAGTATGGAATATTAAATATTTATGGAAATCCCTGGATGTCTACTTTCCAACGCAATTGAGTGCAGGGAGGTTAGAATCCAACAGCATCTGCAGTCCTTTGTCAGCCTCTGAATCAGATTTTTGCTCAAGTCCCTCAATTTCAGCCAAAAAATACCTGAAATCACAGAAAAATACGCAAACTCATAGTAAAGTCCCGAAATGTGAATTTTGCTTAAAAACTAATAAAAATATACTAAAAACTAACTAAATCATACTAAAAACTATGTAAAAACAATGCCAAAAAGCGTATAAATTATCCGCTCATCACAACACCAAGCTTAAATTGTTGCTTGTCCCCAAGCAACTAAAAACAAAATAGGATAAAAAGAAGAGAACATACAATGAATCCCACAGTATCAATGAAACTTGGTTCTAATTAGATGAGCGGGGCTTGTAGCTTTTTGCTTCTGAACAGTTTTGGCATCTCAATTTTTTCTTTGAAATTCAGAATGATTGGCATCTATAGGAACCTAGAATTTTGGATAGTGTTATTGATTCTCCTAGTTCAGTACATTGATTCTTGAACACAGCTACTTTATGAGTCTTGGCCATAACCCTAAGCACTTTGTTTTCCAATATTACCACCGGATACATAAATGCCACAGACACATAACTGGGTGAACCTTTTCAGATTGTGACTCAGCTTTGCTAAAGTCCCTAGTTAGAGGTATCCAGAGTTCTTAAGAACACTCTTTTGCTTTGGATCACGACTTTAACCACTCAGTCTCAAGCTTTTCACTTGGACCTGCATGCCACAAGCACATGGTTAAGGACAGCTTGATTTAGCCGCTTAGGCCTGGATTTTATTTCCTTGGGCCCTCCTATCCATTAATGCTCAAAGCCTTGGATCCTTTTTACCCTTGCCTTTTATTTTAAAGGGCTATTGGCTTTTTCTGCTTGCTTTTTCTTTTTCTTTTCTCTCTTTTTTTTCGCCATTTTTTTTCGCTACTTACTTTTTTTCTTTTTCACTGCTTTTTCTTGCTTCAAGAATCAATTTCATGATTTTTTAGATTATCAATAACATTTCTCTTTGTTCATCATTCTTTCTAGAGCCAACAACTTTAACATTCATAAACAATAAGATAAAAAAAATATGCAATGTTCAAGCATTCATTCAGAGAACAAAAAGTATTGCCACCACATCAAAATAATTAAACTAGTTTCAAGATAAAATTTGAAACCCAAGTACTTCTTGTTCTTTTGTAATTAAGAACGTTTTTCATTTAAGAGAGGTGAAGGATTCATGGAGTTATTCATAGCTTTAAGACATAGACACTGGACACTAATGATCATGTAGTGAAGACACAAACATAGATAGAACCTACAGCATAAAGTCGAAAAACAGAAAAATAAATAGACAAGGAGATTAAGGAATTAGTCTACCTTAGTGAGGGTGGCGTCTTCCTCCTCTTGAAGAACCAATGGTGCTCTTGAGCTCCTCTATGTCTCTTCTTTGCCTTTGTTGCTCCTCCCTCAAAGCTCTTTGATCTTCTCTAATCTCATGGAGAATGATGGAGTGCTCTTGGTGTTCCACCCTTAATTGGTCCATGTTGTAACTCAAGCTTTCCAAAGAAGTGTTGAGTTGCTCCGAATAATTGTGTGGAAGAAATTGCATCCCTTGAGGTATCTCAGGGATTTCTTGATGAGGGACTTTCTCATGCTCTTGTTGAGTGCCATGGATGAGCTCTCTAGTTTGCTCCATCCTCTTCTTAGTGATGGGCTTGTCCTCCTCAATGAGGATGTCTCCCTCTATGACAATCCCAGCTGAATAGCAAAGGTGACATATGAGATGAGGAAAGGCTAATCTTGCCAAAGGTGAGGACTTGTCAGCCACCTTGTAGAGTTCTAGAGGTATGATTTCATGAACTTCTACTTCCTCTCCAATCATGATACTATGGATCATGATGGCCCGATCCACAGTTACCTCAGATCAATTGCTAGTGGGAATGATAGAGCGTTGGATGAATTCCAACCATCCTCTAGCCACAGGTTTAAGATCCGATCTTCTCAATTGAATCGGGTTGCCTCTTGAGTCTCTTTTCCATTGAGCTCCTTCTACACATATGTCCATGAGGACTTGGTCCAACCTTTGATCAATGTTGACCCTTCTAGTATAGGGGCGTGCATTTTCTTCCATCATTGGCAAGTTAAACGCTAGCCTCACGTTTTTTGGACTGAAATCTAAGTATTTCCCCCGAACCATTGTAAGCCAATTCTTTGGGTTTTGGTTCATACTTTGATCATGGTTCCTAGTGATCCATGCATTTGCATAGAACTTTTGAACCATTAAGATTTCGACTTGTTGAATGGGGTTGGCAAGAACTTCCCAACCTCTTCTTTGGATCTCTTGTCGGATCTCCAGATATTCGCCCTTTTTGAGCTTAAAAGGGACCTCATGGATCACTTTTTTCTTGGCCACAACTTCATAGAAGTGGTCTTGATGGACCTTTGAGATGAATCTCTCCATCTCCTATGACTCAGAGGTGGAGGCAGTTGTCTTTCCTTTCCTCTTTCTAGAGGCTTCTCTGGCCTTAGGTGCCATAAATAGTTATGGAAAAACAAAAAGCAATGCTTTTACCACACCAAACTTAAAATATTTGCTCGTCCTCGAGCAAAAGAAGAAAGAAAGATGTAGAAGAAGAAGAAAATGTAAGAGATGGAGGGTGTATAGGGTTCAGCCAAGGGTAGAAGAAGGTGGTTGTGATGTGTAAAAATGAAGGAGTGAAGGGGGTATTATAGGGAAAAGGGGGGTAGTGGCCGAAAGTGTTGGGTGGGTTTGGGAGGAAAACGGTTTCGAATTTTGAAGGTGGGTGGGGGTTTTTGGGGAAGAGTTATGGAGGTGATTGGTGAAGGGTATTTGGGGAAGAGTGTTATAGAAAGGTGTGAAGAGGAGAGAGAGTGAGCTGAGGTTGGTGGGGATCCTGTGGGGTCCACAGATCCTGAGGGGTCAAGGAATTCTCTTCCCTGCTCTAATTGGGCGTTCAAAATGCCTTAGAGTATAATTCTGGCGTTTAAACGCCAGTCTGCTCCCCTGTTCTGGCATTTAAACACCAGCTTTCCTTCCTGTTCTGGCGTCTAGACGCCAGTTTGTTGCCCTGTTTTGGCGTTTAAATGCCATTCTGGTGCCCTATTTTGGCATTTAAATGCCCAAAAAGGTGCCAGATTGGGCGTTTAAACGCCCATTTTGCTACCGTTACTGGCGTTTAAACGCCAGTAAGTCCTTCCTCCAGGGTGTGCTATTTTCAATGCTGTTTTTGATTTTTTTTCTTTATTTTTGTAATTGTCTTTGTAACTTCACATGATCATCAACCTAAAAGAAAACAAAATAATATAGATAAAATAAAAATAAAATTGGGTTGCCTCCCAATAAGCGCTTCTTTGATGTCAATAGCTTGACAGTGAGCTCTCATGGAGCCTCACAGATGATCAGAGTATGGTTGAGATCTCTCAACACCAAACTTAAAGTTTGGCTGTGGCCTCCCAACACCAAACTTAGAGTTTGAATGTGGGGGCTCTGTTTGACTCTGTATTGGGATAAGTTCTTCATGCTTACTCTCCATGGTTACAGATGGAGAACCTTGAGTCTTTACTATAAGGCATTCTTCATTCACATGAAGGATCAACTCTCCTCTGTCAACATCAATCACAACTCTTGTTGTGGCTTCTCCAATGAGAATTTGGCAACCTGTACCTCATAGATTCCTAGTCTCTCCATTATAGAAAGGGGCAGCATGTTTATCCCTGACCCCAGGTCACACAGAGCTTTTTCAAAGGTCATGGTGCCTATGGTACAAGGTATTAAGAATTTACCAGGATCCTATTTTTTTTGAGGTAAATTTTGCTGAACCAATGTATTCAGTTCATTGGTGAGCAAGGGAGGCTCTTTCTCCCAAGTCTCATTACCAAACAGCTTGGCATTCAGCTTCATGATTGCTCCTAAATATTGGGCAACTTACCCTTCAATAATGTCTTCATCCTCTTCAGAAGATGAATAGTCATCAAAGCTCATGAATGGTAAAAGGAGGTCCAAGGGAATCTCAATGGTCTCTGTATGAGTCTCAGATTCTTTTGGTTCCTCATTAGGGTATTCCGTACTGACCATTGGACGTCCCCTGAGGTCTTCCTCATTGGGATTCACGTCCTCCTTCTCCTCCTTTGGGATTCTCTTCTATATTGCTTGGGAGAGTGCTAGGAGGAGTTTCAGTAACCCTTTTACTCAACTAGCCCACTTGTGCCTCCAAATTTCTAATGGAGGATCTTATTTTAGTCCTGAAACTAATAGTGGTCTTAAATAGATTAGAGACTATGTTTGCTAAGCTAGAAGAATTCTACTCAGAATGCTCTATCTGTTGCTGAGATGATGATGGGAAAGGTTTGCTATTGCTAAACCTGTTTCTTCCACCATTGTTATTATTGAAGCCTTGCTTCTGTTGATCCTTCCATAAAAAATTTGGATGATTTTTCCATGAAAGATTATAGGTATTGCCAAAGGCTTCACCCATGTAATTCACCTCTTTCATTGCAGGGTTCTCAGGATCATAAGCTTCTTCTTCAGAAGATGCTTCTTTAGTACTGTTGGATTTTGCAATCCATTCAGACTCTGAGAGATCATATTGACTTGTTAGGTCAATATTTTGTTCTGAGCCAGTATAGCATTCAGAGCATCAATTTTGAAAACTCTTCTCTTTTGAGGCGTCCCATTACTCACAGGATTCCTCTCAGAGGTATACATGAACTAGTTATTTGCAACCATTTCAATAAGTTCCTGAGCTTCTGCAGGCATTTTCTTTAGGTGAATAGATCCACCTGCAAAGTGATCCAGTGACATCTTGGAAAATTCAGACAGACCATCATAGAATATATCTAATGTGATCCATTCTGAAAGCATGTCAGAAGGACACTTTTTGGTCAGTTGCTTGTATCTTTCCCAAGCTTCATAGAGGGACTTACCATCTTTTTGTCTAAAGGTCTGAACATCCACTCTAAGCTTGCTCAACTTTTGAGGAGAAAAGAACTTGGCTAAGAAAGCCGTGACCAGCTTATCCCAAGAGTCTAGGCTATCTATGGATTGTGAGTCCAACCATGTTCTAGCTCTCTCTCTTACAGCAAAAGGGAAAAGCATAAGCTTGTAGACTTCAGGATCAACTCCATTGGTCTTAACAGTATCACAGATCTGCAAGAACTCAGTTAAAAACTTATAAAGGTCTTCTGATAGAAGTCCATGAAACTTGTAGTTCTATTGCAGTAGAGAAACTAATTGAGGCTTTAGCTCAAAATTGTTGCTCCTATGGAAGGGATTGAGATGCTTCTTCCATAGAAGTTGAAAGTTGGTGTAGTAAAATCACCAAGCATCTTCCTTGCATTGTTGTTTGGTTCGGCCATAATTGTTTCTTTTGCTGCTTCCTTTTCGGAAATTTCAGTGAGGTCCTCTTCAGAGTTTTGTGCTTTAGCTGCTCTTAGCTTCCTCTTCAGAGTCCTTTTAGGTTCAGGATCAGCTTCAACAAGTATGTCTTTATCTTTGTTCCTGCTCATATGAAAGAGAAGAAAACAAAGAAAATATGGAATCCTCTATGTCACAGTATAGAGATTCCTTGAGGTGTCAGAGGAAAACAAGAATGGAAGGATGAGGTAGGTAAGGAAGAATTCGAACACACAAAGAGAGATGGAGTTCGAATTGACAATGGAGGAGGAATGTTAATGTTTAAATAGAAAAAGATAAGAGAGGGGGGAGAATTTTCAAAAATAAAAAGAATAAAATTTAAAATAAATTTTTGAAAAATTGGTTGTGGTTTTGAAAAAGATAAGAAATAAAGTTGAAAAAGATAAGAAGTTATAAAAAGATTTTGAAATTAGAATTTAAAAAAAATGTGATTCGAAAAAGACATGATTTAAAAAGATATGGTTGAAAGGATAAAATTAACAAGATTTGACTTTTAAAAAGTTAATGACTTGATTAACAAGAAACTAAAAGATATGATTCTAAATTTCAAATATTGAATCTCTCTTAACAAGAAAGTAACAAACTTGAAATTTTTGAATCAAGATTTTCGAAAATATGAGGAAAATATTTTATTTTTGAAAAAGATATGTTTGAAAAGATATGATTTTGAAAAAGATATGATTGAAAATATTTGATTTGAGAAAGATTTAATTTTTAAAAAAAAAATATGAAGATTTGAAAAAGATTTGATTTGAGAACAAAATTCCTGTCCTTGTGTCATCTTGGTGTTAAACACCCAGGAGCTGCATGTTTTGGGCGTTTAACGCCCAATTGCTGCATGGTTTGGGCATTTAAACGCCCAGCCAGATACCCTGGCTGGTGTTTAAATGCCAGTTTTCCTTCTTCACTGGGCATTTTGAACGCACAGTTTTTTTTCTGTAATTTCTCTGCTTTATGTTCTTGGATCTTCATTTTGCTAAATCCTTTATTCAAGAAGATATGTTTTCAATTTTGAAAAACAACAAAATGAATCGAAACATATAATTCTTTGATCAAAACACAAGATATATGTAAGAACATTATGAACGTCAAGATGAACACCAAGAACAATCTTGAAGATCAAGATGAACATCAAGAACTCAATTTTCTTAATGAAAGAAAACATGAAGGACACCAAACTTAGAACTTTCTCATGTTTGGGCCATATGAATGCGAGAATGCATAGTAGAAAATCATGCAGTGCAAATCAATAAATCATGAAGATCAAACAAGGCAATTCATCAAGAACGGCTTGAAGATCATCAAGAACACAATGCATGTGTTTCAAAAATTTGCAAGACAATTAAAATCATGCAATTGATACCAAACTTAAAATTTGGCCCTAGATTCAAACAAGAACCATGAAATGTTTGAGTTTTTATGATTTTATTAATTTTTTTTTGGATTTTTTGAAAGTTATTTTGAAAAGAACGAAAAAGAAGAAAAAATTTTGAAATATTTTTGAAAACTTTTTCTTGAAAAGAAAATAAAAATTACCTAATCTGAGCAACAAGATGAACCATCAGTTGTCCAAACTCGAACAATCCCCGGCAACGGCGCCAAAAACTTGGTGCACAAAATTGTGATACACAATGACGCCAACAACTTGGTACGCACAATTGTAATTTCAACTCTTTTTCACAACTAACCAGCAAGTGCACTGAGTCGTCCAAGTAATAAACCTTACGTGAGTAAGGGTCGATCCCACGAAGATTGTCGGCTTGAAGCAAGCTATGGTCACCTTGTAAATCTCAGTCAGGCGGATTCAAATGGGTTATGGAGTTTTGATAATTAAAAAGCAAATAAACAGAAAATAAAGATAGAGATACTTATGTAAATTATTGTGTGAATTTCAGATAAGCGTATGGAGATGCTTCATCCCTCTTAAATATCTGCTTTCCTACTGCATTCATCCAATCCTTCATACTCATTTCCATGGCAAGCTGTATGTTGGGCATCACTGTTGTCAATGGCTACTTCCCATCCTCTCAGTGAAAATGGTCCAAATGCGCTGTCACCGTATGGCTAATCATCTGTCGGTTCTCGATCATGTTGGAATAGAATCCAATGATCCTTTTGCATCTGTCACTATGCCCAACACTCGTGAGTTTGAAGCTCGTCACAGTCTTCCCTTCCCAAATCCTACTCGGAATACCACAGACAAGGTTTAGACTTTCCGGATCTCAGGAATGCCCGCCAATAATTCTAGCTTATACCACGAAGGCTCCGATCTTTCGGAATGGAGGCTAAGGGATATACGCTCGATCTAAGGTAGAACAGAAGTTGTTGTCAGGCACGCGTTCATAGGTTGAGAATAGTGATGAGTGTCACGAATCATCACATTCATCATGTTGAAGTGCAAGTGAATATCTTAGAATAGGAATAAGCATGAATTGAATAGAAAATAGTAGTAATTGCATTAATACTCGAGGAACAGCAGAGCTCCACACCTTAATCTATGGTGTGTAGAAACTCCACCGTTGAAAATACATAAGAACAAGGTCTAGGCATGGCCAAATGGCCAGCCTCCCCAAATGGCATCTGAATTCGAAAATAGGGAAAAAGACCCCTAGTACAATAGTAAAAAGTTCTATTTATACTAAACTAGTTACTAGGGTTACAGAAATGAATAAATGATGCAGAAATCTACTTTCGGGCCCACTTGGTGTGTGCTTGGGCTGAGCATTGAAGCTTTCACGTGTAGAGGTCTTCCTTGGAGTTAAACACTAGCTTTAGTGCCAGTTTGGGCGTTTACCTCCAACTTTTATTCCAATTCTAGCGTTTTGATGCCAGAAAAGGGCAGAGAGCTGGTGTTTTGACGCCATTTTACATCGTCAAAACTCGCGCAAAGTATGGACTATTATATATTTCTGGAAAACCCTGGATGTCTACTTTCTAAGGCATCTGAGAGCGCACCATTTGGAGTTCTCTAACTCCATAAAATCCACTTCGAGTGTAGGGAGGTCAGAATCCAACAGCATCTACAGTCCTTTGTCAGCCTCTGAATCAGATTTTTGCTCAGGTCCCTCAATTTCAACCAGAAAATACCTGAAATCACAGAAAAATTTGCAAACTCATAGTAAAGTCCAGAAATGTGAATTTTGCTTAAAAACTAATAAAAATATGCTAAAAACTAACTAAATCATACTAAAAACTATGTAAAAACAATGCCAAAAAGCGTATAAATTATCCGCTCATCGGTCATTCTCTTAAATCTTTGGGAATATTACCATCGATTTTAGTGGCCATCTCTTGTGAACTTCGTACTTCTTTGATCCAACATAAACTTGTTTTGACTTCATACACCATTTTTTCTTTTATTGTTCTATCGAAGTTTCTTGATTCATATTTCCTTGCTAAGATGTGATTAATTCTCTTTTTGGCATGCTTCACTGTTTTTGTATATCCATATTTAGTTGCGATCCTACGCATCTCTCCGAATTCTTACGAACACCATCTATGATGTTTGCTCTTTTCTGCCTAAGATTTGAATCCTTTTAAGCAAACTCGTGTCTGTTTCAATGTCACGTGCGATTCCAAGATATAGCAAGCGATACGTTAGTTCTTTACGACACAGCTATCGATGCGGAAGTTTGGAAAGTTGAAATTCGAACACTTGACATAAGACTGGTGGTGCACGAAATTGTGATCATCAATGGCGCCATCAACATGGTACGCACAATTGTAATCTCAATTCTTTATCACAACTTCGCGCAACTAACCAGCAAGTGCACTGGGTCGTCCAAGTAATAAACCTTACGCGAGTAAGGGTCGATCCCACGGAGATTGTTGGTATGAAGCAAGCTATGGTCACCTTGTAAATATTAGTCAGGCAGATTCAAATGGTTATGGATGATATATGAATAAAGCATAAAGATAGAGATACTTATGTAATTCATTGGTGAGAATTTCAGATAAGCGAATGGAGATGCTTTGTCCCTTTCGTCTCTCTGCTTTCCTACTGTCTTCATCCAATCCTTCTTACTCCTTTCCATGGCAAGTTGTATGTAGGGTTTCACTGTTGTCAGTGGCTACCTCCCATCCTCTCAGTGAAAATATTCTACGCACCCTGTCACGGCACGGCTAATCATCTGTCGGTTCTCAATCAGGTTGGAATAGAATCCAGTGATTCTTTTGTGTTTGTCACTAACGCCCAGCCTTCAGGAGTTTGAAGCTCGTCACAGTCATTCAATCATTGAATCCTACTCAGAATACCACAGACAAATTTTAGACCTTCCGGATTCTCTTGAATGCCGCCATCAATTCTAGCTTATACCATGAAGATTCCGATCAAGGGATCCAAGAGATAAACATTCAAGCCTTGTTTGCTTGTAGAACAGAAGTGGTTGTCAGGCACTCGTTCATAAGTGAGAATGATGATGAGTGTCACATAATCATCATATTCATCATGTTCTTGGGTGCAAATGAATATCTTAGAACAAGAATAAGCTTAATTGAATAGAAGAACAATAGTAATTGCATTAATACTCGAGGTACAGCAGAGCTCCACACCTTAATCTATGGTGTGTAGAAACTCCACCGTTGAAAATACATAAGAACAAGGTCTAGACATGGCCGTGAGGCCAGCCCCCATGATCTAAGATAGCATAAGAATAAAGATAGCTACCAAGATAAGAATACAATAGTAAAAGGTCCTATTTGTAGAGAACTAGTAGTCTAGGGTTTACAAGGATGAGTAAATGACATAAAAATCCACTTCCGGGCCCACTTGGTGTGTGCTTGGGCTGAGCATTGAAGCATTTTTGTGTAGAGACTTCTCTTGGAGTTAAACGCCAGCTTTTGTGCCAATTTGGGCGTTTAACTCCCATTCTTGTGCCAGTTCCGACGTTTAACGCCGGGCAATTTTGAGCTGATTTGGAACGCCAGTTTGGGCCATCAAATCTCGGGTAAAGTATGGACTATTATATATTGCTGGAAAGCACAGGATGTCTACTTTCCAACGCTGTTGAGTGCGCGCCAATTGGGTTTCTGTAGCTCTAGAAAATCTACTTCGAGTGCAGGGAGGTCAGAATCCAACAGCATCTGCGGTCCTTTTTAGCCTCTGAATCAGATTTTTGCTCAGGTCCCTCAATTTCAGCCAGAAAATAACTGAAATCATAGAAAAATACACAAACTCATAGTAAAGTCTAGAAAAGTGAATATTAACTAAAAACTATTAAAAATATACTAAAAACTAACTAAAACATACTAAAAACAATGCCAAAAAGCGTATAAATTATCCGCTCATCACAACACCAAACTTAAATTGTTGCTTGTCCCCGAGCAACTGAAAATCAAATAAGATAAAAAGAAGAGAATATGCAATGAACTCCAAAAACATCTATGAAGATCAGTATTAATTAGATGAGCGGGGCTTTAGCTTTTTGCCTCTGAATAGTTTTGGCATCTCACTCTATCCTTTGAAATTCAGAATGATTGGCTTCTATAGGAACTCAGAATCCAGATAGTGTTATTGATTCTCCTAGTTAAGTATGATGATTCTTGAACACAGCTACTTTATGAGTCTTGGTCGTGGCCCAAAGCACTCTGTCTTCCAGTATTACCACCGGATACATACATGCCACAAACACATAACTGGATGAACCTTTTCAGATTGTGACTCAGCTTTGCTAGAGTCCCAATTAGAGGTGTCCAGGGTTCTTAAGCACACTCTTTTTGCTTTGGATCACAACTTTATTTTTTTTCTTTTCTCTCTTTTTTTTCGTTTTTCTCTTTCTTTTTTTTTGTATTCACTGCTTTTTCTTGCTTCAAGAATCATTTTTATGATTTTCCAGATCCTCAGTAACATGTCTCCTTTTTCATCATTCTTTCAAGAGCCAACATTCATGAACAACAAATTCAAAAGATTTATGCAGTGTTCAAGCATACATTTAGAAACCAAAATATTGCTACCACATCAAAATAATTAATCTGTTATAAAATTTAAAATTCATGCAATTCTTCTCTTTTTCAATTAAGAACATTTTTCATTCAAGAAAGGTGATGGATTCGTAGGACATTCATAACTTTAAGGCATAGACACTAAGACACTAATGATCATAAGACACAAACATGAATAGACATAAGCATGATTTTTTTGAAAAACAGAAAAATAAAGAACAAGGAGATTAAAGAATGGGTCCACCTTAGTGATGGCGGATTGTTCTTCCTCTTGAAGATCTTATGGAGTGGTTGAGCTCCTCAATGTCTCTTCCTTGCCTTTATTGCTCCTCTTTCATGATTCTTTGATCTTCTCTAATTTCATGGAGGAGGATGGAATGTTCTTGGTGCTCCACCCTTAGTTGTCCCATGTTGGAACTCAATTCTCCTAGGGAGGTATTGATTTGCTCCTAATAGTTTTGTGGAGGAAAGTGCATCCCTTGAGGCATCTCAGGGATTTCATGATGAGAGGGGTCTCTTGTTTGCTCCATTTTTTTCTTAGTGATGGGCTTATCTTCATCAATGAGGGTATCTCCCTCTATGTCAACTCCAACTGAATAACAGAGGTAACAAATGAGATGAGGAAAGGCTAACCTTGTCAAGGTAGAGGACTTGTCCGCCACCTTATAAAGTTCTTGGGATATAACCTCATGAACTTCTACTTCCTCTTGACAAACCCCAATTTGACGGTTTATCTTGTATTGAATTTAGGGGATTTTATCACCTTTTACCCACATTTACTCAATAAAATAGCATGGTTTTGTATATTCTCCTTTAATTGTGCTTGAGAGTGAAAACATGCTTTTTAGGTCTTAAAATAGCTAAATGTAATTTACCTTGATTCCATTAGATTCCTTGATATGTTTGCTAAGTGATTTCAGATTTAGGAGGCAAAGATTGGATCAAAGGAATGAAGAAAAAGCATGTAAAGTTGGAGAACTCATGAAGAAATGAAAGAACCGGAAAGCTGTCAAGCCGACCTATTCGCACTTAAATGACCATAACTTGAGCTACAGAGGTCCAAATGATGCGGTTCCAATTGGGTTAGAAAGCTAACATCCGGGGCTTCGAAACGATATAAGATTTGCCATACTTGCTATACGTATGGTGGCGCGCACGCGTATAGTACGCGCACGCACCGTTGCTGCCACCTGGTTCACTTAAAGCAAAACATGGCCAGCGATTTTAGAAGCCTTGTGGGCCCAATCCAACTCATTTCTGATGCTATTTAAGCCACGGATTGAAGGGGGAATGGGGAGACTTTCATATTTTTGACCATTAGTTTTAGTTTAGCTTTTAGTTAGTTTCTAGAGAGAGAAGCTCTCTCTTCTCTCTAGAATTAGGATTAGGTTAGTTCTTAGATCTAGATCTATTTCTTCTTTTTCTCTCTTCCAATTTCATTCCTCTCCTCTATTGTAGTTGTAGAATTCTTCTTCTAATGTAATTTCTTTGTTTGTAGTTTGTGAATTCTCTTTTGTAGATTTACATTTCTCCTTCAATGCAATTGGTAAGTTCTTTGTTGTTTCATGATTGATTTGGTTTCCTATTGTGGACCTCTTGCCTTTGTAGTTAGATCTCTCTTTAATTCTTGCAATTTATGTTGTTTACTTTTATTGCCTTTTATGTGTTTGTTGAAATGCCTCTTCTAGATATAGTGTAGATTTTGTTCCTCTTGGCCTAGGTAGAGTAATTAGTGACACTTGAGTTGTCTAATTCCTTTGTTGATTGGTAATTGGAGAGATTGCTAATTGGTTTGGAGTGCACTAAAGCTAGTCTTTCCTTGGGAGTTGGCTAGGACTTGTGGCTCAAGTCAATTCATCCACTTGACTTTCCTTTATTTAGTAAGGGTTAACTAAGTGGTAGCAATGAACAATTCTCATCACAATTGAGAAGGATAACTAGGATAGGACTTCTAATTTTCATACCTTGCCAAGAGCCTTTTATAGTTGTTAGTTTATTTTCATTGCCATTTACTTTCATGCTTCTTATCCAAAACCCCAAAACACATTTCTAACCAATAACAAGACACTTTATTGTAATTCCTAGGGAGAACGACCCGAGGTTCAATACTTCGGTTTATAAATTTAGGGGTTTGTTACTTGTGACAAACAATCTTTTGTATGAAAGGATTATTGCTTGGTTTAGAAACTATACTTTACAACGAGATTTCATTAGTGAATTTCTAAGCCGTCAAAAATCTAATCATCACCTCTCCAATCATGATGCTATGAATCATGATAGCCCGGTCTATAGTAACTTCGGACCGGTTGCTAGTCGGAATGATTGAGCGTTGGATAAACTCCAACCATCCTCTAGCCACGGGCTTGAGGTCATGCCTTCTCAGTTGAACCGGCTTCCCTCTTGAATCTCTCTTCCATTAAGCGCCCTCTTCACAGATGTCTATGAGGACTTGGTCCAACCTTTGATCAAAGTTGACCCTTCTAGTGTAAGGGTGTTCATCTCCTTGCATCATGGGCAAGTTGAATACCAATCTTACATTTTCCAGACTAAAATCTAAGTATTTCCCCCGAACCATTGTAAGCCAATTCTTTGGGTCCGGGTTCACACTTTGATCATGGTTCTTGGTGATCCATGCATTGGCATAGAACTCTTGAACCATTAAGATTCCGACTTGTTGAATGGGGTTGGTAAGAACTTCCCAACCTCTTCTTCGGATCTCATGTCGGATCTCTGGATATTCACTCTTTTTGAGTTTGAAAGGGACCTCGGGGATCACCTTCTTCATGGCCACAACTTCATAGAAGTGGTCTTGATGCACCCTTGAGATGAATCTCTCCATCTCCCATGACTCGGAGGTGGAAGCTTTTGCCTTCCCTTTCCTCTTTCTAGAGGCTTCTCCGGCCTTGGATGCCATAAATGGTTATGGAAAAACAATGCTTTTACCACACCAAACTTAAAAGGTTTGCTCGTCCTCGAGCAAAAGAAGAAAGAAGAGAGTAGAAGAAGAAGAAATGAAGGAGATGGAGGAGGCTTTGTGGTTCGGCTAAGGGGAATAAGTAGTGTTTAGGTTGTGTGAAAATGAAGGAGTGAAGATGGGTTTATATAGGAGTGGAGAGAGAGGTAAGGTTCGGCTATGTGAGGGTAGGTTTGGGAGGGAAAGTGTTTTGAATTTGAATGGTGAGGTAGGTGGGGATCCTGTGGGGTCCACAGATCCTGAGGTGTCAAGGAAAATTCATCCCTGCACCAAGTGGCGAGCAAAAATGCTCTTTATGCCAATTCTGGCGATAAACGCCGGGCTGGTGCCCATTTCTGGCGTTTAACGCTAACTTCTTGCCCTTTCCTGGCATTTAATGCCAGTCTGGTGCCCCTTTCTGGCGTTAAACGCCCGAATGGTGCCAGACTGGGCGTTAAACGCCCATTTGCTGCCCTTACTGGCGTTTAAACGCCAGCAAGGTCTTCCTCCAGGGTGTGCTATTTTTCTTTCTATTTTTCATTCTATTTTTCTTTTTCAATTGATTTTGTGACTTTCCATGATCATCAACCTACAGAAAACATAAAATAACAAAGGAAAAATAGATAAATATAACATTGGGTTGCCTCCCAACAAGCGCTTCTTTAATGTCAGTAGCTTGACAGTGGGCTCTCATGGAGCCTCACATATGCTCAGAGCAATGTTGGAACCTCCCAACACCAAACTTAGAGTTTGAATGTGGGGGTTCAACACCAAACTTAGAAGTTGGTTGTGGCCTCCCAACACCAAACTTAGAGTTTGACTGTGGGGGCTCTGTTTGGCTCTGTTTTGAGAGAAGCTCTTCATGCTTCCTCTCCATGGTTACAGAGGGATATCCTTGAGCCTAAAACACAAGGGATTCTTCATTCACTTGAATGATCAATTCTCCTCTGTCAACATCAATCACAGCCTTTGCTGTGGCTAGGAAGGGTCTGCCAAAGATGATGGATTCATCCATGCACTTCCCAGTTTCTAGGACTATGAAATCAGCAGGGATGTAATGGTTTTCAATCTTTACCAGAACATCCTCTACAAGCCCATAAGCTTGTTTTCTTGAATTGTCTGCCATCTCTAGTGAGATTCTTACAGCTTGTACCTCAAAGATCCCTAGCTTCTCCATTACAGAGAGAGGCATGAGGTTTACACTTGACCCTAGGTCATACAAGGCCTTCTTGAAGGTCATGGTGCCTATGGCACAAGGTATTGAGAACTTCCCAGGATCTTGTCTCTTTTGAGGTAGTTTCTGCCTAGACAAGTCATCCAATTCTTTGGTGAGTGACAAACCCCATTTGTAGAGTTTATCTTGTATTGATTTTAGGGGATTTTATCACCTTTCACCCACATTTATTCAATGAAATAGCATGGTTTTGTATATTCTCCTTTAATTGTGCTTAAGAGTGAAAACATGCTTTTTAGGACTTAAAACAGCTAAATCTAATTCACCTTGATTCCATTAGATGCCTTGATATGTTTGTTAAGTGATTTAAGGTTAGGAGGCAAAGATTGGATCAAGGGAATGAAGAAAGAAGCATGAAAAGTTGGAGAATTCATGAAGAAATGAAAAAACCGGAAAGCTGTCAAGCCGACCTCTTCGCACTTAAATGACCATAACTTGAGCTACAGAGGTCCAAATGATGCGGTTCTAGTTGGGTTAGAAAGCTAACATCCGGGGCTTCGAAACGATATAAGATTTGCCATAGTTGCTATACGTATCGTGGCGCGCACGCGCAAAGTACGCGCACGCGCCGTTGCTGCCATCTGGTTCACTTAATGCAACATGTGGCCAGCGATTTTAGAAGCCTTGTGGGCCCAATCCAACTCATTTCTAATGCCATTTAAGCCAAGGAAGAAGAGGAATCAACTGAACTTTTAACCATTAGTATAGTTTAGTTTTAGAAGTAGTTTCTAGAGAGAGAAGCTCTCACTTCTCTCCAGAATTAGGATTAGGATTAGGATTAGTTCTTAGATCTAGGTTTTAATCTTTGCTTTCTTCTACTTCTACCTTTCAATTCTTTGTAGTTGCATTCATCTTCTTCTACTCTTTTGTTGTAATTTCCTTTATGTTGTTCTTACATTTTGTTGTAGATCTAGTATTGCTCCCTCTACATTCTTTCAATTCAATAAGAGGTAATTCATAATAATTGTTCTTCTTTGCTTTTCCATTGTTAATCTCTTGCCTTTGTAGTTAGATCTCTCTTTAATTCTTGCAATTTATGTTGTTTACTTTTATTTCACTTTATGTGTTTGTTAAAATGTCTCTTTAGTTTTAGTGTAGATTTTGTTCCTCTTGGCCTAGGTAGAGTAACTAGTGACACTTGAGTTATCTAATTCCTTTGTTGATTGACAATTGGAGAGATTGCTAATTGGTTTGGAGTGCACTAAAGCTAGTCTTTCCTTGGGAGTTGGCTAGAACTTGTGGCTCAAGTCAATTCATCCACTTGACTTTCCTTTATCTAGTAAGGGTTAACTAAGTGGTAGCAATGAACAATTCTCATCACAATTGAGAAGGATAACTAGGATAGGACTTCTAATTTTCATACCTTGCCAAGAGCCTTTTATAGTTGTTAGTTTATTTTTATCGCCATTTACTTTCATGCCTCTTATCAAAACCCTAAAACAACTCACAACCAATAACAAGACACTTCATTGTAATTCCTAGGGAGAACGACCCGAGGTCTAAATACTTCGGTTTATAAATTTTAGGGGTTTGTACTAGTGACAAACAACTTTTTGTATGAAAGGATTATTGTTTGGTTTAGAAACTATACTTTACAACGAGATTTTAATTGTGAAATTCTAAACCGTCAAAAATCCATTCATCAAAATGGCGCCGTTGCCGGGGAATTGCAATGGTGTTATGTTATTGGTTATTGTATATATGTGAATATTGTGAATAGCTTGATTTTTTTCGGATTGCTTGCTAGTTAGGACTTTGTTTCATTATTTCTTAGTAGTTTTTGTTTTTATTTTCTCTTTTCACCATGAATTCTCATTTTGGCTATGAGTGTGATTACAACTATGTTGTAGGAAGTGGAGATTACAATGAAGATATGTATCAAGGATGGGATAACCAAAGGTGGGAGGAGCCATATGCTTATGATCAATCCTCATGGAAACAACCCCCACCAATGCACTATGAAGAAGAGCCATTCTATGATACATACCAATCCAATGGCTATGGTGAATCGCCTTGTGACTTTCAAGAACCACCACCATATGCCTATGATCCATACCTTCAACATAACTCTCAACCATACTCACAAGCCCCTTCTTACCAACCACCTTCATATGACCCTAGCCCATATCCATCCTACCAATAACCATATGAGCCATATGAACCACACATAGAACCACCACCACTCCAACATCAATATTTTCAAGAGCTACCCCCTCCATATTATTACCAAGATGAATCACCTCCAATAAATGAAAATTTTTAACCACAAGATGAATACTACTTTCCACTACAACCTTCCATGGAAGAATACTCATATCCATTGAACCAAGAGCCACATGATCCTAATCATATTATCCAAGAGGAACAAGAGTCAAGGGATCGTCTCAAGGAAGCATTAGATCAATTTCAAGCAACCATGGAGTGTGTTGTGCAACAAGTGGAAAGAATGGAAAATATTGAACCACCACAATTCTACCAAGAACCATCTTCCTACTATGAACCCTCCCCCCAAAATGATGAATCCTTCCATCCACCCCAATCTCTAATGAATCAAACCCTTGGTGTTCTTGTCAAAGGGCAAGAAGAGATGACAAGGGATGTGCAAAATTTCATGGCCGCCTTGGATGCGGTAACAAATCAATTAGCCTCCCAATGCTTGAACACTCAAGGAACTCCCATGACTACATGTGGAGAATCAAATGAAGAACATAGCATGAAGGAGAGATTGGAAATTCCGGTGGGAAATGAAGGAAGTTGCTTTGTATTGGAACAATTGGAGGAAGCTTTAATTGTTGAAGACAAGGAAGAAGTGGTAGAAGACTTAGGAGATGTGGAGCCTCCATGGGAACATAGAGTTGAAGAAAACCCCTCCAAGATGATTGAAATTGATGCTAGGGAGGAAAGTGCACACCTCCCAAGGCATATTCCATATGAAGACTTGGATGGGATAGAGCAAGGATTGAGTTCCCTTGGTGATGAAGATCAAGCATCAAGTCTTAGTGGTGAAGAATCCTTTGAGCATGAAGAACCTTCTCCCGTTGAATTTGAAAGCGTTGAGGAGGTAAATTTTTCTCACCCTCCCTATTATGATTTGAGTAAAGGAAAAGGTTTAGATAAAATTGTTAAACAAAGGATTGAGATTAAGAGATCTTGTGAAGAGGTGGAAGTCCCTAGAAATGGAAGAACGAGGGTTGGTTATGCTTTGTCAAGATCTTTGGAAGCATCTTTGCCTAGGTTGCCATCTACACCTTCATTTGAGTGGGTGAAATTCATTTCTATTAGTTTTATTATCCCACTTGAATATGGTTTGCTTGAAACGGATGGCCAACTTAGGGAAGTTTGCGGGATGAAGCGTAAGCGGAAAAAGTTTTGTGGTGGGCGTTGCAAATCAAGACTCATTATGGTTGATGCATCAAACATGAGATATAAAGGTTGGAGTAGTGCTCAAATAGATGGCTAGGAGGATTGTTGGGCACTTTATAGAGAATTCGCCTTACTCACCACCCGGTTGGACTAATAATGATGATCAACCTCAAGACGGGTGTGAAAATAAAGTGTGGGATCCCGGATTAGAAAAAAAGGATCAACTTTGGGAGCCCCAAGCTTGTGAAGAACTCCATCAACACTTGGCTCAATCCATGAGAAATCTTGGGGAACAATGGAGAACCAAGCATTGGTGGGAGTTCCAAGATGAATACAAGCACAAGCCACCTTGATGAGGAGCTCCCCATAAGTCCAACTTAAGGACAATAAACAAAAGTGCTAGGTGGGAGACACCCCACCATGGTAACATCTTTTCATTTTCTTTCTTTGTACATATTGGTAGAATTAGTTAATTTCTTGTTTTTATTGTTTTATTGAGTTTAGTTAGTAATATAGTATGTTGAATAAGGTTCTAGGGTGTTTTGGTAGCTGTTTGGAGGTTTGGAATGCTTGGATTGGTGCAAGAACTTGAAAAAAAAAATTTTGAAAAACAGAACACCACCCACGCGTTCGCGCACATGACGCGGACGCGCACGTGAGCATTTTCGATCATCCACGCGGACGCGCACTGTACGCGTACGCGTGGATGCAAAATTTTACCTCCAGCCAAAAACCCGAGAGTTAGGCCTGCACTGTGCAAACATTGGGCCTAAGGCACAAGCCTATGCACGCGTGCGCGCACCTGGCGCGTACGCGCACATCATCTTAAATTCGCAATGCACGCGCACGCACATTGTGCGCGTGCGCGTCGATTGCACGATCCATACTCCTGGTACTTTTACCCGAGAGTTGTGCCAGACTTGAGCCGACACTATGCCTCCGGCCTAACTCGATGCACGTGTGCGCGCACTTGGCGCGTACGCGTCCTTCGACTAATATACCCATCGACGCGTAAACGTGCATGACGCGTACGCGTCGGTAAAAAAAAAAAAGAGTTTTTTTTCTCCCCTACCATTTTCTTTTGCTTAGCACATTCGCATACTTCTACTCTTCCCATTTTCATTCAGTTTTTGTAGTATGTTTTCATTTTTTTAGTCATTTCAATAATGGTGTTGGATTCTTACACTCAATTGTTGAGAAATTCTTGCATTCTTTTGGTGCCTCTTGACTTGGTTAATATTGTTGGGTGATGAAACTTTTAAATCAATGCTTCATTTTGTATGAATCTTATGTTCTTTGTGCATTGATTTGACCTTATATTGTCTTTCATGGCCCACTCTCTCTTGCTCGAACTTGATGCTCATCATGCTCTTCATGCTTTGACCCTACTCTTGCATCAAGTATCATTGATATGCCATTTTCTCTTATTGTTTCCTCCTCTACATGTTGTAGCTACCATGTAATAGAGAACCATACCTTTATTTGGCATTAGCCCCCGCCTATGTTCTATTTGCTTTGATATCTTTGTTATAGGCTTAATTTTCTTTCCTTTTCTTTCCTTCTAGGTTGGCCACCAAGGAGGGAGAAAGGAAAAGCTTTCGTAGGGGGCAACAAACAAGTCATCCGCACAACCTTTTGAAGGAGCTCATCAATTGTAGCAACCCGTCCACATTGCTCTTCTTTGCATGCACCGAGGACGGTGCAATCTTCAAGTGTGGGGAGGTCGTCGACCGATCTCCATGGGTAACAATTTCCTTTTCAACACCAAATTTTTATTTTCTTTGTTAGATTAGCTATTGCATTTGCATGATAGGTTGCATGTTAGTTAGAATTTGTACATATTTTACTACCCTCTCCTTATTAGGACTACTTGGTTAGGGTGATGATTTCTTTCCCAAGAAACTGTTTTAGGGCAACCTACCAATTTGAAAAATTTCTGTGGAACTTGCTTGAAAGAATTTATTTCGGAACATGGTTTTGAGCTAAGAACACAAGCAAGTGAGTTTTGAGCCTAATTGTGTGGTTACATCTTATAACCACTTATTTTTCCTTCTTGTGTGCATTATTCTCTTTCTATAATTGTAATCTTTGATTTGTTTGATTCTTTATGTCCATTATTTTGTGTATTCATGCATTTATATGATTGAGGCCATCATTTCATTAGCTTACTTACCCAAATAGCCAACCTTTTATATTCCTTTGTTAGCCAATTTGAGCCTACGCTTAACCCACTTGTTCTTAATTTAGCACATTACAAGCCTTAAAGCGAAAAACAATAAATGTCCTTAATTTGGATCTTTGACTAGCTTAGGCTAGTGTGTGTGAGTATCATTCAAGTGTGGGAACCTTGGGACATTGGGTGAATAAAAGGGTAATTTTGTATTATTATTGAAAATATTGGGAATTGGGGTACATGCTCGTGTATTGATTAAATGTATAGACCTTATGCATTGATGTTCTTGTATATAGTTTGAAAGAAAAAAAATGAAAAAAAATGAAAAGAAAAAAAAAGAAATAAAAGTGAAAAAGAAAAAGAAAAGAAAAGAAGAAAAAATGTATATAGAAAAAAAGAAAAAAAAAGCAATAAAGGGGACAAAATGCCCCAAAGTGAAGCTCAATAAGAATCAATGCATAAGTGTTGTGAAATGAAAAGAAAATGCATGAGTATGTGAAAAAGTGAGGAATGGGTAGTTAGATTAGTACTTAATTGTATAGGTCATTATATAGGTTAGGTGGGAAAGTTTAAGTTAATCAAAGATTCAAATCCTAAGTCCACTAGCCATATATGATCCTACCTTGACCCTAGCCCCATTACAACCTAAAGAAAAGACCTCATGATACATGTATGCATGCATTGAATAATTGTTGATTGTTAGATGAAAAACAAATCTTGGAAAGCATGATTAGGGGAGAATTGAGAGAATCAACCCCAAACACCAAGCGACTAGAGTGCAAACACTTCCGGTGAGGGTTCGATGCTCAATTCCTTGATTCCCGGCTTTCATGAGCGTTCTTCTTGCAAGTCTACTTGAACTCCATTTTGATATTCGAATTGGTAGGACTCATGAATCGTTACATGATCTTGGCCCTATTTGTGCATATATGTCTTGGAGATTGATTTATTTTTAACCAAGTAGGTAAAACCATTTCGCATTTAGTTGCATATAGTTTAGGTTGCATATAGTTTATTTACATTGAATAAATGTTGATCCCTTTGCTTTCTCTTGGTTTAGCATGAGGACATGCTAAGGTCTAAGTGTGGGGAGGTTGACAAACCCCATTTGTAGGGTTTATCTTCTATTGATTTTAGGGGATTTTATCACCTTTCACCCACATTTATTCAATGAAATAGCATGGTTTTGTATATTCTCCTTTAATTGTGCTTAAGAGTGAAAACATACTTTTTAGGACTTAAAACAGCTAAATCTAATTCACCTTGATTCCATTAGATGCCTTGATATGTTTGTTAAGTGATTTAAGGTTAGGAGGCAAATATTGGATCAAGGGAATGAAGAAAGAAGCATGAAAAGTTGGAGAATTCATGAAGAAATGAAAAAACCGGAAAGCTGTCAAGCCGACCTCTTCGCACTTAAACGACCATAACTTGAGCTAAAGAGGTCCAAATGATGCGGTTTCAGTTGGGTTAGAAAGCTAACATCCGGGGCTTCAAAACGATATAAGATTTGCCATAGTTGCTACACGTATGGTGGTGCGCACACGCAAAGTACGCGCACGCGCCGTTGCTGCCATCTGGTTCACTTAATGCAACATGTGGCCAGCGATTTTAGAAGCCTTGTGGGCCCAATCCAACTCATTTCTAATGCCATTTAAGCCAAGGAAGAAGAGGAATCAACTGAACTTTTAACCATTAGTATAGTTTAGTTTTAGAAGTAGTTTCTAGAGAGAGAAGCTCTCACTTCTCTCCAGAATTAGGATTAGGATTAGGATTAGTTCTTAGATCTAGGTTTTAATCTTTGCTTTCTTCTACTTCTACCTTTCAATTCTTTGTAGTTGCATTCATCTTCTTCTACTCTTTTGTTGTAATTTCCTTTATGTTGTTCTTATATTTTGTTGTAGATCTAGTATTGCTCCCTCTACATTCTTTCAATTCAATAAGAGGTAATTCATAATAATTGTTCTTCTTTGCTTTTCCATTGTTAATCTCTTGCCTTTGTAGTTAGATCTCTCTTTAATTCTTGCAATTTATGTTGTTTACTTTTATTGCACTTTATGTGTTTGTTAAAATGTCTCTTTAGTTTTAGTGTAGATTTTGTTCCTCTTGGCCTAGGTAGAGTAACTAGTGACACTTGAGTTATCTAATTCCTTTGTTGATTGACAATTAGAGAGATTGCTAATTGGTTTGGAGTGCACTAAAGCTAGTCTTTCCTTGGGAGTTGGCTAGAACTTGTGGCTCAAGTCAATTCATCCACTTGACTTTCCTTTATCTAGTAAGGGTTAACTAAGTGGTAGCAATGAACAATTCTCATCACAATTGAGAAGGATAACTAGGATAGGACTTCTAATTTTCATACCTTGCCAAGAGCCTTTTATAGTTGTTAGTTTATTTTTATCACTATTTACTTTCATGCCTCTTATCAAAACCCCAAAACAACTCACAACCAATAACAAGACACTTCATTGTAATTCCTAGGGAGAACGACCCGATGTCTAAATACTTCGGTTTATAAATTTTAGGGGTTTGTACTAGTGACAAACAACTTTTTGTATGAAAGGATTATTGTTTGGTTTAGAAACTATACTTTACAACGAGATTTTAATTGTGAAATTCTAAACCGTCAAAAATCCATTCGTCAGTGAGCAAAGGGGGTTCATCCTCCCAAGTCTTATTACCAAATAACTTGTCATTTAACTTCATGATTGCTCCAAAGTATTTGGCAACTTGCTCTTCAGTGACATCTTCATCCTCTTCAGAGGAAGAATACTCATCAGAGCTCATGAATGGCAAAAGTAAATTCAATGGAATCTCTATGGTCTCAGTGTGAGCCTCAGATTCCCATGGTTCCTCATTAGGGAACTCATTGGAGGCCAGCGAACGTCCATTGAGGCCTTCCTCAGTGGCGCTCATTGCCTTTTCCTCCTCTCCAAATTCGGACATGTAGGTCATGTTAATGGCCTTGCATTCTCCTTTTGGATTCTCTTCTGTATTGCTTGGAAGAGTACTAGGAGGGAGTTCAGTAACTTTCTTACTCAGCTGACCCACTTGTGCCTCCAAGTTTCTAATGGAGAACCTTGTTTCAGTCATGAAACTTTGAGTGGTTTTGATTAGATCAGAGACCATGGTTGCTAAGTCAGAGTGGCTCTGCTTAAAATTCTCTGTCTGTTACTGAGAAGATGATGGAAAAGGCTTGCCATTGCTAAACCTGTTTCTCCCACCATTATTGTTGTTGAAACCTTATTGAGGTCTCTGTTGATCCTTCCATGAGAGATTTGGGTGATTTCTCCATGAAGGATTATAGGTGTTTCAATAGGGTTCTCCCATGTAATTCACCTCTTCCATTGAAGGGTTCTCAGGATCATAAGCTTCTTCTTCAGATGAAGCATCCTTAGTACTGCCTGGTGCAGCTTGCATTCCAGACAGACTTTGAGAAATCACATTGACTTGCTGAGTAAATATTTTGTTCTGAGCCAGTATGGCATTCAGAGTATCAATCTCAAGAACTCCTTTCTTCTGATTCGTCCCATTGTTCACAGGATTCCTTTCAGAAGTGTACATGAATTGGTTATTTGCAACCATTTCAATGAGTTCTTGAGCTTCTGCAGGCGTCTTCTTCAGATGAAGAGATCCTCCAGTAGAGCTGTCCAATGACATCTTGGACAGTTCAGACAGACCATCATAAAAGATACCTACGATGCTCCATTCAGAAAGCATGTCAGAGGGACACTTTCTGATCAATTGTTTGTATCTTTCCCAAGCTTCATAGAGGGATTCACCTTCCTTCTGTCTGAAGGTTTGGACTTCCACTCTAAGCTTACTCAATTTTTGAGGTGGAAAGAACTTTGCCAAGAAGGCATTGACTAGCTTTTTCCAAGAGTTCAGGCTTTCTTTAGGTTGTGATTCCAACCATATCTGAGCTCTGTCTCTTACAGCAAAAGGGAATAGCATAAGTCTGTAGACCTCAGAGTCAACCCCATTAGTCTTGACAGTGTCACAGATTTGCAAGAACTCAGCTAAAAACTGATGAGGATCTTCTAATGGAAGTCCATGGAACTTGCAATTCTGTTGCATTAGAGAAACTAATTGAGGCTTAGGCTCAAAGTTATTTGCTCCAATGGCAGGGATAGAGATTCTTCTCCCATAGAAGTCGGGAGTAGGTGTAGTAAAGTCACCTAGCACCTTCCTTGCATTGTTGGCATTGTTATTGTTTTCGGTTGCCATGTCCTCTTCTTTGAAGATTTCTGTTAGGTCCTCTACAGAGAATTGTGCTTTAGCTTCTCTTAGCTTTCGCTTCAAGGTCCTTTCAGGTTTAGGGTCAGCTTCAACAAGAATGCCTTTGTCTTTGCTCCTGCTCATATGAAAGAGAAGAGAACATGAAAATATGGAATCCTCTATGTCACAGTATAGAGATTCCTTGATGTGTCAGAGGAAAAGAAGAATAAAAGGAGAAGGTAGAAGAATTCAAACTTATCAAGAGAGATAGAGTTCGAATTGTGCATTGAGGAGGAGTGTTAGTCCATAAATACAAGGATGTGAGAAGAGGGGAAGAAATTTTCGAAAATTAAAGTGAATTAATTAAAAGAAATTTTGAAAAAATGTTAATTGATTTTCGAAAACTAAGATTGAGAAAGAAATAAAGTGATTTTGAAAAAGATTTTGAAATTGGAAATCAAAGAGATATGATTGAAAACTATTTTGAAAAAGATGTGATTAAAAAGATATGATTGAAAAGTTATGGTTTTAAAGAGATATGATTGAAAAAAATTTAAAAAAAAGATTTGATTTTGAAAATTAATGACTTGGCTAACAAGAAAATTGAAAGATATGATTCAGACATTAAACCTTTTTCAACAGAAAAGGCAACATACTTGAAATGTTTGAATCAAATCATTAATTGTTAGCAAGTATTTTTGAAAATGAAGAGAAATTAATTTTGAAAAGATATGATTGAAAAGATATGATTTGAAAAAGATTTGATTTTGAAAAATTATGGAAACTTGAAAAAAATTTGAATTAAAAACAAAATCTTCCCTCTTGTGCCATCTTGGCGTTAAACGTCCAGAATGGTATCCATTCTGGCGTTTAACGCCCAAAATGCTACCCTTTTGGGCGTTAAACGCCCAGCCAAGCACCCTGGCTGGCGTTTAAACGCCAGTTTTCCTTTCTCACTGGGCATTTTGAATGCCCAGCTTTTTCTGTGTAATTCCTCTACTGTATGTTCTGAATCTTCAATTCTCTGTATTATTGACTTGAAAAGACACAAATTAAAATTTTTTTTGGATTTTTAATGATGAGGAATAATCAAAATGCAACTAAAATCAAATAAACAATGCATGCAAGACACCAAACTTAGAAGTTTGTATACTACTGACACTAACAAATTGAGAATGCATATGAGAAACAACAAAACACACAAAACAAGAGAATTTAAAGATCAAAGCAAGTAAATCATCAAGAACAACTTGAAGATCAATGAAGACACATGAATGAATTCGAAAAATGCAAGAAGAACAGAAACATGCAATTGACACCAAACTTAAAATGAGACACTAGACTCAAACAAGAAATATTTTTGGTTTTTATGAATTTTGTAAATTTTTTTGGTTTTTTCGAAAATTATATGGAAAAGAAAATAAAGAGATTCAAAATTTTTAATAAGAATTCCAGGAATCATGCAATGTTAGTCTAAAGCTTTAGTCTAAAGAAATTAGACATGGCTAGCCAAGCTTCAGCAGGACATTGCATTCAAGAGCTAAATTGATGAGAATCGATCAGCTTTGGTGATGATAAGGACATCACCTTGAAACTCTAGAATTCATTCTTAAAAATTCTGAAAAATACCTAATCTAAGCAACAAGATGAAACGGCAGTTGTCCAAACTCAAACAATCCCCAGCAATGGCGCCAAAAACTTGGTGCACAAAATTGTGATTATCAATGGCGCCATCAACATGGTACGCTCAATTGCAATCTCAACTCTTTATCACAACTTCGCACAACTAACCAGCAAGTGCACTGGGTCGTCCAAGTAATAAACCTTACGCGAGTAAGGTTCGATCCCACGGAGATTGTTGGTATGAAGGAAGCTATGGTCATCTTGTAAATCTCAGTCAGGCAGATTCAAATGGTTATAGATGATTTATGAATAAAGCATAAAATAAAGATAGAGATACTTATGTAATTCATTGGTGAGAATTTCAGATAAGCGTATGGAGATGCTTTGTCCCTTCCGTCTCTCTACTTTCCTACTGTCTTCATCCAATCCTTCTTACTCCTTTCCATGGCAAGCTGTATGTTGGGCATCACCGTTGTCAATGGCTACAGTCCCGTTCTCTCAGTGAAAATGTTCAACGCGCTCTGTCATAGCACGGCTAATCATCTGTCGGTTCTCAATCAGGTTGGAATAGAATCCAGTGATTCTTTTGCGTTTGTCACTAACGCCCAGCCTTCAGGAGTTTGAAGCTCGTCACAGTCATTCAATCCTTGAATCCTACTCAGAATACCACAGACAATGTTTAGACCTTCTGGATTCTCTTGAATGGCCGCCATCAATTCTAGCTTATACCACGAAGATTCCGATTAAGAAATCCAAGAGATAAACATTCAAGCCTTGTTTGCTTGTAAAACAGAAGTGGTTGTCAGGCACGCGTTCATAAGTGAGAATGATGATTAGCGTCACATAATCATCACATTCATCATGTTCTTGGGTGCGAATGAATATCTTAGAACAAGAATGAGCTGAATTGAATAGAAGAACAATAGCAATTGCATTAATACTTGAGGTACAGCAGAGCTCCACACCTTAATCTATGGTGTGTAGAAACTCCACCGTTGAAAATACATAAGAACAAGGTCTAGGGATGGCCGAGAGGTCAGCCCCATAATCTAAGAACTAGACGTCTAAAGATGATCTAGAGATCTAAAGTGATCAAAAGATGTCAAATACAATAGCAAAAGGTCCTATTTGTAGAGAACTAGTAGCTTAGGGTTTACAAAGATGAGTAAATGACATAAAAATCCACTTCCAGGCCCACTTGGTGTGTGCTTGGACTGAGCATTGAAGCTTTCATCTGTAGAGACTTTTCTTGGAGTTAAATGCCAGCTTTTGTGCCAGTTTGGGCGTTTAACTCTCATTCTTGTGCCAGTTCCGGCGTTTAACGCCGGGCAGTCTTGAGCTGATTTGGAACGCCAGTTTGGGCCATCAAATCTCGAGCAAAGTATAGACTATTATATATTTCTGGAAATCCCAGGATGTCTACTTTCCAACGCAATTGAGAGCGCGCCAATTGGGCTTTTGTAGCTCCAGAAAATCTACTTCGAGTGTAGGGAGGTCAGAATCCAACAGCATCTGCAGTCCTTTTCAGCCTCTGAATCAGATTTTTGCTCAGGTCCCTCAATTTCAGCCAGAAAATACCTGAAATCACAGAAAAACACACACTCATAGTAAAGTCCAGAAAAGTGAATTTTAACTAAAAACTAATAAAAATATAATAAAAACTAACTAAAACATACTAAAAACATACTAAAAATAATGCCAAAAAGCATATAAATTATCCGCTCATCAAGCACCCATTGTGAAAAAGATGGTAGAATCGCGTCTCAAGTGGTTTGAACATGTGAGAAGAAGACCGATCGAGCACTCAATCAGGAGGGTGGATGAGATGGAGGATAGATAAGGGGTGAAAGGCAGAGGAAGATCTAAGAAGACCATCCATAGAGTGGTCAAACGAGATCTACATGTAAACGGTCTCGCTATAGTCATGATACATGACAGAACTTGATGGCGTCGTTTGATTCATGTAGCCGACCCCACCTAGTAGGACAAGGCTTTGTTGTTGTTGTTGGATATGCGTAGAATAATGTTCCAATTTCGATGTTGATAAGGAACTGTAATAGTTGAGAGAAACTGCCAGAACAGTTCCCTCTTATCACACCTGTAAGTTGTTGCTCCTGTGGGATAAAGAAGCCACATGGACGAGAAGCTCACTGCCAGACCCAAAAATCCACTAAAGGCCATTACTAACCAAAAGCTAGCAATCGTAAAAGCGGTCTGCCAATTAAAGAAGAGTGAGTAGCTTTTGCTTCTACTATCAACATAATATTTATTTCAAAAATTGCGGAGAAAATTCATGTTCTTAAGAGATAGTCCATCTCACTGAAAACAATAATCAAGAAAACCCCCAAAGTCAGAGAAAGGGTGTTGTTCAACAATACCATTGTAAACTCATTCAAATTTCCTGGTTTTGTGACTTGCTTTGCTAAGTCCATGACCCTTCGCAGGGTCAGCTGTAGCACAAAATATAAGCAACTAATCAACAACTAAGCATTACCAAAAGCAAACAATTAGAGCTCATCTACAAATATACACATATTATCAAAGTCAACTAATCTTCCTCTGCTTTGGAATAAGCGCCCTCCATTAAGTACAAACCTGAAACATCAACGCCCGCTGCATCCAATTTCTTCAGAATAAGTGAATAGTGTTGTAAAGTCTCAGTTGAATAAAATGATTCACTGACTTCATCCAGAGTAACATATATCAGTGAAATATAATACTAATAACAAGAAAAGAAAAGTATCTAAATATCCAGATCATTTTAGAAAGAAGAAAACCATGCTGACAGAATAAAACAAAAAAAAGTTCAGTGATCATTCGGATGGGGGAAAATGGATTTTAGCAAGACAGGGGCAGATGATAATGAATTTAATATTGACTGTCAACTTTGATATCTCAACTCCCTAGTCAGCGAACGAAATTTCTAGCAAACAAGGAATGAACCCTTGTAGGTGTCAGGAGGGGCAGCTTCTGCCACTAGAACCCATGACCACCAACCAATTCACAAGACTATGCCTCCCATTGAACCAAAGCTTACCCCCAAATCTCAAAAGGTCTATACTCACACAATATGATGCAGTTAAGAAACAGTTAAGTATCTACCAAGCATAGCCAGTAGCATGAAAAGAAAGATCAGTAATCCCTCCAGTTATTGCTGAAAGGATCTGCAACAGAAATACAGAAACTCTATCAGGTCATCTTATTGAACAATTTGTGATGGTTTATAAAATAAATAAGGCCTGTTTTATAGAAAACAAACACCACTGAATAAACCATGTTCATGTTCAATGCACCAAAAGGGATGGAAAAAGAGTACTGATACCCCAAATAAAGTACATTCAAAAAAGAATAATACAAAATCCTAACATTTCCTTCCTACAAGCTACAACAATAAAGCCCTTTTTCCGTTTTCACTAGGTAGAGTTGGTTATAGCAAACTAGGAATCGAAGTATGCCATTGTATCCTATTGTAAGCCAGACAATTACATAGGCATAACAAAGTAAAAGGCTTTATTGTAAGGATTGAAATTCGAAATACACAAACCACCTAGAAATATGCAAAGCAGCATAGCGCAAACAAAATATTCCAGGGATCACAAGGCTCTAGTGTCAAAGGATGTTTGACATACCATTAGAGATAAAGCAGTCCAGACTCTACTGTCGTGGTGCTTCTTGAACAAATATGTTTCACCAAGGGCAGTCATGACAATAGTAACATTCTTCAATATTGTTACCATAGCTACATTAATGTACTTCAAACTGCACATAATACAAGTCACATGATAAAGAGAAAAATAAACCAGTCAAAAGTATCCATCCCATTTGAAAAAACGATCTAAATATTATAATGACTCAATGAGAAACAAAAATAAAGCATCATATCAGCTAAGATAATTAAAATCAGCATACCTAAACATGCTAGTGACGAGCATTCCTAGAAACATAACATTCACTAGCAACCAAAATTTAACCAAACATGTTGAATTCTAGAAGGTCGAGTACAGAAACAACAATAACTGAAATCAAACTCTGCAACCACACAAGACATAACACAAAAGTCAAAAGGCACTATCACCAAACATGCATTAGAATGATTAAAAGGGAATAAAATAGGTGACCTGGTAAAACATCAAGGATACCCCAGCATTGAAGTCATAATTGGAAAGCACAAACTTGTTAACGAGAATCATGCTGCAAGAGGAAAGGCAATAGGCAAGGCAAGAAAAGAAGGGTTGATTATGGGGTTTAGGTAGCCTTCTAGTTCGAAGAGACTTGTCACTCCTCTTGCCCAACTTGCCATCTTCCAAGTCCAGTCCAATGTTGGTAGAAAGCTTCATTGCTAGTTGAAATTTGGAAAGGAGTTACCAGTGAAAGAAGGCAAGACAAAAGAGAGTGCAGAGTTTCTCCATCCCAATGTTGAAGCTATCATGTCTTTTGTCATGCAATTGGTGAATTGGGGAATGAACACTTTAAAATACCCAAGATCCGCAATTGCTTTATTTCTAGGGATGTCAATGGGGTGGGCCGGGGCGGGGGCGGAGGATGCCTCCCAGCTCCCCGTCTCTGCCCCAGAATTAATCCCCGTCCCCGCCTTGTTTCCCCATTCTCCGCGTTTCCTACGGGGCCCCATTCTCCACGTTTTCCGCGGGGCACCATTCCCCATCTCCCTATATTTAACATTCATATGGAAATTATAATAAAAAATATCAAAAAAGACAAAAAAAACAAACTACAAAATATTATTACAAACACACAAACATATCTTATCCAAGATTATAAGTCTAGAAATATAACATAGTAAATCATATTCCATAAAATAAAATCTTGAAAAATAGAGCTAGGGTTTTTCAATGAGTGAAATTACTAAGGGTTATTAAGTAAGATAAAAAATTCGGGGAATCATCGGGGATGGAGCGGGGATCCCCGCTCGACTTCCCGCGCCTGTCTCAGAGAAATTTCGCTCCCCATCCCCATCCCCACGGAAAAAATTCTCCACTATTGGAGCCCCGTTCGGGGCAGTTGATGAGCGGATAATTTATACGCTTTTTGGCATTGTTTTTAGATAGTTTTTAGTATAATCTAGCTACTTTTAGGGATGTTTTCGTTAGTTTTTATGCTAAATTCACATTTCTGGACTTTACTATGAGTTTGTGTATTTTTCTGTGATTTCAGGTATTTTCTGGCTGAAATTGAGGGACCTAAGCAAAACTCTGATAAGGAGGCTGACAAAGGACTACTGATGCTGTTGGATTCTGACCTCCCTGCACTCGAAATGGATTTTTTGGAGCTACAGAACTCCAAATGGCTCGCTCTCAATGGAGTTGGAAAGTAGACATCCAGAGCTTTCCAGCAATATATAATAGTTCATACTTTATTCGGGATTAGATGACGCAAACTGGCGCTCAACACCAGTTCCAAGTTGCATTCTGGAGTCAAACGCCAGAAACACGTCACAAACCAGAGTTGAACGCCAAAAGTACGTTACAACTTGGCGTTCAACTCCAAAAGAAGCCTCTGCACGTGTAAAGTTCAAGCTTAGCCCAAGCACACACCAAGTGGGCCCGAAAGTGGATTTCTACATCAATTACTTACTTCTGTAAACCCTAGTGGCTAGTTTAGTATAAATAGAACTTTTACTATTGTATTCAGGGTCTTTTGACCGATCTTGGATCCTGAATTGTATTTTGATCATGTGATCATGTTTTGGGGGCTGGCCATTCGGTCATGCCTGGACCTTCATCACTTATGTATTTTCAACAGTGGAGTTTTTACACACCATAGATTAAGGGTGTGGAGCTCTACTGTACCTCGAGTTTTAATGCAATTACTACTATCTTTTATTCAATTTCAATCTTATTTCTGTTCTAAGATACTACTCGTACTTCAACCTGATGGATGTGATGATCCGTGACACTCATCATCATCCGTCCCTATGAACGCGTGCCTGACAACCACTTCCATTCTACAAGCGAAAGCTAGAGTGTATATCTCTTGGATTCCTGATGCACGACGCATGGTTGCCCTCGCCTGACAACCGAGCCTTCCATTCCGTGAGATCAGAGTCTTCGTGGTATAAGCTAGAATTGATGGCGGCATTCATGAGAATCCGGAAAATCTAAACCTTTTCTGTGGTATTCCGAGTAGGATTCCGGGATTGAATGACTGTGACGAGCTTTAAACTCATGATTGTTGGGCGTGATGACAAACGCAAAAGAATCAAGGGATTCTATTCCGACATGATCGAGAACCGACAGATGATTAGCCGTGCCGTGACAGAGCATTTGGACCTTTTTCAATGAGAGAATGGGATGTAGCCATTGACAACGGTGATACCCTACATACAGCTTGCCATGAAAAGGAGTAAGAAGGATTGGATGAAGGCAGTAGGAAAGCAGAGATTCAGAAGGAGCGCAGCATCTTCATACGCCTATCTGAAATTCCCATCGATGATCTACATAAGTATTTCTATCTTTATTTTCAGTTTGTTTACTATTATTATTAAAAAACTCTATCACCATTTATTATCCGCCTGACTGAGATTTACAAGATGACCATAGCTTGCTTCATACCAACAATCTCTGTGGGATCGACCCTTACTCACGTAAGGTTTATTACATGGACGACCCAATACACTTGCTAGTTAGTTGAGTGAAGTTGTGAAATTATGTTTAGACCATAGTATTGAGCACCAAGTTTTTGGGGCCATTACTGGGGAATCAATTTCGAACAACAATTTAAGTATGAATCACAATTTCGTCCACCAAGTTTTTGGCGCCGTTGTCGGGGATTGTTCGAGTTTAGGCCAGGATATTATTCATGTGTGCCCTCCTATCCACTGATGCTCAAAACCTTGGATCCTTTTTATTTTTACCCTTGCCTTTTGGTTTAAAGGGCTATTGGCTTTTTCTGCTTGCTCTTTTTCTTTTTTTCTTTTTGAATTCACTGCTTTCTCTTGCTTCAAGAATTATTTTTATGATTTTTCAGATTCTCAGTAATATGTCTCCTTTTTCATCATTCTTTCAAGAGCCAACAATTTTAACATTCATGAACAACAAATTCAAAAGACATATGCACTGTTCAAGCATACATTCAGAAATCAAAAGTATTACCACCACATCAAAATAATTAATATGTTATAAAATTCGAAATTCATGCAATTTTTCTCTTTTTCAATTAAGAAAATTTTTCATTTAAGAAAGGTGATGGATTCATAGGACATTCATAACTTTAAGGCATAGACACTAAGACACTAATGATCATAAGACACAAACATAAATAAAACATAAAGCATAATTTTCGAAAAACAGAAAAATAAAGAATAAGGAGATTAAAGAACGGGTCCACCTTAGTGATGGCGGCTTGTTCTTCCTCTTGAAGATCTTATGGAGTGCTTGAGCTCCTCAATGTCTCTTCCTTGCCTTTATTGCTCCTCTCTCATGATTCTTCGATCTTCTTTAATTTCATGGAGGAGGATGGAATGTTTGTATAAACAATGCATGCAAGACACCAAACTTAGAAGTTTGTATACTATTGACACTAACAAGTTGAGAATGCATATGAGAAACAACAAAACACTCAAGACAAGAGAATTTAAAGATCAGAGCAAGGAAATCATCAAGAGCAACTTGAAGATCAATGAAGACACATGAATGAATTCGAAAAATGCAAGAAGAACAGAAACATGCAATTGACACCAAACTTAAAATTAGACACTAGACTCAAACAAGAAACACAAAATATTTTTGATTTTAAGATGTTATATTTTTTTGGATTTTTTGAAAATTGAGTGAAAAAGAAAATAAAAATATCAAAATTCTTAATGAGAATTTCCAGGAATCATGCAATGTTAGTCTAAAGCTTTAGTCTAAAAAGATTAGACATGGCTAGCCAAGCTTCAGCAGGACATTACATTCAAGAGCTAAATTGATGAGAATCAATCAGCTTTGGTGATGATGAAAACATCATCTGAAACTCTAGATTTCATTCTTAAGAACTCTGAAGAACAAAATAAAATAAAATAACCTAATCTAAGCAACAAGATGAACCGTCAGTTGTCCAAACTCGAACAATCCCCGGCAACGGCACCAAAAACTTGGTGTTGTTGCCGGATCAAAACTTGACACTGTTATTGCAGGGAACAAATGCGAAATTGTAGTTAGGACATTTAATTCCCCGGCAACGGCGCCAAAAACTTGGTGCACGAAATTGTGATCATCAATGGCGCCATCAACATGGTACGCTCAATTGCAATCTCAACTCTTTATCACAACTTCGCACAACTAACCAGCAAGTGCACTAGGTCGTCCAAGTAATAAACCTTACGCGAGTAAGGGTCGATCCCACGGAGATTGTTGGTATGAAGCAAGCTATGGTCATCTTGTAAATCTCAGTCAGGTGGATTCAAATGGTTATGGAGGATTAATGATTAAAAGATGAATAAAACATAAAATAAAGATAGAGATACTTATGTAATTCATTAGTGAGAATTTCAGATAAGCGTATGGAGATGCTTTGTCCCTTCTGTCTCTCTGCTTTCCTACTGTCTTCATCCAATCCTTCTTACTCCTTTCCATGGCAAGCTGTATGTTGGGCATCACAGTTGTCAATGGCTACAGTCTCGTCCTCTCAGTGAAAATGTTCAACGCGCTCTGTCACAGCACGACTATTCATCTGTCGGTTCTCGATCATGTCGGAATAGAATCCAGTGATTCTTTTGCGTCTGTCTCTAACGCCCCACAATCGCGAGTTTGAAGCTCGTCACAGTCATTCAATCCCTGAATCCTACTCAGAATACCACAGACAAGGTTTAGACCTTCCGGATTCTCAAGAATGGCCGCCAATGGATTCTAGCTTATACCACGAAGATTCTGATTAAGGAATCCAAGAGATATCCACTCAAGCCTTGTTTGCATGTAGAACGAAAGTGGTTGTCAGGCACGCGTTCATAAGTGAGAATGATGATGAGCGTCACATAATCATCACATTCATCAAGTTCTTGAGTGCGAATGAATATCTTAAAACAAGAATAAGCTGAATTGAATAGAAAATAGTAGTAATTGCATTGATACTCGAGGTACATCAGAGCTCCACACCTTAATCTATGGTGTGTAGAAACTCTACCATTGAAAATACATAAGAACAAGGTCTAGGCATGTGATGAGCGGATAATTTATACGCTTTTTGGCATTGGTTTTAGGTAGTTTTTAGTAAGTTTAAGCTACTTTTAGGGATGTTTTCATTAGTTTTTATGTTAAATTCACATTTCTAGACTTTACTATGAGTTTGTGTGTTTTTTTGTGATTTTAGGTAATTTCTGGCTGAAATTGAGGGACTTGAGCAAAACTCTGAAAAAGGCTGACAAAAGGACTGCTGATGCTGTTGGAATCTGACCTCCCTGCACTCGAAATGGATTTTCTGGAGCTACAGAACTCCAAATGGTGCGCTCTCAATGGCGTTGGAAAGTAGACATCTAGAGCTTTCCAGCAATATATAATAGTTTATACTTTATTCGGAAATTGACACGTAACTTGGCGTTGAACGCCAAGTACATGCTGCTGTCTAGAGTTAAACGCCAGAAACACGTCATGATCGGAGTTGAACGCCCAAAACACGTTATAACTTGGCGTTCAACTCCAATAAAAGCCTCAGCTCGTGGATAGACCAAGCTCAGCCCAAACATACACCAAGTGGGCCCCGGAAGTGGATTTATGCATCAATTACTTACTCATGTAAACCCTAGTAGCTAGTTTATTATAAATAGGACTTTTTACTAGTGTATTAGACATCTCTGGACGCCTAGTCCTTAGACCATGGGGGCTGGCCATTCGGCCATGCCTGAACCTTTCACTTATGTATTTTCAACGGTGGAGTTTCTACACACCATAGATTAAGGGTGTGGAGCTCTGCTGTACCTCAAGTTTCAATACAATTACTATTACTTTCTATTCAATTCTCTTTTATTCTTATTCCGAGATATACGTTGCACTTCAACTTGATGAATGTGATGATCCATGACACTCATCATCATTCTCACCTATGAACACACGTGACTGACAACCACTTCCGTTCTACTTTAGGCCGGGCGCATATCTCTTAGATTCCTTAATCAGAATCTTCGTGGTATAAGCTAGAATTGATGGCGGCATTCATGAGAATCCGGAAAGTCTGAACCTTGTCTATGGTATTCCGAGTAGGATTCTGGTAATGAATGACTGTGACGAGCTTCAAACTCCTGAAGGCTGGGCGTGATGACAAACGCAAAAGAATCAATGGATTCTACTCCAACCTGATTGAGAATCGACAGATGATTAGCCGTGCTGTGACAGAGCATTTGGACCATTTTCACTGAGAGGATGGGATGTAGCCATTGTCAAGGGTGATGCCTCCAGACGATTAGCCGTGCAGTGACAGCGCATAGGACCATTTTCCCGAGAGGATTAAAAGTAGCCATTGATGATGGTGATGCCCTACATACAGCTTGCCATGGAAAGGAGTAAGAAGGATTGGATGAATGTAATAAAAAAGTAGAGATACGAGAGGAGTACAACATCTCCATACGCCTATCTGAAATTCCCACTACTGATTTACATAAGTATTTCTATCCCTTTTTATTTTTTATTTATTATTAATTTTCGAAACCCAAAACCATTTAATCTGCCTAACTGAGATTTACAAGGTAACCATAGCTTGCTTCATACCAACAATCTCTGTGGGATCGACCCTTACTCACGTAAGGTATTACTTGGATGACCCAGTACACTTGCTGGTTAAGTTGAACGGAGTTGTGGAAAGAAATTGCTGAGTTAGTTTTTTTTGGCACATGCCAAAGAGCCATTATTGTTGATCACAATTTTGTCCACCAGCATGGCCGAGAGGCCAGCCCCCATGATCTAAGAACTAGGCATCCAAAGATTCCCCAAAGATCTAAGTGATCCAAAGATGAAAATACAATAGCTAAAGGTCCTATTTATAGAGAACTAGTAACTTAGGGTTTACAAAAATGAGTAAATGACATAAAAATCTACTTCCGGGCCCACTTGGTGTGTGCTTGGGCTGAGCATTGAAGCTTCTATGTGTAGAGACTTTTCTTGGAGTTAAACGCCAGCTTTTGTGCCAGTTTGGGCGTTTAACTCCCACTTCTGTGCCAGTTCCGGCGTTAGACGCCGGGCAGTCTTAAGCTGATTTGGAACGCCTGTTTGGGCCATCAAATCTCGGGCAAAGTATGAACTATTATATATTTCTGAAAAGCCCAGGATGTCTACTTTCCAACGCAATTGAGAGCATGCCAATTAGACTTCTGTAGCTCCAGAAAATCCACTTCGAATGTAGGGAAGTCAGAATCCAACAGCATCCGCAGTCCTTTTTCAGCCTCTGAATCAGATTTTTGCTCAGATCCCTCAATTTCAGCCAGAAAATACCTGAAATCACAGAAAAATACACAAACTCATAGTAAAGTCTAGAAAAAGTGAATTTTAAATAAAAACTAATAAAAATATAATAAAAACTAACTAAAACATATTAAAAACATACTAAAAACAATGCCAAAAAGCGTATAAATTATCCGCTCATCAATGGGATGTAGCCATTGACAACAGTGATGCCCTACATACAGCTTGCCATGGAAAGGAGTAAGAAGGATTGGATGAAGGCAGTAGGAAAGCAGAGATTCAGAAGGAGCACAGCATCTTCATACGCCTATCTGAAATTCCCATCGATGATCTACATAAGTATTTCTATCTTTATTTTCAGTTTATTTACTATTATTATTCAAAAACTCTATCACCATTTATTATCCGCCTGACTGAGATTTACAAGATGACCATAGCTTGCTTCATACCAACAATCTCTATGGGATCGACCCTTACTCATGTAAAGTTTATTACATGGACGACCCAGTACACTTGTTGGTTAGTTGAGCGAAGTTGTGAAATTATGTTTAGACCATGGTATTGAGCACCAAGTTTTTGGGGCCAATACTGGGGAATCAATTTCGAACAACAATTTAAGTATGAATCACAATTTCGTCCACCAGCAGTCCCCGCGGGGATCCCCGCCTCTTGAGAATTTTTAACACCCCTATTTATTTCTTTCTTGTTGCCTACACTCCAGAACCCAGGAACGTCAAGGACTCGAGTCAATGGTATCCCCAAACAATTTTTTAATAATAATAGAATTTTAAAAGTATTTATTTAATATAAGAACATGGGTTAAAAGAAAAAATTTGAAAATTTGTATTATTTAGATTTGTTTCGGCCTGGCCCAAACTGAATGAAAGCCGGCCCGACCCGGGTACCACCCGACTCAAATGGTTAGGAGCAAGGCGCCCGTTTGCCAACCCGAACACGCGTCCCTGACAGCTTCGCTACAGCTGTGTAGGGAAGGTCTCGAAGGGGGTGGGCCTGTCCTTGCAGGGCCCACCTCTGACACGGTATAAATGGGGAAGGATCTACCCTTCCCCCAAGGTACGTCATATACTGCTTTATCCCCTTTTTCGCCTGCACATTCGACTGACTTGAGCGTCGGAGTGTCATTGCAGGTGACACCCCCTCCTCCTCATCGAGAGCTCGGAACGTCGGTTTCCCTCTTTCACCCTTGCGACCCATCTCCAGGCCGCGCCCCACCTGTCCATACGAGGATCACTCTGAACCGTCCGATACCTGACCTACCGAACATTGGTGCCGTCTGTGGGGACGCTTGAATGGAGATCGTACCAGGTCCAGGGGACCAAGGCCGCCAGGTGGGTCTCGAGGGGGCAGCCTCCGTTGCCTCCCCCCGCGAGCGGTTAAGATCCCCTCCACGACGAACCGAACCACAATCAAGAGCCCATGAAAGACGCCCCTTCGGGGGAACGGGTAGCGACAGCTCTAGGATAATACAAGATACCGATGCAGCGGCCTGACGAGGACAAGACAACATTCATAACACCGAAAGGAATCTACTGCTACAAGGTGATGCCCTTCGGCTTGAAAAATGCGGGGGCCACATACCAGAGACTGATGAACAAGATATTCAGCGATCTCATAGGCAAGATGGTAGAAGTCTATGTAGACGACATAGTCGCTAAGACTACCCGACCAGATGATCTCCTGGGCGACCTGAGAAACGTGTTCGCGTCCCTTCGACAAAACAGCATGAGGCTCAACCCGCTCAAATGTGCCTTTGCCATGGAGGCCGGAAAATTCTTGGGATTCATGATCACTCAAAGGGGGGTAGAAGCCAATCCCGAAAAATGCCAAGCAATACTACAGATGAAAAGCCCAGGATGTATCAAAGACATCCAGAGGTTGGCAGGAAGACTCACCGGGCTATCCCGCTTCCTCGGAGCGTCGGTAGAAAAAGCCTTTCCCTTTTTCAATCTAATGAGGAAAGGAATAGCGTTCGAATGGACCCCTACGTACGAAGAAGAATTCAAACACTTCAAAGAGATCCTGGAAGCACCCCTGTACTCGGGAGGCCCAAAGGCGGGGAACTGCTTTACCTATACTTGGCCATAACAGAAGGGGCGCTCGCAGCAGTCTTGGTACGGGAAGAAGGAAAGGCCCAACAGCCAATCTACTTCGTGAGTAGAGCACTACAAGGAGCAAAAACGAGGTATAGCAAACTAGAGAAACTGGCACTGGCGCTCTTGACCTCTTCCCGCAGACTAAAGCAATACTTCTAAGGCCACCAGATCGTTGTGAGAACAGATCAAGGAATCCGCCAGGTACTTCAAAAACCCGACCTAGCGGGAAGAATGATAACTTGGGCCATCGAACTCTCCCAATACGACCTACAGTATGAGCCCCGGCACGTAATCAAGGCACAGGCAATGGCCGACTTTCTGGTAGAAGTAACGGGAGACCCCACCGAGGAACCGGGCACGCGGTGGAGACTCCACGTGGACAGAGCATCTAACCAAAAGTCTGGAGGAGCCGGGGTGATCTTGGAAAGTCCTGCCGGGGTCGTATACGAGCAATCGATCAAATTTAAGTTCCCAGTATCAAACAACCAAGCGGAATACGAGGCCCTCCTAGGGGGCTTGACCTTAGCTCGTGAAGTCGAAGTAACAAGGCTTGAGGTGTGCAGCGACTCGCAGGTCGTCACCTCGCAGGTAAACGGAAGCTACCAGGCCAGAGACTCGTTGCTACAAAAGTACCTGGAAAAGGTTAAAGAATTGAGTAGCAAGTTCGAGGAGATCACAATCCAACATGTCCCGAGGGAAAGAAACACACGAGCGGATCTCCTATCCAATTTAGCAAGCACAAAACTAGGAGTAGGCAACCGATCTCTCATCCAAGGCATGCTAAAGGAACCGGCAGTTACCCTCCACCTGAAAAAGGCAAACCCCTCTTGGTTGGACCCAATCGTCGACTTCCTCAAAAGTGGCAGACTCCCTGACGACGAGAAAGCAGCCAAAGCGTTGAAAATGGAGGCAGCCAAGTACACAACCATACAAGGACAACTTTTCAAAAAGGGACTTAGTCAGCCCCTATTGAAGTGCCTACATCCCGAGCAAACGGACTACGTGCTCAGGGAGGTCCATGAAAGATATTGCGGCCACCATATCGGGGGCAAAGCCCTAGCAAGAAAACTCATCCGAGCTGGATACTACTGGCCATCAATGATGAAAGACTCCAAGGAATTTGTGAAAAAATGCACCAAGTGTCAATAGAACGCCAATTTTCACAGAGCACCAGCTTCCGAACTAAGCCTACTCACGTCCTCCCGACCCTTCGCCCAATGAGGAGTCGACCTCCTTGGACCTTTCCCGGTTGGCCCAGGGCAAGTCAAATACTTCATAGTCGCCATCGACTACTACACCAAGTAAATAGAGGCCGAAGCGCTAGCCAGCTATCCTCAGCCAATTGTAGAAAGTTCATGTGGAGGCAGATGATAACTCGATTCGGCATCCCAGAAGTTGTCGACTCAGACAACGGAACGCAGTTCACTAACAAGAAGTTCATAGAATTCCTCAACAGCCTGGGTATAAAACAGAAGTTCTCTTCAGTAGAGCACCCCCAAACAAATGGACAGGTCGAGTCCGTAAATAGGGTGATCTTACAAGGCCTCAAAAAGCGGCTGGGTGACAAGAAAGGTGCATGGGCTGACGAACTCGCTTCAGTTCTTTGGTCTTACCGTACAACCGAGCAGTCCACCACGGAAGAAACCCCCTTCCGCCTGACGTACGGAGTAGACGCAATGATACCCGTAGAAATTGGCGAGTCGAGTCCGCGACTACTTCTGAAGGGAGTGGAAGAAGCGGTGGAGAAAGACCTGGTAGATGAGGCAAGGGAGATGGCCCACTTGACAGAAGTAGCGCTAAAGCAAAGTATAGCCCTGCGTTATAACGCCAAAGTGCTCAAGAGCGAGTTTGAAAAAGATGACCTGGTCCTGCGATGCAACGACATAGGGCTCGCGACCCAAGGGGAAGGAAAGCTCGCGGCAAACTGGGAAGGACCCTACAGGGTCAGAGAGGTGCTCGGAAAAGGAGCATACAAACTGGAGAAGCTCGATGGCAGGGAGATACCGAGAACTTGGAACGCAGGTAACCTGAGAAGATTTTATTCCTAGCTCGAGCACGCCGGCTAGGCGGTTCGACGATTTTAGTGATTCACTGTCGTTTAAACACTTACTATGAATATACCTCTGTTTAACTGCCGATTAATGTTCACTTAACAAATTTGTTTTTCCATCTTTGTTACGCACCCTACCACAATACGTCCCTCATAACGAACAATAAGCGGGACAACAACACGGTACCCCAAGACTGATCACCCCGGAAGCCAATCAAGTTAAAAAGCCATAATAAACGGCCATGATAGCAATAAAGGCACAACGTGGCCTCGCCAAAGATACCAACATAACGGTAAACGAATAAACGAACAACGAGCAAACGGAAATGACATACTACTATATAAAATAAAAAGTATATATCCACAAACCGACCAAACAGCCAACAAAGTATGACAAAAGTTTCAAAAGTTCTACAACAAAGCCATAAAAAACACAAGGCAAAAGAGATCATTTCCTAGGCATATTGACAATCTTGCCATCCTTAATCGTCTTGAAGATGCCGATCGCCGACTTGTCGAAATCCGGAGCAACGATCTTCACCTGAGCCTTAAGAGCTTCTTCGGTCATGAAGATCGCACTCTTTTCTTGCTCTTTAACCTCCTTGTGCTTCTTCTTGAGTTCCTCAGACTCGTCTCGAGCAGTCTTAGCAGCAGTAACCGCTATATCTCACTCCTTTTCCAAGGCGACCACCCGACTTTGCACAGCACTCAGCTGGCTCTTCAGGGTCATCTCCCGCTCGGTCAGACGAGACACGGAGGCATCAGCAGTCTTCAACTTCTCTTTAACAGACGCGGCCTTCTCCTCGGCAGTCTTAAGCTTATCCTTCACTTCGGTCAGCTGTTCCTGGATTGTTTCAACTTGAGCCTTGAGCTTATTGTTGGCCGTGGCAGCAGCCTCGAATTTCCGACGAAGCGACGCCATACCCGACAACTCGAACTCAGCTTTCCGAGCTATGGCTGCGCCGCGGAGAAGGTGTGATACATCCACCGTGCCTGCCCGCAAGGTCGGTACCATGAAAGTGTTCCTCCGTGCTGGGTAGTAATTGGGAATCTATAAACGACCCGGCATCGAAGTTTCTCTCCATCACGGTAAGGACCCCTTCAGGATTGGAATGCGACCTTTGCCTCTTTGGGGGTAGGAATGACCCTCAAGTCATCATCCTCAGCCTGTTGAGCGGAAGACGAGTGCCCGGTACCGGCCACTTCCTCAAGAATGGGGGAATCACGCGTCACACTGACTTGTTTGTCCGACATGATGATGTCCAGAGGTTTGGGCGCCGCTTGTTCCCCCTCGTTCCCAGAAGGAATCACCGGTTGCTCCTTGGCCTTCTCCCCATCACTTTCTGCCAAGAAAGTCTTGACCAGGTTTTCAAGGCCGGTCACCTCGGCAGACATCCCCACTACAACAACAAACGAACAAGTGAATCAGTAGTCAGCAAACCAAAAGCAAAAGAAGCAACCATGCAAAAAATAACGCGACATTAAAGACTCACTGATGAGCGGATAATTTATACGCTTTTTGGCATTGTTTTTAGTATGTTTTTGGTATAATCTAGTTAGTTTTTAGTATATTTTTATTAGTTTTTAGTTAAAATTTACTTTTCTGGACTTTACTATGAGTTTGTATGTTTTTCTGTGATTTCAGGTATTTTCTGGCTGAAATTGAGGGTCCTGAGCAAAAATCTGATTCAGAGACTGAAAAGGACTGCAGATGCTGTTGGATTCTAACCTCCCTGCACTCGAAGTGGATTTTCTGGAGCTACAGAAGCCCAATTGGCGCGCTCTCAACGGCGTTGGAAAGTAGACATCCTGGGCTTTCCAGCAATATATGATAGTCCATACTTTGCCCGAGATTTGATGGCCCAAACCGGTGTGGCAAATCAGCCTTAGAAATTCCAGCGTTTAACGCTGGAACTGGCATAAAACTTGGAGTTAAACGCCCAAACTGGCATAAAAGCTGACGTTTAACTCCAGAAAAGGTCTCTACACGAAAATGTATCAATGCTCAGCCCAAGCACACACCAAGTGGACCCAGAAGTGGATTTTTACGTCATTTACTCATTTCTGTATACCCTAGGTTACTAGTTTACTATTAATAAGATCTTTTGACATTGTATCTGTACCTCATGACACTTTACACGTTTCTTTGTGTACTTTCCATGGCATGAGTCTCTAAACCCCATGGTTGGGGGTGAGGAGCTCTGCTGTGTCTTGATGGATTAATGCAATTACTACTGTTTTTCATTCAATCATGCTTGCTTCCATTCTAAGATATCACTTGTTCTTAAATCGGATGAATGTGATGATCCGTGACAATCATCATCATTCTCAACTATGAACGTGTGCCTGACAACCACCTCCGTTCTACCTTAGATTAAGTAGATATCTCTTGGATTCTTTAATCGGAATCTTCGTGGTATAAGCTAGAACTGATGGCGGCATTCAAGAGAATCCGGAAGGTCTAAACCTTGTCTGTGGTATTCTGAGTAGGATTTAATGATTGAATGACTGTGACGAGCTTCAAACTCCTGAAGGCGGGGCGTTAGTGACAGATGCAAAAGAATCACTGGATTCTATTCCGGCCTGATTGAGAACCGACAGATGGATAGCCGTGCCGTGACAGGGTGCGTTGAACATTTCCACTGAGAGGATGGGAGGTAGCCATTGACAACGGTGAAACCCTAAATACAGCTTGCCATGGAAGGAGCCTTGCGTGTTTGAAGAAGAAGACAGTAGGAAAGCAGAGGTTCAGAAGACAGAGCATCTCCAAAACCTAAACCTATTCTCCATCACTGCAATTCAAGTACCTGTTTTATGTTCTTTTGCTTTTTACAATCAATCCTGATAATTTCTGATATCCTGACTAAGATTTACAAGATAACCATAGCTTGCTTCAAGCCGACAATCTCCGTGGGATCGACCCTTACTCACGTAAGGTATTACTTGGACGACCCAGTGCACTTGCTGGTTAGTTGTGCGGAGTTGCAAAAGTGTGATTGCAATTTCGTGCACCAAGTTTTTGGCGCCGTTGCCGGGGATTGTTCGAGTTTGGACAACTGACGGCTTATCTTGTTGCTTAGATTAGGACTGTTTATTTTTGCTGGTTTAGAGTCTAGTTCTTATTTTAAGTTTGGTGTCAATTGCATGCTTTTGTTTTCTTTTAGTTTTTCGATTTTGCATGTCCTTAGTCTCTTTTTGATCTATAAAAATTCTAAGTTTGGTGTCCTTTTTGTGTTTTTCCCTTAAAAATTTTCGAAAATTAGTGTTTGAATTTCTAAAAGTTTTAAGTTTGGTGTCATTTTGTTGTTTTTCTCTTTCCTCTTTTCAAAAATCAAATCTTTTTCATAAAAATTTTTCAATCATATCTTTCTAATTGCTCTTTTCAAAATCTTTTTAATTAACTAATTGATTCAGTTCTCAATTTGCTTTGATCTTATTTTCTTTTTGATTTTCGAATTTTTATCTTAATTTCCTTTTATTTTATTTTATTTTTTTCGTTTAATTCAAAAAAAAAACAAAATATTTTATCTATTTGCAATCCATATCATTTTCCTTTATCCATTATGGACCTAAGTGGAATTGATCAGTCCAGAAGGACTCTGGGGTCATATGCTAACCCCATTACAGCTGCATGTGGGAGTAGCATCTGTACACCTCCCATCAAAGCAAGCAGCTTTGAGCTAAATCCTCAACTCATTATCATAGTGCAGCAAAATTACCAGTATTCCGGTCTTCCACAGGAAGAGCCTACTGAGTTTCTGGCACAATTCTTACAAATTGCTGACACAGTACATGATAAAGAGGTAGATCAGGATGTCTATAGACTATTACTGTTTCCATTTGCTGTAAAAGATCAAGCTAAAAGGTGGTTAAATAACCAACCTACAGCAAGCATAAAGACATGAAAACAGTTATCAGACAAATTCCTGAATCACTTTTACCCTCCAAAGAGGATGACACAGCTAAGGCTGGACATCCAAGGCTTTAAACAAGAGGATAATGAATCCATTTACAATGCCTGGGAGAGGTATAGAGGTATGCTAAGAAAATGTCCCTCTGAAATGTTTTCAGAGTGGGTACAGTTAGACATCTTCTACTATGGGCTTACAGAAAAAGCTCAGATGTCTTTAGACCACTCAGCTGGTGGATCTATCCACATGAGGAAGACAATTGAAGAAGCTCAAGAGCTTATAGACACGGTTGCTAGAAACCAATATTTGTACTCTAGCAATGAGTTCTCTCCAAAAGAGGAAGCCATGACAATAGTCACTGATCCTAATCCTCAAGAACAGATGATTGAGCTTAATCAACAATTGCTCCTGATGACAGAACAGTTAGCAGAATTTAAAGAAATGCTCCATGAAACTAAAGTTACTAACAAGAACATAGAACTACAGTTGAATCAAGCAAAACAGCAAATATCTAAACAGATAACAGAGGAGTGTCAAGCAGTTCAACTGAGGAGTGGGAAGACACTGAATAACACTGCTCAAAGTAGCAAAAAGCCAAACAAGGAACAATTGACAGGGGATAACCAAACCACTGTTCAAAATCCCTCTGAGGACAGTAAGAGCCCAGAGAGGAATGTTATTGGCGTTCAAACGCCAGAAAGGGAGGGAAAGCTGGCGTTAAACGCCCATTCTCTGCCCAGTTCTGGCGTTCAAACGCCAGAAAAGGGGGAAAAGTTGGCGTTAAACGCCCATTTTCCACCCAATCCTGGCGTTCAGACGCTAAGGGAGGATCAGACACCTGAGAGTGCTGACAGTAACCCCTCTAACAAGGCTTCTTCAACCACTTATGTAAGGAATAAACCTGCAGCATCTAAGGTTGAAGAATATAAAGCCAAGATGCCTTATCCTCAAAAACTCCGCCAAGCGGAACAGGATAAGCAATTTGCCCGCTTTGCAGACTATCTAAGGACTCTTGAAATAAAGATTCCGTTTGCAGAAGTACTTGAGCAAATACCTTCTTATGCTAAATTCATGAAAGAAATCTTAAGTCATAAGAAGGATTGGAGAGAAACTGAAAAAGTGTTTCTCACTGAAGAATGCAGTGCAGTCATTCTAAAAAGCTTACCAGAAAAGCTTCAAGATCCAGGAAGCTTTATGATACCATGCACATTAGAAGGTGCTTGCACCAAGACAGCCCTATGTGATCTTGGAGCAAGCATCAATCTAATACCTGCATCCACTATCAGAAAGCTTGGGTTGACTGGAAAAGTCAAACCAACCCGGATATGCCTCCAACTTGCTGATGGCTCCATTAAATATCCATCAGGCATAATAGAGGATATGATTGTCAAGGTTGGGCCATTTGCCTTTCCAACTGACTTTGTAGTGCTGGAAATGGAGGAGCACAAGAGTGCAACTCTCATTCTAGGAAGACCTTTCCTAGCAACTGGACGAACTCTCATTGATGTACAAAAAGGGGAAGTGACCCTGAGAGTCAATGAGGATGAGTTCAAGTTGAATGCTGTAAAAGCTATGCAGCATCCAGACACACCAAATGACTGCATGGGCGCTGACATTATTGACTCTCTGGTAGAAGAGATCAATATGACTGAAAGCCTAGAATCAGAGCTTGAGGACATCTTCAAAGATGCTCAACCCAATCAAGAAGAATCAGTGGAAACAAAGGAATTTTCGAAAATTCCTCAGGAGGGGGATAAGCCTCCCAAACCTGAACTCAAACCACTACCACCATCCCTGAAGTATGCGTTTCTGGGAGAGGGTGACACTTTTCCAGTGATTATAAGCTCTGCTTTAAATCCACAGGAAGAGGAAGCACTGATTCAAGTGCTAAGGACACACAAGACAGCTCTTGGGTGGTCCATAAGTGATCTCAAGGGCATTAGCCCAGCTAGATGCATGCACAAGATCCTGTTGGAGGATAATGCCAAACCAGTGGTTCAACCACAAAGGAGGCTAAATCCAGCCATGAAGGAGGTGGTGCAGAAAGAGGTCACTAAATTACTAGAGGCTGTGATTATTTATCATATTTCTGATAGCCCCTGGGTGAGCCCTATCCAAGTTGTCCCCAAAAAGGGAGGCATGACAGTGGTTCATAATGAAAAAAATAAACTGGTTCCTACAAGAACAGTCACAGGATGGCGTATGTGTATTGACTACAGAAGGCTCAATACAGCCACCAGAAAGGATCATTTTCCTTTACCATTCATAGACCAAATGCTAGAAAGACTAGCTGGTCATGATTATTACTGCTTTTTGGATGGCTATTCAGGCTACAACCAAATTGCAGTAGACCCTCAGGACCAAGAGAAAACAGCATTTACTTGCCCTTCTGGCGTGTTTGCCTACAGAAGGATGCCTTTTGGTCTGTGCAATGCACCTGCAACCTTTCAAAGGTGCATGCTCTCTATCTTCTCAGATATGGTAGAGAAATTCCTGGAAGTCTTCATGGATGACTTCTCAGTATATGGAGACTCATTCAGCTCCTGTCTTAATCACCTAGCACTTGTCCTGAAAAGGTGCCAAGAGACTAACCTGGTTTTAAACTGGGAGAAATGTCACTTCATGGTGACTGAAGGAATTGTCCTTGGGCACAAAATTTCAAGCAAGGGAATAGAGGTGGATAAGGCAAAGGTAGAGGTAATTGAAAAATTACCACCACCTGCCAATGTTAAAGCAATCAGAAGCTTTCTGGGGCATGCAGGATTCTACAGAAGGTTCATAAAGGATTTTTTGAAAATTGCAAAACCTTTGAGTAACCTGCTAGCTGCTGACACACCATTTGTGTTTGACACACAGTGTCTGCAGGCATTTGAGACCCTGAAAGCTAAGCTGGTCACAGCACCAGTCATCTCTGCACCAGATTGGACATTGTCATTTGAACTAATGTGTGATGCCAGTGACCATGCCATTGGTGCAGTGTTGGGACAGAGGCATAACAAGCTTCTGCACATCATTTATTATGCCAGCCGTGTTCTAAATGATGCACAGAAGAATTACACAACCACAGAAAAAGAGTTACTTGCAGTGGTCTATGCCATTGACAAGTTTAGATCCTATCTAGTGGGATCCAAAGTGGTTGTGTACACTGACCATGCTGCTCTTAAATACTTACTCACAAAGCAGGATTCAAAACCCAAACTTATAAGATGGGTGTTGCTTCTGCAAGAGTTTGATATAGAAATAAGAGACAGAAAAGGGACAGAGAACCAAATAGCTGATCATCTGTCCCGAATAGAACCAGTAGCTGGGGCGTCCCTCCCCTCTACTGAGATCTCTGAGACCTTCCCAGATGAGCAACTCTTTGCCATTTAGGAAGCTCCATGGTTTGCAGATATTGCAAACTATAAAGCTGTGAGGTTCATACCCCAGGAGTACAGCAGAGTGCAAAGAAAGAAATTAATTTCAGATGCCAAGTACTACCTCTGGGATGAACCATATCTCTTTAAGAGATGTGCAGACGGAATGATCCGCAGATGTGTATCCAGAGAAGAAGCACAAAAGATCCTATGGCATTGCCATGGATCACAGTATGGAGGACATTTTGGAAGTGAGCGAACAGCCACTAAAGTCCTCCAATGTGGCTTCTACTGGCCTACTCTCTATAAAGATTCCCGAGAGTTTGTGCGTAACTGTGACAGTTGCCAAAGAGCTGGTAACTTGCCTCACGGATATGCCATGCCTCAACAAGGGATATTAGAGATAGAATTGTTTGATGTATGGGGCATTGACTTCATGGGTCCATTCCCACCATCATACTCAAACACTTACATTCTGGTGGCAGTGAACTATGTATCTAAGTGGGTAAAAGCAATTGCTACACCCACTAATGATACCAAGACCGTGCTAAAATTCCTCCAGAAACACATCTTCAGCAGGTTTGGTGTTCCCAGAGTACTAATCAGTGACGGGGGCACTCATTTCTACAATAGACAGCTATACTCTGCTATGGTTAGATATGGGATTAGCCACAAAGTGGCAACTCCGTATCATCCACAGACAAATGGGCAAGCTGAAGTCTCTAACAGAGAGCTAAAAAGAATCCTGGAACGGACTGTGATAGCCCGAAGAAAGGATTGGGCAAAGATCTTGGATGATGCTCTGTGGGCATACAGAACAGCATTCAAGACTCCTATAGGAACCTCTCCATACCAACTGGTATATGGGAAGGCCTGTCATCTGCCCGTGGAACTGGAACATAAAGCCTACTGGGCAACCAGATTCCTAAACATGGATGCTCAGTTAGCTGGTGAAAAAAGATTGCTCCAGCTAAATGAACTAGAGGAGTTCAGACTCAATGCCTTTGAAAATGCAAAAATTTATAAGGAAAAGGCAAAGAAGTGGCATGACAAGAAGTTGTCAACCAGAGTCTTTGAGCCAGGACAAAAAGTTTTGCTCTTCAACTCTAGGCTCAAATTATTTCCAGGAAAACTCAAATCCCGGTGGAGGGGTCCGTATGTGATTACAGGAGTATCACCATATGGATATGTTGAGCTTCAGGATATTGATTCTGACAAAAAGTTCATTGTTAATGGACAGAGAATCAAGCATTATCTTGAAGGCAATTTTGAGCAGGAATGCTCAAAACTGAGATTTGAGTGATTCTCAGTAAAGAAGCGCTTGTTGGGAGGCAACCCAGTCATTAGGAGGTTATATGATTTGTTCTTACAGAGGCAAGTATCAAAAATGAAGGAATTCACAGAGTTACAGAAGGATTCAGCTCAAAAAGCAGAGAAAAAGAGCTTACTGGCGAAAAAATGCCAGTAATGGGCATTTTGGGCGTTAAACGCCAGAATGGGTACCATTCTGGGCGTTTAACGCCAGGAATGGTGCCATTTTGGGCGTTAAACGCCAGAATGGGCACCATTCTGGGCGTTTAACGCCTGGTGTGCAGCATCCTGGGCGTTTAGAAAAACGCCCAGTGATAAAGGAATTCTGGCGTTTAACGCCAGCCAGGGCACCTGGCTGGGCGTTAAACGCCCAAAAGGGGCAACAAATGGGCGTTAAACGCCAGAATGGGTGCCATTCTGGGCGTCTAACGCCAGAAAGGTGGGGGGACCACAATTTTGTTTTCAAATCAAATTTTTTTCAAACTTTCCTTTTCTTACCCATACTTTTCTACAAAAACACATTTCAATCTCTCATCATTCACTTTCAAATCTTCAAAAATCTAAAATCATTCTTCAAATCTCTCAAATCATTCCCAAATTTTGTTCAAAAAACTCACTCTTTTCTCAATTTCTTTCCATATCTTCTCAAATCTCCTTTCAAATTTTTCTTTTTTTTCGAAATCTCTCCTCCCCACTTTATAAATACACGTTTGACCCTCCCTCATTCCACCACACCATTCAAATTTACTCTTCCTCTCTCTCTCTTCTTTCCTTTCTTTTGCTTGAGGACAAGCAAACCTCTAAGTTTGGTGTGCTTTTCCGTGATCACTAAGCCAAGATTCATCAAGATCATGGCTCCTAAAGGAAAACAAACCAATTTAAGAGGAAAGAAAGAGAATAATCCAAAGAATCTTTGGAATCAAGAGAAGTTCTTAACCAAAGAACATGAAGACCATTATCACAAAATAATGGGTCTGAGGTCAGTGATCCCGGAAGTAAAATTTGATCTGAAAGAAGATGAGTGTCCGGGGATCCAAGAGCAAATTCGAAACAGAGGATGGGAAGTTCTAACCAATCCTGAAATAAAGGTTGGAAGGAATATGATTCAGGAATTCTACTCAAATCTGTGGCTAACAGATAAGCAGAGAATGACTGGAACTGCTTACCATACCTACAGAACCATGGTCAGAGGGAAAGTTATGTACTTCCATCTGGACAAAATAAGGGAAATCTTCAAATTACCTCAACTGCAAGATGATCTTGAATCCTTTAATAGGAGAATGGTGAGAGCAGATAAAGGGTTGGATCAAGTTCTAGAGGACATATGCCTCCCTGGAACTAAGTGGATAACCAATTCTAAGGGTGTCCCAAACCAACTCAAGAGGGGAGACCTCAAACCAATTGCAAGAGGTTGGCTAGACTTTATTGGGCGTTCCATATTGCCCACTAGCAACCGTTCTGAGGTCACTATCAAGAGAGCAGTGATGATTCATTGCATTATGCTTGGAAAAGAAGTGGAGGTTCATCATGTGATTGCTTGTGAGATCTACACAATTGCAAATAAAAATTCCACTGAAGCCAAATTGGCTTACCCAAGCTTGATCTCCTTGCTCTGTAAAGAGGCTGGGGTAAAGATGGGAGTAGATGAATTCATACCCATTGAACATCCAATCACCAAGAAGTCAATGGAAGGACAAATGCAAGACAACTCTATCAAAAGGAGGGCGCAGGAGTTCCTCCCTGAATTTCCTAAAATTGACTACTGGACCAGCCTAGAAGCATCTATCAACAAGTTGCAAGAGACTATGGAGCAACTGAAGGAAGAACAGCAGAATCAGAACTGCATGCTCTGCAAATTGCTGAAGGAACAAGAGAAGCAGGGGCGTGAACTCCAAGAGTTGAAACGCCAAAAGCTCTCCTCTCAAGCTGAGGGAGCATCTACTTCTCAAAATCAAGGTTGTTGAGTCCTAACTCTGTGAAAACCTCTATCATTAGGAGCCTATTTTTAATTTTTGTTTTCTATTTTTATTTTCTAGTCTAATCTTATATCTATTTTTGAGTCTTGTTTTTAATTCATAATTAATAGAATTTAAAATTCATGTCTTAAAGCTATGAATGTCCTATGAATCCATCACCTCTCTTAAATGAAAAATGCTTTAATCACAAAAGAACAAGAAGTACAGGATTTCGAAATTTATCCTTGAAACTAGTTGAATTAGTTTGATGTGGTGACAATTATTTTTGTTTTCCGAATGAATGCTTGAACAGTGCATATGTCTCTTGAATTTGTTGTTTTGAGAATGTTAAAATTGTTGGCTCTTGAAAGAATGAAGAAAAAGAGAACTGTTATTGAGGATCTAAAAAAATCATTAGATTGATTCTTGAAGCAAGAAAAAGCAAAAAAAAAAAAGAGAAAAAGAAAAAGAAAGCAAAAGAAAGAAATAAAGTTGTGATCCAAGGCAAAAAAAAAAAAAAAGAGTGTGCTTAAGAACCCTGGACACCTCTAATTGGGGACTCTAGCAAAGCTGAGTCACAATCTGAAAAGGTTCACCCAATTATGTGTCTGTGGCATGTATGTATCCGGTGGTAATACTGGAAAACAGAGTGCTTTGGGCCACAGCCAAGACTCATACACTAGCTATGTTCAAGAATCATTATACTTAACTAGGAGAATCAATAACACTATCTGAGTTCTGAGTTCCTATAGATGCTAATCATTCTGAACTTCAAAGGATAGAGTGAGATGCCAAAACTGTTCGGAGGCAAAAAGCTACTAGTCCCGCTCATCTAATTGGAGCTAAGTTTCCTTGATATTTTGGAGTCTATAGTATATTCTCTTCTTTTTATCCTATTTTGATTTCAGTTGCTTGGGGACAAGCAACAATTTAAGTTTGGTGTTGTGATGAGCGGATAATTTATACGCTTTTTGGCATTGTTTTTAGTATGTTTTTGGTATAATCTAGTTAGTTTTTAGTATATTTTTATTAGTTTTTAGTTAAAATTCACTTTTCTGGACTTTACTATGAGTTTGTATATTTTTCTGTGATTTCAGGTATTTTCTGGCTGAAATTGAGGGTCCTGAGCAAAAATCTGATTCAGAGACTGAAAAGGACTGCAGATGCTGTTGGATTCTGACCTCCCTGCACTCGAAGTGGATTTTCTGGAGCTACAGAAGCCCAATTGGTGCGCTCTCAACGGAGTTGAAAAGTAGACATCCTGGGCTTTCCAGCAATATATGATAGTCCATACTTTGCCCGAGATTTGATGGCCCAAACCGGCGTGGCAAATCAGCCTCAGAAATTCCAGCGTTTAACGCTGGAACTGGCATAAAACTTGGAGTTAAACGCCCAAACTGGCATAAAAGCTGGCGTTTAACTCCAGAAAAGGTCTCTACACGAAAATGCTTCAATTCTCAGCCCAAGCACACACCAAGTGGACCCAGAAGTGGATTTTTACGTCATTTACTCATTTTTGTATACCCTAGGTTACTAGTTTACTATTAATAGGATCTTTTGACATTGTATCTGTACCTCATGACACTTTACACGTTTCTTTGTGTACTTTCCACGGCATGAGTCTCTAAACCTCATGGTTGGGGGTGAGGAGCTCTGCTGTGTCTTGATGGATTAATGCAATTACTACTGTTTTTCATTCAATCATGCTTGCTTCCATTCTAAGATATCACTTGTTCTTAAATCGGATGAATGTGATGATCCGTGACAATCATCATCATTCTCAACTATGAACGTGTGCCTGACAACCACCTCCGTTCTACCTTAGATTAAGTAGATATCTCTTGGATTCTTTAATCGGAATCTTCGTGGTATAAGCTAGAACTGATGGCGGCATTCAAGAGAATCCGGAAGGTCTAAACCTTGTCTGTGGTATTCTGAGTAGGATTCAATGATTGAATGACTGTGACGAGCTTTCAAACTCCTGAAGGCGGGGCGTTAGTGACAGACGCAAAAGAATCACTGGATTCTATTCCGGCCTGATTGAGAACCGACAGATGGATAGCCGTGCCGTGACAGGGTGCGTTGAACATTTCCACTGAGAGGATGGGAGGTAGCCATTGACAACGGTGAAACCCTACATACAGCTTGCCATGGAAGGAGCCTTGCGTGTTTGAAGAAGAAGACAGTAGGAAAGTAGAGGTTCAGAAGACAGAGCATCTCCAAAACCTCAACCTATTCTCCATCACTGCAATTCAAGTACCTGTTTTATGTTCTTTTGCTTTTTACAATCAATCCTGATAATTTCTGATATCCTGACTAAGATTTACAAGATAACCATAGCTTGCTTCAAGCCGACAATCTCCGTGGGATCGACCCTTACTCACGTAAGGTATTACTTGGACGACCCAGTGCACTTGCTGGTTAGTTGTGCGGAGTTGCAAAAGTGTGATTGCAATTTCGTGCACCACTCACGAATATAATCCCGGGTGACCTCCCGGCTACCCATAAGGAGATGGGGATTCACATGATTTCTCCCAAAAACAGCCCACAATACGTCAGCAATTTTTCGGTCCACGGCCGACATCCCCTTGTATGTCACCTTTATAAAAGCATTGGACCCTGTCCCGAAACTCCAATACGCGGGATGAGACGTTCTCTTTCCAATGACAACCAAAAGGGGTGTCGACCCTTAACCGGCCGTACCTTAAAATACTTGTCTTTGAACCCATGATAAGAGTCCTCGAACAAGCCGAATATCCTCCGTCCTTGGACAGAACGGAAGGACATGAACCTTTTCCTCGCTTTCCCCTCCTTGGAAGGGTTCGTAAGGTTAAAAAAGAAAAGGAAGACGTCGACGGATATCGGCAGCTCCAAGTACTCGCATACCATCTCAAAACAGTGGATTGAAGCACAACTGTTCGGATGCAGCTGCGATGGCGCCACGGAGATCCGACTAAGGAGCCTTATTTGGAAGGAAGAGAAGGGGATCCAAACCCCCACTTGGGTGAACATGGCCTTGTAAAACCAAATCCAGTCGATAACCGGGGGTGCATGGAAGTTGAGCTCATACAATCGCTTACGGGGGGCAGGAACGAAAACATTATAGTTGGCCTCCTCGTCAGTACCCCCGCACAAGTACCCGGCCTGACAGAACTCGGTAAGCTCCTCCTCACCCATCTGATTCGGGGAGTCCCTGAGGTCGGAGACCACCCAAGCGTACGGGTCGTAACCCCCGGCGGAGGTAGAAGTTCGAGAGACGACGCGAGGCATACCTACAGTGGGGGTACCACTCAATTAGTCTATGAGGTCGGGAACTCGAAAAACCCAGAAACTACGCTTAACCTATTCTACAACCCAAACTAAGCATGCATGAAGCTAAACCCTTACAAAAACCTACCCTAAGATGGTAGCCCCCTAATACACTTACTCGACACTAAACAAGGTCAAGCAAACAGCATGCATGTGGCAAGCAGCAATGGCAGAAGCAAAACAAACGCAGAAGCCAAAAACGAAGATACAAGCATTTACCTGGGTTAATTCTGAAGTATTAAGAAAAGAAGAGAAGCAGATGAACAGGATAGCAAGAACAGCCCTCTGAGAAATTTGAGAATGAAGAATGATGAAGATGATTGAATGGTAAAAATAAGAACGAAGGCAAAACTGTTTAAAACTGCCACTCAAGAAGTGTGAAAGGCCCGGGGACAAAATGGTCTTTGCATACGGGATTTCTCAACCCATTATGAGCATTTAATACTCCACGCGAAGAACGAGGCGACAAGTGGCCGTTCCAGCAACGAACAGACACGCGCGCAAGAGGCACGTCCCCCACGGACGGGCGACCTGGCGCAACGCACGAAAGGAGATGACACGCCACCAACGACCCACGTGGTCATTACTGGCGTGTCGGGGGCACTGTTACGGCCTGCCCCAAACTGAATGAAGGCTGGCCCGACCCGGGTACCACCCGACTCAAACAGTTAGGAGCAAGGCGCCCATTCGCCGACCCGGACACGCGTCCCTGACAGCTTTGCTACAGCTGTGCAGGGAAGGTCTCGAAGGAGGTGGGCCTGTCCTTGCAGGGCCCACCTCTGACACGGTATAAATGGGGAAGAATTTACCCTTCCCCCAAGGTACGTCATATACTGCCTTATCCCCTTTTTCGCCTGTACATTCGACTGACTTGAGCGTCGGAGTGTCATTGCAGGTGACACCCCCCTCCTCCTCATCAAGAGCTCGGAACGTCGGTTTCTCTCTTTCACCCCGCGATCCATCTCCAGACCGTGCCCCACCTGTCCATACGAGGATCACTCCGAACCGTCCGGTACCCGACCTACTGAACAAGATTAATTTAGAATTTAATTTTAATGTGTAGCAAAGATTATTCTAAATAAAATCTCTTAAACTATTATTTTATTTAAAAAATACTAAAGAACCATTAGTTAAAAAATTAATTAATATTAATTCAAATACAAAATAAAAAATATTAAAACTTTAAAAGAATATCGAAAATAAACTTAGTTAATCAAATATTCGTTAACTGTTGTTTTCTAATTCTAGATTTTTTTTAATTTAAGATTTATAACGTAGAGTATAAAATAAAAAATTTATAATTTAAAATATAAAATTTAATATAAATAAAATAATTTAAAAAAAACTGTCTAATATTAACTCATAAAAATTGACTCCCTATTATTACTTGAATATTAATCACCTAATGTTTCTCTTAAATGAGTGTATGTGAAATCTTTCTGGGTTACTTTATCACTTACAGTAAAGATGCAATTGTTTTGAAGTCATAAATTCAGTCGTCTCTCATTTTGGATTGATCTTTCTAGCTATAGGTTAGTATTAATATAGTAACATACGAGAGTGGAGCTTCAAAAATTTCCATTTTTCTTTTCTTTTCTTTTTTTTTCCTTTTCCTTCTTCCATGAACTAGCAATATACATCGTAAACGTCACTACAAACATTGTAAGCACACTACATTTACAATAATCAAGAAAAATGTTACAAGCAGCATGGTTTCCCCAGTCGTTTGTCGTCTGGTTCTCACATATAAAGAATGGACCAGCATGGCAGCAGCATCTTTCGGTGCTTCAGAGTTCGGAGTCAGGATTGAAGTCCAACCAAGCACAGTTCACAAGGCATGCATGCTGGGGAAACTCTCAGATTTTAATGCTAACCGTATTTACATTCAAAATTCAAATGAATCTCATTCTTGGAGATCCACCAAGTGGTGTTTGGGCTTTGTATCGAGACGTTTCATGCCAAGGATCGAGAGTGAATGCTGCATTTGATCTCACAGAATATGGCGACGTGTCACTCAAATTGAAATTATTTTGCCCCATCATTGTGTAAGTTGGATGAGGAGGAGAAAAGAAACCGCTCTTTTGTGCTGTCCCATATTGTCTCAATGGACTTGAAGAGGGAGACACTGGCAAAGATGTGATTGTTCTTGCGTTGTCTCTGAATAAGTGCATTACAAAAGAAAGTCAACTCCAAATAACAAGAAAATAATGAAGCTATAATCACAAAAAAAAAATGAAGCCATCGTATACTGACACACAAGTTCATGCCTTAACTGAAATTAACAGGTGGGATTTTTTTACCTTGGGCTCCTTAATGCGTGAGAAGCTGCTCGAGCTGTCTTTGTTGCATGATCTCCATCAAGTGACGTTATACTTGTTCTATTGGATTGATGCTCCAAAACAGGCTGCAACCAAAAACAATGAGAAAGTTAGTTCCAAGCACAACAGAAAGTAATGAGAATGGAAGATCGAAGGAAATAAATGAATACATAGGCCATACCGGCGGAGTCCGGCTTCCATCTAACATGCGGGGGAAAGCATCTCTGGTTATGCTAACATTTACAGCTTTTGTTGCTGATTGGTCACGAATGAAGGGGTGGTCTAGTAGCATTTGAGCTGTTGGGCGTGCTAACGGGTCCCTATTTAAACATAGCTTAATGAAGCTTTTGGCATCATCTGAAAGATGTTCAGGGATTTCAGGCATATCTTTGCTGTTACCAATTTTAAATATGGCAGCTACCTGCTCAAGTCGACACGAAAACAATTGTGGCTCTCAGTACTTATTACACAACAAACGAGATCATACAAATGAAGACTATTTCTGGTATATCCAAAATCTCACCCCTTCATATTGATTCCATGGAGGCTTCGACGTTGCCATTTCAAGAATTGTGCACCCCAAGCTCCATATATCAACTGGAAGACCATAGCCATTGGTATTCATTACAACCTAAGAAATAGAACATCAAGCTACAGTAAGCATGGTGAGAGAGAGGAGAATAAATTCCAAGATTTGAAGGGGAAAAAATAGTGGGGGAAATCATTTCACCTCAGGTGCCATCCAGTATGGACTTCCTTTGAATGAAAGTACTGAGGCAGCAGAATTTATCTGGTTCAGAAAGAGAAGTTAGAGATATTCTATTGTAAAGGATTTAAAATTTTAAATATATATAGAATCCTAACATTTCTAAATCACATTTCTTCCTACCACTAAGATCTTATCGATACAGTCCTAATTGGAATAACACTGAGTGGAGATAAAGAAATCAAGAAGGTTAACAAAAAAAAAAAAAAAAAAAACACGAAAGAAAGAGCGCAAAAGAAGGGGGGGGGGGGGTTTCGAGTCTGTGTTAGTGCAAGGCATCCTGCTCAAATAAGAGTTGTGTGTGTGTGTGTGCTGGCGCACGTGTCTTCTCCGTGCTATGGGTGTGCCTGAATGTGTGACAAAGGGAGCATGTGCATCTGATAGAGAAAGACAGACACAGTAATATCTCTCTGCCACTAAGAATCAGTAGAATTGCAAATTTTAACCTTGAGCAAAAGATATATTCTCAACTTTCTAGCAACCATTCTTAACTAATTTCATATCTTGTAATTCGATCAGTTATGTTTTTTCTGTACCATAAATACATTTATTTATAAGTAAACTACTATTTCTATTTATGGAAGTTCGGAACCAACAAATCTATCCATAAATGAATAGAACTAGCTTTGTACCTACGAAACATGAGTAAACTACTATTTTTACCCACGAAAGTTCAAAATGCTAACAAATTTAACCAAAAATGAAATTAACATTTATGTACTTTTGTCACGACCATTTTTCGTGGGTACAAAGCAAGTTTTGTTCATTCATGGTAAAATTTGTCAACATTTTTGAAATTTTGTGGATAGAAATTGTAGTTTACTCTTCATTTAACTATTCTTTTCAAAGTGACCTAGAAGTAATCCATTGCTTGTTGAATAATATGCACTTACAAGTTTAGCCATTCCAAAGTCTGCCAGCTTGATTTCACCATTAGGATCAACAAGTATGTTAGCTCCTTTGATATCTCTGACAAAAGAAACAGGGAGAATGATTTCAAAAGGAGAATAAAGAAGCATCCATGGAATGTGATAAGCTGAGTGGCAATAATAAATTACCTGTGTACTGTATTTCTTGCATGCAAATAAGCAAGCCCAGATACAATCTTCCTGGTATAATTTTGAATGACAGGCTCCTTAAATGAACCATATTCCTGTAGCAATTTATGGATAGAACCACCAGAAACATACTCCAAATAAACTGATAGTGTTTCTTCACCCTGAAAATTAGCACGTATTTTACTTAGTCAGGTTCTATTTACTGTGTGCAAAGATGCAGAGTGCACACAGCTATATTAGGTGTAGACAAGGTATGAAGTACAAACGATTCAAGACTAGGAAAATGTTATCAATACCAGTTCACTCCCATAGTATTGAACAATGTTTGGATGTGAAAGCTGATTAAGCAAGTTTATCTCCTGTAAACGAATAGAGTTTGTTAAAATAACCTATGACATTTTAAAGCAAATTAACTGAACTATAGCATGTGTTAAAGAGCAGCAAAATTACCTGATTAAGTTGTCTGAGGCACTCTTTTGATGTTGGATCATCAGAGACAACCCTGACTTCCTTTATTGCACACATTTGTCCACTCTCACTATGAAACATAGGAAGCATAATGGAAAATTTTCAGTTATTTGCCCGAAATATGGACATTAGGCTGAAATTACACATTCTGGAAGAAGGTTGATGACATAATTATGTAAACATAGTATTACTTCAGTATCAAACTCGGATCATTGCAATAGCCAAACCACCTCAGTAAATATTCAGTTCATAACCTAAATATATCGACATAAATTGCAATCACAGATGACACAGACCGCAGGTTCAGTTTCAGCCTTAGAATATTTGATGGAGCAAAACTTGTATATGATACAAATCTGTTTTCAGGTAGCAAATCCCTTCAACATCAACTGTTTTCTAAAACAGAAGAAAAAGCAGAAAGCAAAAAACCAAAATTACCTATTAAATCCAAGATAAACATGCCCAAAAGTTCCCCTTCCTAGAAGCTTTCCTTTCTTCCACTTGGACAGATTACTGGCGTTGTTTTCTAAGGATCCATTTGCCCGTGGGGTGGAAAGGGTGGAAGGACTAGTAGGAGAGCCAGGGGGAAGAGGCAAGGGGTGACATTCACTTTTTCCATCGTCTTGCTTGCCTGTAGGAGAGTCGAGACTCAAAATCCTCTGATGAAGTGGCGATGTAGGGCTTGTCGGCCCCCTTGACCCGGCACCTGGGCTCTTTGGCCTCACATGGAATTTGATGTCACCTTGTCCTCTGCATAAAGAAAGAAATAAACAGGGATTAGTTTAACACTAGATTGGAGAAGGACACAGCAAAATGCATATCTGAATCTTGTTATTTCTGTTCCTTATAGAGTCATTAAGGACTATATACCCCTGAATTCATTTCGATAATGATAAATCATTAGAAACAGTCAAACAGTAGGATGCATGGATGTTGTATAGATAATATATGTAAAAATAGTTGGATTATGGCCAACAAGGCTAGAGTTAACTAACTAGCTCCTCAAAATTAACATATATGTTCACTGTGATTTTTCCCGAGATAATCATTAGTTGACAAAATTTTTAGGGAACTAAATAGTTCAATAATCAAGATCCCTCAAAGTAAAAATAGATTGGGAGTCATAAATCACACCATCTATCCTCTTATCCCTTTTACAAAATTGCTTATTTGACGGAGCAAAAAGTCTCTTTTTCTTTTTCTTTTTCGTGTAGATCAAACGGAAAAAGGAAGTGGGGAAAAACTATAAGCCATAACTGAAGCTCATAAAGCAATTACAGAGAATCAGATCAATGATTACAATATAAGGCTCCTAAAAAAAGCGGATCAATCGATCAAACACGAAAACTGAGCTGAACAAAGAGAAGGACAAAATCCACAAAGTGGAAAGAGGAATTGAGTCAATCGTAGGGGGAAGGAAACCTGTTGTTAATGAATTGAGGAGATATAGGGTGGTCATCGTAAGAGGTTGAGGAGCTGACGCTGGAACCAGATAGCGAAGTAGATCCAAAGACGAGGCCCTGATCGTTGTTGAAGCTGTGATTGGCCGAAACCGTAGGGCGAGGCAACGGAAGCCCTCTGTCTCGGTCTCTGTTATTGTCGTTACCGTCGACGCTGGCGAATTCCTTGCTTGTCCTCGGTGAGTTGCGAGAGGCGATAAGCTCATCGAAGCTCTTGTTGTTCTTGTTCTTGTCCTTGCCTTTCTTCCTGCTGCTGATAATGCTAATCGGCGATCCTATCAGATTGAATTTCTGCCTGCCACGTGTCTCTTCCTCATCTTCAACCTCACCCTGATTCTGCTGTTTGTTCTTGCAGGATTTTCTACTCCACCACGCCGGCATTCTAGAACAGTAGAAACCACAAGTTTGAAGAAGAAGAAGAAGAAGAAGAAGGAGAGGTGGTGTTTGGAATTGGAAGGTGAAAGAGAAGAAGATGCGAGGAAAGATAGGGAGAGAGGTGAGTCACGGTGGTTGGATAAAGCGGGGAAATGACGTGGCTATTTCGTATAGAGGGAGAATGCAAGTGAGTGTGTTTGTTAGAGCAGTTTACTTTGATATGGAGGAATCAGAATGAAGTGAGTGGTATTAGCGTGTCCCAATTGACAGTATAACTGTGTCTCCTTCCTTCATTTTCTTTGTAAATATCTTTTCTTCTTATTTTTGCATTTTACAAAATAGAATGGGATTGGTTGGTTCTGTTTGGTGGCGGTGCTGTTACCTGTGAAGGGAGTAGATACATACATACATACATATACGTGAGAATCCACATTGGCTATTGTGCTATTTCTTTCCAAATCCGATTTTTACACTACACACTCGCAGACGGATTGGCCTGCAAGGCATTATAAATAAGATTGTGTTTTAAAAATGTTTATTTTAAAAAAAATTGACTTTTTTATAAGTATTTAAATAATTTTTTAAAAAATTATTATTTAATTTTAAAAATTACACTAAACATTAATATTTTTATTTTTATTAAGTAAAAAATTTAAAAAAATAAATTTTTAAGACTTTTTAAATAAATTTTTAATTATTGTGTCTTTCTTGTATTTTAAAGACACATGATAAATTTATAAATTAAAAAATTATTAAAAATATAAAAAATTTAATTTTAAAATATTTATTTTATATTTATTAAATAAAAAATATTTACATTTTTTAATTCATCGTAAATTTATCATATATTTTAAAATACATATTAACTAAATCCTTATAAATATAGTGAAATACAAACTCAAATATAGACTAGCATAATGCCATAATTTATTATTTTTACGGTATTTTTAATCAATAATCTAATATATTTAATTCAGTAATTTACTATTATATTTTAATTAATATTTTAAATATTATTAATTAATTATTAGTCAAAAATAGGAATTTATACGAATTCTATACCATTATTCATAAATAATTTAAGAATATAAAATGATTAAAAATTTTTATTCATTTTTATTTTTTAAATAAAAAAATAAATTTTTTATTTTTTGACATTTTTAAAAGATAACATATATATTTAAATTTTTATCTATTAAGAGAATACTTAAGATAATGAATTAAGATTCTTAATCATCACCATTTGAGAAAAATAAAGTATATTTTTATTTTTAAAATTTGTCAAAAATTAAAAAAATATATTCTTAAATTTTATTTTAATTCAATTTTGTTTTAGAAATTTTTTATTTCTATCAAATGTATCTGTAACAATTAAATTTTTGAAAAATTTAGGATCAATTTATTAATAATATTTGACAACTAAAAATTAATGACAAAATTTTATTCTAATTTGTTTGTATTAAAAATTGTCCTTATAAAATTATTACTAAATTATCTCTATATTTTTTAAAATTTAGTTGTTAAAAATATATTTGATATAAATAAAATTTTTAAAATAAAATTAAAACAAAATAAAACATAAAAATATTTTTAAATTTTTTAATAAATTTAAAACAAAAGTATACCTTATTTTTCCTTTTCTAGGATAAAATATTGCCTATGTTAAAAATAAGATAACCTAACTGGGATGGAAACAAGGGATCAGCAGGAGCAGGACCTTGGTTGTAAAAAATTAGATCGGATTATTTAGTTAGACCGGTCCAATCAGAAATCAGAAGCTTTTGCAATCTGGTCTAACAAAAAAAATCACCATTTCAAAAAATTAATTTTGAATCATTAAATCGGTCGTCGATCAAATTAAGAATTGATCGATTTTATAAAACGACGTTATTTTGGATTTTATTTAAAAAAAGACAAGATTCATCACGTGTCTTTCTCTTTTACATAACTTCATTTTTACATCTATTCAATTTAATAGTTCAGAATTTTTCCGTCAAAAGAAATCCTAGCCAGGTAGCCATCACCACCGCCATGACTGTTATACTCACAGTTGTCGTCCGTCACGCTTAAAATCTTTCGTCTTCATCTAGTCGTCGTGCTCTAAAACCTCCTCATTCACCAATCACCAACCTCTTCTTCATGTTCGTCATGGTCCAACCCCTCCACTGTCCAATCTATCATAGTTGAAATAACACAATAACCAAACAAAGAATCATATCTAACATAACTTTATTGAACTAATTAAAAGATTGAAAATTTGTACCCGTTTAGTTAATTTAATAAAATTCTTTTATTTCTTGTGACTGTTTTGATGAGATCAATAGTTAAAATGAAATTGAAGATGATTTAAGTGAAATAAATATACATAAAATTTTTTATAAATTTTGATGATTAATAATAAATTTGAATGTTGATATTTTATATTTAAATATTTTTTGTTATTTAATTTTTAAATTTATAGTTGGATAAGATTATAATATTTTAGTTGATGTAGTACTTTTAATTTGAATAATATTTTATAATTTATATTAGATTATAATATATTTTAATGTATTTATTATTTATTATAAAACGATTATTTTGATTAAACTATAGTTAAAATAATTGAATCAATAAACTAATAAATTAGTAGCTAAAAGTCTAGAATGATCTAATTATCGATCCAGTTTTCAAAATTTAGTGTGTGTTTAAATTATAGTTTACAAACGAAAATTTGCATAAAATTAATTTTTTAACAATAATGCTAGGGAATCAAGAGGGGATGGACCAGCCAAAAACCTGCCAACTCCTCTTGGGCTGGATCTCGAAGCCCACTCTCACTACAACAACGTCCAAAAAATTCACCCAGGTACAGTTTATCCTAACTAAACCCTATACTCTCCTTTCACCGTTTCACCGTAGTAGAAGTCGAAAACCATCCACGGTCGCACCAGTTCATCGTGCAATCTTCTCCTCCGCCTTCATCGGATGCCGCGCCTCCGTCCACCACGTGCGGGCAACAGCCGGCCTCCGTAGACCACTTAGAATGTCGTGACGCTCCCTCTCCTTGACGTGCTTCTTAGCGCATTAATCAGAGCTTCCCCAATCTTGGCCGTGGCAACATCGTTCCACCCAGGTGCGAGGAACAAGGTGGTTCTCCTTCTCACCGAAGGTGCGCCGCTGCTGCTGCATGTTGGTGTTGGCAGCGCCATTGAAGCTTCCCTGCTCTGCTCTGCCAAATGCAATAGGACGTCCCCTGCTCCAACCTCGAAACCTCCCTTCACATAACTAATTGTTAAGTATTTAATAGCTTGTTTTTATTGATGTAAGGTTTCAGTACCGTGAATGATACTTGTTGGATGTTGCCTTTGATTTGGGTATTGATAAACCACTATTTTATGGTTTATCTTATGCTCAATTGAGTGATTTTTATCAACTCTTTACCCATTTATTCATACTATTTGCATGAGTTTACGTTTTCCTTCTGGATTTTGTGCTATGATTAAAAATATGCTTCTTTGGTCTTCTATTTGTTAATATTAATCCTCTTTTATTACCATTAGATGCCGTGATATGTGTGTTAAGTGATTTCAGGGATTACAGGACATGAATGGCTCAGAGGATGGAAAGGAAGCATGCAAAAGTGGAAGGAATACAAGAAGTTGAAGAAATTGCTAAGCTGTCCAGCCTGACCTCTTCGCACTCAAACGACCATAACTTGAGCTACAAAGATCCAAATGAGATGGTTTCAGTTGCGTTGGAAAGCTAACATCCGGGGCTTCGCAACGATATATAATTTGTCATAGCTGCCCCAACGCCAGACGATGCGAACGCGTAAATCACGCGGCCGCGTGACCTGGCAGGAACACAACACACGCTAACGCGTGGACGACGCCTCCACGTCACTCTTCCGCGACCTGTACGGACCAGAAAGCGCTGGAAGTGACTTTTGGGCTGTTTCTGACCCAGTTTTCGGCCCAGAGAATACAGATTAGAGGCTATAAAGTGGGGGAATACATCCATTTATGATCATGCTTTCATAATTCACTTTCCATGATTTAGGTTTAGTTTTGAGAGAGGTTCTCTCCTCTCTCTCTTTAGGATTAGGATTTAGTTTTAGGATTTTATTTGCTTCAAGGATTATCTTTTTACCAGGTTCAATGTTCTTTTACTTTATATTTATCTCTTACTCTCAGATACTCTAATGCTAGCTTGTATTAGTTATGTTGCCTATTTGGCTTATGCCACATTCACGATGATTTTCTTATTTAATGTTATTTGAGGTATTTCAGTTTAATATTGCCTTCTTTTATTTATGCCATTGATTATTCCCAATCTAAAGACATTTTCATTCCAGTAGAATTAATCTACTTTTCCCTTTTTGGTCTTGGTTTAGAAATCAGTAATTCAGGAGTTAACTTAGCTTAACATAATTGATAACTATTATCTTTGCTAATTGAACTGAACTTCAATAATCCCAACCTTTTCTTGGGAAATAAATAGGATTCGAAGGTCAAACTAATTAGTCCCTTGACTTTTCTTTGCTTTGGCAAAGGTTAACTAAGTGGAATTAAGATTCAACTTTCATTATTATTGATAAGAATAACTAAGTCTGGACTTCCAATTTCTCATACCTTGCCAAAAAGTTTGCTTTACAGTATTTATTTATTTTAATTGTCATTTAAATTATCTGCTATATTCATTCCTCACTCTCAACCCCAAAATACACTTTTTCACAACCAATAATAAGAACATACCTCCCTGCAATTCCTTGAGAAGATGACCCGAGGTTTAAATACTCGGTTATCAATTTTAAAGGGGTTTGTTACTTGTGATAACCAAAACGTTTGCACGAATGGATTTCTGTTGGTTTAGAATCTATATCTACAACGCGACTATTTTTATAAAATTCTTTACTAGCAAAAATCCTAACGTCAAAATGGCGTCGTTGCCGGGGAATTGCAAACGTGTGCCTTATTATTGGTTATTGTAAATATTTTTTTCAAAAAAAATATATATTTTTCTTTTACTTGTTTATTTGTTTCTCCTTTTCCCCCTTATTTCTGATAACTACTATGAATTCTCACCCCTCTTGCTTTGAGTTTGGTTCTAACTTTGTTGAAGGAAATAGAAACCACAGCAGGAATATGCATCAAGGTTAGACCAATCAATGATGGATGGAGCCAAGAGGATCTAATCAACCCTTTAGGCAACAACACCCTCCAAGATATCATGGACAACGACCATTCTACAATGCATACCCAGCTGAAAGATTTGGTGGACCGCCTTGTAGCTACCAACAAGCCCCACCCTATGCTCAGAGATCATCCTCTCAACACAACCTCAACCCACCACACTCACAAGCTTCTTTTCACCATTCGCCACCATATGATCCTTATCCACCCCAACACCAATCCAATTACTCCCAAGAACCACCACTCCCCCATACACCATGCCTATATCCATCAAAGCCAGAATCACAGGTTTGCCTCGAAGAATCAGTAAACTGATTTAATGCAACCCTTCATCAACTGGAGCAAGCAATAAATCAATTATCTTTCAGACGTTCGGACACTCAACAGACTCCCATGGCTTCATGTGGAGAATCTAATGAAGAATGTGTTGTGGAGAAGACACAAGAAGCTCCAATGGACAGCATAGAGCATAACTTCGTACTGGAACAAGTAGAGGATGCTGTCATTATAGAAGAGGAAGAGTTGGTTGAAGATTTAGGAGATGCTGAACCTCCATGGGAACACAGAATCATGGAAGACTCCGTCGAGGATGCTACAATTGACGCTGAGGAGGATTTTGCACCACCTCCAATGCAAATATCTTATGAAGAACTGAACGGAATAACCCAAGATGCATGTTTCCTTGATGATGATGATCACGAGTCCTGTTCTCTTAGTGACGAACTTGCATCCGCAAGTGATTTTTTTGAGACAGAAGAATCTTCCCCGAGTGAATATGAAGATGATGCTGAGGTAGATTTTTCTCAACCTCCAATATATGACTTGAGCGATAATGAGGGAGAAATTGAAGACTCTGATCAAGATATGGTTAAAGTGGAAGAAATTTGCAATGAAGTGGAGAAATTCGCAGGAGAGCATAAAGGACTAAAACTTACAGAACCACTGGAACCACCTATCCCGAGGCCACTACCACCCAATACAAGCTTCAAGTGGGTAAAATCCTTAGCTTTTATCTTTATTTTTCCACTTGAATATGGTTTACTTGAAACAGATGGCCAGCTTAGAGCTCTTTGCGGCTTTAAGAGGAAAAGGGAAATGGCTCGTACTCAGAGCTGGTGCACAAGGTTCAATAAGGTTCTACACTTCAACTCGAAGTGCACGGATTGGTATCATGCTCAATTGAATGGATCACGGAGAACGTTTGGTCACCATGGTGAGAATCTACTTTTTAAACCACCCGGATGGAATCATGTAGATCAAGACAGAAGCGGATTTAAAAGCAAAGCTTGGGATCGTGGATCCTATCCTGATATTCGTCATCCCAGGAGCCTGAAAATTTGTTTGAAGCTGCTCAGAAGCTTTACATGCCTAGTTTGGGACCCCGGAGGCTATTGGCATTCCAAGCATTGGTGGAGATTTCTGGATGAATTTAAACATAAGCCGCCATAACAGGAAGCTCAACCAATGTCCAACTTAAGGACTTTAACTAAAAGTGCTAGGTGAGAGACAACCCACCATGGCACGCACGCGACGCGACAGTGTCGCTGACGCGTCCGCGTCACATATGCGTTGTGAAGAAGAGAAATCAAACAGAGAGTCACGCGAGAGCGTGGTTGGAGGCGTGCTAGTGGCACAAATCGTCCCACGCGACCGCGTCACTGACGCATCCGCGTCACATGGGAATAATGGCCTCCCACGCGACCGTGTGCCCCACGCGGCCACGTGCCCTGATTTTCGACGTAAACAGGGGTGCACAACGAAATATTGTGCGAGAGTGGTGCTGGATTGGTACTGGACGCACAATTTCTATCACGCGACCGTGTCGCCGACGCGTCCGCGTCATTCCCTTCTCAAGCCCACTCACGCGATCGCATGCACCACGCGATCACGTCACCCCAAATTTGGCAAAAATAAAAATTCGAACAGAAAGTTGTGCGAGCGCGAGGCTGCCCTCGCGCCAGTAGCATAACCTGAGTCACGCGTCCGCGTGACCGACGCGACCGCGTCGATTAATTTAAGCGCCAGTCGCGCGACCGCGTCCCACACGAGTCCGCGTCACTTGCGCCGCACAACTTTTTCAACATAGCCAAATATCTTATCTTCTCTTCCCTATACCTAATTCTTTTCTTCCTTTCTTATTTCTTTTCTTTCTTCTTCTTCCTTTTCTTACTTTCTTCTTCTCATCTTTTTCACCTCCATTCTATTTTATTTAATTTATTTGCATACTTTCTTTCGTTGCATTTTAATTTTGTGCATCTTTTTTTTTCTTTTCTAAATTTATTAATTTTTCCATTGGTGTTACTTGTTCATATTCAACTGTTGTCTTTTCTGGTATTATTTTGGTACTCAGTGACTTGTTTTACACTGTTGGGTAATATTATTTAAGTCAATGCTATTCTTTTATGATATTTTTGTATTAATTTTGCATTGACATGAATTTATATTATCTTGCACTCTCTTTCCCATTGTTGCAAATTTTTGCACTCTTGCTTTGCCATGTACTTCTACTGTTTTCTCACTTGCATGTTGTAGCTACCATGTAATTGAGACCCTTATTATCTGGCATTAACACCCATATTTTATTTTCTATCTTTATTTTTGGGTTATTTTTCTTCTTTTTCCTCTTCTTTCAGGATGGCCACCACGAAGGGAGAGGAAAAGCTTCTTAATGGGAAGACAAACAAGTCCACCTGCACAATCTTTGGAGAAAGGCATCAGTTGGAGCAGCCATCCACTTGTTCATCTTAGCATGCACTGAGGACGGTGCAATCTTTAAGTGTGGGGAGGTCGATACCGATCTCCATGGGTTAGTACTTTCTTGTCTCAACACCAATGTTTAAATTTTCTTTGTTGCTAGTTGTTGCATTTGCATATTTATTTGATTTTGTGCATATTTTACCACTTGGTTGAAGAAATATTTTCTTTTTCAAGAAATTTTTATAGTATTTCACTAATTTAAATTGAAAATTTTTGTGTTAAATTTATTTGAAGTTGTATTTGGAACATGGTTTTTGAGCCAAAGAACACACAACCTGTTAGATTTTGAGCTTATTTACATGGTTGCATTATTTAACCATAAATTTTTATTCTTGTGTATTTTCTTCTCTATAATTGTAATCTTTGTTTTGTTTCATTCTATATGTCCAATATTTAATATATTTACATGCTTGCATATGATTGAGGCCATTGTTTGATTCTAGCTCACTTATCCCAAAATTAGCCTACCTTTTACATCACCCTTGTTAGCCCCCTTGAGCCTTTAATTCCCTCTTATTCTATAAACCACAACACTAGCCTTAAACAGAAAAACAAATTTAAAATCCCAAGTTGAATCCTTGGTTAGCTTAAGATAAAAATTGTGTAATTGTTTAAGTGTGGGAAACCTATTGGGAACATGGATGATAAAAACAAAGGGTAGGAAGTTGAAAAGAATGAAATAATTCAAAATAAAAATTTTGGGAAGCATGCTCATGTGAAATCAAAATAATTGAATTACCATGTGCATTAAAAAAAAAACTTCAGTATTTGAATAAAGGGGATACAAAAGAATTCCCCAAATGCAAAATAAAGCAATGCACATGGGACAAAATTAAAACTAATACATGAGCATGTAACATCAAAAGTGGGAAAAATATGGGAGAATAGGTAAAGAAGCTTTGCTTTACAAAGTATGTATGTTAGGTGAGATCTTAGACTAATCAAGGATTCACTTAATTAGCTCACTTAGCCTTATATATACCCTTACCTTTACCTCAGCCCCATTACAACCCTGAAAAGACCTCATGATGTTTGCATTGGTATGCTAAATATTTGTTGATTGATTAGATGAGGAAAAAAAGTTTAGAAAGCAGGATTAGAGAAGAGTAGAGAGATTGACCCTAGACACTTGAGAGATTTGAGCGCATATACACTACCAGTGAGGGTTCAATGCTTGATTCTATGTTCCCGGCTTTCATGAGCTATCTTCTTACAAGCTTACTTATTTTCACTGTATGATTTGAATTAGTGAAATCTGATTTATGTCTGTCTTGGAGAACTTATTTATTTTTAACCAAGTAGGTAGAAACATTTTACATTTAGTTGCATTCATAGGTTGCATCTCATATATTCTATCATTCCTCTTCATCTCTTTATAGTTTCTCTTGAGCTTAGCATGAGGACATGCTATTGTTTAAGTGTGGGGAGGTTGATAAATCACTATTTTATGGTTTATCTTATGCTCAATTGAGTGGTTTTTATCAACTCTTTACCCACTTATTCATACTATTTGCATGAGTTTATGTTTTCCTTTCGGATTTTGTGCTATGATTAAAAACATGCTTCTTTGGTCTTATATTTGTTAATATTAATCCTCTTTTATTACCATTAGATGCCGTGATATGTGTGTTAAGTGATTTCAGGGATTACAGGACATGAATGGCTCAGAGGATGGAAAGGAAGCATGCAAAAGTGGAAGGAATACAAGAAGTTGAAGAAATTGCTAAGCTGTCCAGCCTGACCTCTTCGCACTCAAACGACCATAACTTGAGCTACAGAGGTCCAAATGAGATGGTTTTAATTGAGTTGGAAAGCTAACGTCCGGGGCTTCGCAACGATATATAATTTGCCATAGCTGCCCTGACTCCAGGCGACGCGAACACGTGGATCACGCGGCCGCGTGACCTGGTGATGACGAATCATCTTAGCTTAGTTTCACTAGTCTTTTTCTTATGTTTTCAATTGATTTTATGCACTTTCTTGAGCCATAAGTAAGCCAATTGTGTAGAATTTCATGTTTTCTTTGATTCAATCAACCATGGATAAATTAATGCAATTTCATGAGATTTTGTGCTATAATTGTCATATATTATGAAAGAATAACAAACTCATGATCTTGAGCATAGCTTTGATGTGTTTGGTTGATTGATGATAGGTGAAAAGAGCTTTGAAGAAGGTTGAAGAAAGAAGAAAGGGCAAGGAGCAAGAGAGAACAAAAAGCTTGAGCAAAAGCTTGCCTCAAACTTTAGCTCAAACTTTTGGAAGAGTTGAATTCACCTGGATGGAGCAACAGCTTGCGCCAACGTTTGCCTCAAGCTTTTTGGCAAACGTTGGCACCACACATGCACACCCTGGAGGAGAAAAGCTTGCGCCAACATTTGCCTCAAGCTTTTTGGCAAACGTTGGCGCCACACATGCACATAAGGGGATCCACGTTTGGCTTAAAGTTTGACCTCAAACTTTAGCTCAAACGTGGATAGCAGCAAAAGGGGGTAGCTGATATGAAAAGCTTGAGCCAAAGTTTGCCTCAAACTTTGACTCAAGCTTTTGTGCTTTATGTCCCGGTTCAAAATGGGTTTCTCTCCAACTCCAAGAGCAATCAACAGAGGCCTTTTTCAACCCAATTCCATCAAGAGCAAAGGCCCAATTCAAGGCTTGAAGATCATTTGAAGAGAGTGTATAAATAGTAGAGAATTTAAGTTTTCGGGGAGCTTCCTTGGAGAATTCTTAGAACACTTACAGAGAGAGCTCACCTTTACATTTCTGGTTGCTGTTTTTAGAATTCAAGAGAATTAGGAAGGAGAATTGATCTCTCTTCTTCCTTGTTCTTGCTCAGCACTCTTTACTTTTCTTGCTTTGGATCTTGGGTGGAGAATTGAAAAACTTCTGTTTCAATCTCACCTTGAGATCTTGTTTAATTTTCTGCATAATTAAATTTCCATTTCTGTTAATTGCTTCTTCTTCTACTTTCTCTGCAATTTACTTTTCTTCATTTCCTCTGCAATTGTTCTTGCTGGATCTAGGAAGGCTGTGAGATCTAGACTTGGCTATCTAGTCTCTTGAGTCTTGAGATCTACAGTTTTTAATTTCAATTTCCTTGTTTCGTTGTTACACCAAGCTTATTTTCATTTTCATTTAAGATCCGGTTTAATTGCATCCATTTCTGTTTATTAAAATTTTACTTTTCCATGTTTAATTTCTGCATATCCAATTCCAATTCCCTTTACAATTCAAGCCATTTACATTTCTTGCACTTTAAGATTCTGCAATTTACATTTCTTGCAATCTAAGTTTCTGCAATTTATATTACTTGCACTTTAAGATTCAGCCTCTTTAATTTCTCTGCACTTTAAATTCTTGTCAATTATCCCTCTCCCTTTTAATTTTACTGCAATTTAGTTTCTGCAAATTAGAAACCACTCAACCAAGACTTGATTCGCTTGACTAAATCAACCACTAAACTAAAATTGCTCAATCCTTCAATCCCTGTGGGATCGACCTCACTCCCGTGAGTTTTATTACTTGATGCGACCCGGTACACTTGCTGGTGAGTTTTAGGTGTTTTGGAATTCGTTTCCAAATTTAACCATCAAGTTTTTGGCGCCGTTGCCGGGGATTGAAATAGATTGACAATGATTAAGTGAGGTGGTAGTTTAGATCAAGCACTTTTTCTTTAATTTTTGGCTAACACACTAACTGTTTGAATTTTTGCTTAAGCTAACTAAACTTCATTCTAGCAATAGATTGAAGTGTCACTGGTTGTGTTTCTTTTGTGTTGTTTGTATGTCAGGTACAGGGAGAGTTACTCCTGTTTTATCTGAAGCTGACCAGAGAACTCTAAGGAGATTAAGAAGAGCCGAAAGAGGGAAAGGCATTGTTGGAGAGGAAGAATCTGAGGAAGAATATCACGAGATGGAAGGAGATCCATCTAATCCAGGAGGAGGGGTTAACAATAACCCTCAACAAAGGAGAGTACTGGCCTCCTACACTTTTGCAAATGCTAGACATTGTGGAAGCAGCATTCTCACTCCAAATGTCAATGCAAACAACTTTGAGTTGAAGCCACAACTCATTACACTTGTCCAGAACAATTGTTCCTATGGAGGAAGCCCACTGGAGGATCCTAACCAGCACTTATCCACCTTTTTGAGGATATGCGACACTATTAAATCCAATGGTGTGAATCCTGAAACTTACAAACTTCTGCTGTTCCCATTCTCTCTAAAGGATAAGGCCGCTCAATGGCTAGAAACATTTCCGAATGGAAGCATCAAAACTTGGGATGATTTGGTGAGTAAGTTTCTTGCCAAGTTTTACCCCCCTCAAAGGATCATCAGGTTGAAGACTGAAGTGCAGACATTCACGCAAATGGAGGCTGAAAATCTATATGAAGCATGGGAGAGATATAAGGCTCTGCTGAGGAAATGTCCACCAGAGATGTTCACTGAGTGGGACAAGCTACAGAACTTCTATGAAAGGCTCACTCTAAAGGCTCAAGAGGCACTTGATCACTCAGCTGGAGGATCATTGCAACTGATGAAAACTGCAGAAGAAGCTCAAAATCTCATTGACACGGTGGCTAACAATCAGTATTTCTTTGCTCATCAAAGGCAACGCCAACCATCACAAAGAAGAGGAGTAATGGAACTGGAAGGAGTGGACTCAATCTTAGCTCAAAACAAAATGATACAGCAACAGATTCAACAACAATTTGAGCAAATGGCCAAAAGAATTGATGGCCTACAAGTAGCATCAGTGAGTGCCACAAGCCAACCAACCAATCCTTGGGGGCAGAATGAGGAGAACCAAGAGGAACAACAACAAGAGCAAGTGCAGTATATGCACAACCAAGGTTCAAATGAGGTGTATGGTGATACCTACAATCCATCCTGAAAGAACCACCCAAACCTCAGATGGGGGGATAACCACAACCAAAACCAACAACCATGGCAGAGGAACTCAAACTCAAACACCTTAAGAAACAACCAAAACCACAACCAACAGCAGACTAGCCAAAACCCTTACAGAAAACCCCAAAATAACTTCCCCAACTCCAACCATTTTCCATCCAATAACCAACTCACTAACCAAAACACTCACCATCAACCATCAACACCCTATAACCAAGCAACTTCACATGACTCTCAGAGGATCACCAACCTGGAAATGCTAATGGAGAAGATGATGAAAAACCAAGAATTGACAGCACGGAACCAGGAAGCATCCATAAAGGGCCTGGAAAGGCAAATTGGTCAGCTCTCCAAGCAATTCACCAATGAAAGACCATCAAGTTCCCTGCCGAGTGACACAATCCCAAATCCTAAGGAAGAATGCAAGGCGATACAATTAAGGAGTGGGAGAACATTGATGAGCAACAATGACACTACAAAGAAGCAAATGGAGAGCAGCAAAAGACCAATAGAAGATGAAAAGCCAACAAAGGCAGATGAAGCCGAGGATCAAGTTGTGACGCCAAACAAGGACACTGAGAAACTCAAAGAGAAGAACAACCAGCCACACAGTTCAAAAGAAGTGATTCAGAGACAACAGCAAGTGGGAAAGAGCATCACACCTCCACTACCATATCCCCAGAGGTTCAGCAAAGAAACTAAGGACCAACATTTTCATAAGTTCCTTGAGACTTTCAAGAAGCTGGAGATCAATATTCCCTTGGCTGAAGCACTTGAACAAATGCCTCTGTATGCCAAGTTTTTGAAAGAGCTTATCAACAAGAAAAGAAGTTGGGAGGAGAAAGAGACCATACTGCTTACTGAGGAGTGCAGGGCTTTGATTCAAAAAGGGCTTCCTCCTAAGCTTGAAGACCCTGGGAGCTTCTTGCTGCCTTGCACCATTGGGGAATTAACCATCACTAAGGCAATGTGCAATCTAGGAGCAAGTATTAACTTAATACCCTCATCTTTGATGAAAAAGCTGCATATAGAGGAAGTTAAACCGGTACAGATGTCTCTAGAGCTGGTAGACAAGTCAATGGTATACCCCAGGGGTGTGATTGAAAACCTTTTAGTCAAGGTGGACAAATTCATATACCCTGCAGACTTTGTGGTTTTAGACTCAAATGGGGATGAAAGTGATTCTATCATACTTGGGAGACCTTTCTTGGCCACTGCTAGGGCTATTCATAGACGTAGAGCAAGGCGAATTAACTCTCAGAATGCATGATAAGAGTTTCACTCTGAAAGTATTACCAGAAGCGCAGTTCAGTAATGAAAAGAAAGACTATATGGAACTCGACAAGGAAGAATCACAGTTAAAGGAAGAAAGCAACAAGGCGATTCACAGCAACATCCCAAGGCAAAAGATTGTGCAGAAGGATGCAGAAGTTCAAGAGGATATTGGAGTGTTAGCCACTAAGAAGAGAGATCTCCAAAGTAAGCCTACGGCCAAAGGAGAAAGATTAACAAAAGAAAGCAAGAAACACAGAAACAAGACAAAAAGGGGTTGGAAGAACAGAAAGATTCCAACAGAAGGGCTTTCCAAAGGTGATAAAGTGCAATTGATCTATCAACAACTGGGAGCAAGCCAACAGACTGATGATTACTACACTATCAGCAATATACTCTCATTAGAGCATGCTGAAATTGAACACCAATGAACAAAGAGGAGGATCACAGTCAGGGGAGACAAGTTGAGGCACTACAATCATCAACCACCATAAAAGAAAGCCCCAGTGTCAAGCTAGTGACATTAAAAAAGCACTTGTTGGGAGGCAACCCAGCCTGAGGTAGTTTTCTTTTCATAGCCTTTTCAATAAAAATGTTGAATAATTGGTATGCATTGCAAAGAGCTAAGTTTGGTGTTGCACACCAAAACAATTGAAAGGAGAATGAAGGATTCTAAGTTTGGTGTTCCACCAAAATCTCATTTAAAAGCACATTCTCACTTCCTAACCAATGCTAGCTCCAAGCAATCAAACAGATTATTCAACCACTTAACTGCTTCCTAGTTTGAACTCTATAACCTTTAGCAAAGACACAAGATCTTACATATAGTTAACCTGTTGTATCAGAGGAAGTGGCAAGGAATTAAGTTTGGTGTTCCCACACCAAATTAAATCCAAAAGCCACACTCTGTTCATATGTACTAATCAGTCGCCTAAGGGCTTGAGAAGCAAGCAACTTTTGAGAATTATGCAGGAAACTAACCACCAATTGAAGACATTATGCATCATAACTCAAAAGAGGCACAACAGAAGGAAGGACAAAGGAACTGCAAACCAATAGGTTGTATCTATACTTAACTCTTGCTGTTGAGAAATGATTTGACTTAAGCCTTGCTAAAGTGTTCATCTAATGCAAGTAGAATCACTCTTTGCAATAAGTAAGCTAGTCTAAATGTGTGTTTGTGTGTTTACTTTCACTTAACTAAAAAGCATGCTTTGTCCCCTGTATCTTAAATTCAATAAAAGAAATGTTTTGAATGTGAAGTGAGTTAGTTCTTTGTTAGATAGAAGTACAATAAAGGTAAGTGGTGGTATGTATGTGATTGTATAATAACTCACTTTTAGTGAATAAGAGAACTAGGCTGTCTCCTTTTAAGTAGAAAGTAGCTCACTGTCTATGAATCTCAATCAACTAAAAAGTCCTTAGTTAAAAAGAAAAACAAAAAGAGAAAAGAAAGAGCCAAAAGTGGCAACAGAACAAAAGAAAAAAAAAGAAACAAAGCTAGACACCAATAGCTTGAACCTTAGAATATATGCCTGTGGTGTCTTTGTACTAGGATCTGCTTGGATTATTAAGTTCTTTGGAGTGCATCAACACTTGGTGACTTGGGTTAACTAACCCGGGATCATCAACTGAAAGTCCATTATCAAGAGCAACCTAACTACAAGGCATTTAGTAACCCAAAGAGGTGCTGGGCATCAATGTTCTAAGAAGGAATGTGAGCCAAGTGTCTATGGTGAATAATGTGTCAAGCATAAAGAAAGAAAAGAACTTGTTACACATGACACTGAACTAGAGCTTTTGAAGAAAAATAATAGTCAAGGACAAAGGAATAATGAGAGGTCATAGCAGTGTGTTGCTTGATGCTTGAGGGAGACTTTCTAGGCCTAAAAGTCAATAAGAAGTGAGTATTTACATATCTACATGAAAACCCCATGAGCTAACAATAATACTCTGCTAGCATGAACACCCTCTTCCATTTCATTCTTTCTTCTCAATAATTCCTTTCTTGCTTGGGGACAAGCAAGTTTTAAGTTTGGTGTTGTGATGACGAGTCATCTTAGCCTAGTTTCACTAGTCTTTTTCTTATGTTTTCAATTGATTTTATGCACTTTCTTGAGCCATAAGTAAGCCAATTGGGTAGAATTTCATGTTTCCTTTGATTCAATCAACCATGGATAAATTAATGCAATTTCATGAGATTTTGTGCTATAATTGTCATATATTATGAAAGAATAACAAACTCATGATCTTGAGCATAGCTTTGATGTGTTTGGTTGATTGATGATAGGTGAAAAGAGCTTTGAAGAAGGTTGAAGAAAGAAGAAAGGGCAAGGAGCAAAAGAGAACAAAAAGCTTGAGCAAAAGCTTGCCTCAAACTTTAGCTCAAACTTTTGGAAGAGTTGAATTCACCTGGATGGAGCAAAAGCTTGCGCCAACGTTTGCCTCAAGCTTTTTGGCAAACAACGGCGCCACACATGCACACCCTGGAGGAGAAAAGCTTGCGCCAACGTTTGCCTCAAGCTTTTTGGCAAACGTTGGCGCCACACATACTCACCCTGGAGGAGAAAAGCTTGCGCCAACGTTTGCCTCAAGCTTTTTGGCAAACGTTGGCGCCACACATGCACATAAGGGTATCCACGTTTGGCTTAAAGTTTGACCTCAAACTTTAGCTCAAACGTGGATAGCAGCAAAAGGGGGTAGCTGATATGAAAAGCTTGAGCCAAAGTTTGCCTCAAACTTTGACTCAAGCTTTTGTGCTTTATGTCCCGGTTCAAAATGAGTTTCTCTCCAACTCCAAGAGCAATCAACAGAGGCCCAATTCAAGGCTTGAAGATCATTTGAAGAGAGTGTATAAATAGTAGAGAATCTAAGTTTACGGGGAGCTTCCTTGGAGAATTCTTAGAACACTTACAGAGAGAGCTCACCTTTACATTTTTGGTTGCTGTTTTTAGAATTCAAGAGAATTAGGAAGGAGAATTGATCTCTCTTCTTCCTTGTTCTTGCTCAGCACTCTTTACTTTTCTTGCTTTGGATCTTGGGTGGAGAATTGAAAAACTTCTGTTTCAATCTCACCTTGAGATCTTGTTTAATTTTCTGCATAATTAAATTTCCATTTCTGTTAATTGTTTCTTCTTCTACTTTCTCTGCAATTTACTTTTCTTCATTTCCTCTGCAATTGTTCTTGCTGGATCTAGGAAGGCTGTGAGATCTAGACTTGGCTATCTAGTCTCTTGAGTCTTGAGATCTACAGTTTTTAATTTCAATTTCCTTGTTTCGTTGTTACACCAAGCTTATTTTCATTTTTATTTAAGATCCGGTTTAATTGCATCCATTTCTGTTTATTGAAATTTTACTTTTCCTTGTTTAATTTCTGCATATCCAATTCCCAATTCCCTTTACAATTCAAGCCATTTATATTTCTTGCACTTTAAGATTCTGCAATTTACATTTCTTGCAATCTAAGTTTCTGCAATTTATATTACTTGCACTTTAAGATTCAGCCTCTTTAATTTCTCTGCACTTTAAATTCTTGTCAATTATCCCTCTCCCTTTTAATTTTACTGCAATTTAGTTTCTGCAAATTACAAACCACTCAACCAAGACTTGATTCGCTTGACTAAATCAACCACTAAACTAAAATTTCTCAATCCTTCAATCCGTGTGGGATCGACCTCACTCCCGTGAGTTTTATTACTTGATGCGACCCGGTACACTTGCCGGTGAGTTTTAGGTGTTTTGGAATTTGTTTCCAAATTTAACCATCACCTGGCAGGAACACAACCCACGCTAACACGTGGACGACGTCTCTGCGTCACTCTTCCCCGACCTGTACGGACCAGAAAGTGCTGGAAGTGACTTCTGGGCTGTTTCTGACCCAGTTTTCGGCCCAGAGAATACAAACTAGAGGCTATAAAGTGGGGGAATGCATCCATTCATGATCATGTTTTCATAATTCACTTTCCATGATTTAGGTTTAGTTTTGAGAGAGGTTCTCTCCTCTCTCTCTTTAGGATTAGGATTTAGTTTTAGGATTTTATTTGCTTCAAGGATTATCTTTTTACCAGATTTAATGTTCTTTTACTTTATATTTATCTCTTACTCTCAGATACTTTAATGCTTGCTTGTATTAGTTATGTTGCCTATTTGGCTTATGCCACATTCACGATGATTTTCTTATTTAATGTTATTTGAGGTATTTCAGTTTAATATTGCCTTCTTTTATTTATGCCGTTGATTATTCCCAATCTGAAGACATTTTCATTCCAGTAGAATTAATTTACTTTTCCCTTTTTGGTCTTGGTTTAGAAATCAATAACTCAGGAGTTATCTTAGCTTAACATAATTGATAACTGTTATCTTTGCTAATTGAACTGAACTTCAATAATCCCAACCTTTTCTTAGGAAATAAATAGGATTCGAAAGTCAAACTAATTAGTCCCTTGACTTTCCTTTGCTTTAGCAAAGGTTAACTAAGTGGAATTAAGATTCAACTTTCATTATTATTGATAAGAATAACTAAGTCTGGACTTCAATTTCTCATACCTTGCCAAAAAGTTTGCTTTACAGTATTTATTTATTTTAATTGTCATTTAAATTATCTGCTATATTCATTCCTCACTCTCAACCCCAAAATACATTTTTTCATAACCAATAATAAGAACATACCTCCCTGCAATTCCTTGAGAAGACGACCCGAGGTTTAAATACTCGGTTATCAATTTTAAAGGGGTTTGTTACTTGTGACAACCAAAACGTTTGCACGAAGGGATTTTTGTTGGTTTAGAATTTATATCTACAACGCGACTATTTTTATAAAATTCTTTACTAGCAAAAATCCTAACGTCAGGTATAATTAAGGTATTATTAGATGTTGCTTCTGATTTCATGTGCAGGTTTTTGTAAAAAGATTTGGACACGGTGCTGTTATACTGTTTCTTGTACTTTTTTGTGTTCCTTAAAAGGTTTCTCTGTTTCTACAAGCGAAGATGATTCTTTATGATTGGTTCCCTATTTTCGTATTTCATCATGCTCGATTCCTGTATCTTCATAATGGTGAAAGTTTTAAAAAGTACTGAATTGTTATTTTTTTTATAGTAGTTCACAAAATAATGAAAGCATGACTTTTGCATAATATCATCATCAGAGAAAGCAAACGTGAAGGGACTAGAATTTCCTTGTGATTCCAATTAGAGGCTTTTGTATAGAATATATTTGAATGGTAGTTAATTGTTGGAATTGTAATTAATTGCTGAATCTGAATCATTTATATTATAAACAACATGATTTGACTCTTATAATTCTTCGGCACCCTCCTGAATCACAATATTAGCCACTATATCATAACGGCAAAATTAGAAAATAACAATAATGATAATAGTAATAATTCTTATCTTTCAATTACATAAAAAGAGTTTTTTTATTCACAGCATATGATGTAGAATTTTATTTTCTTTTCTGTTCTTTTAGCTCATGTTATGGTTTTGTACTTCTTAGCAAACTTTAGATTCAATTATCTCACACAATTAGAAGAATTTAACAATATTTGTAGCATCGACCACTTGGAATAATAAACATTAAATAATAAGCATTGAAGTAAGTTTTACAAATTGAACGTATGCGTAGTTTGAGATTAGTTTTTATCCGAGTTCTTTAAAGGATTTTTTATTATGATAACTACATTTCGATTTAGCATTTCCATGGCCATGTTATGATTTATTAATCCTTACCTTTACCATTATTTATTTTGAAACCAAATCCAACTTACACTTTAATTTTTTTGGATGGGTGAATAGCGAATAACGGATGATACTTGGTTATTGTTGAATAAAAGGTGTGGATTGATGAAGGGTTTTAGTAGAATTGATCCGACGAGTTGGATGTTGCTTCTGATTTTGTATAATTAAGGAATGGATAGATGTCGCTTCTGATTTGGATTTTATATGATATTAATTGATTAGGGTTTTGTATAGCAGCAACCACAATGAATAATTGAGGACTTTTTTATGTTGCTTCTGATTTGTATGAGGGTTTTGTTAAAGAATTTGGGGCTGTTTCTTGTCAACAAGCACCAGGATTGTGTTTCCGAAAAGTCAATTAAGATGGAAAAAAGGGTACAATGATATTTACTGTTCTGTCATCTGCGTGCACATTGAACTTGGTTTGCATATGTTTTTTCCTAAATTATTTTTAGCTTCAAGATAGTTTACTAAGATTGTGTCTTTGGACGTTTATATGGCATTTCCTGCCTTACATCAGTTTCGTGTGAGCCTAAGAAATCTTGCTTCACTGCAGGTATATGAACTGCTATTGCTGAAATTATGAAGTTGTTGGTGACTTTATCGAAACTTTTAGGTGGATGGTGCTTCTGATAGGCATTAGAATGTTTCTTTGCATTGCGAATTGGATGGTTCTAGATATATGTTTCGAGTTATCACGTGTTAATATATAATAGACATAGATGGCTATTAATCTGTTGCATAAACGTTGACCATAAATGCTTTGTTTTGCTTTCACTTTGCAGGGGCATCCTGAAAAGCTGAGTGCAATATACAAAAATCTACATCAGATGTTTCTCTTGTTAAACAAATAGATGTTTCTTTTTAAACTAAATGGATGATTCTTTGAAATGAATCATTATTTTAGGTGGAAACTAACTTTGAAGTAATTGAACGCATATTGTACTTATTGATTCAATTGTTGTTACTTATCAGTTATAGTTAATATATAATAGATATAGATGGCTATTCATTTGTTGCGTACACCCTGACCACTAGATAACAAATTTAATCATAGAAGTAACACTTGCCTCATAAGTTCATCACTAAGTAGTACTAAGTAGTATGTTGCGTATGTGGACTCTGGAGTCTAAAGGCAGAGTCTAAAGTTCAAGTATAATAACCGCACAAAGCAAACAGTGGGTAAAAGGAAAGCTGTCAAAGCACTTTGACTGCTCTTGAAAAAGCAAAGATATTGTTGTTGTTCTTTTCTTTATCTTTTTTTCCTTCTTTAAATTTTGTTAAACAAGCATAAGAATAAATACAAAAAATTATTTCTTTCTTTTGTGATATCTGTATTCATTATCATTCTTTCTTTTGTGATACTTGTATTCACTATCAATTGAATCATCTCTGTAGTAAAGAATAAATACAAGTAACTTCTGTTAGGTACCTAATTATTTTTGCAAAAATCTAAGTGGATGTTACTTCTGTCAAGCATCATGATGTTCCTTTTCCATACTAAATAGATGTTACTTTAACAGGAGCCATGTGAATGAAAAATAAAAAAAGCTTATCCTACATAAGTAACTATAAATTTGCCATCATGCTAAAATGCAATGAAAGGAATCATGATATTCATTTAACTTATCTATACAATTTGCAACACTGTCGATACAGGAATTCATCATTACCAAAAGTAATACAAAAAGAATCATCTATTTAGTATAAAAAATATCTATTTGTTTAACAAAAGAAATATCTGTCGTAAACTTTATATTTTGTTAGAGGGGGTGAAGCTACATTGTTTAAAAAATGGGTATATCATTACTATACAACTAGCTAAACAAAGAATAACTTTCTAGTTGCTACACTTGGATCACGTCTCTTTTACTTCATCCAATTCATCAACTGTTTCAAATTTCTCTTCGATCAGTTCAAATTTATCAATCATTTTAAAGTAGATTTTCTACAATCATCCATATGCAACCATAAGCAAAGACACATACGTAGCCATAAGTAAAGAAATATCTATCTAAAAAAATAAAGAAACAGCCATCTAATGACAATTATAAAAACAAAGAAACATCAATAATCATATACAAAGAAACATCTACTTTTAAAAATAAAAGACACAATTATTATTCAACCTAAAATGATTTAGCTATTTGAATCTAGTAAATATTTATAAAAGTATCCCAATGCATATGGTGTCATTTCTTCCTCAAATTTGGCCATAACTATCTCCAAGGTAAATACAAAGTCCTTGTTCTCAACCTCATCCATGACAAGTGACTAATTCATAAAGTTTAAAGGACGAAAACAAAACGTTAATCTATTTGTGTGCTTGATAAACACAAAAGTACTAGAATAGAACTCCATACAAATCAATATCACCTTGAAAAGAAAAAATTGCCAAAAACCTTCGATCATTGTGGTGGTATAGTGTTCCTTTCACTGAGGCAAAAATATTATATGCTTTATGCAGCATCATCCTTGAGCTTCTTGGTGATGGTGGCAAGAATATTCCCGTGGTAGAATACTTGCAGTAATTCAATCTCAGAAACCTGTCTTGTTCCAACACCAAATATTCTAAATTATTTAACGAAAACGTCCAGTAATTTAGTAAAATCAAAGAACATCTCATATGAACACCATTCCTAGTATCTAAACACTAGAGCAGAACAAAAACATCTAATCTCTAACAACTACAATTGCAATATGAGACCCAGATAAAAGCAAAATTCCATCTCTAACAACTGTAACATCCGCTCATACTTTCAACAACATTCAATTTCTAATTCCAGCAATTCAGCAGCATATAGCAGATTAGTAAAATTAAATCAAATTGATTATCACAGCAGTTCCTGAATCCTAGCACATATTAGGAAAAAAACATACTTACCCATGATTCCCCAAGATTAAATTACCTGAGCTGTACAACATATAAAAAACACACATTCAACTAACGTTCACCGAACCACTACAACAAAACCATCTCCAAATCTCTCTTCAAAACATGCATAGAAAATCAGAGGAAAGATCTGCCATACTTACTAATTAGTGAGACGAAGTGAAGATTCCAGGCTGGAAAAGTGGAGATCCACCGTCGGACGGCGCAGCTGCACCACGAAGCTTCAAAGCCGCCGGTAAAACCCACATGCAGCAGCAGAGTGACATCGCTCTGGTTCCGTGTGTGAAAGCGCGATGGGAGGAGAGGATAGGAATGGCGTCGTATCGTCCGGAGAAGAGACGGAAGAGGGTTGCACTCAGGTACCGTGTGTGGAGCCGGAGCAGGCAGAGCCACTAGGAGCGGCGTCGCAGTGTCCGGAGAAGAAAGGGAAGAGGGTTGCGCGGTGTTTCCGGAGGCGTGGTGCGGGTGCAGATGATTTTCAAATTTCTGTGTGGTAAAACGGTGAAAGCAATGGTAGGGATTTTGGGGAAGGTGAATATGTTTTACCCTGGATCAATTTTGGATGGTGCTGAAGTGTAGTGGGTTTTTGGATCACAGCTCAAATATATTTTGGCTGATTTTTGGCTGATATGCTCTTAGTTCCATATACTTTTCCATTTTTTAAACCTGATTTTGAAGAAAAGTAAGTTTGTGTTAACGTAATTTATATTTGACAATCTTTATATCAAAATGGATTATAATAAAATAAATGTTATTTTAATTACACTACTTAAAATTACTTTTAGATGAAAAATTACTAAAATAGACATCAATTTAAATAATTTTATATTATATTATTATTTTAATTTAGATATTTAAATATATTTTATTAATTAATTTTATAATAAAATTAATATTTACTTACTAAATTAAAGCAACACATAAAAATTAGTAAAATATATTTTATATTAAAAATAAAAGATATATGAATAACCTAATAATTTAATATGTTAATATAAATAAATATTAAATTAAAAGATAAAATACTAATAAAATACATAAAAAAATAATATCTTATACAAAATTAATACATAAGAATATCATTATTTCTACTGCATGTAATTAATAAATTTTACAATTATAAATTTTACAGAACTGAATAAAAAATAAAAAATTTTAACTAAAAACAAAAATAAAGTATAATAAAAAATAAAAAAAGAGAACTCATGTAAACAACAAACGATAAAAATTCTATAAAACCAACAACATATATCATATTAATAAAAGAAATACAATAAAAAGTAAAAAATGTCATAACTATATAAAATAAAAAAATAAACTTCATATAAAAGATATTTATTATATGAATAAAAGAAATATAATAAAAAAATAAAAATCAAAATATAAAAAAATACTAAAAATAATAAAAAAATAAAATATTTATCTTGATCTAAAAGATTTTGATAAAAAAAATTGAAACAAAAAATTACAAAAAACTATTATAAAGATAGATTGTTACTTATAGAATTAATTAAAAAAAATTTACGTCATTTTTTAACAGTAATAAACCACCATAAACACAAATGTAAAAATTACCATTTTTTTTAATTTTATGTAAACGTACATTTAGAAGTAAAATTTTTTTTGCATTCAAAAAATAAAAAAATTATCAAACATATAAATAAAACGTTGAAAAGACTCAAATACACTTTTCTCTTTTTCAATGCAAAACCAAAGACACCCTTATATGAAGCGTGTGGATTGGGACAAGATAAAATGGGATTGGCATCTGGAGTCCGGACCGTATTTAGATTTTAGAAATGTGAGGTAGTGAAAGAGTGAACGAATTATTCTAGATTTTGCGTTCTAGAGGGAGTAGTAACCATCCTGTGCTGGAGGGTCCATCCGCGGCCCGTGGGACGTGTGATGATGCGTCACTCCTTTCGTCACCAACATCCCTCACCCACTTCAACGTGACGTTCATCTTTACCTCCCAATTACAGTATTCTTTTTGCTACGTATATATCCACAAACAGAAATTAAACATTTATACAAGCACAATGATCTCTAACTAAAAAGTAAAAATAGAGACAAACATAGCTCTTCTGTTCGTTAAAGCTTAACGATACATGTCACATTAATTTGGGGCAATTAAGTAGCACCATGTTCATAGATAATTGGTTTGGAATTAGTTAGACTTCGTTTGGATTATATATATATATATATATATATATATATATTCTTTTTACTTAAGAAATACTTTTATATTCTTATAAAGGTATTTTATTTTTTAAATAATTAAATTTAAAAAGAAACTAATGAATTATGCACTAAAAAATTTGTCTAATAATTTTTATCTAAATACAAAATGATTTTTTATAAGTTTTATGTAATTTTTAATAAATTTGAGTTGGTTCGATATTTAATGATCTGAGAACAAATTTTACTTTTTTTTTAAATGAGTATCAGTTTTTAAATGTGAATCAAAGATTTTTCTTTAAACGAAACAAATAGAAAACAGAAAAGAACTGAAGTTTTTTTTTTTTAATAAAAAAGGTTGAATTAAAAGTAAAGTAAATGTAGGAAAACTAAAGCTAAAAAATGAAAACAAGCAAACAAAGACCTTCGACAAAATTGAAGGATTATGGAATTAAAATTGTTAATTCAAAATTTAAAGGAAAAAAAGAGTACATTGCAAAAAGGAAAATAATTTGCATAAAAGAAAATTACAGAAAAATTTAAAAAGAAATATAAAAATATGAAAAGAAAGCTCTTGGCACTTAGCAGACTCAGAAAGTCGCTAGAAATGTACGTGTGTGTGAGTGTTTTCTAAAAAAATTTCAATCACATTTCTTCTAAATCTTGTACATTTATAAACTTCTTCAACCAATCATATTTTGCCACATGTTTCTAAAAAAGACCTTAGAAATAACTATTCTCGCCAGATACACAGTCATGTAATCGTCGTCAGCTTTCTGGACCATCAAACCTAACACTGTTTAACTGTTCTATTTCACTTTAACTTGATAAACCTCATCGAACCAATTACCTTTTTCCTATCAACAATTTTTTTCGTCAAAAACTCATTACACTCGACAAAACTTTTCACATACAACCTTCAATGCCAATGCGAAATCTTTAACTAATAATTTATTTTATTTGACTAACAAATTGCCACTTAGAATGAACGCAATCATCAAAAATAAATCTAAAGATGAAATGCTTAATCATAAATGAAAGAAATTCTTTAAATGTTAAAATAAATTAGAGAATTGGGAAGGTTGGTTCAAACATCTCTTAACTGCCCACATCTCTAGAATTTCAATAAATGCGTCCACAGTACTCGTTTCTCATTAATTTACCTTTTTTGCTCTCTTCCAAACTTTACTTTTCCAAATATTACAAGTTTAAACCTAAAACCCTTCATCTTCAAACAAAACTCAAAAGAGTTTGATCACTTTATTTTGGCGCTCTTCTCTCAACATTATCATCGCAGGCAACTTCAAACTCTAACCTTCTCCATACTTTTTCACTATCACTGGTATGTTTCTACTTTATCTCACATGCTACATTTCAATTACTTTATCATTTCAAATTTTCTTCCAACATGTATTTCTTAAAACCTAATTTCACTTCTTCTATTTCATAAAGATGGATGCATCAACCTCTCTTACTACAACTTCTCCAACAAAAATTAAAGAGAAACAACCTACAAAACAACAAGAAAAACAAACCACCACCAAAGATTTTGAACATTCAAGTTTAAAAATATTATCTCACACAACAGATACCATCATTAAGGGTCCAATTAACACAACAAATGACAAGCAAATCCTCTTCTCCTTTTTTGTCAAAAATGAACTCCGTTGCTTCTTGAGTCCTCTAAATTCTCCTGATCAAGCCAAAAAGATTTTTCATTATATCTCTAGTATCGAACGTAAGGATTTACTTATCAAACAAGACTTGTTTATGGCTCCCTTTGTTGAAGCATATGACTATTTTGCACTATCCCAAAATTTCTTTCAAAAACTCAATTTTCCTTGCTTGGTAGAAGAGAATTGAGCCTCTAAAGTTAGAAGAATGGAAGTTTCGAAGAATCTATGATCTCCTCAGACTATCACATTTTCCACCAACAATATATCATTGGATGATTGGAGCTGCGCTATATTTTAGAAACAAAATCACCAATTATTTCCATCTTTCATGTGGTATGATCGGACTTACACTCTTTGATGTTGCAGCTATTACAGGGCTTTCTGTAAGTGGACCTACGGCTACCTTCGATATGAAGCCTGAACGAAGATGCAACATTATTGAGAAAAATTTTTACAGGAAATTTATCAAACACAATATGGGAGATGATGGTAGTCTAGTTACAAATGATGAGTATGTTACCTTTTTATACTACTGGCTCAATGCTATTGTTTTCTACTTAAGAAGTGTTTCTATGCAAAAATTGTTCATCCATTAGCTGGCCTAATCCATGAAAAGCAGAAATTTAGCCTAGCCATGTTACTCTTAGGAAGTCTCTATGACGAATTAGGACAAATGATTGACAGCCTTCGAAGTAAGACTTTAATTAGTGAAGGAGGCCCTCTTTGGTTATTACAACTTTGGTCGAATGCTATTTTTGAAGAAACATATAAAACACAAAGGAATTGCCTCCATAGAAAAACAAAGCACTAAAGGACTTTGAGTGATTACCTTGGAACCAGATTTCGTCAACTCTCACTCCACTAGTGAACTCCTCTGGGAAGCATTCTCAAAACTTCATTCGTGCCAAATTTTAAAATAAAGACTTAAAACTTGCTCCATTTGTTGATCGAAAATATGGACCAACCTAGTTTTGAAACTCTATGGTTCGAAAAGATGATGATAAGGAATAGCAACACCTGAATGATTCTATGTGGTCCAATTTCCTTGCCATCCAAGTGTTTCCACAGGGATTCCTCAATACAAAAAGGAACAACTTCGAGTCACACTACATGCTCCCCATTATGTTGCAAGACAAATGGATTTTTCTCAAGCTATTCCAGCACCATTTTCAAGCAAGTCTCCTCCTCTTTGCCAAATAAATTTCAACAAAAAGAGAGAAATTGGCAAATATTTTGAGTGCAACGAGAAAAATTGAAGCCACTACTTCCCACTTGATGTGTGAGCATTTTTTCTTTGTTTTCTTACTATTTTAAATATGAATTTATTGAGTTTTATTGAGATTTTAGTGTTTGAATCCTATTTGGATGCTACTTTGAGTCGCTCTATTGTTTTAATTATTTCAAGTGAAGTTTGGATCAGTTTGGCAGAGTTTGCGTGCAAGAAAAGAGAAGAATTTTGAATCTGTTGAGTTGGAGCTAAACGCCAGATGCCACATTTGGCGTTTAGTGCCCAAGTGTCTCGTAACGTGTGCCAACATTTTGTGAAGGCGGCGCTAAATGCTAAACCCGACGTTTAACGCCAGGACACCCGAAACTTCACCATTTGATTCTGTTCGAGCGGCGCTAAACGCGGACCTGGGCATTTAGCGCTAGGTGCTTCGTGACTCACTACCTCGTGGTGCACTAAACGCTAAGCCTGACATTTAGCACTAGGAAGACAACAACGAAAGGGAGCTTTCTGCCACCTGGGGCGCTAAACGCCGATTCTGGCATTTAGCGCCAGTAGCGCGGATTCAACTTCAACAAAGGAGCTTCATTAGTTAGATTGGGTTATAATTATTATATTTTATTTTATTTAAGTATTTCTATTCCCAAACACAATCTTTTGGCCTTTAGTAATTATTGGTTTATTCTATTTTTAAATCAAATTAGGTTAGATATAAATGGGAAAAGATTCAGCCCTTCGGGCTCTCTCTTTTCTTCAACCTCATTCTTGTTTTCACACACTTTTGAACCCTAGCTTTTCTCTGAGTCATGAGCAACTAAACCTCCTTGGTTAAGGTTAGGAACTCTGTTTATTCTATGGATTAAAACTATTGTCACTCTATTTTCATTAATATACTGATTTAAATTCAAGGATTGCTTTCGTTCTTCATCTTATGAATCTAAGTGTATTGGAAAATAAATCTTGTTCTACATGAATTCTCATTGATTCTTAGAAAAATTTTCTCACTTGAATACTAGCTTGAAAGTAAATTCCTCCTAAATCACTAATTGCCTAGACTTAATGGGATACGTGACATATAATCCTCTTATATTTGAGTAATTAGAGTTTTTGTGGATAATAAACTAGAATTAAACCTAATCCTTTAATCTATATTAAATGACCAATGAATTGGCTATTGATTAGGTTAGAGGGGGCTAAATCACTAAGAAATTAGGGTTTAGTCAATTACAGTTTGTCATGAATTGAATCTTGCATGATTAAAATAGTTGGTAAGAAATCTTAATTCGGAAAAGAAACATCTCTGAAACCTTAACTATCCTCTCATATACTTTTCACACCAAATCTACTGTTTGCTTTCTTAATCACCAAATTACTGTTTAATGCTTTTGAACCTCACAACACCATTTTCTGCTTGTCTGACTAAGTGAATCATTCAATTGTTATTGCTTGGTCCATCAATCCTCATGGGATCAACCCTCACTCACCTGAGGTATTACTTGGTACGACTCGGGGCACTTGCCGGTAAGTTGTGGTTTTGAAAATCTGCACCACTACTTAAGTTTGTTTTAATTTGTTATGTTACTAAGTCCTTTGTCGAATGGTGGGGTACCTACTACTCTCGCTGCAATCGATCACTTGATGATATCTCCAGAAACCTTATCAAAACTTCTCCAAATACCATCGACGTACCCATTCGAAAATCTTACAAAAGGAAAGCTGAGTCATCAATACTTCGACAAGGAAAGAAAGCACGACCAATCTCGACAAAAGCTCCTCCAACTAACAAGGTAACTTTAGAAAAATTTTAATTCTTTAATGTGAATTTCAATATCACTAGCTTTCGATCATAAACTCTTGAAAAACTTTCAAACTTCAACGTAGGGAGGCTCTTTTACTCAAGGGTCATGTGATAAACCCACCAGTTCATCTCCAAAAAAGACTCCTATTCATTCAAGTGAATCTCCTGCCACCTCAAGTACTTTGGATTCCAGGAGCACTTCGAAAAGCTTTACTCACTCATCAAACACTAAACCCCAAGAAGTATAGGTATGCCTTTGATTTTCTTTTCTCCAATAGCTATAGTGATTAGCTAAGACTAAAATTGTATTTTGAAACAAAACCATTTCAAATCGAGATGCCTCCTTTGAATGCACCATTAACTTCGACAACAAAATCTCTTGTCGATGAAAAGAGAGGAAATTCTTCAAACTCCTCATCAAGTGACCATGTCTCATCACATTATTTGCAAATTGAACACGAAGTTAATAAGCCTAATGAGGAAACTGAACAACCTATTGAGAAAACTGATAAACCTCTCGAAGAAACCAACACACAAGGCGAACAAACAAAAAAAGACCTTCCAAAAGGTCAAGTTTGAGAGAATGATCTTTCTTCTCAACAAATTGATATTGGCCTTAAACTTCTATCCTTTCCTTCTAAAGAGAATAGTCTGGTTGATAGACACCAAAATGAAAACAACCCTGTTCCCTTTTGCTGAACCAAAAACAGACACTGCTTAAAATCTTGTCGATCAAATTGGGTCCAAATATGACCTACCTCACAATGTTTAACCAACTTCATCAAGTAAATTCTCTAATCCACAAGAAGCCGATCTAGAAGAACTTCTTTTCGTTATGTCAAACATATCTCACAAAATAGAGATTTCACCACAAGTCTAATTTACTGAAGAATCACCAAGACATGGGCTTCCTAAAGAGCTAACTCCAAATGTTCTTGAAAGTTTAAAGGTGCTGCTTTAACTTCTCAAGCATACTATTGATAAATGGACGAATCAAGACGAAATGAATTCCCTATTTTCTAACATCCTGAGCTCCTCTCTTGAATATCAAGTTCCTCTTGGTTTTTCAAAGAAGGTAAAACAATTTGAGAAAATTGCTAACAACTTATTCATCTCCCATAACAATCTCACTGACTTCAAGAAAAGCATATCGAAAACTAAAATAGAATTTGCACAATTAGAAGCTTCTTATGCATCAACACAGAAGACTAACAAGAAGTATGAAATAAATGTTGTTCATGCTGCCAATGCTCGAGAACAACTAGCTCGACGCAGAGAGAAACTTGAAATAGAACTTGCTAAAATTTGTGAGGAAGAAGCTTTGCTAGAAGGCCCTTCCTTAAAGGCTGATAAGAGGAGAAAAAACCTCAATTGAGAACTATGTGAGATGGAGAACACTCGAGCTAAAATAAAAAAGAAATATGAGAAGATGCAGCTTGAAGAACATGAAGAGATCGGAGTCTACAGTGCCTATGATAAAGAAAAAGTGCGTCTTCGATTTGACATGGAAGAATTATTGGAGCCTTATCTATAATGACTTCAAAGTTTTTCAAGCTCTTTTATGTTTTGTTTTATAACTCTTTATTATCTTTATGTTATCTAATGAACTCCTTTTTTTAAATATTTCTTTCAGAGCATCGATATCTTGTTAGATACTTCCCATTAATAGATTTAATTTCTATACTTGTTTTGATATGTTTAATTTTATAAGCATTTTCTGAATATAATTTAACCACTTGATAAGGTCCTTCCCAATTAGGAGACAATTTCTATAAAACCTTGATTTTTTTTCCACTGGTAAAATAACTTTTAAAACTAACTTGCCATCAACAAAATTTTTTTGCTTCACACACCGATTATACACTCGAGCTATATTCTCCTTTTGACGAACAAGATTATCCAGTGCCAGAATACGCTTATTGTCTAATTTGTTCAATTCATCGAACATAGAATTCCAATTATCCTCGATTGGTAAATCGTCTTGCTTCATCACTCGCATAGTATTAAGATTAATTTTCAAAGGCAATATAACATCATGACCATAAACTAATTTATATGATGAAGTATTCGTCGATTCCCTTGGAAAATTCCAATATACCTAAAGAACTTGATTTAATGTCTCATGCCAACTAGGCGACTTCCTACGAACATGTTTCTTAATTAAATTGATCAAAATATTATTTGCAGCCTCAACCTGGCCATTTGCCTATGCGTAATATGGGGTCAAAGTCACTATCTTTATATTCTTCAACGCTGCAAAATTACTTATATGTCGACCAGTAAACATTGTACCCTAATCTGTACTTAAAATTTGAGAAATTCTAAAATGATGTACTATATTTTCCTTGTTAAAATCGATAATCTCATTTTGACCAACTTCCTTTAAAGGAATAGCATCCTCCCACTTGGTAAAATAATCAATTGCTACCAAAATGAATTTATGATTTTTTGACGATGGTGGATGGATCAAACCAATCAAATATAAAATCCACCCCCTAAACGGCCAATGCTTAATTGTCGAATACAATTCAGCAACAGGTATTTGTTATATTACACCATGTTTCTGACATTCTTGACATGTCTTTGCATACTCAATACAATCTTTGATCATGGTCGTCCAAAACACTCAATCACATCGTAATACCCATTTTATTCTTTTTCCAGCTTGATGCACTCCACAAATACCATTATGAACCTCTCCAAGAGCGATTATTGCTTCAGACTTGCTCAAACATCTCATAAGAATTCTCTCGACACCTTTTCTATATAACTCATCTCCTACCATCACAAAGTTCATTGCCTTTAATCTTATTTTTTAATCAACTTAGACATTTAGATTCTCTAAATACATAGCAATTGACTTTCTCCAATCATTATCATCTCAATCCTCGATAGCAAAAATTTCACGCTCCTCAATAGGGACACGGATTTGTTTTACTTTTACCAATTTCTCTAGAGTCTTACGAAAATCTTTATAACTTGAAGCAATTTGAGCTAACTCATTTGCTTTTCCACCCTGAATTCTCAGAATATGTGTTAATATCACCTTTCGAAATGACACCAATAATTCCAATGCCATCGATAAATACTTTTACAATAAGAATCTCCAAAAACCTAAACATCTTGTGTGCCTTTACTAATCAATATCTCCAGTCCTAATATTAGAGTCTCATACTCAAACACATTATTCGAACATGAATATTTTAACTCAAAGAAAACTTTCGATGAAATTCCATTTGGAGTTATAATCAAAATTCCAACGCCAGCCCTATTTTTGTGTTTAAAACCATTAAAATATAACTTCCAAGGCTCAACTTCAACAACACTTACCTCGTGATCATTTTTCCCTGGTCATGAAGATTATCTGGTCTATCAACTAGGATATCTACAATAACTTGACCTTTAACAGCCTTAGCAGGAATATACTGTAAATCAAATTCAATTAAAGCAAGCATCTGCTTACCTATTCGACCACATAACACTGAGTAAGACAACATATATTTGACAAGATTAGTTTATGCAATAACTTGAATAGTCTTTGCGATCATGTACACTTAAACTTAGTACAAGCATAATAAAGCGATAAACATAACTTTTCGATAGGAGAATATCTTGTCTCGATATTAGAAAGAACCCTGCTCAAATAATAAATTGCTCTTTCATTACCATCATCATCTTGAGCAAGCATGCACCTAAGTGTATTCATTGAAGTTGCAATATATAATTTTAATGGTTCATATGGTCGAACCGTAGTCATAATTGGTGCATTAGAAAGATAAGTTTTTATTAATTCAAAAGCCTCTTGATTATTTTGGGTCTAAACATACTCTAAAGCATCTCTTAATTTCACCAAAGAAGAAAATATCCGAGTTCGACAAGATAAATTCAAAATAAATCTTCGTAAAAAATTAATCGTTTCTAAAAAGGATTGGACCTTTTTTTCGATTTTAGAGGTGATAATTCTAAAATGGATTTATCTTTGTTTCGGTCAATTACAATTCCCTTCTTCTGAATCACAAAACCTAAAAATTTTCCAGCTGACACGCCAAATATAATGACCAGCATTTTCGAAAAAATCTAAATATAAATAAGTTATAATTTATTCTATTAATTGGAGTTTCTTATTTTTAGAAAATAATTTACTAAGAATAAATAAATTAATTTTAGATTATTAAAGTTTAATTTAATTATAATTTATTCTATTAATTTGAACTATTTCTTAGAAATGATGTCATTAGACAAAATTAAATTGATTTTTATAATTATTATCATTATTTGAATTTGGATAAATTAAATTTATTATATAATTTTTTTATAATAAAATATTTTACATAATTAATTTTATGATAACTAAAGTTTAAATAAATTAAGATTTTTATATAATTTTTATTATAACAAGATATTTTGAAAAAGGATAAAATAATAATAATAATAATAATAATAATAATAATATTATTATTATTATTATTATTATTATTATTATTATTATTATTATTATTATTATTATTATTATTATTATTATTATTATTTCTTTACCCGCTTTGATTTAACCCTTAAAATAAAGTTAGTTAATATTATTATTAAGTTCAAAATTTGTCGGTATGAATAAATATTGGTATTTTTCGGTGAACTTAATTTTGCTAATATTTTATCGTATATCTTTTATCATTATGTGACTAACGTCATTTATATTAGTAACTCATATTATATATATATATATATATATATATATATATATATATATATATATATATATATATATATATTACTTGTATTTTAATATATCCAGCTTTCATAGTTATCCATTTAAAATATTTATAACTTGAATCGCTAACTCAGCAGGTTAAATGAGTGACACGTGACTTTAACGACACTTACCCCTTTATTAATTCCATCACATCATCATCTTTCTTCTTTCTTTTCTTTTCAACGGAACCAAGACGAAACTAAAACAAAACAAAAGGGAGGGAGCCATGAGTGAGAGAGAACGAGAAGCCATGGAAGCTATAATCTTTGGGGTTCGATTTCTTGAATTTCGTAAATTCGAAAAAAATCTAATACGATTAAAGTATTCGTATCTTCCTCCTCTTCACGTTGATGTCACTTTTATTCGGGAGAAGTCGCCAAAGGGAGCCGATGAACCTTCCATAGCCGCAGTTGTGAAGAGCGTCACCGTCGAACTGCCACGAGAAGAGTCAGACGAGATAAAGATAAAGTACGCGATGAGGAAGAGAAGAATATGTGGTGATTTTCTTCACCACTGTTGCAGCCACCGGAGCCTCAGGAGATGCTTCCGTTGCTATTTGAGGCTGACCGAAAGAGTAGAGGTGACGGTGACGCTGCTGCGTGTAGTGGTGGAAATAGGCCAGGCGGCCTGCCAGGGACCTGTAGCCTGGCCTGTGTTTGGCCTGACTTGGCCTGACCTGATAGAAAATAGGCCCAAACTCAAGCTATTAAAAAAGCCTATATTCTTTAAAAGACCAGGCCTAGGCTTTTGAAATAGCCTGTTGGGCCTGTCAGGCTAGCCTGAGCCTGCAAAATATATATATATATATATATATATATATATATAGTTTTATTATACTAGTAAAATTGCTATTGGAAGGATTTGATATTGGGTCTTCGATCATATAAAAATACCTTTATCAACTAAACCATTTGTCTCTTTAATTATACATGTGTATTTTTATTTTCTTAATATCTTTAATCTTTTATGTTAGAATATCAAAAGTCAATCAAATAAAATAATTCTAAAAACTTTTCCTCCACATTAATAAATAAATAAACATATACACGGTCATTTTCTCTTCCCTTCTCTACTTTACACGCTATTCTACCAGACTACCATCCTCTTCATCTTCTCTTCCTTTGACTGTACGTATTTCTTCTTTTTTCTCACGTCATATATTTTTTATTTTATTATTTTTTATATTTATTGTCATAATGTTAATTATTTTTTCATCAATTAGGGTTTTATTCTGTCAAAGATCTTCTTTTAAGTTCGATTCTTTTGTTTGTGTTGTGATATTATTTCTATTTTTTTGAATATAAAATTTTATCAATTTTTTTCTTCATTAAAAGGTTCTCACTTTATGCCATTGATATGATGAAAGTAAAAAAAAAATCATGAGATAATGTTGTCTGTTAAATTTTGTTTAAGCATTACAATAGGCTTTAGAAATGGCTGAATCTGTAACTCCAAGTAATCCATTGGCTAATTCTATTTCTTTAAATGGAGAAGAAATTAACCGGTCAGTACCAACAATGCCAACAACAGATACTGGCTAATTTTATTATTTTATATTTTATAATTTAAAAAATTAAATTACATTTTAAGCTTAATTATTATTAAAAAATAGACCTATTAACAGGATTTAGGCCATGCCAGATTTAACAACAGACCAGGTTCAGTACTCATTAAAAAGCTTATACCAGGCTACAGGCCAGGCTAAGGCCAATATACTCTATTATAGGCCTGGCCTATTAAGAGTAAAGACTGGCCTGGCCTGGCCTGTTTTTAACCCTAGCTGCGTGTGACAACAAAAGGCTGCATTGTTGTCGAAGCTCTCTGTCGCTGTTGTTGGACAAGAGAAATAAGGTTTCTAGATGTGTTTGGTTTTATAGGTTTGACTATTTGAGGTTGAGGCACTTTTCTTAAACTTAATTTACTTTTAAAAAATTGTTATAAGTTGATATTAATGCGAAAAATGTATATTTATGATTTTCGTAAGTCTTATGGACTGAATTGAGTAGCTTGGAATAAATGTAATTACTTGCCTAGTTGGTTGTTGTTGAATTGATTTTTCTTGAATTATTGGAAGGTATTTAAAACCGGAATTTAGTTTAACTTTGGAAATGAATTAATTTTAGAAAAGATTTAATATTGAAATTTGGTTTGGTATTGAACCCGATTTGATATCGGAATTTAGTTTAAAACATTTTTTAAAAGGATTTGATATTTGAAAATGGTTTGATTATTGAAAATAATTTGCTATTTAAAAATGATTGAGAAGGGTTTGAGGAATATTTGGATGGGATCCTTGAAAGGTGGCAAAGTCCAAATTTTAGAGGAGATGCTGCCCAAATTTTTATAAAAATTGGAGACTTCGTTTGAAATTGTTTTTTTAAAAGATTTGGATTTAAGGATTATATGGTTTGATTTTGAGTTATTAAGAAAATGATTATATTTTGAGTATGATTTATTTAGAAAAGAATGAAGTATGTTTTGGGTTGGGATTGTTGATGGACGGAATGGGAGGTGTGATGATGATGATTGAATTTGAATGAAGGATAATGAGGGTTGATTTTAATTATGAATATTGAATGAATGTAAATGAATGATAATAAATTTGAGAATGAGTAAGGTATGGTTAATGGAAATGATGATATTGATGAGTTGGATGTGGAGAAGGTGGTAAGGTGCTAATCCCTCGATCTGTTCTCCCGCATTCTTTATGATTGTGATGAGTTGGATGTACGGAAGGTGGTAGGGCACAAATCCCTCAATTCATTCTCCTACACACTTTATGAATTGTATTTTGTGGGATGTGAGGAAGGTGGTAGGACACTAATCCTTCGATTTTTTCTCTCACACCCTATCTCTCTCTGTTTGCAAGGTGGTAGGACACTAATCCCTCGACCGGTATGGCACGGCCTCACTATGGGAAGGTGGTAGGGCACTAATTCCTCAATTTATTTCCCCTGGTGTCTGCCTTTAGGAGAAGGTGATAGAGCACTAATTTCCTGATGTTATGCCTCCTGAAGATGTGCAGATGAGAGACGGCATCCGGGTCAGCTACTGGAATATGTTGGGTTCTAGCAGTATAACCGACACGTGAGTTCAAGGCCAGCAGGACAGACATGCATCATGTTATATTTGTTTGTTTTGTTTGGGTGTGCTTAAGTGTTTTGATTTGCCTATCTGATGAATTCTATTTAACTAGTAACTGTGATACTTGTTGTAACTACTCTTTAAATGTGTTTGCCTTCTATTTGTTTGTGCTTGTGATTGATTTTTGTTTTGAAGTATTAGGGGTGAATTGATGATAGTAGTGATTTGTTTTGAATTGGGTCGGAGGTCGAGTTGATTTAATTGGGCCAGAGGCCGAGTTGATTTGATTTAGGCCAAAGGCCGGGATTAGTTGGATGAGTGATATGCTTGTTTGAAATGGTTTCTTAATAAGCGGTAAAACGTATGGAATGTTATTTTGTGTGAAATTTTATAAGAAAAATAATAGTTTTAGATTTGCATAATGAACTGACGACCACTGCAACTGAAAATAGTTTTATTTAAAATTTCTTCTTATAACAATTCTTAAACCCTCTGCTGAGAACTAGCGAGGATGATGTTCTCACCCCTACAAACTTCTCTTTTCAGGACCGAAGAGGAAGCTTGCGGAGTTTTTGTTAAGTTCCTAGATGTGCTGCTTCTGTTTGTATACACATGTTATAGATTTTGCTCGCCTTTATTATTATAATTTTGTAAGAGAGATAGGAGTTGTATGTTTTGTATATATATTATATTTCAAAGCTACTTATGTAAAAAGTTTTGTATATATGTACATGCTTGTTTGCTTTCAAGAAAAAGTATCTCCGGTTTTCAAAAGAATAGTTTATACGATCTCGAGTTTGCAAAGGGTCATATTTTATTAAGTATATGGAAGTCATCGTAATACTTCTCACTATTAGTGTGGCGCAGCCGGAAGCATGACATTCTGGTAGTAAAAATGTTATATTATGGTATCAGAGCATTTCGTTCCTGTTAGAGCCTTGGGAATATACTGGCTATCCTTCACTACATACTCTGAGTGTCTGTCGTGCAGTAAAACTTGTTTTAATGACAAGAGTTAGAGTTTCACATGCATGATTGTCTATTGATTAATGCTGTTAGTTGACCGTTGCACCCTCATGGTATTAGGTCTGGCCAACTTAATACTGATAATTTGTGTATATGAAAGCACTAATGGATTGTCATAGACGAAATAGAATTAATATGTTATGAGAATAACAGGTTTTGGAAACATTAGAGGTGATTTTTCACAATTAATTCGGTTTTGAATCGCAGTACCTGTTTGTATCCTGTGACTTGGTACACCGTCCTTTCTTTTATAATCACATTGAAGTCCTTTGTTCGGATTTCTTTCCTAAAAAGTGATTTGCTTATTTTTCAATCTTATTCCTTTGTTCGCATGTATCATTGCTTGACCTTGTTTGTAAATATCTGTTTGGGTCTTCTGAACTATCTCTCTTTGTTATTGTTTATACTTCTTTTCATGAATCTTGTACTATTTGATATGATCTTGAATTCATTCTCGCACAACAAACGATCATCGAATCATCTTGTAACTTCTACTTCACATCACACTTTTCTCTTATATTCAAATTATACGAGTTCTTGTTATTTGGAAATTATATATGCCAAAACTTTTTGTTTTTTTTCCTAATGTGTTCAAAAGTAAAGTTAGTTTAAATTTCTTCCATCTTGTATTAATTTTCAAGGACGAAAATTTTTGTAAGGTGGGTAGAATATAACAACTTGCATTTTCAAAAAAAAATCTAAATATAAATAAGTTATAATTTATTTTATTGATTGGAACTCCTTAGTTTTAGAAACTAATTTACTAAGAATAATTAAATTGATTTTATATTATTAAAGTTTAACTTGATTATGATTTATTCTATAAATTTAAACTATTTCTTAGAAATTATTTCATTAGGCAAAATTAAATTAATTTTTATAATTATTATTATCATTTGAATTTGGATAAATTAAGGTTATTATATAATTTTTCTACAACAAGATATTTTACATAATTGATTTTATGATAACTAAAGTTTAAATATATTAGAATTTTTATATGATTTTTATTATAACAAGATATTTCGAGAAAGGATGAAATTATTATTATTATTAAAATAAAGTTTAGTTAATATTATTATTAAGTTTAAAATCTGCCGGTATGAGTAAATATCGGTACTTTTCGATGAACTTAACTTTGCTAATATTTCATCATATATCTTTTATTATTATGTTACTAATGTCGTTTATATTAGTAACTCATACATATATATATATATATATATATATATATATATATATATATATATATATATATATATTATTACTCGTGTTTTAATATATCCAGTTTTCATAGTTATCCGTTTAAGATATTTATAAGTTGAATAGCTGACTCAGCAGCTTAAACGAGTGACATGTGGCCTTAATCACACTCGCCCCTTTATTAATCCCATCATATCATCATCTTCCTTCTTTCTTTTCTTTTCAACGGAACCAAGACAAAACAAAAGGGAGGGAGCCATGAGTGAGAGAGAACGAGAAGCAATGGAAGCTATAATCTTCAGCATTTGATTTTTTGAGTTTCGTAGCTTCGATAAAAAATCTAATACAATTAATGTTCGTATCTTCCTCCTCTTCACGTTGACGTCACTTTCGTTGGGGAGAAGTCACCGAAGAGAGCCACTGAACCTTCCATAGCCGCAGTTGTGAGGAGCGTCGCTGTCGAGCTGCCGCGTGAAAAGTCAGACAAGATAGAGAGAGAGAGTACACAATGGAGATAAGGGAAAGGTGTGGTAGGGTACTAATCCCCCGATGTTATGCCTCTTGGAGATGCCTAGTCGAAAGACAGCATCTAGGTTAGCTACCGGAATGTGTCGGATTCTGGCAGTATAACTGACACGTGAGCTCACGGCCAGTAGGACAGGCATCCATCATGTTATATTTGTTTGCTTTGTTTGGGTGTGCTTAAGTATTTTGATTTTTCTATCTGATAAATTCTGTTTAACTGGTAATTGTGATATTTACTATAACTATTCTTTAAATGTGTTTGTCTTGTATTTGTTTGTGCTTGTGATTGATTTCTATTTTGAAGTATTGGTGGTGGATTGATGATACGGTGACTTGTTTTGAATTGGGCCAGAGGTCGAGTTAATTTAATTGGACCAGAGACCGAGTTGATTTGATTTAGGTCAGAGGCCGGGATTGTTGGATCAGTGGTAAGCTTATTTGAATGCTTTCTTAGTAAGCGGTAAAACGTATGAAATATCTTTTTGTGTGAAATTTTATAAGAAAAATATAAGTTTTAGATTTATAATGAACAAATAATCTGAAAATAGTTTTATTTAAAATATCTTCTTATAATAATTCTTAAACCCTTTACTGAGAACCAGCGATGACGATATTCTCACCCCCTATAGACTTCTCTTTTCAGGACCGACGAGGAAGCTTGCAGAGTTTTGGTTAAGTTCCTAGATGCGTTGCTTCTGTTTGTATACATATGTTATAGAGTTTCCTTGCTTTTATTCTTATAATCTTGTAAGAGGGATATGAGTTATATGTTTTGTATGTATATTATATTTATAAGCTACTTATGTAAGAAGTTTTGTATATATGTACATGCTTGTTTTCTTTCAAGAAAAAGTATCTCCGGTTTTTAAAAGAATAATGTATACGGTCTCGAGTTTTGTAAAGGGTCATATTTTATTAAGTATATGGAAGTTGTTGTTATACTCCTCACTATCAGAGTGGCGCAGCCGGAAGCGTGACATTCTGGTAGTAAGGGAGCTGCACCAAAAGCACACTTTAAGGGATTTATTTTTAAATCTTTTCAATGCATTGTGTCAAAACCCTTTTGCAAATTTTCAAGATGTTGATGAACATCATTTGACTTAACCATCACATTATCGATATAGACCTCCATAAATTTTTCAATGTACTCATGTTGCCCCTGTATTCTTCAAACCAAAAGGCATCATAACCCTTTCATAAGTACCCAAAGCACCAGGACATCAAAAATCCATTTTTGATATATCATTTTTCGCAATAAAGATCTGATTATAACTAGAATAACCATCCAAAAAACTCAAAATCTCAATACCAGTAGCGGAATCAATCAACATGTCTACTATAGGCATAAAATACTCATCCTTAGGAGTTGCATTGTTTAAATCTCAAAAATTAATACACATGCAACTTTCCATTTTTCTTCTTGACAGGAACAATATTTGATACCCAATCAATGTATTGAGCAATCTGGATAAATTTAGTTTTCATTAGTCACTCAATCTCTTCTTTTATCTTAAGGTTTATCTTCGGTGCAAAATGCCTTGGAGCTTGCTTTACTGGTTGAGAAAATGGTGTTAGTGGCAATCGATGTTCCACTAAATATCAATCAAGACTAGGCATCTCAGTGTAATTCCAAACAAAATAATCTTTGTATTCAATCAAGAGTTTAATCAATTCTATTCAAAACTCTCCATTAATTTGTTTGCTAATATAAGTGGGCCTTACATCCCCATTAACACCTAAGTTAACTTCCTTGAGCAGATCTTGGGATTCGAATCCCTTCTCAACATGATTATCAATGATTGAGGTTTTCTCAAAACCTAAAGGCTCGAGATCATACATACAATCAAAAGAAAAATCTACTGAATCATGTGAAGAAACACTCACTTCATTAAGATCATCAACCAAAGTGTCACTTGAGTCAATTACAGAGCAAAGGCCTTAAGATACATCGACACCAGATTGGGTAACAATACTAGACCTCGGAATGGAAGTACATGCTGCAGAACACAAATCACTACCAGATTTGACTTTAGGAATCAAAATTGTCCTAGAAATCAAAGTACATATTGTTGAATTCAAATTCCTATTTGACTCAACTTCATCAGAAGAATCATCACTATGAACAGAAAAATATGCTGTGGAATTAAAACTACTTAAGTAATTTTTTAAAGAAAACAAATAGTTTGATACATCTCGACCATTAGCCATTGCGAAACATGACCAGTCGAGCTATTTAACTAAAAGCTATTACTCCCACCCTGTGGGAGTGTTATCTAACTTTGGATGTCGAAGCTTCACATTAAGTCCCTCTAAAGTCAAAAAGCAACCTTCACAGTTATAATAGTTAAGCATCCTGTCGACATTAAGAGGTTTCAACTTGTCATTACACACCTTAAAATCGATATGCAATTGTTCAACATAAAGACTATCATCTACCTTTATCGCTTTAGATTTTTGATGAGCGGATAATTTGTACGCTTTTTGTCATTGTTTTTAGTATGTTTTTAGTATATTTTAGTTAGTTTTTATTATATTTTTATTATTTTTTATTTAAAAATTCACTTTTCTAGACTTTACTATGAGTTTGTGTGTTTTTCTGTGATTTCAGGTATTTTCTGGCTGAAATTGAGGGACCTGAGCAAAGATCTGATTCAGAGGCTGAAAAGGACTGCAGATGCTATTGGATTCTGACCTCTCTGCACTCAAAGTGGATTTTCTGGAGCAACAGAAGCTCAATTGGTGCGCTCTCAACTGTGTTGGAAATTAGACATTCTGGGCAGCAATGTATAATAGTCCATACTTTACCCGAGATTTGATGGCCCAAACAAGCGTTCCAAGTCAGCTCAAGAATTTTGGCGTAAAACGCCGGAACTGGCACAAGAATGGGAGTTAAACGCCCAAACTGGCACAAAAGCTGGCGTTTAACTCCAAGAAAAGTCTCTACACGAAAATGCTTCAATGCTCAGCCCAAGCACACACCAAGTGGGCCCGGAAGTGGATTTTTATGTCATTTACTCATCTTTGTAAACCCTAAGCTACTAGTTCTCTACAAATAGGACCTTTTGCTATTGTATTTTCATCTTTTGATCACTTTTTAGATCTCTAGATCATCTTTGGATGTCTAGTTCTTAGATCATGGGGGCTGGCCTCTCGGCCATTCCTAGACCTTGTTCTTATGTATTTTCAACGGTGGAGTTTTTACACACCATAGATTAAGGTGTAGAGCTCTGCTGTACCTCGAGTATTAATGCAATTACTATTGTTCTTCTATTCAATTCAGCTTATTCTTGTTCTAAGATATCACTTGTTCCTCAACTTGATGAATGTGATGATCCGTGACACTCATCATCATTCTCACCTATGAACGTGTGCCTGACAACCACCTCCGTTCTACCTTAGATTGAGTGGATATCTCTTATGATCCTGCCACTTTGAATCTGCATAAACTAGAACATTACTAGAAGACTAACGAATCTTTTGACACACTTTATAAAATTGTCCCACCGGATATGCCAATTCGTTATGCAAATTTTTAATAAATCTGGGTTAGTTCGATATTTAATGATTTGGAAGCGAAATATACTCCTTTTTTGAATGAGTATAAAAAATTCTTCTTTAAACGAAACAAATAGAAAAGAGAAAAGAACTAAAGTTTTAAAGAAAAATGTTGAATTAAAAGGAAAGTAAATGCAGAAGATTAAAACTGAGAAATGAAAGCAAACAAACAAGGACCTTCGACAAAATCGAAGGACTTTAGTATTAAAATTGGTAATTTGAAATTCAAAGGAAAGAAAAAGAGTACATTGCAAAAGGGAAATAATTTGTATAAAAGAAAATTACAGATGAATTTGAAAAGAAATGTAAAGATTTGAAAGAATTCTATAGAAAATAAAGCTCATGGCAGACTCAGAAAGTCACTGAAAATGTGAGTGTGCGCAAGTATTTTCTGAAAAGATTCCAACCACGTTTCTTCTAAATCTTGTACATTTATAGACTTCTTCAACTAATCATATTTTGCTATATGTCCCCCATGAAAGACTTGATAAATAATTGTTTTGGCTAGATGCATAAGTCATGTAACCGTTTTTAGCTTTTTAGACCATCAAACCTAACACTATTTAACTGTTCTGTTTTCACTTTAACTTGATAAACCTCATCGAACCAATTACTTTTTTCCTATCGACAACTTTCTTTCGTTAAAAACTCATCAAGCTCAACAAAATTTGTCACATACCACCTTCGATGCCAATTTCAAAATATTCAACTAATAATTTATTTTATTTGACTAACAATAAGAATATAAAAAAAGTAAAATATATTGTTTTTTTTTTTTACAAAATCCAGTTTAATCTTTAATTTTCCCAACCAAAAACGGGTATTAAAATTGTAAGATATTTTTGCCGAGTTATTAAGTATATTTCACCAAATTACTTTCACCAAATTATAATAATTGCATGTTGCAATTGAATAGAGGTGAGAACGAGTGAATAAGATTGTTTTTGTCTATCTAATTCTGTCTAATCTGTTTTTGTAAGTCCCTGTCTCATTTTTATTTGTTCTTATTTTATTATTAAAATTAATAAATAAAATTAAATTTTAAAATTTATATATTTATAATTATATATGATCAGGACCGTTACAAGATTGGCATTGCAGACCATAACTCGGCAATTTACGTTACTAATCGGCGTTACAGTTACTAATCGGCAATCAATGTCATTTATTAAAAAGTGACGTTACAAATCAGCTCAACGGACTACTTCACAAATGAAACGTCTAAACTGACATTCACCCTTATTATTGCTCCTTAATACGGGCAATAAAGCAGGAACGTAACGGACTTATACACTATCATCTATAAAAAGGTATGATCTTCTATTCTAAGGAAGACATTGAATTCTCAATACTAACTTAAGCTTCGGAGTGCCTTTGCAGGTACACTCCCCTCTGTTTCTTGCTCAAAGCTCTACGCGATTGGACACACTCTTAGAGAAAAGCTTGGATTATCACAAGACCTGAAGGTCGGCACCGAAAGCAATAGCTCGGCGCCGACTCCCAGAGACTGAGCTCTCTCTCCAGGTATCCATACAAGAACAATTGGCGCCCACCGTGGGGCCTCGAAATAAACACCTTTCTTTCTATAGGCCCCATTTCCTTCCAATGGTTTCAAACTTACCAGCACCTTTGTAAACAAAGGTCATATAGTAAATCATTAAGGCCCGAAAAAGGCCGATCGATATCTATTTTCCCGATCAATATCCACCATCTCTATTTTTCAATTCAAATCTAGTATATCTATTTGCCGATATATATCTGTTTTTCCGATCTATATCTGTCATCTCGATTTTCCAAATTTATATGTTATATCTATTTGTCAATCTATATCTATTATATCTATTTGTCGATCTATATCTGTTTTCTGATCTATATCTGTCATCTCTATTTTTTAACTTACATCTGTTATATCTATTTTCCGATCTATATCTATCATCTCTACTTTCCGATCTTTATCAGTTATTTATATTTGCCGATCTTTATCAGTTATTTCTATTTGTCGATCTTTATCAGTTATCTCTATTTGCCAAATTATATCTGATATCTATATTTGCCGATCTATATCTGCTTTTTCAATCATTATCTCTCATCTCTGTATTTTTCAAATCATCTTATATATTTATTTGCCGATCTATATCTGTTTTTCCGATCATTATCTGTCATCTCTCTATTTTTCAATTCATCTCTGGTTTATCTATTTGTCGATCTATATCTTTTTTGTCGATCTATATCTATTTTGCCAATCTATATCTGCTTTTTCGATCATTATCTGTCATCTCTGTATTTTTTAAATCATCTGATATATTTATTTGCCGATTTATATCTGCTTTTTCGATCAATATATGTCATCTTTATTTTTCAATTCATCTATGGTATATCTATTTGCCAATCTAAGTCTGTTTTTTCGATCTATATCTGTTTTTTCGATCATTATCTGTCATCTCTTTATTTTCCAATTCATCTATGGTATATCTATTTGCCGATCTATATCTGTTTTTTCGATCATTATCTGTCATCTCTCTATTTTTCAATTCATCTCTGGTTTATCTATTTGCCGATCTATATCTTTTTTGTCGATCTATATCTGTTTTGCCGATCTATATCTGCTTTTTTCGATCATTATCTGTCATCTCTGTATTTTTCAAATCATCTGATATATTTATTTGCCGATTTATATCTGCTTTTCCGATCAATATCTGTCATCTTTATTTTTCAATTCATCTATGGTATATCTATTTGCCGATCTATATCTGTTTTTTCGATCTATATCTGTTTTTTCGATCATTATCTGTCATCTCTCTATTTTTCAATTCATCTCTGGTTTATCTATTTGCCGATCTATATCTGTTTTGCCGATCTATATCTGCTTTTTCGATCATTATCTGTCATCTCTGTATTTTTCAAATCATCTGATATATTTATTTGTCGATTTATATCTGTTTTTCCGATCAATATCTGTCATCTTTATTTTTTGATTCATCTATGGTATATATATTTGTCGATCTTTATCTATTTTTACGATCTATATCTGTTTTTCCGATCATTATCTATCATCTCTCTATTTTTCAATTCATCTCCGGTTTATCTATTTGCCGATCTATATCTGTTTTGCCGATCTATATCTGTCATCTTTATTTTTTAATTTATATCAGTTATCTCTATTTTCCGATTTATATCAGTCATATCTATTTTTCAATTTATATATCAGTCATCTCTATTTGCCGATCTATATCTATTGTCTGATTTATATCAATCATCTTTATTTGCCAATTTATATTAAAAATCTCTATTCGCTAATCTATAACATCACTCTATTATCCGATTTATATCGGTCATCTCTATTTTCCGATTTATATCAATCATCTCTATTTTCCTATTTATATCTGTTATCCCTATTTGCCCATTTATATCTGTTATATCTATTTGTCGATCTATATATATTTTTCTAATATATATCTGTCATCTCTATTTTTCAACTTATATCTGTTATCTCTATTTTTTAATTCTATATCTGTCGTCTCTATTTTTCAATTTGTATCTGATATATCTATTTGCCGATCTATATCTGTTATCTCTATTTTTCTGATCTATATGTCATCTCTATTTTTCGATTTATATCCGTTATCCCTATTTGCCGATCTATATCTGTTATCTGATTTTCTGATCTATATGTCATTTCTACTTTCCAATTTATATATGTTATCTGTATTTGCCGATCTTTATCAGCTATCTCTAGTTGCCAATTTATATCTGATATCTCTATTTGCCAATTTATATCTGATCTCTCTATTTGCCGATCTATATCTGATTTTCCGATCTACATCTCTTATATCTATTTGCCAATTTATATCTGATCTCTCTATTTGCCGATCTATATCAGATTTTCCGATCTACATCTGTTATATCTATTTGCCGATCTATTTATGTCATCTCTACTTTCTGATTTATATCTGTTATCTTTATTTGTCGATCTTTATCAGTTATCTCTAGTTGTCAATTTATATCTGATATCTCTATTTGCCAAATTATATCTGATATCTCTATCTGCCGATCTAAATCTAATTTTTCGATCTATATCTATTATATCTATTTGCCGATCTAAATCTGTCATCTCTATTTGCCGATTTATATCTGTTATCTTTATTTGCCAATCTATATCTGTTATATCTATTTTTCGATCCATATTTATCATCTCTATTTGCAGATATGTTATCTCTAATTGTCGATCAACATCTGTTATCTCTATTTTCCGATCTATATCTGTCATCTCTATTTGCCGACCTATATCTGTCATCTCTATTTGTCGACCTATATCTGTTATCCCTATTTGCTGACTTGTATCTTTTTTTTTCTATTTTCAAATCTATATCTATTATCTCAGTTTCAGATTTATATCAATCATTATCAGTCATTGTCAAATCTATATCAACTATCATCAGATCTATATCAACAATCTTTAATCAATTATCCGTTCGCGATAATTCTTCAGTTCAAAGTCGCATCGTTTACACATGCGCAATCAAACTCAATCTTTAATCAATTATCCGTTCGCGATAATTCTTCAGTTCAAAGTCGCATCGTTTACACATGCGCAATCAAACACAATCTTTAATCAATTATCCGTTCGCGATAATTCTTCAGTTCAAAGTCGCATCGTTTACCGTTCGCGATAATTCTTCAGTTCAAAGTCGCATCGTTTACACATGCGCAATCAAACACAATCTTTAATCAATTATCCGTTCGCGATAATTCTTCAGTTCAAAGTCGCATCGTTTACACATGCGCAATCAAACACAATCTTTAATCAATTATCCGTTCGCGATAATTCTTCAGTTCAAAGTCGCATCGTTTACACATGCGCAATCAAACACAATCTTTAATCAATTATCCGTTTGCAATAATTCTTCAGTTCAAAGTCACATCGTTTACACATGCGCAATCAAAACACAATCTTTAATCAATTATCCATTCGCGATAATTCTTCAATTCATAGTCGCATCGTTTACACATGCACAGTCAAACTCAATCTTCAATTCCGAACTATGACTATCAACAGTCAACAAACTCAATCACATATCATACAAGTACAAACACTGATCCATTCGCAACAACTCTTCAATTCAAAGTCGCATCGTTTACACATGCGCATTCAAACTCAATCAAATCACCAAACAACGGTGAACTAACTCAATATTCTCGCCCAACCAATTCACTTTTATCAAAATCGTCTCAGCAACTATTCAAATTAACTATTCAGTTCCATGAAAAACCCAACCGTTGCATCTATTAAATCAACGGTTCAAAATTACATTGGAAAAATCAAAGGCACAATTAATGACAAGACTACCACACTTTCCACTACACGTTAACTTCAAATCACGTCTGAAATTCAAATTATTCATTATTTTAATAAAGTAAGTTGATCTGGGGGCTCCATACCTATAACTCAAATCGCCGAGTTATAACTAAAAAAAGCTCAACCTGCTTTATCAAAATATAGTCAGGCTAAGCTTGGGGGCTATGATCAGGACCGTTACAAGATCGGCATTGCAGACCATAACTCGGCAATTTACGTTACTAATCGGCGTTACAGTTACTAATCGGCAATCAATGTCATTTATTAAAAAGTGACGTTACAAATCAGCTCAACGGACTACTTCACAAAATGAAACGTCTAAACTGACATTCACCCTTATTATTGCTCCTTAATACGGGCAATAAAGCAGGAACGTAACGGACTTATACACTATCATCTATAAAAAAGTATGATCTTCTATTCTAAGGAAGACATTGAATTCTCAATACTAACTTAAGCTTCGGAGTGCCTTTGCAGGTACACTCCCCTCTGTTTCTTGCTCAAAGCTCTACGCGATTGGACACACTCTTAGAGAAAAGCTCGGATTATCACAAGACCTGAAGGTCGGCACCGAAAGCAATAGCTCGGCGCCGACTCCCAGAGACTGAGCTCTCTCTCCAGGTATCCATACAAGAACAATATACATAATATAAATTAAACTGAAAATTTAGTAATTTTATTACATTTGTTATGTATATAGGCGATGAGTATTTTTCTAAATTCGACTTTGTTCCATCTAAAACTCTATCTCTTTCAAAATCCACCTCAATACTAACATTTTATTTAGATGTTCGAAAGAAAATGGAAAGAAAGAAAATAAGAGAAAAGAAAATAAGAAGAAAGAAAATGAAAGAAAAAGTTGAATTATTTATGTATTATTTGGATGAATAGAAAATAAATAGAAAAAAATAAAGAAAATTTTTTTTATTTAGATAAAAAAGTGAAAAAAATTATAATAATATAAAATTACTTTAATACCCTTATCATAAAATAAAATATAAATATTTTTATTTATTCATGTTTTATTACATTTTATAAATATTATAAAATATTATAATTTTATATATTTGATTTAAATTATTTATCTAATACATATAATGTTTAAATATAAATCTCTATTATAATAATATATTAAACTAAATTTATATTAATAATTACTAATAATAATATAACTAAGGGTAATATTAAAGTACAAAAATATAGTATTTTTTTCTTGTGATAAAAGAAAATTTTTTTAGTGAAACTACTCTTAAATTTTTTTTCCTATTTTTTTAATAATCAAACAAAAAAGAAACATCATTTTTTATTTATTTTCATTCTATTTATTTTCTTTTCATCATCATCTATCAAACCAAATATAGTGTAAGTCGGATAATTATTCTATTTCGATCGAATAGGTCCGATCAGGCAATATGCCAGTTTAGATAGTATTGTGACTCCTAAATTAGGCACTGATACGTGGGTCCTAAATCCTAATTCTTATCTCCCCCGATCCTACCCATAGAATACATGATTGGCGCCTGTAGGTTAGACGCTTAAATTTTGTCAACTTTGGTACTACATACTATTGTGTCAAATGCACATTTTATTGATGCCTTCGTAAAGGGATGAATATAAAGCCTGAAGGGACCCATGTGAGATTTCTTAAATCTTTATAATGCGTACCTGCACAAACTACTAAATGTATCATGCATGTATGTTTATTTGCGTTCTTTTTCACAAAATAAATAAGATAACTTCATGTTATATATATCTTTTTGATAATTATGACTAAAGTTTAATTTTAATATATTAATAGTATAATAATTTTTTAATTATATTTTTTTAGATAATTATTTACGTGTTTAATATAAAAATAATATAGTTAATTATAAATGTAGAACTATTTTATATTTATAATATTTTATTAAAATTAATTAAATTATTATAACTAGTAAGAACAAAGTAATTTGTTTGCAAGTTGCCTACCCTCCTAAAAGAAAAGGAAAGAAAAGATTGACAAGTAGTTTTGATGCATCAAATCATGAATGATATGGTGCAGGATCATATTAACTGGCCATTTTAGTTTAGATTCGTGGCAAAGCAATGATAATTAATAAGTAGCTTAACTATATATATTGATGCCGTACTGCCACTTGTTGTAACTTACATGTTGATATCATCATAATAATTGTCATTTATGGGAGTCGCCACACGCAAATCCAAATTGACAACTGGATGATTACAATGTCTAATTGTCTATGCAAGTGTATGGACTATGGAGATAGGTAGGTCTAGGTGATCTTCTTTGTATGGGTGAGATTTGTACGTTATTAAATTATGCATGTCAACTAGTTCTTTATTGTATATTATTCTATTAGGATATACTAAAATTAATTATCAGTAATAAATATATATTAAAATATAAAATATATATTAAAAATAAATTAAATTATATATATTTATATAAAAATACATAATAATTGATTTTAATGACAGTATTTTTTATAAATATATATAATTTAATTTATTTTAAATATATATTTTATATTTTATTATATATTTTATATTATTAATAATTAATTTTAATATATAAATAATATTTTTATATATTATTTAATTAAAGAGTTAACTTTTTTCAATTAACATTAATTAATTTTTTAAAATTATTTTTTATTAGAAAAATTTTAAATTTTAAATTTTAATTTTAAATTTTAAATTTTAAAATTAAAAAAAGAATTAACAAAATAATATTATAATAAAAAATAAATAATATTAATTACTTCATTATATTTATTCAATAATGATTTTCTCTCTCGTTAGGAGGACAAAAATATATCAACTATTATTAAACTAATAAAAAAAATTACGCAACCAAAATAATAAAAAGAGGAGAAGGTAGTTTTTAGGTCGAGAATCAATTTTTAAGGACTTTTTAAGGAAGACATTGGAGTCTATAGGTTTTTTGGACAGAAATTAACTAGACGAGTCATAGGAATAGCAACATATTCCTATGAAGCGGAGACATGCCCCGCCCCTGCCACCGCCTTCGCCCTAGCTCCTCCATAAATTAGTCCCTGTCTCTACGATGAATAATAGGAATCTTGTATTCGTCAGAGACTTGGATATCTGTAGATTTAATAAAAACAAAAAAAATTAAAAACATAAAAAGAGGATTAAGTATTTTTTATTTCTAACGTCTTGAGTCAAAATCAAAATTATCTCCGATCTTTGTTTTATTAATATCATTTTCAACGTTATAAAACATTATAAAATTACGATTTTTCTAATTTTTTGACCAAAATACCCTCTTTTGAACCAACTTTTCCCTAACATTCATGACAACATGACCTTCTTCTACCCTCACAAAACTTATGTTCAGGAATTCTCCACCAAATCCCAACTCTTTCAGGACTCACTCTTTTAAATCTTGACGCTCTTCTACCCTCTCATCGCCGGCCTCCGAGACGCCGCCACCATCCACTACAACGACCAAGGAGCCTTCTTCATCCAATCACGAACCCAAACACCTATCTCTCAGATCCTCTCCCCCTAATTTCGACATCATCCATAATCTTCTCCCAACTACCGACTCCGAAACCCTGCAACTCTTCAACACCTCCTTGCTTCTTGTCCATTTTACCTTGTTCGGTTGTGGCGCCACTGCCATCACCATCTCCCTCACTCACAAGATCGTTGACTTTGTAGCCTTGATCACTCTCCTCAAAGCTTGGACCGCTGTTTGCATTGGCAGAGACACCCAGCCGGTGGTCCCCGAACTCACCATCAAATTTGCTATCTTCTCCCGGAGAGAGATTATTTCCACCGGGATGTTAGGTTCCGTGAACATCGCGGTAGAGAAGTTCATAACGAGGAGACTCATTTTTAGGTCCTTGAATGTAGAAGAGCTCAAGAAGAGGGTGAAAAGTGGGGGGTGTGTGATGACGCTTCAGTTTGAGATGTCGAGGGTTGAGGTAGTGCTTGGTCTCATTTGGAGATGCACATTGTTATCTTCAAAATGTAAAACACCTTCAGCGTTGTTCCAGGCAGTGACCTGCGACCACGAATGGAACCTCTGATTCCAGAGACAATGTTGGGAAACTTCATGTGGGTGTTTGTAGGGTGGTACACGAAATCGTGAGTTCACACTTCTCTCACAACTCCGCGCAGCTGACCAACAAGTGCACTGGGTCGTCCAAGTAATACCTTACGCGAGTAAGGGTCGATCCCACAGAGATTGTCAGCTTGAAGCAAGCTATGGTCATCTTATAAATCTCAGTCAGAAAGATTTAAATGGTTATGAGGTTTTGATAATTAAAAGAGAAATAAAACATAAAATAGGATAGAGATACTTATGCAATTCATTGGTGGGAATTTCAGATAAGCGTACGGAGATGCTTTGTTCCCTCTGAGCCTCTGCTTTCCTATTGTCCTTATCCAATCATGCGTACTCCCTTCCATGGCAAGCTGTATGTTGGTAGATCACCGTTGTCAATGGCTACCATCCGTCCTCTCAATGAAAACATGTCTGCTACGGTTTCTCGCATGGCTAATCAGCTGTCGGTTCTCGATCGTGTCGGAATAAGATCCATTGATCCTTTTGCACACTGTCACTGCGCCCAACAGTCATGAGTTTGAAGCTCGTCACAGTCATCCCATCCCAGATCCTACTCAGAATACCACAGACAAGGTTTAGACTTTCTGGATCTCAAGAATTCTGTTAATTGATTCTAGCTTATACCACGAAGAATCTGATCTCACAGAATGGAAGGCTCTGTTGTCAGGAGAGGCAACCATGCGTCGTGAACCAAGAGGCTAAGAGTCACACACTCAAGCTCTCGCAGATAGAATGGAGGTGGTTGTCAGGCATGCGTTCATAAGGGAGGATGATGATGAGTGTCACGGATCATCACATCCATCAGGTTGAAGTACGAGTGAATATCTTAGAACAAGAATAAGTGTGAATTGAATAGAAGAACAATAGTATTTTGTATTAATTCATGAGGAACAGCAGAGCTCCATACCTTAATCTATGAGGTGTAAAAACTCCACTGTTGAAAATACATAAGTGATGAAGGTCCAGGCATGGCCCAATGGCTACCCCCCAAAACGTGATCAAGAGATCAAAAGTGATCCAAAGATAGTCTCAAAAATGATCTAAAGATATGAATACAATAGTAAAAAGTGCTATTTATACTAAACTAGTAAATTAGGTTTACAGAAAATGAGTAACTAAGTGTAGATAGTGCAGAAATTCACTTCCGGGGCCCACTTGGTGTGTGTTTGGGCTGAGCATTGAAGCTTTCACGTGCATAGGTTCTTCTTGGAGTTTAAACACCAGTTTTGGTGCCAGTTTGGTCGTTTAACTCCAGCTTTGGTGCTAGTTCTGGCGTTTTAACCCAAAAAAGGATCTCTAGTGGGCGTTTGGACGCCAGTTTGGGCCATCAAATCTCGGGCAAAGTATGGACTATTATGCATTGATGGAAATCCCAAGATGTCTACTTTCCAACGCAATTGAAAGCGTGTCAATTGGGTCTCTATAGCTTCATAAAATCCACTTCGAGTGCAGGGAGGTCAGAATCCAACATCATCTTCAGTCCTTTCTCAGCCTCTGACTCAGATTTTTGCTCAAGTCCCTCAATTTCAGCCAGAAAATACCTGAAATCACAGAAAAACACACAAACTCATAGTAAAGTCTAGAAAAGTGAATTTTAACTAAAAACTAATAAAAATATACTAAAAACTAACTAAAACATACTAAAAATAATGCCAAAAAGCGTATAAATTATCCGCTCATCACAACACCAAACTTAAATTGTTGCTTGTCCCCAAGCAACTGAAAATCAAATAAGATAAAAAGAAGAGAATATGCAATGAACTCCAAAAACATCTATGAAGATCAGTATTAATTAGATGAGCGGGGCTTTAGCTTTTTGCCTCTGAATAGTTTTGGCATCTCACTCTATCCTTTGAAATTCAGAAAGATTGGCTTCTATAGGAACTCAGAATCTAGATAGTGTTATTGATTCTCCTAGTTAAGTATGATGATTCTCGAACATAGCTACTTTATGAGTCTTGGCTGTGGCCCAAAGCACTCTGTCTTCCAGTATTACCACCGGATACATACATGCCACAGACACATAACTGGGTGAACCTTTTCAGATTGTGACTCAGCTTTGCTAGAGTTCCCAATTAGAGGTGTCCAGGGTTCTTAAGCACACTCTTTTTGCTTTGGATCACACTTTATTTTTTTTTCTTTTCTCTCTCTTTTTTTTCGTTTTTCTCTCTCTTTCTTTTTTTTTTGTATTCACTGCTTTTTCTTGCTTCAAGAATCATTTTTATGATTTTTTAGATCCTCAGTAACATGTATCCTTTTTCATCATTCTTTCAAGAGCCAACATTCATGAACAACAAATTCAAAAGATTTATGCACTGTTCAAGCATACATTCAGAAACCAAAATATTGCCACCACATCAAAATAATTAATCTGTTATAAAATTTAAAATTCATGTAATTCTTCTCTTTTTCAATTAAGAACATATTTCATTTAGGAAAGGTGATGGATTCATAGGACATTCATAACTTTAAGGCATAGACACTAAGACACTAATGATCATAAGACACAAACATAGATAAACATAAGCATGATTTTTCGAAAAACATAAAAATAAAGAACAAGGAGATTAAAGAACGGGTCCACCTTAGTGATGGCGGCTTGTTCTTCCTCTTGAAGATCTTATGGAGTGCTTGAGCTCCTCAATGTCTCTTCCTTGCCTTTGTTGCTCCTCTCTCATGATTCTTTGATCTTCTCTAATTTCATGGAGGAGGATGGAATGTTCTTGGTGCTCCACCCTTAGTTGTCCCATGTTGGAACTCAATTCTCCTAGGGAGGTAGTGATTTGCTCCCAATAGTTTTGTGGAGGAAAGTGCATCCCTTGAGACATCTCAGGGATTTCATGATGAGAGGGGTCTCTTGTTTGCTCCATCCTTTTCTTAGTGATGGGCTTGTCCTCATCAATGAGGGTGTCTCCCTCTATGTCAACTCCAACTGAATAACAGAGGTGACAAATGAGATGAGGAAAGGCTAACCTTTCCAAGGTAGAGGACTTGTCCGCCACCTTATAAAGTTCTTGGGATATAACCTCATGAACTTCTACTTCCTCTCCAATCATGATGCTATGAATCATGATAGCCCGATCTATAGTAACTTCGGACCGGTTGCTAGTCGGAATGATTGAGCGTTGGATAAACTCCAACCATCCTCTAGCCACGGGTTTGAGGTCATGCCTTCTCAGTTGAACCGGCTTTCCTCTTGAATCTCTCTTCCATTGAGCGCCCTCTTCACAAATGTCCATGAGGACTTGGTCCAACCTTTGATCAAAGTTGACCCTTCTAGTGTAGGGGTGTTCATCTCCTTGCATCATGGGCAAGTTGAATGTCAACCTTACTTTTTCCGGACTAAAATCCAAGTATTTCCCCCGAACCATTGTAAGCCAATTCTTTGGGTCCGGGTTCACACTTTGATCATGGTTCTTAGTGATCCATGCATTAGAATAGAACTCTTGAACCATTAAGATTCCGACTTGTTGAATGGGGTTGGTAAGAACTTCCCAACCTCTTCTTCGGATCTCATGTCGGATCTCCGGATATTCACTCTTTTTGAGTTTGAAAGGGACCTTGAGGATCACCTTCTTCACGGCCACAACTTCATAGAAGTGGTCTTGATGCACCCTTGAGATGAATCCCTCCATCTCCCATGACTCGGAGGTGGAAGCTTTTGCCTTCCCTTTCCTCTTTCTAGAGGTTTCTCCGGCCTTGGATGCCATAAATGGTTATGGAAAAACAAAAAGCAATGCTTTTACCACACCAAACTTAAAAGGTTTGCTCGTCCTTGAGCAAAAAAAGAAAGAAGAGAGTAGAAGAAGAAGAAATGAAGGAGATGGATGAGGCTTTGTGGTTCGGCTAAGGGGAAGAAGTAGTGTTTAGGTTGTGTGAAAATGAAGGAGTGAAGATGGGTTTATATAGGAGTGGAGAGGGGGTGTATGGTTCGGTCATGTATGGTTGGGTTTGGGAGGGAAAGTGGTTTGAATTTGAATGGTGAGGTAGGTGGGGTTTTATGAAGGATGGATGTGAGTGGTGAAGAGAATAGTGGGATTTGATAGGTGAGGGGTTTTTGGGGAAGAGGTATTGAGGTGATTGGTGAATGGGTGAAGAAGAAGAGAGAGAGTGGTGGGGTAGGTAGGGATCCTGTGGGGTCCACAGATCCTGAGGTGTCAAGGAAAATTCATCCCTGCACCAAGTGGCGAGCAAAAATGCTCTTTATGCCAATTCTGGCGTTAAACGCTGGGCTGGTGCCCATTTCTGGCGTTTAACACCAATTTCTTGCCCTTTCCTGGCGTTTAACGCCAGTCTGGTGCCCCCTTTCTGGCGTTAAACGCCCAGAATGGTGCCAGATTGGGCGTTAAACGCCCATTTGCTGCTCTTACTGGCGTTTAAACGCCAGCAAGGTCTTCCTCCAGGGTGTGCTATTTTTTTTTTCTGTTTTTGCTTCTTCAATTGATTTTGTGACTTCCCATAATCATCAACCTATAGAAAATATAAAATAACAAAGGAAAAATAGATAAATATAACATTGGGTTGCCTCCCAACAAGCGCTTTTTTAATGTCAGTAGCTTGACAATGGGCTCTCATGGAGCCTCACAGATACTCAGAGCAATGTTGGAACCTCCCAACACCAAACTTAGAGTTTGAATGTGGGGGCTCTGTTTGACTCTGTTTTGAGAGAAGCTCTTCATGCTTCCTCTCCATGGTGACAGGGGATATCCTTGAGCCTTAAACACAAAGGATTCTTCATTCACTTGAATGATCAATTCTCCTCTGTCAACATCAATCACAGCCTTTGCTGTGGCTAGGAAGGGTCTGCCAAGGATGATGGATTCATCCATGCACTTTCCAGTCTCTAGGACTATGAAATCAGTAGGGATGTAATGGTCTTCAACTTTTACCAGAACATCCTCTACAAGTCTATAAGCTTGTTTTCTTGAATTGTCTACCATCTCTAGTGAGATTTTTGCAGCTTGCACCTCAAAGATCCCTAGCTTCTCCATTACAGAGAGGGGCATGAGATTTATGCTTGACCCTAGGTCACACAGAGCCTTCTTGAAGGTCATGGTGCCTACTGTACAAGGTATTGAGAACTTCTCAGGGTCCTGTCTCTTTTGAGGTAATCTCTGCCTAGTCAAGTTATCCAGCTCTTTGGTGAGCAAAGGGGGTTCATCCTCCCAAGTCTCATTACCAAATAACTTGTCATTTAGCTTCATGATTACTCCAAGGTACTTGGCAACTTGCTCTTCAGTGACATCTTCATCCTCTTCAGAGGAAGAATACTCATCAGAGCTCATGAATGGCAGAAGTAAATTCAATGGAATCTCTATGGTCTCAGTGTGAGCCTCAGATTCTCATGGTTCCTCATTAGGGAACTCATCGGAGGCCAGTGAACGTCCATTGAGGCCTTCCTCAGTGGCGCTCACTGCCTCTTCCTCCTCTTCAAATTCGGACATGTAGGTCATGTTAATGGCCTTGCACTCTCCTTTTGGATTCTCTTCTGTATTGCTTGGAAGAGTGCTAGGAGGGAGTTCAGTAATTTTCTTACTCAGCTGACCCACTTGTGCCTCCAAGTTTCTAATGGAGGACCTTGTTTCAGTCATGAAACTTTGAGTGGTTTTGATTAGATCAGAGACCATGGTTGCTAAGTCAGAGTGGCTCTGCTTAGAATTCTCTGTCTGTTGCTGAGAAGATGATGGAAAAGGCTTGCCATTGCTAAACCTGTTTCTTCCACCATTATTGTTGTTGAAACCTTGTTGAGGTCTCTGTTGATCCTTCCATGAGAGATTTGGATGATTTCTCCATGAAGGATTATAGGTGTTTCCATAGGGTTCTCCCATGTAATTCACCTCTTCCATTGAAGGGTTCTCAGGATCATAAGCTTCTTCTTCAGATGAAGCATCCTTAGTACTGCCTGGTGCAGCTTGCATTCCAGACAGACTTTGAGAAATCATATTGACTTGCTGAGTCAATATTTTGTTCTGAGCCAATATGGCATTCAGAGTATCAATCTCAAGAACTCCTTTCTTCTGATTTGTCCCATTGTTTACAGGATTCCTTTCAGAAGTGTACATAAATTGGTTATTTGCAACCATTTCAATCAGTTCTTGAGCTTCTGCAGGCGTCTTCTTCAGATGAAGAGAGCCTCCAGCAGAACTATCCAATGACATCTTGGACAGTTCAGACAGACCATCATAGAAGATACCTATGATGCTCCATTCAGAAAGCATGTCAGAAGGACACTTTCTGATCAATTGTTTGTATCTTTCCCAAGCTTCATAGAGGGATTCACCTTCCTTTTGTCTGAAGGTTTGGACTTCCACTCTAAGCTTACTCAATTTTTGAGGTGGAAAGAACTTTGCCAAGAAGGCATTGACTAGCTTTTCCCAAGAGTTCAGGCTTTCTTTAGGTTGTGAGTCCAACCATATCCTAGCTCTGTCTCTTACAGCAAAAGGGAATAGCATACGTCTGTAGACCTCAGGGTCAACCCCATTGGTTTTGACAGTGTCACAGATTTGCAAGAACTCAACTAGAAACTGGTGAGGATCTTCTAATGGAAGTCCATGAAACTTGCAATTCTGTTGCATTAGAGAAACTAATTGAGGCTTAAGCTCAAAGTTGTTTGCTCCAATGGTAGGGATAGAGATGCTTCTCCCATAGAAGTCGGGAGTAGGTGCAGTAAAGTCACCCAGCACCTTCCTTGCATTGTTGGCATTGTTGTTGTTTTCAGCTGCCATGTCTTCTTCTTTGAGGGTTTCTGTTAGGTCCTCTACAGAGAATTGTGCTTTAGCTTCTCTTAGCTTTCGCTTCAAGGTCCTTTCAGGTTCAGGGTCAGCCTCAACAAGAATGCTTTTGTCTTTGCTCCTGCTCATATGAAAGAGAAAAAAAAAAGAAAATATGGAATCCTCTATGTCACAGTACAGAGATTCCTTGAGGTGTCAGAGGAAAAGAAAAATAGAAGGAAGAGGTAGAAAATTCGAACTTATCAAGGAAAGATGGAGTTCGAATTGTGCATTGAGGAGTAGTGTTAGTCCATCAATAGAAGGATGTGAGAAGAGGGGAAGAAATTTTCGAAAATTAAGTAAGAGATTTTAAAAACATTTTGAACAACACTAATTGATTTTCGAAAACTAAGAGTGGAAAAGAAATCAAGTGATTTTTGAAAAAGATTTTGAAATAAGAAATTAAAAATATATGATTGAAAACTATTTTGAAAAAGATGTGATCAAGAAGATATGATTTGAAAAACAATTTAAAAAGATTTGATTTTAAAAATTAATGACTTGGCTAACAAGAAAAGATATGATTCAAACATTAAACCTTTCTCAACAGAAAAGGCAACATACTTGAAAGAAAGTATTTTTGAAAATGGAAAGAAATTTATTTTGAAAAAGATTTGATTTTGAAGATTTGATTTGAAAAAGATTTGATTTTGAAAAATTTTGAAAACTTGAAAAAAATTGGCATAAAAAACAAAATCTTCCCTCTTGTGCCATCCTGGCGTTAAACGCCCAGAATAGTGCACATTCTGGCGTTTAACGCCCAAAACTCACCCCTTTTGGGCGTTAAACGCCCAGCCAAGTACCCTGGCTAGCATTTAAACACCAGTTTTTCTTCTTCACTGGGCGTTTTGAACGCCCAACTTTTTCTGTGTAATTCCTCTGCAGTATGTTCTGAATCTTCAATTCTTTGTATTATTGACTTGAAAAGACACAAATTAAAAATTTTTTTAGATTTTTAATGATGAGAAAAAATCAAAATACAACTAAAATCAAATAAACAATGCATGCAAGACACCAAACTTAGAAGTTTGTATACTATTGACACTAACAAATTGAGAATGCATATGAGAAACAACAAAACACACAAAACAAGAGAATTTAAAGATCAGAGCAAGTAAATCATCAAGAACAACTTGAAGATCACTGAAGACACATGATAAATGCAAGAAGAACAGAAACATGCAATTGACACCAAACTTAAAATGAGACTAGACTCAAACAAGAAATATTTTTTATTTTTATGATTTTGTAACTTTTTTGGATTTTTCGAAAATTAAGTGGAAAAGAAAATAAAGATATCAAAATTCTTAATGAGAATTCCAGGAATCATGCAATGTTAGTCTAAAGCTTCAGTCTAAAGGAATTAGACATGGCTAGCCAAGCTTCAGCAGGACATTGCATTCAAGAGCTAAATTGATGAAAATCAATCAGCTTTGGTGATGATAAGAACATCACCTTGAAACACTAGAATTCATTCTTAAGAACTCTGAAGAAAAATACCTAATCTAAGCAACAAGATGAACCGTCAGTTGTCCAAACTCAACGATCCCCGACAACGACGCCAAAAACTTGGTGCACGAAATTTGTGATCATCAATGGCGCCATCAACATGGTACGCACAATTGTAATCTCAACTCTTTATCACAACTTCGCACAACTAACCAGCAAGTGCACTGGGTCGTCCAAGTAATAAACCTTACGTGAGTAAGGGTCAATCCCACGGAGATTGTTGGTATGAAGCAAGCTATGGTCACCTTGTCAATCTTAGTCAGGCAGATTCAAATGGTTATGGATGATATATGAATAAAGCATAAAGATAGAGATACTTATGTAATTCATTGGTGAGAATTTCAGACAAGCGTATGGAGATACTTTGTCCCTTCCGTCTCTCTGCTTTCCTACTGTCTTCATCCAATCCTTCTTACTCCTTTCCATGGCAAGCTGTATATAGGGTTTCACCGTTGTCAGTGGCTACCTCCCATCCTCTCAGTGAAAATGTTCAACGCGCTCTGTCACAGCACGGCTATTCAGCTGTCGATTCTTGATCATGTCGGAATAGAATCCAGTGATTCTTTTGCGTCTGTCACTAACGCCCCACAATCGCGAGTTTGAAGCTCGTCACAGTTATTCAATCCTTGAATCCTACTCAGAATACCACAGATAAGGTTTAGACCTTCCGGATTCTCTTGAATGCCGCCATCAATTCTAGCTTATACCACGAAGATTCCGATTAAGAAATCCAAGAGATAAACATTCAAGCCTTGTTTGCTTTGTAGAACGGGAGTGGTTCTCAGGTACGCGTTCATAAGTGAGAATAATGATGAGTGTCACATAATCATCACATTCATCAAGTTCTTGGGTGTAAATGAATATCTTAGAACAAGAATAAGCTGAATTGAATAGAAGAACAATAGTAATTGCATTAATACTCGAGGTACAGCAGAGCTCCACACCTTAATCTATGGTGTGTAGAAACTCCACCATTGAAAATACATAAGAACAAGGTCTAGGCATGGCCGTGAGGCTAGCCCCCATGATCTAAGATAGCATAAGACTAAAGATAGCTACCAAGATAAGAATACAATAGTAAAAGGTCCTATTTGTAGAGAACTAGTAGCCTAGGGTTTACAAGGATGAGTAAATGACATAAAAATCTACTTCTGGGCCCACTTGGTGTGTGCTTGGGCTGAGCATTGAAGCATTTTTATGTGGAGACTTCTCTTGGAGTTAAACGCCAGCTTTTGTGCCAGTTTGGGCGTTTAACTCCCATTCTTGTGCCAGTTCCGGCGTTTAACGCCGGGCAGTTTTGAGCTGATTTGGAACGCCGGTTTGGGCTATCAAATCTCGAGAAAAGTATGGACTATTATATATTTCTTGAAAGCCCAGGATGTCTACTTTCCAACGCAATTGAGAGCGCGCCAATTGGGCTTCTGTAGCTCTAGAAAATCCACTTCGAGTGCAGGGAGGTCAGAATCCAACAGCATCTACAGTCCTTTTCAGCCTCTGAATCAGATTTTTGCTCAGGTCCCTCAATTTCAGCCAGAAAATATCTGAAATCACAGAAAAACACACAAACTCATAGTAAAGTCCAAAAAAGTGAATTTTAACTAAAAACTAATAAAAATATACTAAAAACTAACTAAAACATACTAAAAACATACTAAAAACAATGCCAAAAAGCGTATAAATTATCCGCTCATCAACTACTCATACACCCTTAGCCCTCACCTGGCCGAATTGCTCTTCTCCCTCCATCTCCATCCATTTTTCTTCTTCTACTACTCCATTCTCTCTTTTGTTTATTTTTGCTCGAGGACGAGCAAAGTTTTAAGTTTGGTATTAGAAAAGCCTTGTTTTTAGCTTTCCATTACCACTTATGGCACCTAAGATCGGAGAACCCTCTAGAAAGAAGAAAGAAAAGGCAAAAGCCACCACCTGCGAATCTTGGGAGATGGAGAGATTCATCACCAAAGTCCACCAAGACCACTTCTATGAGTAGTGGCAAAGGAAAAGGTGATCCCTGAGGTCCCTTTTAAGCTTAAGAAGAATGAGTATCCAGAGATCCGATATTTTTTTCAAATAAGAGGTTGGAAAGTCCTAACCAATCCCACCTAAGAGGTTGGGATTTTAATGGTGAAAGAGTTCTATGCTAATGGATGGGTCACGAAAAACCATGACACTAGTGTGAACCCACATCCTAAAAATTGGAGCACCATGGTCCGAGGGAGAATCTTAGATTTTAGCCCGGAAAGTGTGAAGTTGGCGTTTAACTTGCCTTTGATGCAAGGAGACCCATATCCTTACACTAGAAGAGTAAATTTGATCAATGGCTGGATCAAGTGCTCTTAGACATCTATGTGGAAGGAGCATAGTGGGATTCCCAAGGCAAGCCTATTCAACTAAGAAGGCCTGACCTCAAGCCCATAGCTAGAGGATGGTTGGAATTCATCCAACGCTCTATCATCCTTACTAGCAACCGATCCAAAGTGACCATAGACTGAGCTATCATGATCCATTGCATCATGCTCGGAGAGGAGGTGGAAGTACATGAGGTGATACCTTAAGAGTTGTACAAAGTGGCGGACAAGCCCTCCACCCAAGCAAGGTTAGCTTTCCCTCATCTTATCTATCACCTATACAATTCAGCTAGAATTTTCATAGAAGGTGACATTCCGATTGAAGAGGACAAGCCCATCACTAAAAGAAGGAAGGAGGATACTAGAGAGCCGGCATATGAACCACAATATGAGTATGTGGAGCTGCCTCAACATGAGATCCTTGAGATACCTCAAGGGATGTATTTTCCTTTTCAAAGCTATTAGGATCAATGGCATACTTCTATGGGAGAATTAAGCTCTAACATGAATCAGCTGAGGATGGAACATCAATAGCATTCCACCATCCTCAATGAAACGAGAGAAGATCAAAGAGCTATAAGGGAAGAACAACAAAGACAAGGGCGTGACATTGAAGACATAAGCGCTCTATTGGATTCTCTAGAGGAAATAGTAGCCGCTGTCACTAAGGTGGTCCCGTTCCATTACCCCTTGCTTTTATGTTATTTTTCTGTTTTCTATTATGTTTTATTGTCTGTTCTCGTGTTCTTATTGCATGATCATTTCTATCTATGACTTAAAGTTATAAAATGTTCCATATATCTCTCATCATGCTTAAAAGAAAATTTTATAAAAGAATTGGGAGATACATGAATTTCGAGTTATATAATAAGACTAGTTCAATTATTTTGATGTGGTGGCATTGCTTTTGTTTTCTGAATGTATGAATGAACATTGCATATTTGAAATTGGAATTAAGAATGTTGGCTCTTGAATGAATGATGAAAAAAGAGAAGTATTATTGGTAATCTGAAAAATCAAAAGAAATTGATTATTGAAGCAAGAAAAAGCAGCAAAAAGAAAAAGAAAAAACAAGATGCAATAAAAAGAAAAACAATTTCATGCGAAAAAAATAAATAAAATAAAATAAAATAAAATAAAAAGAAGAAAAAGCCAATAACCCTTTAAAGCAAAAGGCAAGGGTAAAAGGATTCAAGGCTTTGAGCATCAATAGTTAGGAGGGTCTAATAAAAGAGACAAAATCTTGGCCTAAGCAGCTCAAGCAAGCTGTCCTTAACCATGTGCTTGTGGTGTGAAGGTGTCAAGTAAAAAGCTTGAGACTGAGCAGTTAAAGTCGTGATCCAAAGTAAAAAGAGTGTGCTTAAGAACTCTGGACATCTCTATCTGAGGATTCTAGCAAAGCTGAATCACAATCCGAAAGGGTTCACCTAGTTAAGTGTCTGTGGCATTTATGTATCCGGTGATAATACTGGAAAACAAAGTGCTTAGGGCCACGACCAAGACTCTAATAGCTATGTTCAAGAATAAAAAAGAACTAAACTAGGAGAGTCAATAATATCATCTGGATTCTAAATTCCTAAAGATGCCAACAATTCTGAGCTTCAATGGATAGTGAGATGCCAAAACTATTCAGAAGCAAAAAGATATTAAGTCCCGCTCATCTAATTGAGACTGAGCTTCATTGAAAACTCTTGAGATTTATGGCATCTTACTCTTCTTTTATCCTACTTTGTTTTTAGTTGCTTGGGAACAAGCAACAGTTTAAGTTTGGTGTTGTGATGAGCGGATATTTTATACGCTTTTTAGCATCATTTTCATATAGTTTTTAGCATCTTTTGTTTAAGTTTTATTATATTTTCATAGGATTTAGTGTAAAATTCACATTTTTGGATTCTACTTTGAGTTTGTGTGATTTTATGCAATTTCATGTATTTTCTAGCTAAAATGGAGGAGTTGGAGCAAAAGTCTTATTTAGAGGCCGAGAAAGCACTACAGATTAGGGGTGTTCAAAACCGATCCGGACCGAACTAAACCGATGAACCAAATCAAAAAATCGAAAACCGAATTAACCAAAAACCAAAAAAAGTGATATTTTGCAGTTTTTTTGCGGTTCGATTCGATTTTCGGTTCTTGCCACCAAAACCCTAACCGAACCGAACCGAACCGGTTCTTCCCAAAACCCTAAAAATTAAAAACTACCTACCCCACCCCCCCAAATGCGTTACCTTCCTTACTGCTGCGCGAGTCCCTCCCCAAATCCCCCATGGAAACCTAAGTACCTAACCCCCGAATCCCAGATCGGAGCCAGCCTACCTGAGATCTCACCCTCTGTGGCTTGCACAGTGCACACCCACTCACCCAGACCCAGCCACAGAGCCAGCCTGAGCCACCCACCTCCTTGAGACTCGAAGCCACGAAGACAAAGATCCCCCACCGCCGGTGCACCACGAAGACGAAGATCCCTCAACACAGCACCTCGCCTAGCTCGCCAGCACCATCCAGGGGCACCCCAGCGCCACCAACAGGACCGATCTGGCCACCTGCAGCACCGTTTGTGCCACCCATAGCAGTACTGCTGCGTTTCTGGCCTGGCCACCCACAACACAGCAGCCACCGGTTGGCCTTCTTCCAGTGCTCTTCCTCCTTCCCATCCACTTGACTTCAGGTTTGATTTTCTCTCCTTCTATGTATCTGAAGCAATTAGACATATTGGGTTTATAATTATGAAATAGTTAGGGTTTGATTTTGTTAATTATAATTTCTATGATTCTGAGTTGCTGGATTTGTTTAGAGTTTTGTTAATTTCTTGTTAATAACTCTGATTCTGTGCTTCTGAGTTGCTGGGTTCAAATTTGCTTTTTTTGCTTAGTTCAAGTTCTGTGATTCTCTGATTCTGTGATTATGTGTTTCTGAATTGATTTTTGGTTTTCTGCACTTACTTTGCTTGTTTTGAAATTTTGTTAATAATACTAATGATTACTGTGTTTGTTTAATGATTTTGTTAATTTGAGTTGTTTGTTTTGAGTTGATTTTGTGATTTAATTTATTAGTAATTCTGATTCTGTGATTCTGAGCTGCTGGGTTTAATTTATTTTTGCTTGTTTTGAGTTGATTTTGTGATTTATTTGTATTCAATTTCTGTTCAATCTATTTGTTCATTATTGATGATTGTTGTTCATTGTTCATTGTTGCTGAATGCTAGTAATTTTTTATTTTGTTGTGTTTCTGCTTTTGTTTTCTTAATTATTTGTTCATTGTTGTTCATTGTTCATTGTTGTTAATTCCTAGTATTTGTTTTTCATTATCTGGTACTGGTCTTTGGCAGGATATAAGAAGAGAATTTGGAATCAATATAATTGATGAACAGAAGGTGCAATTGTCTAAGGTAATTGGTCTTTCTACACATGTCTCAGTTGCGGCTTTTAGTTTCAAAAGAACTAGGTGGGCACAATGTATTTATGTATTGCCTGCATTTTTTGTGAGAAAGTGCATTTCAATTGCAAGTTATGAAGTTCTTTGTACTATGAAAGATGTCTTCAACATTCTAAATATATTGATATAATGGTATTAAAAATAGAAAGGAAGAATTTTATTGTTTGTAATATACCTTTAGATGTGTTATTTTCTTGCATAATGCAATGACACTTCTGTTAGTCTTCTGTTAGACTTTCTCCCAAGTCAATATGGAACCCGAGCTAGGGGTGCACAGACCCAGACCGGCCCGACAACCCGGCCCGGCCCCGAAGGAATTTGGGCCACGAAGACCCGGACCCGAAGTGACCCGGGGTGGACCCGGGAAAAAAAGTGAAATAAAAAAAGGGAAGTGAAGCCGGGACCGGGCCATGGCTCGGGTCACCCGGACCCGGCCCGGTGGCTCGGCCAAATAAACATTACACAATACACACACACAAACGTGTTACTGGGTTAGGGCAACACAGAACACGCATCAGTCATCACATTCACTGCCTCGTGCCTCCTTTAGCAGCTCAGCGCCTCAGCCCTCAGCCATTGAGGCTCACCCCCACACCCCAAGTCCCCACTCCGGCACTCCCCACGCCCCACTCCGGCTCTGGCAATCGCCACTCCCCACGGTGCAGGCTGATCCGGTGACCCTGACCCCATCTTCTCTCCCCACAGCCCACTCCAAGTCTCGCGGCACCCAACACACAGTCGCCGACTCCTCCCTTTCTCATCTCTTCACAACCCTCTGTGTTTCACTCCAGTCACCGCCGAAGCTCTTTGTATGGTGCTGCCCTGCTTCTCGGTGACGTTGCTCTGCTCTGCTATTCCTGCTTCCTCTGCTCTGCTCTCTTCTCCAGTCTTCTTTTCAGGTCTTCTGCTCAGGTAAGTAATTAATTTTATTATGTCATTAATATTTTGATTAAGGATTAGGATTTTTAATAAACAGAATTTGTGAATTTTGGTTGTAGGTGTTGATTTTCATTATTAGAACTCTGATTAGGTGTGTGTGGCTGTTGATGTGTGATTGTGTGTTTAGCTTATTTTTTGTTTTGATTCACTTTTTACTACGCATTCACATGTTCATATTTTGAGAGTATGAAGCAAAGCTTGGTTTAAGATGTTTGGCATTGTTTGGCCATTTGTGACTCTTTCAAGTTGCATCATCCCCTGCATACAGGACAAAGAGGGATTGTTAGTGTAATATGGTGAAGAGAAATATTGGATATTGTATAATCCTTATTCTGCCTTCTAGTGTTTGTTTGGTTGATGATTAATTGTATGTAAGCATCTTTTTTTTCTTTATTGTATGATCATTTTTGTTTGTTTGGTTGATTGCTTGATCATTACTTGTATGTAAGCCATTTTATATGTTGCAGTTGAACTTGATCTTTTTCCTCTAATTCAGGAGATTTAACCATACCTTTAACTCCCATGCTAGGGAGAATATTACAAAGTAATCATGAATTATTAGTTGCATTTTAATAATTGGTGGCTATTTGATCTTCTTGTGTTACGTTAAATGATTAAATGTTATAATCTCAATCCCTTCTATCCAGATACAATGATTAGATTAAGGATGTAATGAAAAGTGATAGTAGATAAAAAGTAGGAACGTAGTAAATAATATAAAAAGGAAAGAATCTGTTAGTGAAATTGGTGACACCCATTTGTGCTAACACAAGAAATGCTCATCGATTCCTTACAAGAATATGTTATGATAATTAGTTACTGATTTTCTGGGTTTACTGATTTTGTACTGATTTCTAAATTTTTACTTGTGTTTACTGTATATTTACTGATTTGTTTTTTCATGTTTTATTATAAGATTTCTATCTTTCTGATTTGCTGATTATTTTGAATTTGTTCTTGATTTTGTTTGTTTAGCCAGTTTAGGTAACGAACAATGGAAGGAGGAGATAATTGCATTCCTTCAGAATTTATGGAGGAGAATAAAACAATGGAAATTGAAGCTGAAAATGTTGCTGATCCTGCAAATGATGCTGCCACAACTCCTGCTGAACCAGAAGCTAATGAAGAAAATTCTGATGAAAAAATGGAGAATCCAGAAGCTGCTCGAACAAGGGGAAAGAAATCGTATGTTTGGCAGCATTTTACTCAACTTCCGTTAACTAAGACAAAGGGACTGCACCAAGCTAAATGTAATCATTGCCAGAAAAAATACGGTTGTCATCCTACTAAACATGGCACAAATTCTCTAAATAAGCATTTAAATAGTGCTCATAAGTGGATATTTACTAAAGCGGGGAAGAAGGGTACACTTCATGGGTACATGCCCAAAATTGAAGAAGAAGATCTATGCAATGCTTTTAAGGGTTATAACTTACAAGATTGTAAGAAGTCTGTAGCTGAGTTTGTTGTACTTGATGAAATGCCGTTTAAAGTTGTCGACGGGATTGGGTTTCGTAGGATGTTAAATCGATTTGAGCCAAGATTTACGGTACCATCTAGGATGACAGTCTCAAGAGATTGCTTTCAACTTTATTTAGATGAGAAGAAAAGGCTAAAAGAATGGTTGGCAAAGTCATGTGCTCGGGTTTGTTTGACAACAGATTGCTGGACATCAAATCAAAACTATACTTATATGATCTTGACTGCACATTTTGTTGATGAAGAATGGATGTTACAAAAGAGAATTATAAATTTCTGTCAAATTGAAAACCACAAGGGTGACACTGTTGGAAGAGAAATCGAGAAATGCTTGAGAGAGTGGGGAATTGAAAAAGTCTTCACAATCACAGTGGATAATGCAACTTCGAATGATGGAGCTATTACTTATCTTCAAAGGAAATTAGGTGCAAGAGGTGGGTTAGTGTGTGGAGGAAAGTATATGCTTGTGAGATGCTGTGCTCATGTTCTTAATTTGGTAGTGAATGAAGGAATTAAAGAGCAACTCACTTCAATTGAAAGCATTAGAAATGCTGTAAGGTATGTTAGGTCCTCTCCTCAAAGGACTAAAAAATTTAAAGATTGCATTGAGGCTGAATTAATTGAATCTAAAAGTCTTGTGTGCTTGGATGTTCCAACTAGGTGGAATTCTACCTATCTAATGTTGGAACATGCTGAGAAATTTGAAAAAGCTTTTGATAGACTTTATGATCAAGAACCTGATTTTCTTAGATGGTTTGGAGAGGATAGTGGGGGAAAAAAGAAAATTGGTCCACCTACACCCCTTGATTGGCAACATGCTAGGTTATTCATGGATTTTTTGAGAGTTTTCTATGAGATAACTTTGACTTTCTCATCTTCCTTGCATGTTACATCTAACATATGTTTTCATGAAATTGCATCTGTTGCTTCTCAATTAACATCTTGGAGCCACAATCAATCTGATTTGTTAGGAAGTATGGCATGCTCTATGAAACATAAATATGATAAATATTGGGGACCGGTTGACAAATTTAATCCATTGTTACTTGTTGCTGTTGTATTGGATCCTCGGTACAAACTAGATTATCTCTGTTGGTGTTTGGAGGATGTCTATGACAAGGAAGTATCTACTAGCATGACTGGTGTTGTTAAACTCACATTAGATACATTGCATAAGTTTTATGAAAAAGAGGTTGTCGATGATAAAGGAAGGGATGATGGTGGAGATTCATCTAGTATTGTATTGGATGACAATATTAAAATCTCAGCTGGTGCCAAGGGCGTTTCTGAAAATCGAGTGAATATGTGGAAAAAACAAAAAAGAGAGAAGGCTAATGCAGATAGCAAGTCAGATGTGGAGAGATATTTGGCCGAGGATACTGTGGAAGATGAGAATTTTAATATATTAACTTGGTGGAAAGTGAATGCTTCAAAATACAGGATTCTTTCTCTCATAGCCCGCGACATCTTGGGTATTCCGGTTTCAACTATTGCTTCTGAATCATGCTTCAGCACCGGTGGACGTGTGCTTGATGTCTTTCGTAGCTCTTTGTCACCATTAATGGCTGAAGCTTTGATATGCACTCAAAGTTGGTTGTGCCTTCTAAACAAGACGTTGGAGATCAAGAGTTTGATCAATTTGATAACAGTCAGAAGATTGTTGAAGGTACATTTATGATATCTTTATTATTTGTGACTTATTTATTTCAAGTAATAATCATTTATATGAAAAATGAGTTATTTTATATGTTTTGTAGGTTTCACTAATGCATCCACATCACAAGGAACAAGTTGACAACATTAATGGCTATTGATAGAGGATGATTATTCTTATGTATTGTAAACCTTAACATTTTATTTGTATTGACTTAAATATTATTGTGTTATTTGTATTGACTTTAGACTAATGCATATTATTGTGTTATTTGTATTGACTTAAATACTTAGTGTTATTAGACAATATTAGTATTGGACTATTGATTGTGATGATGCTTTGGTATTGATTGTGATTATGTTTTAATTTTGAAGAAGGGTTGGTTATGGCTCAGTTTTCACCCGGTTTTCACCCGGTTTAATTGTGGCCCGAAAGACTGTTGGTTTCATCGGGTCTAGGGCCGGGTCTGGGTCACCTAAAACCTGGCTTCACCCGGCCCATGTGCACCCCTAACCCGAGCAACCAAGGCAGGTAATTTGAAGCATTTGCTGCCTTACTGGTTGCTGTTTATTGCTGGTTGCTGCCTTGCTGATTTGATGAATTATTTGGTAATTTCTTTTTTTGCTGTTTATTGAATTGTTGGTTTATTGAATTGTTAGATTGCTGCCTTGCTGGTTTATTGAATTGCTATCTTGCTGGTTTATTGCCGCCTTGCTGGTTTATTGAATTGCTGCCTTGCTTGCTTCTTGTTGTTGTTCTTATTATGTCACTGTTTTTTTTATTTCAGGTTGGTTTGCATTAAGAAGTTTAGCTATTTTGTTGGAGAAAGCACCATAACTTTGCTATAAGTTTAATGACCATTTATTTTTATTTTCAGTTGTATTGACTGTTGAACTATTGAACTTCTTTAATTGTCGTATTTGAATTTTGTTGTCGTTAAATTTCATTAGATCAAGATTTTGTTAGTTATTGTGTATTTCGGTTTGTCGATTTCAATGTTATGACTTTGCATAATAGTATGGTAGAATTTTTTTTGTTTGATTGAAAAAACCGAACAAACCGAACCAAACCAAACCGATTTTAATTGGTTTGGTTTGGTTCGGATGACCTTTACAAAAAAACCGAACCAAACCGAACCGCACTTTAATTAGACGATCGGATCGGATGACTTTTCTCTCAAAAACCGAACCAAACCGCACCGCTACAGAGCTATCAGGATCTGACCTCTGTGCACTCGAAGGAGCTTTTTTGGAGTTACAGATATCCAAATGGAGCGTTCTCAATGGCTATGGAAAGATAACATCCGGGGCTTTCCAAAAATATATAATAGTCCATACTTTGCCTCAGAATTGAAGGCCCAAAGCTGGTATTCAACACCAGCCAGCTACCCCCTCTCTGGCGTCCAGCACCCACAAGGGAGTACCCAGTGTCCAACGCCCACAAGGGAGCCCCCAGCCAGCGTTCAACACCCAAGGAGCCTCCTAGCACGTGGATCTCACTCAAGTTCAGCCCAAATACTCACCAAGTGGGCCCCGGAAGTGGATTTTCGCACTACAAGCCTAAGCCTATCATATTTCTGTAATTCCTAGTCATTAGTTTAGTATTTAAAGGAGAAGATCACCCTTGTTTAGGATCTCTCCAGCATATTATATTTTCAAACACCATTATGTACAGTATGAGTCACTAACCTCCTAGGTTAAGGTTAGGAGCTCTGCTGAGTTTTATAGATTAATAAAAGTACTACTGTTCTATTTTAATTCGTGTTTGATTCTCTCCTAAGATGTATCTTCGTTCTTCAACCTTATGAAAGAGTTGAACCGGCACAAGGTTATCTCTATTCTACATGGGTTCAGTGAGAGTCTTTCATCGGATATCAATGAACTACTAGCTTGAGGATACGTATCTCAGACAGCTAATCCACGACTTTGTTGGGAACTTTTCGAAACACCAGTTCAGCCAAGGTACGGGGAGATTAGAGTCTTTATGGTAAAGGCTAGAACCAAGGCGCAGCATTCTCTGATCCGTAATATTCGACCTTGTCTTTGGCATTTTGAGTAGGATCACCAAGGGAATGAACTGCAGGAGCTTCACCCTCATTCAGACTAGATGCACACTAAATCTGGTGTTCAGCCTAGAGGAAGATTGGCGACTGCTCAAACCAGCGTTGATCACATACAACCTGCTATAGAAGAAATCATTCACAATTGGAGTAAACAGTAAGAAAGCATTGATCCAGAAGAGCAAAGCATCTCTAAAGCCTTAACCATCTTCTTATCATTGAATTCACAACCACTGAGTAACTTTATCTTTATTTTACTTTTATGCATTTAAACAACTAAACAACTTTTCTATCCACCTGACTAAGATTTACAAGATAACCACTGTTTGATCCAAGCCGACAATCCTCGTGGGATCAACCCTGACTCACCTCAGGTATTACTTGGACGACCCAGTACATTTGTTAGTTCAGTTGTACTGAGTGTGGAAATTTGTGCACCAGCTGTTACTACTATTTTTTTAAATTTTGATTAAATTAAAATATTTATGTAATCAAAATAAAAATATATTTTTTTTAAATTCTGCTTTCATATGTAAATATTCAAAATTTGAGAACTATGTAAAGTCAATTTTATTGGGTATTCTTAATATTATTGCTGCTAATTGCTTTTAATTTGAGTTTGTTACCTCTTAATTGTTATTGCTGCTGCTACTATTAATTGTTATTCTTAGTGGTGTGATGGAGTTGATAATAAATAGCTGCTATTTTGTGAAGACTTTCACGGGTGGAATAAATCTTTTTATGGTTTTTAAAACCTTCAAATATGGTGTAAAAGGTACGGTGAACAAGTCTGCTTGCATTATTATTTTAAAGGCTGCTACTATCTTTTGCTTTTAACCTGTTATTGATTCAATGATTTATTGTTATTCTATTTTTTTGGTTTTGATTTACTATTGTGCTGATAGTTAATGCTATCATTTTTCTGTTACATTTTTTTTCTGCTGCTGTTGTGCTGACATCTATGTGTATAGGAAATAATTGTGGAGATTGAGCAACATGATGAATCCTCTAGACTGTTGTCTCAAAATGATTCGCTTGTTTAAGCTCTTAGAAAAAGCACCCAGATAGAGTGTGTGGCGTGGGTTTCAGAGTGAGTTCTAGTCAACTCTTTGGTACGACTTCCTATCAGCAGAGCGATGAAACTCAAAGAGAGGAGACCCAAAGGGTGCTGCTTGAACTACAAGCAGAGCTGGCGACCGAGAAATTAAAAAGGAAGGCAGTGGAGAATGGAATAGCAGCCAAGAAGACAAAAAGGCAAACAGTGGAGGATGAAATAACAACCGAGATGATAAAGATGTAGGCAATAGAGAGTATTCTCAGATGTCTAATTCAAAAGTAAGGTGGGAAGCTGCCACCGGATATTGCTACATGGATGAATTTCTTGGAAGGACAGAATGAAAAATAGATCTTAGAATTAGATATTCTTTTTTTGGAAATATACACTTTTTAAAGTTGACTATGAAACTCTTAGTAAGAGATACACTATTGATATTTATATAAATATATGAATTTGCTTCGTATCTTTTTTAATGCTGTTTTGCCATCAATTTATATTTTTAGAGACAAAATAATAAGATTTGTAATATTAAAAAAAATCCAGAAATTGACAAAAAAAAATAGTACATTCAAATTAAAAATATCGACGATTTACAGTGCAAAATATACTATTTTTTGGCAGTTTTGCTAGGGAACTAGCGGCGGTTACAAAATGGCCGAAAATAAATTTAAAAATAACCGCCGCCAAATAAATTAAAAAATAACGGTCCTCAAACAGTAGTGGTTCATAACCGTCGGTAAATATTGTTGAATTCAAGGTTGACCATATAGCAGCGGTGTAAAACCGCTGCCAAATCAACCAACACGATATATTGATTTGCGGTAGTTATACCAGCAGTTCATAAAAATCGTCACCAAATTAAATGCCTGCACCCTAAACCGCAACGTTTATTGAATTCTGCTATGTTATTTTGCGGTGATTTTTTCCAAAAAAATTGCCATTATTCAGCGTGTCTCTTGTAATATCTTTGTAGAATATAAGATACAACTCTTAAAATAAAACAATAGTAAAAATAAATTATCATAAAAAAATAAGTTAAAAATTTTTTCTTTCAACAATATAAATTAAACAACATAGTATTTTTTACATGAAAAAAATAAAAGTAAACAATATAATTATCAAAACATAACTATAAATTTTATAGGGATGAGTATATAAAAATTAATTTAAAATATATATAAAAATTTGAATATATAATATTAAATTAGTTAAATAATAATATTAGTGAGAAAAATAATTAAAATTAAAATTTATTATATTATTAAAAATAATTACACATAAAAACATTAAATATTTTATATCAAACACATATATCTTATATATACTTCTTTGAAATTCTAGAGGACCGAAGCCACTATTTTTCCCCTTTTCTTAGGCTATGTTTGGTTGGAAGGAAAGAAATAGAGAGGAAGAAAATAAAAAGAAAAAGAAAGAAATTGAATAGATTTTTATTTTCTTTAGATGCGCTTGAATGAAAGAAAAATGAGATAGAAAGAAATGTTATAAAAAGATAATTTTACCTATATATTATAAAATATATTAAAAAAATAAAAAAATAATATTAAAAATAAAAAAAAATAGTTTTTTCTTCATTTTTTTTTCAATGTTAGAGAGAATTCATTTTTTTTCTAATTTTTCTCTTCAGCTAAATAATAAAAAATAATTATTTTTTTTCATTTTTTTCTTTTTTTATTTTTCTTTCAAACAAACATACATAGCCTAAATCCACCCCTAGTTCAAGGCTCACTCCTCACCTTTTATGCCCCATTTCAAATTATTTTGTGAATTATATATATATATATATATATATATATATATATATATATATATATATATATATATATATATATATATATATATATATATTAACTCTCTTCGTGGCGATGCCAAGAGAGGAGCTTATATCACAAACACACAAAGTACAATGGAATGATGTATTTTCATTTTTTTTCTTATAATTTTTTTTAGATTTTGTTTTTTCATGAATAATTATTTGGTTATTTATATTATTCATAAAAAATATATGAACATAAAAAATCAGTTATTATATATTTAGATATATATTTATATTTTTTAATAAAATAATTATAACTAAAATAATTAATTTTTCATTATCATTTATATTTATATTTATATTTATTATATATTATCATAATTCTTAAATCCACCGAAATGAGTGTGAATAAATTGATTTGGTCCAACCGGTTAAATTATTAAAAATTAGGGGAATTCTACCCAATTCTCTATAAAATAACATGTAAGTTACCATTTATGATGTGTCACACTTTAATTGGTTATTATCTTAACTATAGTTAGGTTATTTTGTAATTTATTATTTTAGATAGGTAATTGTTAATTTCTTCAAATATTAAAATCATATCCCGTAAACAGCGTTGACTTTGTTGATCTACTGCCTCTCATGCAATCTCTTTATACAATGCATCATTCCTTAATGAGTCGTTGAATTCTCATGGCTTGTAACTTTTCCGTTCTTCCCAGTATAGCCAGCGCCGACTTCATTGCTATCTCATGTCCTCTCACTCAATTCCTTTTTTTTGCCTTTGGTCACTCCTTACCAACATAATTAATGGTTTGTTTGGTTATTAAATTTTTTTTATTAAAAATAATATATGGAATATATATTCATATGTAAAATATAATATAATAAAATAAATCTATTCAGAGTACTTAAAAATATAATTAAAATCAGGAATATACAAATATAATAATAAAAATTTGTACTCTAAACAAGTAAATATATCTTTTATCATACATAAATTATTTAAAAAAATATAAATTATTAAAGTTAATAACACAAATTTAAAATGATTAAATTCAACTTTCTTACAAGTATTTTTTATAGTATTTTTATTCTTTTAATTTTTAATTTATTAACATTTTATTATTTAATTAATGATTAAACAAATTATTTTCATGAGAAATCATTTTTTGTATAATCTTAAAGAACAGACCAATATAACCGTTTAAAAATTAATGTAAAAATAATATTTTAAATAAAAGATAGTTAATATTAAAATTTTTAAATACAAAAACAAATTGTATAGATATTCAAGATATAAATATGAAATATATGTTTAAAATAAATAAAAAAGACAAAAATAATTATTTATTTCTCATGAGTACTCCTATTTTATCTGTTTTATTTATTTTATGCTTATATTTATATTTATCTTTTAAATATTTATACAAATTATTTTTGTATTTAAAAATTTTAATATTAAATATTTTTATTTAAAATTTTATTTTTACGTTATTTTTTAAACTATTATATTGGTCTCTTTTCTAAGATAATACAAAAAATAATTTTTTATAAAAATAATTTGTTTAATCATTAATTAAATAATAAAGTACTAATAAATTATAAATTAAAAAATAAAAATATTATAAAAAATACAATAAGAAAATTGGATTTTATTATTTTAAATTTGTATTATTAATTTAATAATATATTTATTTTTTAAATAATTTATGTATAATAAAAAATATGTTTACTTAGTTAGAGTACAAATTTTATTATTATATTTATATGTTCATGATTTTAAATATACTTTTAAGTATTTTGAATAGATTTATTTTATTATATTATATTTAATATAAATATATATTTTATCATGTAATTAAATAAAGATATATTTTTTGAATGAAACAAAAAATTTAATAACTGAACTAACCATTAATCATATTGATGTTGATAAGGAGTGATTCATGGGTCATGGCCAAAAAAGGATTGAGTGAGAGGACAAGAGATAGAAATGAAGTCAGAGCGGAATGATGCACTGTAGAAAGAGATTGTGTGAGAATGTGCTTCAATTAACAGTGTAAAATTTTAATATTTTAAAAATTTATACAATTATCCATCTAAAATAATAAATTACAAAATAACCAAACTATAGTTAAGATAATGACCAATTAAAGTGTGACACATCATGAAAGGTAACTTACATGTTATTTTAGAGAGAGTTGGGTAGAATTCACCTAAAAATTTTTTACATATCGTTAATCGGTAGATTATAATTAATTTTATTCTTTTTATTTTATTTTTAATAAAAACTAACATATAGTTATTTTTATATAAAATTTATAATTAAAATTATTAAATAATTTAATTAATTTAATTAAATTATTATTTAATAATATTTAACTATTAAATCTATGTATTTTACATATAAATTTTTATTTAAAAATATACTAAAAACGGAAAAACACGCTAATAAACTAACAAAGAGATACGGTTGACAGAATCTCATGTTAGTTCTGTCTTAGTTTTTATCTTTAAAGATAAATTTTATCATATTCTCTCTAAAATAAATAATAAATTATTTTTTATAATATATACGGTGATTATTAATAAATTATTTTTTATTAAAATTTTAAAATTTATATTATCATTTTTTTCAATCAATGTTATGTTTCTCTTAAAATTTAATAACAGTGTTATTTTTATTATCCTACTAAATACACCTCTTTTTTTCCATTTAAAAATTCTAATTCCTCTTAAATTCAATCACCATTTTTAATTAATTAGATTAGGATTTTAAACTTATTCTTATATTTTCAATCTTCTATTTCAATAAATACATCTATTAATTTTCAGCTTTTTCCTTCATAAGATTTTTTTAAAGTATTTTTCTTAAAATTTAGCCGGATCAATAATGATAATCAGTCTCTATAACTTTGTATAACTATATAACAAAAACAAATTAAAATATTAGTTAGTCATGAAAATGAGTCATTAATTACCATCTTAAAATTTTTATTATTTGAATAATGGTTGAAAGATAATTTAAAAACAAATGAAGATAAAAAAATAAAATAAAATATCTTGGTGTTCTCTTTTATACACTAATTATTATTATTTTTAATTAATATATCACAAATTTCTATTAGTTTTTTAATTTTTCTTTTTTTAAATTTTCTTTCAATCATATTAGAGATAATGATCAAATTTAACAATTTCATTCAAACCTTAAAACTCTAATAGAAAGATAATTTATCAATAATAACTATATATATATATATATATATATATATATATATATATATATATATATATCATAAGAAATAATTTTTTTAATATTTTATTAAAAAAACATAATAAAATTTACTATATAATTAATAATTAAGTAAAAGCTTATTATTTATAGAGTGCGGTCGTGTTGGTAATTTGAGCCATTTTTTTTTAAAGCCGGGAATTTTGCCGTAAAAGTGATAATAAAATTGTACTTTAAAATTATTCTAAAGTCAACATCTTTTATGAAGAATGTTAGAAGGTGAGGTATAGGTTGGTGGCGGATTCAAGGATACTTGCTCGACTCTTTTTGTTGAGAAATGTGCTACCAGCGTGAATTTTGTCCTAACAGTAGAGAGTACCTGCAAAAAAAATTCTGATGTTTAAATTAATTTTTGTGCAAAAAAGTATTCTAATAATGTCCAAAGACTATGTGTGTAGTGCTATTTCTTTTTTGGTGACTAAATAGAAAAGAGAGAAAAAAAAAGAGACAAAACCAAATTAATTGGCTAGGGTCATATCTAAATCTATTAGATGTTGAAGCTCACTCCATGGTTGGCTCCAATTCGAGTGAATGTCCGCGACAGAAGCAGCTGCTTTAGCCATACAATCTGCAACACTATTTGCAGTCCTCTGAATTAAAAGAATAGAGACTCTCCAATTCCAATTCATAACCTCCTGAATATGCTTTGCCAAATCCCATTCTGGAATATCCTTACTAAGCATTCTTTGGTTTACCAAGAAAAGATCTTCTAAACAGTCTGTTTCACAAATAACCTCACGAAATCCACTCTCCTAAGCAAGAAGTAAACCTCTCCAAATTGCATACAATTCAGCAAAAAGAACACTGCACACTTCGACTTTTCCAGTGCAACCTTTCAACCAACATCCATCAGGATTGCGAATAATACAACCAAAACCAGCATAGCCAGAAGGAGCAAACCAACTAGCATCACAATTCAATTTAACAGAATGAACTGGAGGTGGAACCCAATGCAAACAAAGTGAAGGAGGAGACAGAGATTGATGCATAGCAAAAATAGTGTGAAACTCCCTTACTGAACTACTAATCAAACTCACCACTTTACTAGCACTCCATGAATCATCTATATTAAATAAGTCATGATTCCTGCTTCTCCAAATCCACCAGATGGTCGAAAAGAAAAGAAAAGCATCTCCACTCCTTGCACCTCTGTAGAGCCAATCATGTAAATTCGAGTTATCTGAATACAGGCCTAAAAGGGTCCAGACCTCCTTGGCACTAGGGCACTCCCGAAGACAATGAAGAATGGATTCAGAACTATTCTGACACCGATGACAGGTGCTAGATAAAGCTAAACCACGACCCAAACGAAACTCTGCCGTAGGAATAGCATTATGAAAACTGAGCCAAATCAAGAACTTATACTTCTCAAGAATATGCAGACGCCATACCCACAACCAATTATCATGCTCATTCCAGTCAAACTTTCTTTTGGCTAGCCAACTGTACCCACTCCTAGCTGAGTAGAGTCTAGAAGATGCCACACCCCATGACCAACTCGAACTCTCTCCAGCATTCAAATCTGGATTATAAGCATTCAAACGCTGTTTGACATCTTCTGGAATGATAGAGAAAATATCATGGAGATTCCATTGACCATCTTTCCAAACGTCTCTAATAGTTAAATCAGAGTCAGATATATGTACAAAAGGGACATCTTGAGCAATTGGACCCTCAATACTCCAATTGTCAAACCAAAAAGATTGATCAAGTGACCCAACGCACCAAGAGAAGGCATCCTTAAGAGCACCAAAAGCCTTTGAGATACTCTTCCAAACATGAGAATCATTGCAAGGGACAGGGCCATCTAAAACTCCCTCATTCCTCAGATACTTCGCCCTCAATAGAGCAACCCAAGGCTTGTCCTGACAATGAAAAAGTTGCCACACCAATTTACCAAGTAAAGATATATTAACACATGCAGGGTCTCTAACACCCAGGCCACCAAATTTTTTTGGAGTGATCACGGTCCTCCAATTAACAAGAGAAAGACCTCTACCATCAACTTGACCCTTCCAAAGGAACTGTCTCATCATAGAAGATAATTTATCGCAAACCCAATTTGAAAAAAAAGATACCTACATATGATAGACAGGAATGGATGTTGCAACAGAATTGATCAGGCAAAGTCTCCCTGCTTTATTTAGAAGCCTTCCTTTCCAATTAGCTAATCTTCCCCTCACCTTTTCAATCAACCGAATGAAAAGAAGCCCTACTGGTACGGGAATGATTAAGGTTAACTCCAAGATATCTTCCTAAGTCCAAAGCAAAACGTATTGAAGAAACACTAGTAAAAATATCTCTTCTACGAGCGGTCACATTTTTAGAACAAAAAGCTTTAGACTTTTCAAGATTCACTTTCATGCCAGATGCCTTGCAAAAAATCTTAAGAGAATGCATGACCATTTGGACCTGACTTTTTGTAGCCTGGCAGAAGAGTAAGAGATCATCTGCAAACATCAAATGAGAAAATTTTGGGCCACCCTAGTGACAGAAATTAGTTTCCACACACCCTTGACCACCTTATGAGATATATAGCAGGCAAGTCTTTCCATACAAAGCACAAATAAGTAAGGAGACATTGGATCGCCCTGTCTAAGCCCCCTTCTAGGAGCAAAACTATCCAATCTATTCTCATTCCACATAATAGAAAGAGAGGATGCACGGACACAAGTCATAATCAAATTAACAGTGATGATAGGAAAACCAAAAGCAATGAGAGTACTCTCCAAAAACCTCCAATCCACCCTATCATAAGCTTTTTCAAGATCAATTTTAAAAGCAAGAGTACCTTTCTTGGATTTTGTGTGCTTCATGAAATTCAAAATTTCTTGGGCCACAAAAATATTATCAGGAGCACCACGACCCGGAATAAAACCTCCTTGTAAAGGACTAACAATATCTGGAAGAAAAGGCCGAAGTCGATTAGTCAATACTTTGGTGATAATTTTATAAACAATATTACACAAGCTAATAGGCCTGAAATCCTTCATAAAGGTAGGATTATCAATTTTAGGAATAAGCACAATCAGAGTTTCCATGATGCTAGGATTTAAGAACTCTCCCAAAAAAGCGCTCCGGACAATATTCCAAATCTCAGTGCCTACTATCTCCCAATATTTTTTAAAAAAATAAGCTTGAAAGTCATCTGGACCAGGAGCCTTAAAAGGGCTCATACTGAATACTGCTGACTTGACTTCCGCAAAAGAGACATGGTCAATTAACCTAGCACCAGCCTCAGTGCTTAGAGTGGGCATCGAAACATCCCCTAAACAATCAACCTCAACCTCTTCCGTTGTACTAAAGAGATTCTTGTAAAAAGAGAGGGCTTCTTCCTGGAGAATATCTGGATCAGTAGACCAAGACCCATCTCTAACATATAATCCATGTACTTTATTATGGTTTCTACGCACCAAAGTCTGAAGATGAAAGAATTTAGTGTTTCTATCCCCATACTTGACCCACTGCTCTCTAGATTTCTGGTACCAAAAAAGTTTCTCTTGCAATAAAAGCCTATTATAATCTTCCCTCAGTTCAGCTTCTTTAATTCTCAGAGATAACACATCGGTAACCTCCAAACGCCGTTGAATCTGATCAATCTGATATTCCAGCTTATTTTTTCGCACAAAAATATTTCCAAAAATCTTTGAGTTGAAGTCCAAAGAAGCCTGTTGAACCATCTTAAGCCTTTCAGTAACGCCTCCAAACTCTTGATTCCAAGCCTTACTAATAACATGTTTATAAGAAGGATGTGTTGCCCACGCAGCTTGAAACCTAAAAGGACGAGAACCTTTCACTCTGGGGCTACCATGACAACGAACTAAAATAGGACAATGATCAGAATGAAGCCTGCTAAGAATTTCAGAATAACCCTCAGGAAACATTGACATCCAAGCCTCATTAACTAGAGCTCTATCCAACCTTTTAGCCAAGTCCCTGCTAGCCTGAACTGCTCTATACCAAGTATATCTCCTACCAGTCACTTTAAGATCAAAGAGCTCACAGTCATCTAGAGTAGTAGCTAATAGACTAGCTCTGTGAGAAGAAAAATACGCACCTGTACTCTCATCTGGTGCCACAATCTCATTAAAATCACCAATGGCCATCCATGGTCTATTATGGCCTGAATTAATAGAACGCAAATGATCCCAAAGCATACATCTTTTTTCGAATTGAGGACTCCCATATACTACACTACAAAGCCAAACTAAGTTACCCACACTCACTTTCACTGTGATACATTGGTCAATTTGATCAATAACCACACAAGAAGCATTAGCAATAGAAGATAGAAACCAAATGCCACCCCTGTGTCCTACTGCTTCCTCAATACCAACACAATGAAAATCCAACTTATCCCAAAAAATTTTTAAATTATTAAACATGGTATGAGTCTCAAAGAGAAAGAAGAAAGATGGTTTATATATTCTCACCAAATTTTTGCAATGCACACGAGCCATCTTGTTAGACGCACCCCTCACATTCCAGGCTATGATATTGAAACTATCCATAAAAAACAGCAAAAAGGGAGCTCCAATAACAAACCCGAGACTCAACATGTTGTCCCTGTCTTCGACAATCCTGCCTTTAATGGACTCTCAAGTGGCAGCCCAATTTTCTCCGTCGAAACTTGCACCATACCTGCCGTCGATGCTCCATCCTTATCTACTGGTGAATTCTGCAAAGAGTTTGGGCGAGGACGCTTTCGCACAGTGCCATTTGTTGTCTCACATTGCTGCTGATGATGAACATTGTGCCGGGTCCCCGAAGAAGCCACACTAACCGATTTTCCAATATTGATGCCCCTGCTTAATTTTACTTTGGATCCAGTAGCATGTGTTGTACGTTGGTGGTTAGGCCTTGTCCAAGTACTGGTAGCCTTGTTAGGAGTCTTCTTTGCTTTTGGTTGGTCCTGATGGTTACTAGGAGAAGGCTTTTGACCCATTTTATACTTTCCTTTCCTAATCACTTGAGTCCAACCTTCCAAATCCTCATGTTGTGCATGGTCTACATGAACAGCATGCAAATCACTCTCCACCAAATCCAGGACAGTAACATTTACAGTCTCATCTCCAAGATTCTTGCCAAAATGAAAACTTGCCTTTTCCACATGCACTGAATTTTTTGAATTTGAACTTTCTGGCTGTTTTGCTACATCGCTGATCACCTTGGCATTAGTTCATCCTCCTACATTGCTGTCAGTCTTGCACACCTTCATATCATGACCAAACTTGAGACAGGAGCCACAAATAAGGTGAAGACTTTCATATTCAACCTCATATTCAACACCTTCAACAAGAATCTTCTTAGTCACTGGCAATCCTAAATCTATCTGAACACAGGCTCGAGCATATCGTCCTCTTTCAGCTAATTTTGTTGCCAAATCAACCTTAACGGGAATGCCAACTGCAGCCAATTTTGTTGCCAAATCAACCTTAACGGGAATGCCAACTGCAGCCGCAACACGGAGCATTGCATCCTCTTGGTAGCACCAAATTGGTAATCCAGAAATTCTAATCCACACTAAAGTTGCTCCAAAACAATTTTCACTTGATCTAAACTCTTGATCCCAAGGCTTCACAGCCACATAATTTCCCTCAATCATCCATGGACCTCCCAAAGAGAACCTTTTCTCGCTCCTCAGCCACATCAAACTTCACAAGAAAGTAGTCAAATCCCACGTCCAATAAATCAAAACCTCCCTTAATCCTCCATACCGTTCGGAGTTTATGAGACAATGCAGTGTAGCTATAATGTTTACCTAGCACCTTAATCACTATAGCATCCTTATAAGGTTCTGCCAAGCAATTCTTAGCTTCTTGGGTAAATGTGACACTCGGTGGTAAGAGATCTCCTTACTTCCCAGAAACTACCGCAATGTTATCTCCCGATAAAGTTTCAACAAGTGAAAAAGTTTTAGCAATCTTGGAACCCACAACTTTGTCCCTGAAAGAAACCTTCAAAGGCTTAGAAATTCCTCCCGAAATATGATCCTCCTTTTCTCCTGATGCAATCCCTCTCCCGCTCTCCCCCTTAACTCTTCTGCCGACATTATCGGCTGCCTCACCGTGTTTCACCCTCAAAGTCTCTTTCCCGCTTACTCCACCGCTCATCTTCGATTTTCAAAATTGTACAACTTGATGAGTTTTGTTTTGGTGTATAGTGCTATTTAAAATAAAAGGATACGCTAGTAGTTATGAGATTTTTGTTCCTGTATCCAAGTTTAGTCGTGATTTATCATAAAACTAAACAGCCTGATCTTTGACTTAGTATCTTACATTTTATTTATTAAACATGATTTTTTCGAGATATAACTGCAGGCCGGCTTTGTAGGTACGAATCAGAAGGTAATATTTTTAATAAAAGAAAGTTTATTAGTTTTCTCTTAAATATAAAATAAATTAAAAAATTGGTCTCTAATATTTATGTTTTAAAAAAATAACAAAAAAATATTAATGATTTATTCTTCCAATAGTTAATTTTCTAAATATCTTATCAAGCATTAGATTAGGAAAGAATTTTTTTTCAAGATTTTAATATATGTGAAAATATTTAATTTTTATTTTGTTATTAGTTACGTTATCTAGAATTTTATCTCATTACTCATAACAAAAATTTATTAAAATTTAATTTTGGTATGGTATAAAATACTTTAATATGTATATTTAATTATGTAATATTATATTATTAAAAATAATTATATTTTATATTAATTACACTAATAATGTTTTAAAATTAGATATAAAATATTTTACTCCATGAATTTATCAAAATTAAACTCAATGTGTTAATTATTAAATTGTTTCGCACTGGAACAATTCGTGAAAGTAGACAGCAGGAAGAGTCAAAGGTAGTAAATGAAAATGGAGAGAAATAAATAATTATTGGTCCTTTAATTTGGGATGTGATGCAGACATGTGGTTTCGTTTACAAGGTCCTACGCGTCAATGACTCGAGACGTGTTCGCTCAACACAGCGAGAGCATTCACAAACAAACAAAACAAGCACCGCTTCCGGAAGAACGAGTAGTGTACTCCACTTGACTTGACCTTAACTAATTGACTTAGCTTTAGGCCATGGCTTGGGACCCGGTCAACCCATATATACGCACCTAAGTTAGCTGATATATAATTACATGGTGCATGGTATGCTGCCATGGTTGTCGGAACTCGAACTGAACGATAATCGAATCAAAATCAAATTATTAGGGTATTAGTTTAATTAGTAAATCATTAATTAAATTAGCTAATTTAATTTTACATAAATAAAAAAAATAAAATAATTAAAAATTAAAATTAAAATTTAAAATATATATTTTTATTAATATTTTAAAAATAATCAAATTATTTTAAAATAATATAAAATAAAAACAATAAATATTTTATTATTTTTATTCTAACATAAATATTTTTATTTTATTTTTATATTAAAATAACTATTATTTTTAAATTTTAATAATTTATTAATTAATCTATATTTATTATACATTCTATCCTATAAATATTTATTAAAAAAATAATATTAATCAAATATAAATTTTTAGATCTAACTAATAATACAAAAAATTATTTTAATAATTTATTTAAATTTTTTGGTGACTCATTAAATACACTATTTTTATTAAAGAATAAAAATAATACTTTATATTATTTATATTTAAATAAATTATATATAAATTTCATTGTTTATATATAATGTGTTTGTAGGGGTGTGCAAGGTCCGGCCCAGTCCAAAGACTGGCCTGGCCCCGAACGTTTTAGGGGCTAATTTGGTGTGATTTTACTGGGTTTAGGATCGAATAAGAGTCTAAAAAATAGATCTGGTCATTATTTTGGGTCGGGTTCGGACCATGGCTCGGATCACCCGAAATCGGTCCGGTGGCCCAGTCATCATATACAATTAATATTTTGTGTTATTAGTGATGGATGATGGCTATTCTTATGTGGAATTTAAGTATTGTAAATCTTAATATTTTGTGTTATAAGTTAATGTTTTATGTTTAAAATGCATAAGATTTTAGACTAATTAATGCATAATATTGTGTTATTTGTATTGATTTAAATATTTACTATTATTAGACGATATTAGTATTGATTATGGTTATACTTTAATTTTAGAGAAGAGTTAGTTCTTGTTATATTTTTTTAAGTGAATTTTACCATGTCAAATAATAGTTTGAGTCTTGAAAATTTGGATATTTTTACATGCTAGCTTATAAGAAGGTATCAACGTAATATAATGTTGACGGCCCGGTTTTTACCCGATTTTTATCCTGTATAATCGTGACCTGAAAGTGTATAGATTTCATCGAGTCTAGGGTCAAATTCGGATCTCATAAATAGATCCGATATATATTTCGGATCGAATCTGAGTCACATCAAACCCGGTTTTACCCACACCCGTATGTGTTTGTCAAACGAGAGAAAATTTCCAAAATTTATACCATGTATAATATTATTAGCACATTTGTGTTGAATATTTTGGTGACTCGGTGGTGATATCATTTTTCTTTTTACTAAAGGTCCAGGTTCGAACCTCTAAAGTTTTAATTTCCAAAGGTTATGAATTGTTTTCATAAGGCCTTGCTATGGTGACTCGGTGGTGACATGTTTTCTCTTTTTACCAAAGCTCCAAGTTCGACATAAGACTTTGATACACATGAGTCGGGTCGGATTTGATATGACTTAGATTTGGTCTGAAATATGCACCGAGTTTATTTACTAAATTCGAACCCGATCTTAGACCCGATGAAATCAATACACTTTCGGATCATAATTATATCGGGTGAAAATCGGGCTGTTAACATTATATTACGTTGATACCTTTTTGTAAGTTAGCATGTAAAAATATCCAAATTTTCAAGAGTCCAACCATCATTTAACATGATAAAATTCACTTTAAAAATATAACAAGAACCAACCCTTCTTCAAAATTAAAGTATAACCACAATCAATACTAAGACATAACTACAATCAATACTAATATTGTCTAATAACACCAAATATTAAAATCAATACAAATAACACAATATTATGCATTAGTCTAAAGTCTTATGCATTTTAAACATAAAACATTAACTTAGTCTTATAATGACTAATAACACAAAATATTATGGTTTACAATATTTAAATTCCACATAAGAATAGTTATGATCCATCACTAATAACACAAAATATTAATTGTGTATGATGACCGGGCCACCAGGCCGACTTCAGGTGACCCGAGCTATGGCCCGGATCTGACCCAAAATAATGACCGAGTCTATTTTTGAGACCCTTACCCAACCCTAAACCCGATGAAATCACACCAAATTAGCCCCTAAAGTGTTCAGGGCCGAGCCGGGTCTTCGGATTGAGCCGGGCCATGTGCACCCCTAGTGTCCAGCCCACCGTGAACGCATGCGAATCATGCCTCCAGACAGCATCGGTTCAATGCGAACCGTCTAGTTTTTCAACAGATTTGACTTCTGTTGATCATATTTGACTAATTTTATTACTGGTGCTCCAATTCATAAACCGAATCGATTAAATTATCGATTTATTAATTTTTTAGTTAAATTGACCGGTCCAGTTCAATTTGATAATTATGTATGATAAGATGAAGAAAAAAAGAATAAAAAAATACAAATTTTTTCTCATAAATAATTAGATCTTTATTTAAAAAATATATCATTTTATTTTTATTAATTTCTTAAAATAAATTATACATTTTTTTTTAATTTTTCCATACAAATTTTTTTTACCATGGAATTGTTCATAATTATATATAACTCTTTACATTATTGATTATCCCAATAAATTTTACTATTTTCATTCTTTGCTGTCATTATTATTCTAACACACTAGCTATACCATTATCTCTTCTGTGTGCCGCCACAAGTGTATTTTTACATGTGCTAGTATATGAATAATTTTATTTCTTTTGGTGCCGTAAAAGATAGGATTACAATCTTAATGCGATAAAGCATATATGAATTTTTCTATATCAAGACAATGGCTCTAGAGTCTAGATAGTAGATACTCATTTACAACACGTTGAAAGGAGATCTTATGCGATTTTTCTTTTTAAATAGATACTAGATACTCATAAAACAGGGGGGAATGGTGACCGACTGACCGGGAAGAGGCGAAAGGGATGAATGAAGTGGTGGCTGGAAAATTAATTTGATTTTACATGATCTCTTTGTATATTCCGCCTTTTTACGTTGCTATTGGTGGCATAATTAGTGGATTACTTTTTCCTTCTCTGTTAAAAGTATAGGTGACCTTGACTTTTTGAGGTTTTCTACCATCTTATCTGGTTATCCTCACACAACTAATACAATAATTTATTAACATGATATTTTGTTTTACAACGCTCACACCCACTACCACTTGATCCCAAACTAAAAGGCATGTCACATGTCACAAGTATGCTTCTACAACAATAAATTCATTTAGCTCTCAAGTCTCGATCGATACAGTTTCATTATAATAATATATAATCTTTTATTCGTATATTTTTTAATTTTAATAGTATAAAAATATTTTCTTTTATATCTATAGGATTTGACTGTCAACTGTTCTTATCAAAAATAGGATTGACTACGGATTTAAGTAATAGCACATAATTTTAAAAAATCCGTACGATTTTCTCAATCTAAATAAAGCATGTTTTTCATGAAGAAAATTTGGCTCAGTATGTTTTATTCGATACGGGTAAGAAAAGAATCTGACTCGGTATTTTTTTCTTAAAAAAAAGATAAGAACCAAGTCAAGATGATGAGTTTGAAAAATTCTAAATTAATTTAATGATGATCAAACATTATTAAAATGATTAATTACAAAATTATTAATTTGATTTTCAACTTATATTTGTTAATTATTATTATGTGAATTGAATTTGATATCCAGTTCAACATGTTGAAGAAAATCAGCCTTCTGCAAAAACTTGAAGATATATATGGCTAAAATTATTATTATGTGAATTGGGCCAGAAAAATCTTTAAACAAGCCCAATTGTTTCTTTGGTGCAAGACCAATGAAGTTTGGTCCAAAATTGAAAAAGAAAAAAAGCAAAAGCTTCATGTTTTCATGGTTACCACACCCTTCATTTGATAGAATTTATTGATAACATGAGAGAGAAAATTTGAAATTGATTTGATTGCTATTATTGCTTCACACGTTACTATGAAAGAGGGAAGTGGGTTTAATTAAGTGTAATTGATTTTAATTTTCTTTATTATTTTTTTTTTTTGAAAGCAATCTCTCTCTTCTCTCTCTTCTTTCATCACTTTCGGTCATGTCACAGAGAAGAAGAAAATACAAGTTATCAATGATGAGCTACTGTAGCAGTGAAACTAGAAGAAAGAAAAGGGCTAAGGTGATGATGCACTTAGCAGAAAAAAGATCCACAATAAGATGTGTCTGAGATCTTTGCCACTTATGGTAAGAAGTGGTGAGAAAGTCTCAAGCTTTCCATACCCAAAAATGGAAGAAATTCATCTCGGTCAGAGGAAAAAGATCCCTTGGAAGCATGACTCGTCTCTACTTTTGATCAACCACCACAGGAGGTAGCTACTGTAGCTACGTGGATGAAGAGGCAGAAGATAATAGCAGGAGGAGCTGTCAAGCATCAAGGACTCATCAAGGGTCAGGAATCCTTTTTGGGGAGCAAGTCAAGATGGAAGGCCTGGATTGATGAAGTTTGGTGAGAAGGGATGACACAGAGGTAATTGCATGTTGATTTTAGCGTTTAGTTTCCTCTCCTCTCTCTCTGGCCAAACCGATTTTGGTTTGAAGAAGAAGAAGATTAGCTCGATTCAACAGTTTCAACCTTGGAGGCTTCCCCTTCTATAAATAAGGGAGAACAGCCAGGACTTGAGGCAAGGAGAAAAGAGTGAAAAGCACAGAGTTCTCATAGCTATCCAAGCTAACAGAAGTTCTTCTCCTTCAATGTTCTTCATTTTGTATTTTTCTGTTTAGTTTTGTCTGTCTTGAGTCTCATGAAAAAAGGCAAACAGTGAGGTTTGTATGAAAAAGTCATAGAGCGAAAAAAAGGCACAGTATACAAAATTAAAAGAAAAAGCCATAGATGTCCTAGAGGTCCTTTGTACATCTATGTTGTGTTTCATGATTCTGTAGGAATCCCCTTACAAGTTGGATTAGCACTTAGCAGTTGAAAGCTTGGTGGGTTACCAAGTCAAGTTCAGGATTGAGATTAGATTATGGACTTGTCCCGGATAGGAAGGGTAGTTCCTAGGGAGAATTGGTGTTTGTAATCTGCATGATTATAGTGAAAATTTTATCATTGTTGTAATGGAGACTGGATGTAAGCTGCATTGCACTTAGCAGCTGAAACATGATACTTCTTAGTGTGATTATTTCTTTCTCTTCTACTCTATTTCTGATTCTGTTGCTCAGGAGATAAAATTGAAAAATATCTCTTCATTGGTTACGAGACAAAAATAAAATATCTTTTGACTAATGACGAGACAAAAAATAAAAATATCTCCTCTAAAAGTTCTAAAAAGCAACAAGTGTTATTAAGCAAAAAAGTAACTAAAATTTAATTCTATTTTTCTTAGTCACTTCCTTTTAATATAAAAATAAAAGTATGCAAAGAGAAATGTACACAAACATTATTTTATTTTTAATATATAAAAATCACATGACGATGAATGATGAATTGATAATCAATTAATCATTGAAAGAACAAAATAATCTTTCTTTATTTAACAGTAATACAATACAAATTAATTACTTATGGCAACCGAAATGACAGCTAAATTTATATAAATGTGATGTGGGGCAATTTGCTGAACTTACGTTAATAATTGATAGAAAAATCCAATGAACGAGACAAATCAAGAAAATAAAATCAATAAAGATGAAAGAAGGATGCAAAAAATGAAAAAAAAAAAAAGAGGCAGAAAGCTGGCGAAGCAATGATGACGGGTGTTATAATATTGATCTTGAGTTGAGTGATTAGGGAAGACGTGAATTGAAGAACCACCGGACCCATTATTAAAGCTAAAGATTCTGCACCTTTTAAAACTACTACTACTTTCTTCTTTAATGTGTGAAACATATTTCACACGTTCGATTCTCACACCCTTGAATCTTGATTAATAATTGAATGAAAGTCCAAACCGTAATCACTGGATTAAAAATTGGATAATAGTAAGTAATCAGTTATCGCATGCTAAAAGTTGCTGTGAAGAAAAAGAAATTTTGTTTTATAAAAAATATTATGTGCATGTTAAAAATCAATAGTAAAATTTGTTATTATATATTTATATATGAATATATTATTATTTAAATTATTTTTAATATATATTTTACATAAATTACTAATTTAATAATTAATTTTTGATATATATCTAATATTATTTTTTAGAGTCAATCTGAACATTTGGTTTTGGTCATCGTAAGTTATTTTCTTTTTTATTTTGTGTGGGAAGTTCTTGGACATCTCAAGCTACACAGTAGTCGTCCGTTTCAACTCAAACAAGCCCATAAGCCCACACTATATTTGGGTGGCTCGGAATCCAAAGTTACAAAAATCAACACCTTTTATTTTTATCTGAAATCAACGGATCGTTCTTTTATATAAAAGTATAAGAAGACAAATGAGATCAATAGATATATTTTATGTTTAATTTAATAAGTATATAGATGATTATATTTATTATTTTTAATTAAATGGTTATTTTTTTATTTGATTTACTCATATACAGTTAATAATAACTAAATATTTAATTTATTAGGTGTGCAGATAATTATCCTAATATTAAAATTTACGAAATAATTTAAAAATAAAATATTTTTTTAGGTCAATTCTAAAATCTATTATTCACACTATTTATAAAAGTGATTGTTTATTTAGCAAAACTCTTAATTTATTATTGCATTTTAAATTTTTAATGAATGTAAGGGCGGGTGGTGAGCGATAATGGTGGAAGAAAAAATATAATAAGAATAAAAATGAATAATCTGAACACAAATTTAGGATATAATTGAAAATATCTAACATTTTAAATATGAATTCGATTTTTTTTATGTATTATTAGTTTAAAAATATGCATAAATAAATAATTATATATTATCATATTAACAGAAATAATAAATTTTTAAATTTATTATTTAAAAATAATTAAAACACATACATCTGATAAACTCTTTTACACGGTTAATTTATTAAAAATAAAGCCATGCTAAAAGATAACACTTTTAACATAAAAAAAGGTTTACTAACTAGAATTTCTCTTTGTTGATGATTGGTGAGATGAAATATATACTAACAAAAAATAGTATGAGTTAATAAATGTTATGATTTATAGTCATTAATTAGTTATTATTAGTGTTTTTATTTGGAAAATAAATTTTTTTAAGTTAAAAAAAATTGAAAGTGTAAAATATGATTTCTAACTTTTCATTATTCTTTCTCTCATATTTATCTTTAGTCTCATTTATAAAATTAATGATAATAAAAAATCACACTTTACTCCCTCAATTATTAAAAAATTCAAAGAATCTATTCTATTATAAAATTTTATCCAATAATACAAAATTACTATTTTTTTACGAATTAAATACTAATATAATTTTAATAAAAATACTAAAATTTGAGACTTTTACTACATAAAAATTAAAGTCACACGGCGAGTCCACGACGATAGCGGGGCATACTGCATGACGACTGAAGGTTTATAATTTATATATAAATAAATAATAAATAATAATTTATAAATTTTTCATAATAAATAATAATATTATGACGACTGAGTTTATTATTTATTTATAAATATTCGAGCAAAGAGTGACTTGTGACGCGAAGAATAACTGAATAACCGAACGTGGCGTGGGATGGGTTGGTGAATAAAATGTGAATTAGTTACAAAAAGGGGTGACAAAGACGAAAACGGACTTCCATTGAAATTGAAGTCCTTCTTCCCTCAGACTTCGAAGGGTTCAAACTCTTGTCAACGCGCGCTCACTCACTCTCTCACACTCTTCTCTCTTTCTTACCCTTCACCTCCGAAACGGTTTTCTCACTCTCACATCTATCTCACCGCACTTCTCTCTACACTCACCTCTATATTTCTGCCTCTTGCAGATTATTTTTCCTCTTGTCTCTTTCTTTCGGATTTCTGTTCTTGCATCTTGGATCTCGCTTCAAAATATATAATGCGCATACAGAGACTCTACCATCATCCAAAACCACAATGTGATTCTCCGATCCCTTACCTTTGATCACAGGTACGAACAATAACGCGTGAATTTCTACAATAATCAATCCAAGATTTTATAAACATATTCAAACATTCTCACGTTCTTGGACGGTAGTAACCATTTCTTGCAATATAATGCATATTGATTGATATATGAGTCTCATTCCTATTATTGAAGAATAATAATTTGTGTTAAATTTGATTTTACACATGAGATCGGAGTTGAATTTTCCTAGATCGTATCTAGCTAGAGATCGATAATTTAACTTGGATTTTTTGTGGGAGAAGTGAATTAAATAACTGAGTGGTTGAGTGAGAACTGCAGGAAGAAGAGGATACGGAATAGAGAGATAGATCTACACGGTATAAACAGAGCGAGGCACGTGCATAAAGAAGAATGTCGCAACTAGACCGAGTAATGCCGCCGCCCACGTTGGTGAGGCGGGGTTCAAGGAGTGCCTCCACCACCTTCAACATGGAGGTTTTCGACAACGAAGTGGTGCCGTCCTCACTCGCCTCCATTTCTCCCATTCTACGTGTCGCCAACGAGATCGAAGCCGAGCGTCCCAGGGTTGCCTATCTATGTACGTAACGGATCGATAATAATAATAATAATAATAATAATAATAGTGATTTCGTGATATTGAATTTTGAAATATGATGTGCAAATTAATGTTGCTGAGCGCGTAATGACGATTGGCAGGTAGGTTCTATGCCTTTGAGAAAGCGCACAGGCTGGATCAGACCTCCACCGGCCGTGGCGTTAGGCAGTTCAAGACGCTGCTGCGGCAGCGATTAGAGAGGGTAAGCCTGTAGTTTCATTTGCTTCGATTTTATCAACTGACTCTGCATTATGCATTTCAAGCGAGAATGAGGACTGCTGAGGCTTGAGTATGACTGTATGAGTATACCGTGCGTGAAACAAACACAGCACATGAATGCTCTAATCTCCCTTCATGCAAGAAGTCCATGCATATATTAGATTAAACATCTAGGTATACAGTAAAATCTTTAATTATTAATATAAAATATATATTTATATATAAATATATGATATTAATTTTAATGTATAAATAATATTTTTAATCAATATTCTTTGGTATCAATAACTTTATTGTGTTTTTGTTGTAGTGAATGCTGTAGTAAGATTATGGCTAATAAATGATTCATAATTTGTTGGAGATTTTACTCATTAATGGGAATGAAATCGGTCTCTCTAAAATTATCTTGTTTTATATTTTTAATTTATATTAGAATAATTGAATAACATTAAATATAATAAAATAGTTTTAAGTTACTAGCTCTTTAATATTATTGTATATAAAAAAAAGTTTTATTCATCTCTAATTAGAAAAAGTTTATTTTATTAGTGATTAATAAGTTTTATTATTATTATTTTTCAAATGCTATTTATATGTAGTCTAACTAAGCATATCACCGCTCAATATTTTATTTGTAGATATTAATAGGTATTCTATATTTTTAATCTATTTTTCAAAAAGCATTCATTATATAATTTATGAAAAACGATCTTACCTCTTCGAAGAGGTTGTTCCGTGATAGCGATGGGATTCAGGAACTCCATCGGGTTTCTTGGGAAAATTCTTTCGGAATAGGGGAGGTCTTCTTGAGGAACTGAAGCAACCAGCTCTGATCTATTCCCATGAACTGAAAACGGGAAAGGAAAATATTTGTAACGAGTAGCATTTCTTTTTCCGCAGAGAAGAGCTGCCATTTTATTATTACTGTAACTTACATAATTTCTTCAACTCTAGGATAATGCAACTAGTCTTCCCTCTCGAGTTAAGAAGACAGATGCAAGAGAAATCCAGGCTTACTATCAGCAATACTATGAACATTATGTCAGAACTCTTGATCAAGCTGATCAGGCAGACAGGTTACGAGTTTTCGTAGTTCTTATAATGAAGTATGAATTGTGCTTCTTTAATTGTTGCTTGTGACGGATTTTGTAAGTTGCGTCTGATATGACGTTAGCTTTTACCTCCCCCTCCATGGTAAATGGTTACTTTTCCCATTGCCCCTGAAATCGAAATTATTTTGCAGAGCCCAGCTCAGTAAAGCTTATCAGACTGCCGGGGTGCTTTTTGAAGTACTTTGTGCTGTTAATAAGACTGAGAAAGTCGAAGAAGTAGCTCCTGAGGTTGGTCTACGTTCATATCCTTTCAGTTTTTATTTTGTTCTAAAATGGGTGTTTCGTCCCTCTTTTTATCATTTCAATATTCAGATCCTGGAGCGTAAATTTTCTTTTGCAGATTATCGCGGCTGCCAGAGATGTCCAGGAAAAAAAGGAAATTTATACACCTTATAATATCCTTCCTCTGGATTCTGCTGGTGCTTCTCTACCCATTATGCAACTTGAAGAGGTATTGCTTCTGTTGGTAGAGAAGTTTCGTTATTGATTATCTGTGTTTTATTTGGATTGCACTGAGTTCTTGGACTTTCTTTCCTTATTAGATTAAAGCTGCTGTTTCTGCGCTATGGAACACACAAGGCTTGAACTGGCCTAGTTCTTTCGAGCAACAAAGACAGAGAACAGGAGACCTAGACTTGCTTGATTGGCTTAAAGCCATGTTTGGTTTCCAGGCATGTATTTTGACCAACACGCAATGCTAGAGGAGAATGATTTATTATTCATTACATTTTTTTTTGTATAATCTGCTTAAATTTTTATTGCATATGGTAAATTTGTGTGCAGAGAGACAACGTCAGGAATCAGAGAGAGCATTTGATTCTGCTTCTTGCTAATTCTCATATAAGGCTACACCCTAAACCTGAGCCTCTAAACATGGCACGTACCTGTCTTGCATTTGGCTTTGGCCTATAGTTTTTATTCTGCTGTTTCTTTCTATTAATTTATTTTTATTTTTATTTTTATTTTATTTTATTTGAACGAATTGCAGCTCGATGATCGTGCTGTTGATGAAGTGATGAAAAAGCTTTTTAAGAATTATAAAAAATGGTGCAAATTCTTGGGACGAAAACATAGTTTACGGTGAGGCATAACAGTATATCCATCAGTGAACACTTGTGCTTCTTTTATTAGCTCATAAAATTTAATGGTCACTTTTATCATGTTCTCTTATATAGACTTCCTCAAGGTCAGCAAGAGGTGCAACAGAGGAAGTTGCTTTATATGGGCTTGTACCTTCTCATCTGGGGTGAGGCGTCCAATGTTCGCTTCATGCCTGAGTGCCTATGCTACATATTTCACAACGTGAGTATACATATTAATCTGCGCATGGTTCATTTTGTTTGTGCTTGAATCTCATGTAAATGTGCTATCATTGTTTTTCTACTGTAATCCTTGTTTTTAAGTAATGTTTTGCTCTGCTAATAATGGCCAATTCTAATAACTTCAGATGGCATATGAACTACACGGTCTAATGGCTGGAAATGTCAGCATTGTTACGGGTGAAAATATCAAACCTTCTTATGGTGGTGATGAAGAGGCATTTCTCCGCAAGGTTATAACTCCCCTCTACCGAGTAATAGACACGGTATGCTTTTGTTTTATCAAAGACATTGCAATAGTCAAGTACTTATATTCTCTAGGTCACTACGCCCTTAGTAATGCAGTTAATTAATACAGGAAGCCAAGAGGAGCAGAAATGGAACGGCTCCTCACTCAGCATGGTGCAACTATGATGATCTAAATGAGTATTTCTGGTTTGTTTCCTTTTTGTATTTTATCTTTGAATTGACTTTTTGGTCCGTTTCGTTAGTTGTTATTGAATTTATTTTATTTATTTATTTTGTGCACTGTGTTGCAGGTCACCTGATTGCTTTTCTCTTGGATGGCCAATGCGTGATGATGGTGAATTTTTTAAATCGACAAATGATTGGGTATAAGTATACACTTTCTACAAAATTACTTATCCGATTGTAAAATACTACTTATTTAATTCTCAACTTATAAAAATGTAATATTAGGGAAGAAAGGGTGTTCCAAGAAAATCTGGAAAAACAGGGAAATCAAATTTTGTTGAGACGCGATCATTCTGGCACCTCTTCCGCAGTTTTGATAGACTTTGGACCTTTTTTATACTGGGTTTACAGGTATTTTCTTTTTCAATAGAAGGAAACGCTTAAGCCAATATTTTCCTATATATTATAATATATAAAAGAATAATCCAAATTAATATTATAGGAATGAATGACATATAAACTTTTAAGTTTTAACTTTTATATAAAATTTATCATGTCATTTATTATAATATGACTATGTTATGTGTTTAACAAAATCAGTCATTAAAATCAATTATTAGTATAAAATAAATATTGAAATATAAATATATATTAAAAATAAATTAAATCACACATATATTTATATACAAATATATTGGTAGTTAATTTTAGTAACTGATTTTAGTATACGAATAATATTTTTTATTACAATAATATAAAAAAGTATATATCTTAGAATTATATTTATAGTATCATAAAAAATAATATCTATATAATTAATCTAATATTAATGTCAGAATTTTACATATCAAATTATCTAATTTTAAAAAAATTATTGTATAAAGAATATGAGTTCATTTTAATTTTTAAATTCTAAAATTTGCATATTTTATTTAGAGAATAACTTTTATTTTATAAAAATCTATTATTTATTTAATTATTTAATGGTTTGTATTTTTTAATATTATTTAGTTGTAATAATAATGTTAAAATATATGATATCATAATACATGAAAAAATGGATGTTATTTTTAATTATTGAAATATTATATTCAATATTTACATTATATCTAATAGTTCATTTTTGTACTATAGTATTTAAATTTGCTAAATATATACATTAGATGATGAATTTTTTCAAATACTAGAATATGTAATATTTTTATACTTTTATTTAAATTTAATATTAATTTTTAAAATTTTTTAATTAAATAATTTTTATATATAAAAATTAATTCTTTTAGCTTCGCGGAACACGCCGATTTAAATCAGTTGTGGGTAATTTGGTTGCATAATGCTCTAGGATTCTTATTACAGGTGATGTTCATTATTGCATGGGACGAGATTTCACTGATGGATATCTTTCAGAAGGATGTCTTATTTAATCTCTCTAGTATATTCATCACAGCATCCATTCTTCGCTTACTTCAAAGTATGCACATTTACTTAAGTTGCTCTTGTCAAAGTGAACCTATTTATATCTGTTTGGAAACATTAAAAACAACTTTTTTTTTTAATTTTTTAAAATGATCTGGTCAGCCTATTGAAGAACCCTGACATCTGTTTTAGATTGATGGGTTGTCATACTATCCCATGCTCTTAATACCCCCCCCCCCCCAACCCACCTAGAAAAAAAGGAGATAAACCTTTTCACTAATCATTATGTGGTTGAAGCAGCCAGATTTTTCATTTTTACATTTCCCTTTTCTTAATTTTTTACTGTCCTATTTTTCTTCTTCCGTATTGTCATAGAAACTTACTATTTCTTGTCTTCATTCATTATTTTGATTTAGGTATCCTAGACCTGCTCCTGAACTTTCCAGGCTATCATCGGTGGAAATTCACTGATGTGCTAAGAAATATTCTTAAAGTCATTGTCAGTCTTTGTTGGGCTATCATTCTTTCGGTCTTCTATGTGCATGCCATCAAGGGTGCCCCTCAAGCTCTCAAGCAGCTGCTTTCCTTTCTTGATCAAATAGAGGGCAATCCACCGTTGTATATCTTTGCAGTTGCATCGTATATGCTTCCAAATTTACTAGCAGCTATACTCTTTCTTTTCCCAATGCTCAGGCGTTGGATTGAAAACTCAGACTGGCACATAGTTAGACTCTTCTTGTGGTGGTCTCAGGTACTCATGTTGTCTTATTCTCTAACGTATTGAACTATTTCTGTTCATTGTTAGATGATATATGTTAAAAAATTTTCGGTTTGTAAGAAACTTCTCATGTAGTTATTTGTTATTTTGAACGTAATGAAAAATTTCAACCTGAGCCTAGAAATCAATGTGGGGAACGGTTTCTTAAGTGAGTATTGGCAAGGACTGTTCCAGTAGGGGTGTTATTTTTAGACCCTACATTGTAATTATCAGTAATGCATACTGACTTGTAGCATGATACTGTCAATTTTCCCTGAACACGCAAATGCTATGAGTCAGTGACTCTTTCAAATGGAGTAGTTGTCATGAATCTGTAGCGCTATTTTCCCCATATGTTTTGAATACACAAATACTATATGAGCCAGTGACCGTTAGTCATATAAAAAACATATATTTGGCATAATAGACTGGTTAAAGTAATGCCCCCCTCTTTTCTCTCTCTTTTTCTGAATGATTTGTTTTTCTCCCCCTGCAGCCAAGGATATATGTTGGAAGAGGAATGCACGAAAGCCAATTTGCTCTCCTAAAGTAAGTTTCATGCAAACTATTTTACTGAAGTAATTATTGGATTGTCCGCTTGGTTATTGTCTGAAAATTGTCCCATCATTTATGTTCCATTTTTTAATGCCAGGTACACTATTTTCTGGGTCATACTATTGGCTTCCAAATTTGCGTTCAGCTATTTTGTCCAAGTAAAAACGCTACATGTGCAGTACTTGTTACTTATAAACTAAGCTTGTGAAGTTATTGGGCCTTGTTAAGATTTTAACTGCTTTATCTATCTTCAGATAATACCTCTGATTGAGCCAACAAAGTTAATAATGGCCATTAAACATGTTGACTATGGTTGGCACGAGTTTTACCCCGATGGTATTTTCCTCCCCCTCCTGCTCCTTTTCTTCTTTTTTTGTCCCTTCACGATTACCTTGTATTGTAGCATGCTATTCATTTCATTGATCTAATATTTTCTGGCCTATGCAGCTCGAAATAACTATAGCGCAGTTATTGCACTCTGGGCTCCTGTACTCATGGTGCAAATGCTATATGTCCATGTTTATGTTCATATATTAATCTTTTCACTTGTTCAGATGAGTTATCACAAATTTTATGTCGTTATTTGAATTTTCAATACAGGTTTATTTCATGGATGCACAAATTTGGTACGCAGTCTTCTCAACTTTGTACGGTGGTATTATTGGAGCCTTTGATCGTCTAGGAGAGGTAATAATCAATTTTATCATATTACTAGCAATGTCTGAGGAGTATTTGCGATAAACTAATGTAGACTTGCGCATCTAACTAAAAATTGAACTTATTTAATCAAGATGAAAAATGATTAGAATCCTTTTGGATACATGGTACTGGATCATCATCTTCTTATGTTTTTATGAACTTCTGAACTAGTAAAGAAACTTGGACCTTAATTTTCAGTTATGGACCAAATTCTAGGAGAGGCCACTATCAATTTTATCCTTTCTTTAGCTTGCTATTTCTGAACAGGATTTGTGATAAATAATCTTTTCGGCTTTCTACATTTTTGCAACACACACTCACATACTAACAATCAAACATACAGTAATCAATTTGAGAAATTTAAAGGAGCAATTTGGTGACATACGATACTGGATAATCATTTACCACAGTTTTATGAATTCCAAAGTCTTCAACTTGTTGATAAACTTGGACTTTCCTCTTCATTTAAGGGTGAACTTGAGATGGGAAAACTTTTTATGGAATAAACAGCTCACAGTAATGCTGTGATAGTCAGTTACTGTTGTTATCCATTTGGTTTTACAGATACACACTATGAGCATGCTGAGATCACGGTTCCAGTCATTGCCTGGCGCATTCAACACATACTTGGTTCCTTCCCAAAAGAAGCAAGGAAAGAAATTCTCTTTCTCAAAGAAATTTGATGAGGTCTACTACATTTTCATTGCTTAGTACATTAAAAATAAATCTCTTTATTCTCTTCACTTCAATTTCCATGCTTGTATAGATTTCTGCTAGCAGAAGAAGTGAAGCTGCCAAATTCGCCCAATTATGGAATGAAATTGTTTGCAGTTTTCGTGAGGAAGATCTCATTAGTGATAGGCAAGAACTCAAAGCAAATGTCTTTAGTTGCTCTTACCTGGCTTCTATTACTTTCTCCTTGATCCTTATTTGCTATGCTCATCACTTATTACTAAGTGCTTGCATAATCCAGGGAAATGGACCTTTTGCTGGTTCCTTACTCTTCAGATTCTCGTCTGAAAATAATTCAGTGGCCACCGTTTTTGCTTGCAAGCAAGGTCTGTATAACTGGATTTTAATATTTTTATGTTTGACCAGCTCATGTGATTGACTGTAGCCTTTACAGATTCCTGTAGCTCTGGATATGGCCACTCAATTTCGAGGAAAGGACTCTGATCTTTGGAAGCGCATAAGTGCAGATCAATATATGAAGTGTGCTGTGATCGAATGTTATCAATCTCTTAAACATGTTCTTCATGATTTGGTTGTCGGGGAAAATGAAAAGAGGTATCATTAAGGATTCTTTTTTTTTTTTTTTTTTGGTGCTGATACAAAGGATCATTCTATACTTCATATAAGCTATTTTTTTTTCTTTAAGTAGCACATGTGATTGAAGATGCCTTATGAAATTTCATTAAAATTGAATCATTATCAGCACTTATGAATTTATTGTGCTGGAACAGGATAATTTCCATCATCACTAAAGAAGTTAAGAACAACATATCAAAGAATACACTTACTGCCAATTTCCGAATGAGCTTTTTACCTTCCCTTTTTAAAAAGTTTGTGGAGCTTGTGGAAATCTTGGTGAGTCATTTAGAGAATATGCAGCTCTAATATCTATTCTTTCCTATATTCGCCTTTAGGCAACAATAACTGTATTTGGTCACATTTTTTAACTTATTGAGAGAGACATATACTCAGATTAGTTATTGGAGTCAATCTAAAGGTTAATTTTCAATTTTTTTTTTCTCGCATCTCAGTTATTGTGAACTAATTTTTCTCAAACTAAGTATTAAGTTTTTTATTTAAGAGATAGTAAAAATGTAAATCTCTAGGCATGAAGTTCCTACCAATTTGCTAATATAATATAATTCTGTAGCTTGTTTTCTTGAATGGTGTCCTGAGTTAGTATTTGGAAACTTGTGCCATGCTTTCTTATCACAGAAAGATGCGGATCCATCCAAGCGAGGTACAGTGGTAGTGTTGCTGCAAGACATCTTAGAAGTGGTTACTGATATGATGGTCAACGAAAACAGGTTTGTTTCACTTAACTGAATTGAATTTCAAATATGTTAGTTATTAATTAATATGATAAATACTTATGACTCTTCCATTAAAATTAACAATATCTTTTAATTGTGTTGCTCATAAGTGAGTTGGCAGAACTTAATCAAAGTAGTAAGGATACTGGACGACAAGTTTTTGCTGGTACTGAGGTAAAACCTGCTATATTGTACCCTCCTGTGGTTACAGCACAATGGGAGGAACAGGTACTTAATAATGAAATCACCATCGATTTCTTTTTTCTTTTTCTTGATTAAGCAATGATGATACGGTTGTTTCAGATAAGACGTCTTTTTCTATTATTGACTGTGAGGGAATCTGCCAATGAGGTTCCAACAAACGATGAAGTACGGAGAAGGATTGCATTCTTTTCCAATTCATTGTTCATGGAGATGCCACGTGCTCCACGTGTCCGTGAAATGCTCTCATTCAGGTCTGGTGCAGTTTCCTTAATATTTGGCCACAAAGATATATGTCCATCTTGTTCTTAGGGAAAATGATGCTCTTATTGTGCACACAAAACTACGCAAATTAAATGTCAACATCCTCGCAGCTAAGCCATGTTTATCCGTGTTACATGATGTTTACTTTATCTGTGATGACTTCAAATGTTGAAGGATTGTCAGATATCTCAAATATCAAGCATAAAATCTTTGTTAAGTTATATGATATTTTTATTTGTCAAGGAGCTATTGATGCATAGAATTCAAATGGGATGCACTCTAAGGCTGTGTTGTGCTTATGGAGCTCTTTTTCTTCTCTTCAGTGTCCTAACGCCATACTATAGTGAAGAGACTGTATTTTCTAAGAATGACCTTGAGATTGAGAATGAAGATGGCGTGTCAATCATATATTACCTGCAAAAGATCTTCCCTGGTTAGTGATAATTCACAATATAGCTTTGACTGTATTCATTCCATTTTCCTTTTTTGGCTACATACTGATACTGTATTTTGACATAAGTGAGGGTTCAGTTCTCACTTTAAAAACAAACCCCACTATTCTCCATTTTGATAATTTAGTAATTTTGCCAGATGAGTGGAATAACTTCATGGAGCGACTAGAATGTAAGAAAGATAGTGAGGTATGGGAGAAAGATGAGAATGTATTGCAGTTACGTCACTGGGCGTCGTTGAGGGGACAAACTCTTTGTAGGACAGGTACATGATGATGACTCTCCCCTTCCCCGCCTCTCATGCTGGATTTCATCGACTAATATTTTTCACTTAATATAGTTAGGGGAATGATGTACTACCGGCGGGCTATAAAGCTCCAGGCATTTCTTGATATGGCTAACGAACAAGGTGATATTAAGTTTTTTTTTTTTCAAAATTTCCTCACTTATGTGTAATCCGCTAGAAAGAAAAAGTAGTAGTTATCTCCCCAAGATGATTTCATGATTTTTTCTCTGTCACGTGGGCAGAAATACTCGATGGCTATAAAGCTATTACAGTTCCATCTGAGCAAGATAAAAAGAGTCATAAATCCCTATATGGCAATTTAGAGGCCATGGCTGACATGAAATTCACATACGTTGCTACCTGTCAAAACTATGGGAATCAGAAGCGCAGTGGAGACCGTCGTGCGACAGATATCCTGAATTTGATGGTTAAGTATGTTCTCCTATCAATAAATTAAGTTGTGTTTCCTATATGCAGTATGATGGTGTATATTTAGCTTAATTTCCCAAATCCACTTCGCTTGATAATCTAATGTGTGCTTGCTTCTTCATTTGTAGCAATCCCTCGCTTCGTGTTGCATATATTGACGAAGTTGAAGAAAGAGAGAGAGAGGGTGATAAAGTACAGAAAGTTTATTATTCTGTACTGATCAAATCTGTAGACAATCTTGACCAAGTAAGAGCATCTTGATATAAAAAGAAGTTTTGTTAATTACTGGTGGTTACTTTAGAATTAATTATTTTTGTATCTTCTCCGAAGGAAATATTTCGAATTAAACTTCCTGGTCCGGCAAAGTTAGGAGAAGGAAAGCCTGAAAACCAAAATCATGCAGTTATTTTTACCAGGGGGGAAGCTCTTCAGACTATTGACATGAACCAGGTAAAACATTATACATTCTGAAACTCGTTTACGGTTATTTGGGGCATTTTAAGCCAGGGCATTTGAAAATTTACTCTAGGATAACTACTTAGAAGAAGCTCTGAAGATGCGTAACCTTCTGGAAGAATTTCATGAGGATCATGGAGTGCACCCACCTAGCATTTTAGGTGTACGTGAACATATTTTTACTGGCAGGTGATGAATGTTCTACTTTGAGCTAACACATTGCCATCTTCAGATCCATATTACTTAATTTCATGACCTGTTACAGTGTCTCCTCCTTGGCCTGGTTTATGTCAAATCAAGAAACTAGCTTTGTCACTATTGGTCAGAGAGTTCTTGCAAGACCCCTGAAGTAAGTCTTTATCACCCCCCCCCCCCTCTCTTAGTGATTACATTATGTTTATGACAGGACAAATTGGTGATGTGTAATCCATGTCACGTACTCCATTATAGTAGGAGAATGCTTGATTGATGTAGTAGCAGTTATTAACTTAACTGTTTAAAGTGCTTGTTTTTCCTGTGTGATAACTAAGCACCTCCTCACAAGCACATGACTATTACTGCTTCACAAATTTAGGCAACATTTTAACTGGCAACTCTAAATTTAAAGCATTTAAAATTAATTTATTCAGTTAACTTATTCAAAGTATAGTTAATCCTATTTTATCTTACTGATGAACTTTGTGCTTCCTCCCTATGTCTTGTTTGATTTTCTTGTTTAAATGACATCTCCTGTGCTATTTGAACGTTCGGAGACAATAATCATCAATATCTTCTACATTGTTGCAAGCAAAGAAGTAATTTGGGGGTGGAAAAAGGGGAATACATGTAATACAGAATACACATCATCCAGCTTATGATTTAGTTTTTCGATTGTAGGGTTCGGTTCCACTATGGTCATCCTGATGTTTTTGATAGAATTTTCCATTTCACCCGTGGAGGATTCAGCAAGGCTTCTCGTGGCATCAATTTAAGTGAGGATATATTTGCTGGTAATGCTTTTGAAACATCTTTTTAGCAATGACTTATCTTTGTTTCTTTCTTCTTCTTATTCTATTTTATCTTTTAGCTGGTATGTATTTGATATTTCTTTATTGGCCTTGTATCGTATGGCTTTGTCTATGTAGGATTCAACTCAACACTAAGACGTGGAAACGTTACTCATCATGAATATATCCAAGTTGGAAAGGGTAGAGATGTTGGCCTCAATCAAATTTCTCTTTTTGAAGCAAAAGTGGCCTGTGGTAATGGAGAGCAGACACTAAGCAGGGATATATACCGGCTGGGGCATCGATTTGATTTTTTCCGAATGCTATCATTCTATTTTACAACTGTTGGATTTTATGTCAGCTCTATGGTAATGCTTAATGCTTTGGTTTAGGATTAATCAGAAAATTATCAAACATCTTTCATATAAAATAAGTCCAACTAATTTAAATAGATTATGGGAAATATACTTCTGCTCACTTGCCTATATAATTTTCAGTTTTACACACCCTAAATCTTACCCTTTTTGCTTAATTAGCTAACCCTGGATCTAGCACTAACGTTTTCTTCTGGTAATCACAGGCAGTGTCCCTTACAGTTTATGCTTTCCTATATGGAAAACTCTATCTGTCATTGAGTGGATTTGAAAATGCAATAGTTAAACTGGCAAAGAGAAGGGGCGACGATCCACTAAAGGAAGCAATGGCTTCACAAAGTCTTGTTCAGATAGGCCTTCTAATGACTCTGCCCATGGTTATGGAAATAGGACTAGAAAGAGGGTTCAGAACTGCTATAGGTGACCTCATAATAATGCAGCTGCAGCTAGCACCCGTTTTTTTCACTTTCTCACTAGGATCGAAGATGCACTACTTTGGGCGCACTCTGTTGCATGGAGGGGCAAAGTACAGAGCAACTGGGCGTGGTTTTGTAGTTCGTCATGAGAAGTTCGCAGAAAATTACAGAATGTACTCGAGGAGCCACTTTGTAAAAGGGTTAGAGCTTGCTGTCTTGCTTATGTGTTATAAGCTTTATGGATCAGCAGCTCCTGATTCAACTGCATATCTTCTTCTCTCAGGGTCAATGTGGTTTTTGGTTTGTTCTTGGTTGTTTAGTCCTTTCCTTTTCAATCCATCAGGATTTGAGTGGCAGAAGATAGTTGAGGACTGGGATGACTGGACAAAATGGATGAATAGTGGAGGTGGTATTGGTGTTCCTGCTACCAAGAGCTGGGAATCATGGTGGAATGAGGAACAAGAGCATTTGCAATTCACTGGGTTATTGGGGAGGACTTCGGAGGTGATTCTTGCCCTGCGTTTCTTTGTCTATCAGTATGGAATTGTGTATCATCTAAATATAGCTAGAGGTGACAAAAGCATCATGGTAATTATGCTTTCCAATTCAATTTTATTTTAAATTTTCATGTCAAACTCTTAGCATCTGGACCTCAGGGCTTAATTGCTTTAAGCCTTTAACACATGTTGGACGATGAAACTCCTTGGTTATAGGTGAAGTTAGTCTGTTATCGAAAACACCCTCCCTGTTTACCCAATATAAATAAATAACTAATGCCCTCCCCGGTGAACAAAGCAGAAAATGGAAAAGAAATACTAAACACAAACACAAGTTTACATATAAAAGAGATCTTTCTAACGTTCATTTCTCCCCAGGTTTATGGTCTGTCCTGGCTAGTCATAGTAGCTGTTATGATCATTTTGAAGGTTGGTATTTATTGATATATGAAAGTTCGTTTTGAGTTAGTAGAGCATTTTTTACCATTGAGCTTAAAATAATTAATAATTTCATTATTAATAAACAGCTTGATAATTATCTTAGTAATTAACCAGTGGCATACCGGCATCTAAAATTGCAGATTGTGTCTATGGGTAGGAAGAAGTTCAGTGCTGATTTTCAGCTGATATTTCGTCTCCTCAAACTGCTTTTGTTCATTGGAAGCATTGTCGCTCTAGTCTTGATGTTTACTCTACTTAGTCTCACAGTTCAAGACATTCTTAGGAGCCTCCTAGCTTTTTTACCAACAGGATGGGCACTTATACAGGTGATTTGTTTTTAGTGGTCATTGCCTCTTGCTTTGTCTGCTCATGCTGAAAAGATATTTGATTGCCTCAAAGTTATTGCTGTTTATATTAAATCCCAAAACCATCTAAGCCGACTTGATTAATTCATGCAATCAGAGAAGATTCTCTCGTGATTTATGTTGCTGTTATCTTTATATGAGCAGATATCTCAAGCATGTAGGCCATTGGTGAAGGCAATTGGAATGTGGGGGTCCGTCAAAGCTTTATCAAGAGGGTATGAATACGTGATGGGATTGCTTATCTTCGGACCAGTGGCCATATTAGCTTGGTTCCCGTTTGTTTCAGAATTCCAAACTCGGTTGCTATTCAATCAAGCGTTCAGCCGAGGACTTCAAATCCAGCGTATTCTGGCGGGTGGAAAGAAGCATAAATAATCCCTTGTAACATACACAGGATAATACCAATACGAAAGACGACGGTACCATATCTCAGGTACCAGAGCAAGGTTTAGGCAATTATAACAGCAAATTTCAACATTGAGATTGTACAGTAGAACTTAGAATTAACCTTAGGCAGCAGTGATGTTATGTTGTACCAACAAAAGAAAGTGCAGTGGCTTATATAATTTTGCGATATGATAGTCTCTCAAGTTCATCTAGGCGCAAGTAGTTTCGATACAATTTTTTGTCATCTTCCTGAGCTAATAATAGCTGTTTCAGTTTCAGTTTCAGTTTCACTAATCCCACCCAAGTCCTTTTATCATACCAATTGTTTAAACGGAGTGGTCATGAATTCCATCTAACTATCTATTTTTATATTTATTATATAAAAGTTGATATCAATATATTATAAAATGAATTTATGACATTATTTTTTATAATTGTCCCACGTCAATTTTGTATAGATAATAATTTTATAATTTTGTAAAATAAAAATAAAAAATTTCTATATAATAATAATTAAATATAATACATATTATTACTCTATTAAATTAAAAAATAACAGTTAAATATAATTAGTTTCTATATTAAAAATATAATAATAACAATTTTTGTTTACTATGCATATATTCTAATATATCATTATTAATAAAGTATATTTATAATATTATACTACATTTTTGATATTGTTGTTTTCAATTATTTTTTTCTAACTTTTTTTTAAACTATTTTCAAATACACTAAAGAGAAACTTTAAAATTACACTATACAGCATCACCAATTTAAAAATATCAACAAATAAATATAATTTATTTTTCAAAGTCTAAATGATTGTTTATGGAAAATATTCCCATAATATATAAAAAGAAACTTATTTTTTAGAATTAATTATATTTTATTATAAAATATATAAGAAATATTTTTATTATATAAAAATATTAGAAAATACACATAAGTTAATATTTAAGAGGATAGCCATCTTTGAAAGACTTCTGTTGTTATATATTTTTTTTTGTTTTTTTTAAATAATTATATTGAATTATATACGAATTACAAATATTTTTATAAATAAGTAAAAAAGTTTAACATTAATCCACATATTATCTAATTAATTCTTAAATAATATAATATTTTTAAATTTTTATTATGTTCCAGATCCGATCTCTGGGTCCTCCCACGGAACGGTCACCGAATCCGACAGTCTTAGGATTGGGCCATCCTCACAGCTCAAAATAGATTAATAACTTCTAGCATCTTAACCCAACATTTGAATTCAAATTTCTTTCTTATCTTAGGTAAATAGAGATAAGATAAAATAACTATCACCAGCTATATAAAGGGGAGTCAAAGGCCCACTCAGGTACATTACTCATTCCACACGCATATACCTCTTAGATCTATTCTGACTTGAGTGTCGAAGTGTCTTTGTAGGTACCCACCCTCATCGCTCTAGTCAGACAATCCGATGACCGCCTCAACTCGCAAGTCCCTGATCTGTCTCAATCCGTACCAGAGACTTCTAGTACATTGGCGCTGTCTATGGGAATTGCCAAGTCTTGGCGGCATGATAGAGAATCTCGAGAAGCAATCTTCAAGCCATCACCACGACTCAAACCCGTGAAGCCTAACACCCGAACTTCAGGATAGCATCCCCCTACCCACGAGAGGATAACTAGCGCCATGCACTGCCAGCCAACCACTGTTCGGCAATAACAGAAGGAGGACAATCGTCAGCCTGACAAAATCCGAGCACCCGATGGCCTAGGAGAAAAAGCAATCTAGATAATTCAAAAGCTTTGCCTCAAAGTGCAAAACTTCGAAGGTCGAGTCACGTCCAAGGAGCGATACCGTTCGGAACACGCAAGCCAAGTAACCTCCAGGATCCGATTGCATTGTGAGACCAAGAACGACAGGTTACCGAAACAACGACACGGCAAAAGATGCAACTGCAACGTCTCCAAAGATCCGGAATGCCAATGCGACAAGGACGACCGAAGACACTACCGGGATGCCAAGCGAACATGAAGTGAGCATGTGATAATGGGAGCCACCCCATTCACGGAGAAAATCCTAAAAATCAAACTTCCAAAGGGCTTTGACAAGCCCATTGATATGAAATACATTGGGATGAGGACCCACAGAAGCACCTCACGGCCTTTGAGGCCAGGATGAACCTTAAAGGGAGCCGCCGATGCGGTCTGATGCAGGGCCTTCCTGGTAACCCTCACCAGCCCCGCAATCAAATGGTTCAACGTCCTCTCCAACGGCTCCACAGCCAGTTTCGATGACGTCTCCAAAAATTTTATGGCATAGTTGATGCGGTATTTTATAACCCACAAACTAACTGGCAAGTGCACCGGGTCGTACCAAGTAATACCTTACGTGAGTAAGGGTCGATCCCACGAGGATTGATGGATCAAGCAACAGTTATTGAGTGATAAGCTTAGTTAGGCAAGCAGAAAATGGTTTTGAGATGTTCAAAAGGTTTAAGTTCGAACTCAGAATATCAAAAGGATAGACAAATAAATAAGTTGAGAATAAAATATTAAGAAAACAGTTAAGGTTTCAGAGTTATCTAATTTCCGGATTAAATTTTATTACTAATTAATTTAATCATGCAAGATTTAATTTCATGGCAAACTATATGTGACTAGACCTTAATTCCTTAGACCTTCCTAGTCTCCTCTAAAATTCATTAATTGCCAATTCCTTGGTCAATTAATTCCAATTAGAGGGTGATGATCAATTTTTAGTTTATATGCCAAAAGAATCCTAATTATCCACAAATAAGGGGATTATATGTCACGTATCCCATTAAATACAAACAATTAAAAATTCAGTATAATATGTTTTCAAGCTGTTGTTCAAGTAAAGAGCTTTTCCAAGTTTTACAAGAACTCAATTAGAACATTGGTCATACTTCCGTTCCACCCATATTTATAAAGTAATGAACGAAAACAATTATTAAAATATAAACCAAGACATGAATTAAATTAAAAAGATCAAACGAATCAATCCATGAAAATAGACAGAGCTCCTAACCTTAACAGTGGAGGATTAGTTGCTCATGGAAAAGAGAGAAAATTAGGATTGTCAGTTCTCTTCCCATCTGATGGCATCTAAATTCCTATTTATAACTAATCCTAATAAATTTAAAATCTAATTATCTAAAATTAAAAATAATATCTTTTCCTAAAAGATAAAATTTGAATTTAAATTCGAATTAATTAATAGATCTTCAGTTGATGGGTGGGGACCACTTGATTTGTCCATTCTTCAGCTTCTAATCTGTGTTTTCTGGGCTGGAAACTGGGTCAAAACAGCCCAGAAATCGCCCCAGCGTTTTCTGTATTATTGCAGATCGCGCATGTGACGCGTCCGCATCGTCCACGCGCTCGCGTCATTTGTGCAGATTCCAGTCCACGCGTTTGCGTCAGGCATGCGATCGCGTCATTTTGATTTCTCCATTTCGCGCGGTCGCGTGAGTCATGCGTCCGCGTCGGTCTTCGCTGGTCATCTCTTTGGTTTCTTCTTTTTCTCTGCAGAAACTTCATCAAATCCCTCCGAATGCTACCTAAAATAAATAAAATTGCACAAAACTCAAAATAGCATCCATTGTGGCTAAAATATAATTAATTCTTAATTAAACTCAACAAATTAGCTACAAATTCACTAGGAAAAGATAGATAAGATGCTCACGCATCAACAGTTCACCACTAAGATCACCGTAACAAAACATCCAATCAATCTACTCGGAATCACTCAAAGACAAGACGAATCCATGAGAAAATACCTCGACATGTTCAACGACGTATACCTAACGATCGACGGACTCACAGATTTGGTAGCCAGTCTTTGTCTGACCAGTGGCCTTATGAATGAAGACTTCTGGAATGACCTCACCACCAAACCAGTCTAGACCATGCACAAAATTCAAAATGTCAGAGAGAATACATAAACGACGAAGAGGTAAGCCAAGTCGTGGCCGCCAATAAACAGTAGCACGAAAACTTGTAGCAACCCACCACCAAAAGATACCCCAAAAGAACACTTCAAATGCGTTGCCCCTAGCTAGCCGTCTAGGGTAGGAAAGTTCATGAACTGCTACCCCTATCTGTCCCTATCACAGAGATCTATTACCAAATAGAAAAATGAAGCATCCTCCCAGAGGCGCAACAACTAAAGGAACGGACAGGCGGCAACAAGAGTCTATACTACGATTACCACTGAGGATACGGACATAAAACCCAATATTGCTTTGATCTAAAGGATGCTCTCGAACAAGCCATCCAAGATGGCAAACTCCCCGAATTCACCAAGATCATCCGAGAACCCAAGAAAGTTGAAAGAGAAAGATCACCAGAACGCGAAGGATGCAACCCCAAGATGATATGACAGGCACCCTAAGAAAGTATGGAGATCGATCCCACCATAATAGTAAACGTAATCACGCGAAATGATGCACTAGAAAGGTCAAAATTAGCACTAAAAAAGGATCTCAAAGTCCTAGCCATAAAAAATCAAGCATAAACACTTCAGTTCCAACAGCGATCACGTTCTCCCCCGATGACTGCCAACACGGCACCTCGGTGGAAGACGCCCCCTTCGCCATCTCGGCAAGGGTCGGGACCGGACTGGTGAAAAGAATATTGGTCGACACCAGAGCTGATTCCAACATCCTCTTTAGAGGAGCCTTTAATAAGCTAGGTCTCTGATATGAAAGTCTGCAAAGCCACTGCAATAGGGTGACCGAACTCGGGGACAACTTCTCAAATCGGACGGTTCCATAGTGTTATCACTAACTATCGGAACTAAAAGCCAGAGAAAAACCATACTTTCTAAATTCGTGGTCCTCAAGGATTCCACCACCTACAGCATCATCCTCGGAATAAAGACAAACAACGATCTATCCGCCGTCATCTTTACCAAGTTTCTAATCATGAAGTTCCAGGCTGACAATGGCACCATTAGAACAATACAGGCCCTCTGCAAGAGATCCCAAGATGCGGCAAGCATCTTACCCGTTGACCTCGACGCACACCAAGATGGGCAACCCCGACCAGAACCGGAAGGAGACATGGAAGAACTACAAATAGGCAAACCAAGGGTGAATTCACATTCATCAACAAAAACCTACCCTACGACTTAAAAGGCAACCTGGTTAAGCTTTTAAAGCAAAATAGAGACCTATTCGCATTTACCCCGACCGACATGCTAGGCATAAACCTTGATCTAATGTCCTACCATTTGATTGTAGATCCGAAAGTCAAACCAGTGGCTCAGAGGAGAAGGAAAATGTCCCCTGACCGGGCATCTGAAGTCAGAAAACAAGTAAAAGCCCTGCTCGAAGCAGGCTTCATCCGAGAAATCCACTACACGACCTGGTTGGCCAACGTTGTACTAGTTAAAAAGGCAAATAGCAAGTGGTGAATGTGCGTCGATTACACGGACTTGAACAAAGCTTGTCCTAAAGATGGCTTTACACTACCAAACATCAACGGACTAGTAGACGCCGCCCGGGACATCAGTACCTCAGCTTCATGGATGCCTACTCCAGGTAAAATCAGATACCCATGCACCGGTCTGACGAGGAGAAAATTGCGTTTGTAACTCCTGATGGCACGTATTTTTACATGATCATGCCCTTCGGGTTAAAGAATGTCAGGGCCACCTACCAAAGGCTCGCTACCAAAATCTTCAAAGACTTCTCCGAAACAAAGCTAGAGGTTTACATTGATGACATGCTTGCCAAAACCCGAACTGGTGACGAGCTCATCGGCGACCTCGAACTCATATTGGAAACTTTGAAGAAACATCGAATGTGCCTTAACCCAACAAAGTGCGCTTTCGGGATGGAAGTTGGGAAATTTCTAGGCTTCATGATTACTCAACGGGGGGTAGAAGCAAACCTGAAAACATGCAAGGCCATTTTTGACCGGGGTGATTGGCCACCTTTTCTCACTTCCTCGGGGCCTTGGCCCAGAGAGCCATCCCCTTCTTCAAACTCATGAAAAAGGGTATAAGCTTTAAATGGGAACTCGAGTGCAAAGAAGCCTTCCAGCACTTCAAAAAAGTATTGGAAGAACCCCCCATACTCTCTAAACCTAGAATCGGGGAGACGATTTACCTTTACTTATCCATAATGGAGGAAGCACTAGCCACAACGCTTGTCCGAGAAGACGAGCAAAAAGTACAAAGTCCTGTGTACTTTATAAGTAAGGTCTTCCAAAGTGAAGATACATGCTACTCCAGACTCGAAAAACTTGGCTTGCCCTACTCACGGCGTCCCAATGCCTTCGACAGTATTTCCAGGCCCACCCCATTACATTTCGAATGGACCAGGTGGTTAGGCAAGTGCTACAGAAACCAGACCTCGCATGATGGATGCTCGCATGGTCCGTCGAATTATCACAATACCAAATCGGATTTGAGGCCAAGAACTCTATTAAGGCCTAGTCCATGGCAAACTTCATAGCCAAAATAACCCCAAAAAATGAACCTGCAAAAACCTAGACGCTCCATGTTGATGGCTCGTCGAACACCAGCTCAAGAGGAGCAGGAATAATACTAGAAAATAAGAATGGAATCACCATCGAAGAATTCATTCGATATGAGTTCCCAATATCTAACAATCAAGCCGAATATGAAGCCCTCCTAGCCGGACTGACGTTAGCCAAAGAAAAGAAGTCAGCACAAAAGTGTTAGAGGTCTGCAGCGACTCCCAAGTAGTCATTAACAGAGGTTATCAAACAAAGGACCCTTTGTTACAACAATATCTAGCCAAGGGGAAAGAACTGGTGGCCGAGTTCGATAGAGTAACCGTCCAGCACATTCCCAGTGAATGAAACGCAAGGGTCGACTAACTCTTAAAACTGGCAAGCAGCAAATCAGTCTCAGAAAATTGATCATTGATTCAGGAGGTTATCAAGACACCGTCCGTGTAGGCCACAACCTCGGTTGACCTCCCAATCACAAGCCAGCACTCCTAGACTTTTGCAATTCTCGAATACCTCACTAACGGAAGGCTACCTAAGGATCCTAAGGAAGCAAAACGCATTAAACGGGAAGCAGCAAAGTACACCACGATAGTAAGGCAATTGTACAAGCGCAGACTATCACAGTCACTCCTCAAATGCATAGAACCCAACAACATAGACTACATATTTCGCGAAATTCATGAAGGGTGTTACGGCCATCTTGTGGGGGGGGGGGGGGAAACCCTGGCTCAAAAGGTTATCCGAGCAGGGCATTTCTGACCCTCCATTATAAAAGACTCCCTCCAGCTAGTCAAACACTGCGACAAGTGCCAAATCCACGCCGACCTCCACTAGGTCGTCCCCTACCAACTCAGCATCATAACGGAAGATTGGCCTTTCGGAACCTGGGAAATTGACTTCGTTGGTCCTTTCCCCATGGCTCCCAGAGAGCTCTAGTACCTCATCGTCACTATTGACTACTACACCGAGTGGGTCGAAGCCGAGGCCTTAGCTAGTATCACGGCCCCCAGTGTCAGAAGTACTTCTGGAGACAAGTTATAGCCCGATTTGAAATTTCTAAGAACGTGATCTTGGACAATGGGACCTAATTTGTGGACAAAAGATTTAGGAAATTCCTAGAAGGTCTCGGCAGCTCATAGTAATTCAGTTTGATAGAGCATCCACAAACAAATGGACGAGTAGAAGTGGCCAACAAATTAATAGTAAAGGGCCTCAAAAAGCGACTAGACGAGGCCAAGGGGTTATAGGCTGAGGAACTCGGATCCATCCTCTGGTCGTATGGACCTCCCCTCAAACCTCAATTGGAGAAACCCCTTTCGGATAACATACGGCCTAGAGGTCGTCATCCCAGTAGAAGTCAGGGATCCCAGTCCACAGAGAACCATGGGAGAAAATGACGAAGAGGCAGAGTAGGACCTCGCGGACAAGGTCAGGAGCATAGCACATCTATGGGATCTAGCCTAAAACAAAGGATAAGCCTAATGTACAATCATAGCATGGTACGATGAGACTTTGGACCAAGAGACATCGTCTTACGATGAAACGACACCGGTCTCCTACCCCCGGAGAAGGGAATCTCACACCCAATTGGAAGGGCCCCTACCGGATCAAGATGGCAATGGGGAAAGGAGAGTATAAGCTCGAACGATTAGACAGAACCGAGCTTCCGAGATCCTGTAATGCCACTAACATGCGGCGCTACTACACGTAGGAGCATCTCCCAAGCGACAAGAATCAAGGTCGTTTAGATTGTCTTTTATTTTCCTTCATTTTTTAAAAATTGTTTACTATTTTATCGCATATTTTCTTCATCGGGCACTCTTTCCTACCCACATCAGGAGATTTTAACGAGGCACAAACTTTAAATAAAATTCATTTTTTTTACATATATTCTGTCTCCAAAGCTTTGCCCCAACTAACGGCACGAACACACATGCCTACCCCGGAGACCGATCACCCGCGAGGCCAAAACTCAGATATCCACAAAACCAAACAAGTACCTAACACAGCCCACAGGCCAACTATACGCACGGCCCACCAAGAGGCTACAAAAACATTCATAAAACCGAGAAAGCGGCCTAAAATGGCTTCAAAATGAAACAAAAAGGAAAATAGTAATGGCCGAACAAACGGCTTACAAACCAACAAAGAAAATGCTATGCCAAAAAATGGCTTACAGACTTAGGGTATATAGTTAGCCAAGAACGCACAACCTCCTTTTCTCAGTCCTTCACATCAGTACTGAAGGTCTGAACCCTTTCTCTCTCGGCCCATTTTTTGTCGTTCACCACCCGCCACCTTCAATATTGTCACTACTCACCAGCCCGCCATAACTGTCTCTCTGTCTCCTCAGCGAAGTGCGACGATGCTTCTCTGCTCTATTTTCCTAGCACTGTTGGCCTCGATCATCTTCTTCTCTGCCAATATTAGTCCTCGCAAGTCGTGAAGGTTAGCTCCGTCACCACTAGAAGCCCCGACAAATCTTAGTCAACCATCACTTCTACTCTGTTGTCCCCGATCGTCTTCTTCTTCTTTGCCCTGGATTTTTTCTTTTACTTTAAAAAAATAATTAATGTTGATTATTAGAACTTTTATTAGGAATTTTGATTATTGTTCTGATTAGTATTTCACTATTTTGATTATTGTTTTGTCTTTTAATTAACAGTGATGGTATTATCTTTTTTGGAAAAATTAATTAGTGATAGTATTTTGGTGTTCTAATTACTAATAAATTGCATATTTGTTCTGATTATTAATTTTTTTTAATTTGTGCTTAATTTAGTTAATGTGGTTATTATTGATTTTTATTATTATTTTTATTATAAGGTTTCTGATTATTGTTCTGTTTATTGTGCTGTTTAGTGGGATAAACTTTTAATTTGTTACTCATTGTTGTTGAATTGTATTTGATTTTTCTTTGATTTTATTTATTTAGACTTTAGATAAAGATGAATGGGAGGAGAAGATAATTGTATTTTTCTACAAATTATTTGTTCTGATTATTACTTATTTTTTTATTTGTTTTTAATTTAGTTGATGTGGTTATTGTTGATTTTTTTATTATTATAGTTCTGATTTTTATTCGATATAATTGAGATCCAAATGTGTACAAATTTTATCGGATCTAAAATCAAATTAGAATCTAAAATATATGTCAAGCATATATTTAGGATGAGTCAAAATTAAAACAAACTATACTTTACCCGACCATATACACTCCTATTACAAAACATCAACTTGATAGCACTCCACTATCATGCATGCCGTATTATTTTGTTCCACTACCCTAAGTATATATGTTTAGTTTAATATTTGTTTGGTAAGTAATGACAGACAATAAGTATTTGATGTTAGGGAAAGATGTTTATAGGTCATGTTTGCCATCAAATATCCTTGTTCTTTGTCTTTTAACCATTGGAAACCCAAGCCAATGAGTAAATGGATTTTAGTTGATTGATTAAATCACTAATCAATTAGTTGAAAGAAAAATTGCTTTAATTGGGAGTATGACATAGTAGCAGTCTTTTTAAAACAATAAAAAAAACATGGTGTGTATACAACCAATCCATTCCTAGAGTAATATCTAACCCACGTAAAAACAGACAAATTAAATCATGTATAAAAGTTTTATCCTTAATATCAAAAGACATTTGTCGACATATCAAATTAATTAAAGCATTTTGAGCGGGGTGGAGCTAAAAATTTTTTTTAGAAGGGACGAATATAAAAAATATAAATTAAAAAATAAAATTAATAATTAAAAGAGAGTTAAACTAAAAAATTAAAAGTTTGGGAAGGGCCATTACTCTTTTTTTCATGAACGTGGTTCTGCCACTGATTTTCAGATATACATGCGTGAAAAATTAAATCATACTCTAACTTAAAAAAGTCTAATCCCAAATTACGTACAACAGTTATTAAGATAAAAAAAAAATATATATATATATATATAGCACTCAAATCATACAATACAAGTAGAAGTTATGTCTTGACACAACACTCACCTTAGATCAGGGTGTCCTAACGTGTGGCATCATTAGCCATCATAGCAAAAATCTATCCTTGTTGTTGGGACCTGGATATTTCCTGAGTAACTCTTGCACAATTTCCAGCCATATGTCTAAGTCCACTGCAATAATAGCAAACGTCCATTTCTTGCTAACAAGGTCTGTTACCATGACTTCTTCCACATTGGCCACAGGCAGAATTTGACTATGCCAGTTTCGGTCGTTTGTTAGTATTCTGCCTCGACTTGCCATTGTTCCCCCTATTAGGATGAGTAGGAACGTTGTCACCTTGTTAGTTCCAAAGCTGCGACGGTCCAATTGACTTAAAATTATTCCTTCCCTGATGGGCCATGTATCTATTAAAACTCCTTCAATGAAACTCTCGGCAATTCATCCTTGTTGATGCTACCTTTCATGCACAATCCTCTATCAATTGACTTTTAGTAACCAATTCAGTAAAGTTTGGTATCTTCATCGAAACTATAACATTACGGGTGGCAAAGCGGGCTGACCTGACCCGCCCTGCCAAAGCCCACCAAACTAATATGGGTTCAACTCGCTACCCCGCCCTACCAAAGGGTGGACTGGCAGGTTGATAGGTTGGCAGGCCGGCCCGCCTTTGTTTTTAAATATTTTTTAATAAAAATATTTCTTCTAGTTGAAGTATCGGACCCCATTTTCTTTCGTTGCCTAGGTTACACCTTCGGAATATTCTTTTATGATAAAGTTCAATTTAACATACTCACGATTATTTTATTTTATAATAAAGTTATTTCATCTGATTAGTTTTTTAATATATAGAGTATTATCAATAGTTATTAAAATCCGACCGGACCGGTCAGTTTAACCGAAAAATCAAATCTTATGCCGGTCCGATGCTTAAATCGAACAAGATAGAGAATCGATGCGAACCGATCAAACTCGATGAGACCGATTCGACCAAACAGCTTGAAAGTTAAAATTTTTCAAAATGCTTGGGGTGGTTTCTAACCCCTATCCTCAATGAAAAAAAAATGTCATTCACCACCACTTAGCTATCAAACTTTTTGTTAATTTGTTTGCAAATTATAATATATATATATATATATATATATATATATATATATATATCATCAAATAATTCACTTCTATTTAATTTATTTTAATTTTAGTTATAAACTCTCTTATTTTTTCTTTTCATTATTATATAATATCTGTTAATATTATTTTTTAATAAATACTTGTAGTATATAATAGTTTAATAGATATAAATTAATTAATAAATTATTAAAATTTAAAAATAATATTAATTTCAATATAAAAAATAAAATATTTATAATAGAATAAAATTAACAAAATACTTATTATTTCTATTCCATATTATTTTAAAATAGCTAGATATTCTTAAAATATTAGAAAAAATATGTATTTTAAATTTTAATTTTAAATTTTTTATTAATTTTTTATTTTTATTTACATAGGATCGGGTTAACCAGTTTAACCAGTGACTCACCGGTTGAACCAGTAACCCAATAACCCAATAGCCTGACCGGTTCGATCACCAGTTTGGTTTTGACAACTATGATATTATCTGAAATTAATTATTAATTCATAAAAAAAAATTAATTAACCATAATAATTTTTTTGATGTAAAATTAACAATAATAAAAATAACTATAAATAATAAGTCTTAAAGTCTTAAACATAAGTACATAACAATAATAAAACAAACACATAATCCACAGATAAATCCATATCAAATAATCCTACTATACTTAAAACAAAACACAACATAATCCATAAATCAAGAAGACACCCAAAAATAAAATTCATAAATCAACACACATAAATCAATTATCAACTTCCAAATCAATAAAATTTGAATTTGATCCGGAAGTTGAAACACCGCCTCGCCTAGCACCTTAAGGAATCACATCTTCACCTTCACCTTCACCTTCACCTACAATTAGAAGAATACCCAAATTTAGAACAAGAAAGCCTTTATTCCAATTGCGAGTACAAATCACAGCCTCAATATTTTATGGCAACATACGACTTCTATATTTGTTAAGGACATGAGCTACAATACTAAAGGCAGATTCTAAAGCAACCGTAGTAATTGGAATACTAAATAAGTCACGTGCCATGATTGATAACTTCGGATAACGATTCTCATATAATTTTCTCCATTCAAAAATATCTAAATCTTTAAAATAATCTTTTGACAAAAATGGCTCCTCCAAGTATGTATCAAGTGGATTCTTTCCACAAGAGACCTCAACTTGATGGTTACGTTTCATCAATTTCTAGCAAAATAGAAATAAACTATCTTGTTAGGATAGAACAATGACAATTAATAATATAAGAGAATCAAAATATGTTAAACATTACTTACACCAACAATCGCAAGTCGCTTCTTGCTTGCACTTTCAGGGGTATGGGTCATGGATGAAGATTGAATACTAGGTCCTTGTGCTTCAACCGTTGAAAGAAAGTTCTTGTCATTTTTTAGAAAGCTTGTATAATTTTTTTCGCATGTTCCACATTCACTTTTGCAGTTTCAACATCAATCTCTTCATACATAAGCTCTAAAGTAGAAATCTTAAGCCTAGGATCAAGAATAGCACCAAATGCAAGAATGAAACTATACTTTTCCCGATACTTCTTAAATTTGTTCATAATATTTTCTCCCATGCTCCTTAGAAGTTTATCTTCACTTCTCAAACTTTCCATCAAAACACATTGAATATGATAGATTTGTAGAAAATATAAATTCGACGTGGGATAAGATGTGCCAGAAATCAAATTAGTAGTTTCATAAAAGGGGTATAAAAATTCACATATCCTCTTGGCTCTCCCCCATTCATCACCTGAAGGACAATGCTTATAAGCATGATCGGTTGCCTTTAAATACTCAAAGGCCTTCCAATACTTGATAGCACTTTCGAACATAATGTATGTAGAATTCCATCGAGTAATAACATCTAGATGCAACCCATTTATAAATTCAAACCCTGAATCACTAAAACACATTCTTTAAACTTTATCATTCAAATTTTCGATCCCCTTACATATTTCACACTTTTTCTAATCTTATCACATGCATCATGAGCAATTTTTAATCCATCTTGCACAATAAGATTCAAGATATGAGCAGAACAACGAATATGAAAGAACTCCCATCACACAACAACCAATCATGCATATTTAATGTACTTTTCAAATGATCTTGGCATGTATCATTGGCAGATGCATTATCTAATGTAAGAGTCATGATCTTCTTTCAATTTTCCACTCATTTAAAAGCTCAAAAATCTTGGAAGACAATTCAAATCCCGTGTGAAGAGGAGGCATATGACAAAAACTCAAAATTTTACTTTCAATTTCCAATTTAAATCAACAAAGTAAGCAGTTAAACATGAATAACCCTCTATAGTGATGGATATCCACAAATCAGAAGTCAAACAAACTCTATTAGGAATGGCTACTAAAGTACTTTTAAGCTTTTCTTTTTTCTTTGAGTAAATTTTCAGCACATCTTTCTTAAGAGTATTTCTAGTAATTAGGCCTAGAGTTGGACTGACGTATTTTACCCAATTCCTAAATTTTTTATTATCAACAATAGAAAAGGGAACATCACAATCAATCACAAAGACAACAAACATCTCACACGATACATGATTATCTATCTTGAGATCCCCCATTTTATTTTGCATTTATATCAAAATTTGACCAATATTCTCAAAGTCTATTTTCACGTGCCTGTCCAAATGACGCTTAACTAACAATGTCCCATATTATTTACCACCAACCTTAAACTTCTGCTTGTATCCATCACATTGAGCACGATCTATATAATCATCACCACGTCCAAGCTTTGTGAAATATCTCCACACATTAGATGTTGTTGCCTTTGTCTTTTTCTTTTTAATATCTTCTATAGTTTTAGATCTTTCTTCATTTTCAGGATTTTGTGTAACATTCCCACCATCAACTTCTATAGAGACAGAATTATCTATTGCAGAATCAACAACTCAACCTAAATAATATAAATACATAACAATATCTAAATTAGTAAGAAAATATTGAAACGATAATCAAACATAATCAACTAGTACTAACTACATCATCACTTACAGTCACTAGGAAAAAAACATAAACTTACAGCTAATTTTTTTTCCTTTTCTTCTACTGTTTTATACTTTTATATAAAAAAATTTAGTAATCAAAGATAAATATAGGTAAACACAGTTCCTTACTTGAAAAAAAAAACAAAATAAAGATCTTCATTTTAATCTACTATACCATACAGTTCTTCTACTTCAGTTGAATTGGATATGAAATATTTAGAAAGAAAAACAAAAAAGCACAATAATATCAAGTTCTGTTCTAATATTCATAGGCGTGATTAATATTTTAATCCAAAATTAGAGATTGGTATTTGACTATTTGTCACATACATATTCAATTATTGATGAGGTAGAGCTATAAATCACTTACTAAATCACAGAGCCACCGAGAGGCAGAGGAGGAGAGAGAAGTGAAAGGTAGAGCAGAGGTAATAACGAGAGGCGGCTCGCAGATAAGAAAAATTGGAGCACACCGGCCGGCCACTGCGAACCGCAATTTGTGATGCTGCGAGATTGAGGACCGCAAGACTGAGGCAAGGCCGCAGGCACAGGGAGCTCAGGGAACACCGAGGAGTGAGGACCGCGAGACTGAGGCAAGGCCACTGGCACAGGGAGCACCGATACAGTAAAGACCGAGGAGTGAGGAGGGAGCTGAGCTGCTGAAGCTCAGGGAGTCAGGGTCACTGGGTCAGGGAAGGGACGAAGGGTTAGGATAGATGGCTGTGGCATATGTGATGTGAGTTATTTGTGGAAAGAAAACCCTAATTTGGCAAAATCATTTAGAATGGCGAGAGAAAAAGATTCACAGGTTCTAATATAGAACATGTAAGGTTGAAGCTTTTAAGTTCAAGGGAAAAAGATGGAAGAATTTATAATTTGCCTGATGTTTCTGAAGTGGCAGCTTTAGTTGTTGGTGATATTGATTCTCTTTCATCAACTAGAGACATAATTTTAGAAAGGCAAGATGGTCGCTTAAAGCGTATAATTGAGATTCATGTTGCTTATCTTGGTTTACAATATCCACTTCGTTTTCTATATGGAGAAGATGCCTATAGAATTGATATTTAACATAAAATCATCGGGAGTTTGAAACCTAACAAGAGGAGCAAATTGACCATGCAACAATTTTTTGCATTTAGGCTTCAAACCAAGAAAACAGAAGCTCCAACAATACTGGTTTCTAAATAACTTTTTCAACAATTTGTAGCGGATGCTTACACTATGAATGAGTAGAACGTTTGTTATATTTTAGGATTCATCAAAAGGAACTCAGAGCTGAAGATTACAAGAGTTTGAAAAATGCTAAATCTACAGGTCAAACAAGTAGCTTAAGTGTAGGAAAAAGAATAGTTTTGCCATCAAATTTTATAGGAGGTAGGCATTATATGGATGGCTTATACCATGATTGTGTTGCAATTTGTGGCCATATTGATTATCCAGATTTGTTCATCACTTTCACATGTAATTCAGAATGGCCAGAGATCAAGCAACTCTTAGACCCTTTACATCTCAAACCAGTAGACCATCCTGACATTGTTTGTCAAATATTCAAAATGAAGCTTGATATGCTAATTAAAGATTTGAAAAAGGAAAGATTCTTTGGTAAAGTTGTTGCGGTAAAGTGTACATTAAAAAAAAGTATATACTATTTTAAGAACATCAAGTATATCTATAACTGCTAATATGTACTATATTATGATTTATGTGCAGATGTTCACACAATTGAATTTCAGAAACGAGGTCTACCACATGCTCATATTTTGATATTCTTGGATTCTTTAAGCAAATTTCTAGATCCAAAAGATATAGATAAAGTAATTTGTGTTGAGATTCCTAATCAATTTGAGCATCCAGAGTTGTACAAGGCTGTAAAAAAATTTATGTTTCATGGTCCATGCGGTTCTACAAATATATTTTCACCATGCATGAAAGAAGGTTGTTGTTCAAAGTTCTATCCCAAGTCTTTTGCTGATTTAACAACTATTGATGCTGAAGGGTATCTAATATATAGAAGAAGAAAGACTGGTTGTTATGCTGAAAAAAGAAATGTGGCTCTAGATAATTGCTATGTTGTTTCTTATAATCCTTCTTTGTTAACGAAATATCAAGCACACATGAATGTTGAGTGGTGTAATCAGAGTAGAGCAATTAAGTATCTCTTCAAATATATAAACAAAGGTTATGATCGCGTCACTGCTATTTTAGATAATGCTGATGATAATGAATGATCAAATAAATTTATTGATGAAATAAAAAACTATCTTGATTGTAGATATATATCCCATGTGAAGCTATTTGAAGAATATTTGCATACCCTATTCATTCTAGCGAATCTACTGTACAGAGATTGAACTTTCATTTTCCTGGTCGGAATCTAATTCTATATAAAGATGGTGAAGATATTGATGATATTCTATCAAAACATGGGATTGATCAATCAATATTTACTGCATGGATGGATGCTAATAATAGTTACTCGGAGGTTAAAGAGTTGACATATTCTGAGTTTCCAAGATTCTTTGTTTATAATAAAAAAGAAAAAATTTGGTAAAAAAAAAGCGTGGCTATACTATTGGAAGGCTTTATTATATACCTCCAACATGTGGAGAATTATTTTATTTACGAATGATGTTGAATTTTGTTCAAGGTCCTACCAACTATGACCAAATCAAAAATAAAAATGGTGTTATTCACAATAGGTTTAGAGATGCTTGCTTTGCTTTGGGATTACTTAATGATGATAGAGAATATATTGAAGCTATCAAAGAAGCTTCATGTTGGGGTTTAGGTGATTATCTAAGGAAGCTTTTCACTATGATGTTGATATCAAATAGTGTGAGCAGACCAGAATATGTTAGGGAAGAAACTTGGAGGCTTCTATCTGATGATATTTTGTATAATGAAAGAAAATTGTCTAAAAGTTCAGGTTCTCCTTTGATTCTAATAAAAGTCTATTTTTTAATGATTCATATTGTGTTTTTTACTATAACTGTTTTTTTTTTGTTCTTGTATTGTTTTTTCTTTTTGTTTGCAAATTTATCTTTGACTGATGATCAGCTGAAAACAAGATGCTTATACGAAATTGAGATGATATTGCAAGATAATAGAAAGAGTTTAAAGGAATATCCTCATATGACTTTTCCAAAATTTTTATGAGACTGAAATTTCAAAATGGTTTAATTTATAAGGAGCTAAACTATGACAAGAACAATTTGAAAAATGAGTTTCAGACATTATTTCATCCTTAACATAAGAACAAGAAGGTGTTTTTGAGAAAATTGTGGAAGCAGTTTCTAAAGAAAATGGTGGAGTATTCTTTGTATATGGCCATGGAGGAACAGGTAAGACTTATCTCTGGACAGTTTTGACTTCTTTTTTAAGGTCACAAGGAATGATTGTCTTACCGTTGCATTGAGTGAAATTGCTGCTTTGCTACTACCTGGAGGTAGAACACTCATTATAGGTTTACTAGACCATTAACAGTGCATGAAGATTCTGTATGTAATATCAAATAAAATAGTGAACTAGCTGAGTTGTTAAAGCAAACAAAGCTTATCATATGGGATGAAGCGTCTATGGTTCACAGATATAGTGTTGAGACAGTTGATAAAAGTTTAAGAGACATTATACCATCTACAGATAATAATAATGTTAATTTGCCTTTTGGTGGGAAGGTAGTGGTTTTTGGTGGAGATTTTAGACAAATTCTTCCTGTCATTCCTGAAGGTGGTAGGACAGAAATTGTTAATGCAAGCATATGTTCCTCTCACATATGGGACTATTGTAGTGTTTTGAGACTTACAAAAAATATGAGATTAGAAGAATCTTCACATGCTGATAATGATGAATTGCTTTGTTTTCATAATGGATCTTAAATGTTGGAGATGGCAATATAGGTGGACCTAGTGATGGCATCTCTGAGATTATGATTCCTATTGAGTTGCTCATATCAAATTTTGAAGATATTCTTAGTTTTATTGTGGATTGTATATATCCAATCTTCTTGAAAATCACTTGGATTCTAATTAATTGCAATTACGAGCAATTCTTTGTTCTATGCTTGATGTCGTTGAGAAGGTAAATCAATGTATTATCATAAAAATTTCAGGAGATGAAAAAATTTACTTGAATTCAGATAATGTTGACAAATCTTATGGAAGTGGACATTATGCTACTGAAACACTTACTCCAGAGTTTTTAAATAGCCTCTAATATTCAGGTTTATCTCATCATGCTTTGAAGTTGAAGGTTGGAATTCCTATAATAATTTTAAGAAATCTAGACCAATTTGCAGGTTTATGTAATGGCACCAGACTAATTATAACAAGGTTATCTAATCACGTTATAGAAGCAGAAGTATTAGTTGGAAGCTATCTAGGCAAAAAGGTCTTAATCCCACGCATGTGCATGTCTCCTTCTCAATCACCATGGCCTTTCAAATTGGATATGAGACCATTTTCTATTGTTGTCTCATATGCCATGACCATCAATAAAAGTCAAGGACAATCTCTTAGCAATGTTGGAGTCTATCTTCTTAAACCCGTGTTTAGTCACGGACAACTTTATATTGCTATATCGCGTGTTTGAAGTAAAAAGGGGTTGAAAATCCTTATTCACAATAAAGAAGGGCATGCTTTAAGTAGCACAACAAATATTGTATTCAAAAAAATTTTCTCAAATTTAAAATAGCATGTTATTTTTTATTACTACTATTTGTTATTTTTTCTTTTATTATTTTTATTCTATATTACAATTAAATATTTTAGATATTTTTATTATATTTTATCATAGTTAATTTTAGCCTAAATATACCCGTGATTTTTCACGGGTAAAAATACTAGTTTCTAATAGTAAAAGTAAAAGTATTAGAAAAAAAAACATCTTTTTTGAGAAGCTATAATTTACATCTTTTTTTAAAAGATCTTTTTTCGTAAAAAAATATGTTTTTCACATAATAAATTAACAAAAAAGTACTTTTATCTTAGTCAAACATAATTGATAGATAAAAAAATCTTTTTACATGAAATATCCAAACATAAAATCACTTTTACTTTTGTAAAAGATATTTTAAAAAAAATCATTAAAAAATTTTATTTCTAAAAATAACGTCCAAACAAGCCTAATATCTAAAACCGAAAGCTTTACTTGATATTTAAAAATCATGGTAAAAAAAAGCTTAAACAAAATTATAAATATATTACTCTTATGTATATTAAAAATATAGTTAACATGGAAACTAAATTAATAAAAGCCAAGAACGGACAAACAAATTAAAACTAGACTAAATCATGCTTTGTATAAATCACTGATACGTGGACTATATCAGAATTAAAAATAATTGACATGAAAAAAAGAGTAAATAGCCATTTCTGATTATGAAAGATTTGGATGCTGACAATGTAAAACCCGGTTAATTAATGGCTAATTAATCCATAAATGAGAATTTATTCTAGAAAGCCCAAAATGTGATTTTTGTGGCTAAATGTGATAGAGGAGATTGAAACAAGAATTTTGGTACTAATTTTATAGAATTCGGACCAAGATTGGACCGTACGGGCCAAACCGGGCCAACCGGACCCAAAGTGGGCCCTTGGCCCAACATAACTAAACCAAAACCCTAGTTTTCAGCATTCTCTCTCCTCATTAAACACACTCACACATTGGAAATGGAGGCCATGGAGGGAAGAACACTCTCAAAAGTTCTTTCTCTCACTTGATCTTCAAACCACCATAACTTTTGATCTAGAGCTCCGATTGCCGCTCCGTTTGCGGCCACGCGTTCACCGCGGAGAGCTCTACAAAAGTCATACAATTAATCTTGAGTTAAGCCACGTTTTGCTCTTCGAATTTCCAGCCTTGTTTTCGAGTTTCATGAGCAAAAATGTTGAGATTTTGGGCTCTTTGATGTTATAGGACCCAACTCTCTTGAAGGAGAAGGTTAATCTTGTCTCCTTAGACCTTAGGTGTGGTAATATTCTCAACTCTAGTATAATTTGTGGTTCTATGATGTTTGGGTTTTGAGATGTTGTGTATGGGTGTGATGATTGTGGCTTAGGTTGTGTATATGTGAATATTGGAGCTTGATTGGTGATATTGAAAAGCTTGAAAAGGGTTTGGTGGTGAAAAATCTGTTCTTGGAGGTGTTAAGACCTTGAGAGCTTGTGGATAAGTGATTTGGAAGTGCTCCGGTTGAGCTTGGAAAATCGGCTAAGGTATGGTTTTGGTTTCTCATATCTAATATGTAATATGGTAAGAAATACTTAGGTTAGAGGCCCTAAGATAGGCATTGAATTGTCGGTGTTGTTGAATGGTTGATATATATGATGTGGTCGTATATGTGATGATGATTATTGATGCTTTGATGGTATGATGTATGAGAAAAATGCATGTTGTGATATATGCTTGATGATTGGTTATGGTTGAAATGTGGATTAAACCATGTCGATGGTGAGTATGATATTGATTGTGTATGATGATGATTTATTAGAATTGGTGTTGTTGAGAATTGGCATGAGGAAGAGTATAGAATATGTCAATGTGTTTGAGTTTGAGCCACTTGGGTGAAGTGGGTTAAAATGATGGGATAGTAATTTTGTAAATTTTGGTAAAGTCTCAATGGGTGAGTTGAGGAGGCTTGATGTTGAATTTGATATATTTTGATTGATTTCAAAGAAAAAGGATGAAATTGGCATGTTTTGATTGATTTTGAAAAGAGTTGAAAATGGCTTGTTTTGAAAATGGCATGTTGTGGTTTTGTATGAAAAATATGGTTTTTGGGCATACTTTGACGGGATATAATTTGGACTATGGATCTCTGTTTTGTGCCAAATCTGTTTAGAAATGAAATTTGATCCGGGATGTCCATGCCGTTCGAAGAACGGGTGAAAAACGATTTAAAATGAGGAAGTTATGTCCGTCGGAAGATTGGGGTTTGAATCTGTGAATTCTGCGGCTTTTAACTTAGAAAATTTTTAGCAGAACGACCCCTCGCGCGTAGGCGCACTTGGCGCGTACGCGCCGTTCTTCCAGAAAGCGCCATCCACGCGTGCACGTGGTGTACGCGGGCGCGCCGATGTGCTGCACCCAATGCCTAGCCATTTTCCAGAAAGTTGTGCCAAAACTGTGCCAGATTTGTGCCTGGGGCACGAGAGTAACCACGCGTGCGCGTCGATTGGCTAATTTTTAACCCACGCGTTAGCGTGCATGACGCATACGCATCGATGAGTTTTGTGGCCATCCACGCGTGCGCGTACGCATGGCCCTGTTTTCATCCCAAAGTTGATTTTTGAGTTTTAAAAGCTAAATCTCATACTTCTAAGCCTCCGATCTCACCACTTATGTCTTAAATAATTATGATATGCCTAGTAATGGGAAAAGGAGCTAGGGGATGTGGTAACTTGCGAGTGAAGCAAGGGAAAAATGAATGATCAATGAGGATCAAGCATGATTATGTGAGAGGCGGAGGATGGTGGTGGAAGTGCTTGTTATGCCATGGGCTGAAGGGCCGTAATTGTTAATGAAATGGCTGGTTATGGATTTAACCGTGAGCCGGATGGCTAGATTATTGCCGTGTTACGGTGAAGCCATGATGATGGCTAGTATAAATGCATATATGCTGTTGGATGAATTGTGAATGTTGCACTTCCACTGTTGGAGATGAGAGTTTCCCTGGAAGGAACCAGTGGCTAGCCACCACGTGCTCCAGGTTGAGACTCGAAGCTCTTTTGACCCTATGTCATCAGGGTGGCCGGGCACTGTGAAAGTCCCGGATGAGCTCACCTCCATAAATATTCACCAGTGAGGGTGATGGATATGGATCATGATTATGATCAAGTTTATATTGAGTATAACTCGAGTTGGGGAGACACGACAGAGGGACAGTCTAATGGTTAGCTACCAGGACTTGTCGGGTTGGCTCTATAACTGACAGATGATATCATCAGCCACTAGGGACAGGCATTCATCATATGCATACTATATGAATTGTTTGAGATTGCCTATTTGACTGCATATTACTTGCTAATTGTCTAAATGCCTTAATTGTTCCTATTTGTATATTTCTTGTTTGATATAACTGTGTTTGTTACATTATACTTCTGCTGGTGGTTGGGAGGTCTGAAGGAATTGGAAAGGGAAGTATTAGTTAGACTGAAGAAGCTTTAGTCAGTCACCACTTATGGTTTAGCTTGCTTATAAGCTTTGATATTATCTGGAGGAAGTTCTAGGATTGCCTTCGCCTTTCCTTTATTATTATGTATTATATATGTGGAAGTTGTTACCATGCTGGGGACCTCTGGTTCTCACCCATGCGGATTTTGTGGTTTTCAGATGCAGGACGTGAGATTTCCCGCTGAGGCATGCTGGAGACTTCTAGATTTGCGAAGATCCTTTGTTCTCGGGACTATGTTTTGGGTTATATGTTTTGCTTAGATACTTTTATCTCCATTAAATAATACAAACTGTGATGATTCCTCTTATGGGAGATTTTGGAGAATAGGTTTTATGTATTTGTGTCCCTTTGGGTTTTCTTTAGGGTTTTCCTTATTTTATCATATGTATATATTGCTATGCTCGGACCGGTTATCTTCGCAGCCGGATTTTGAGTTTTGATATTCCCGTTCTTGACACTCCTTTGTATATATATAATCTCGCGTTGGTTTATCCTGGTTCGTTACGTTACCGATCGCAGTGTTGCGCTTTCGAGTCGCGATTTTTGTTTACCCCTTTTTCTACAAAGGCTCCTAGTTATAATCAATCATTCATACTACTATACGTACTAAATTTTTTATTTTAGAGGTCATAATACCTTGCCATCTCTGAATTATGACTTAAGCATAAGACTTTGTATGGTAGGGTGTTACAGACAAAACTGACCATGAAAAATTAAAACTAAAGTTATGTCCATATAAGATAAATTTTGTTCGACAAAAATAACCAATTATTAAATTTTTGTTCATAATTCCGTAAACACCCCTAACCTTTCATCTTTCTTTACCTTCTCTGCGGTCACAATCTTTTCCCACCACCACCATTCTCTCACCATCCCTTCTTTGTCAACCATCACTATCTCCAACACCACCACCGCTTCATTTCCTTCCCCACCTCTCCCCTCCAACCACTTCCTCCACCACCATTGAAGATCCTCCTCAGCTCCTCCAGAGAAGAAAAACTTTTCAAATTGAAAACTCTTACTATATATATATATATATTATCCATCATCAATCATCAATAATTATTTCGCCTGCAAATTAGAATCCTGTTACAAAAATTTTTAAGTACAACTAGCTAGAATTAAAATTTCTATATTAATTTTCAGTCTAACACATTATTTGATCAAAATTCAAAAGTGAGAAAGAAATTAATAACATTTTTCTCATCAAACGCATTATTAACACTCAAATCGGTTTCTCCAGTAGCAGCGGCAACGATGTAGACAAAATTCCGTTCATGCCAAAGATGTACGCGCTGCGATACTGGGGCAAAGCCATTCAAAACACGCTTCCAGTGCCATCCTTCCTCACCTACTAGGCCTCACCACTACGCCATCCAAGCCGCTAAAACTCGCTGCCACCAACGCCCTCACCACGCGCCTCCCTGAGTTCTGTTCCGCCAAGCACCTTCTTTGCTTTCAGACCTCAACCCCAATCTCTCCAAGCGAGACAAGAGCCAAAGCTTCACTGGCTATGAAGATGGCCAGAACTTCACTAACTACGGCATCGATGAATCCAGAAGCGTCATCGACACTGGGTTTCTAATTTGAAAAGTTTTTTCTTTCTAAAGGAGTTGAAGATGGTCTTCAATGGCAGTAAAAGAAGTGGTTAGAGGGGAGAGGTGGGGAAGGAAATAAGCGATAGTGGTGTTAGAGTTGGTGATGGTCGACGGGAAAGAGAGGGTAAGGGGGATGGAAGGGATGGTGGTGGTGGAAGGGAATGGTGAGGTTGGAGAGTAAAGACAGAGGAAGAGGGAGCGGGGTTAGATTGATAGGGTTAGGAATTGGTTTTAGAGATAAAGAAAGATGACAGGGCAAGGGTATTTATGGAATTATGAACAAAAATATAATAATTGGTTATTTTTGTCGAACAAAATTTATCTTATATGGATATAACTTTAATTTTAATTTTTCATTGTCAATTTTGTCGGTGTCCGAATTTTTCATGGTCAGAAATAAATTTATTCCATGAAAAAAATTCACAACTTTATATAATAAACAAAAAAACTATGCAGAAGTAATCAAAATAAGAACAGATAATATATTGAATTGAAATTGATGATCAACATATTGAATGATTACAGTATATTAATTAAATATTAAATATTAATAAGTAATAAAAGATGTAATGAACAACATAGGTAGCTCATGAAAAAAACACATAGTTAGATCAAATTAAAAACTATTAAATTAACATGAAATTGTATTACATGGATAGAAAGTAAAGAACATATCCAAGGAAAAAAACATTAGCTATCTGGACATTAACAAGAAATAAAATAAACATCTCCAAATGGTTAAAAAAAGATACATCAATTTCTAGTAAAGTTCAAATACATATAATATTACACTACAAGAAAAACACATATTCAAGTACATTTGAAAAGTATAGTTAAAAGTGAAAAAAAAATGATGCCTTAAACTACGGCTACGCTTTCTGGGCTACGGCTACGCTTTTTGGGGTGATTCCTATTCGACCGTTGCCTATTCTCAAAGGCTACGCTTTTCTACACCAAGGGCTATGCTTTCAGCGTTTGGGAATAGAGTGCGCTTTTCAAGTGATGTTGTCCAGGACCAAAGGCTACGCTTTTCAGCTTCCATTTTTACCAGAATAGGCTATGTTTTTCAGTGCTACTGCATCACCTGTAAAGCGTAGCCACATTGTATACTATGGTTACTCTTTATAAGTGTAGCCTTAGGTCCTTCATTTTTTTTAATACTATAGCTACTGTATATAAGTGTAGCCTTATCTTTCTTAATATTCTAATAATTATTAGTACAACATAATATTTAGTAATATAATAACATGTATAATAATTCTGTATTTTTAATTAAATGAGTTAAATATTATAAAATAAAAACAAATACATAATTATACTAAATAATTTTTTTAAATAATAAAAATTATCTCTAACCAAAATATATTTATAATAATAATCCAAAAATACTAGAATGAAGTTAATTGTGAATATTCATACATCTCACACTTAGAAGTTACTACTAATACTCTACAAAAAACATATCCTACATAAATATCTTCTATTAAAAGTCATTAGTCAACTAATCACACATGTATCCATTCCCAACACTACTCTATCTTAGCCAATAAACCACAATAATAATCAGCTTAATCTTCATTATTATCCTGCATAATTATATAGAAAAGTAGTTAGAACTTAGAAGGCAACGTATTCATTAGAGTTTGCAACCACTAACTGACACAGAGTATGTGTACCTGGAAATTGATTGCTCTTTTGTGAATATCACTAGGCAACAAAGGGTGTTGAGGATACTTATCGTCCAGATACTGCATAGATACAAAACAACAATATGAATGAGGGAAACAAAGGGGGAAAGGAGTACGAAAGAAAGCATTTAGATATGAAATTGGAGGGATGACCATAATAATGGCTAAGGAGTCAGCAAGCACAAGATCGCCATCCACCAGAACCGGCACGAAACCAACAGGGTTGAGCTTGAGAAATTCTGAACATGATCAACTAAAATATTGAGTAAACACCAATCATACTGCACATGTAAAATAGTCTTTTCTTACAAAATTCATATCTACAGAGAACCAGAATTCAGAGAAGACTACAATTTTGACCCCTGAAACAGTCTTTCCTTACAAAATAACCATTTCAAGTTTTCAATTTGACAAACTGAATCCAAGAGAGCATATCATTACTTGTTATTTATAGTTTTGTTAACAGAAGATTGGAGATTAAGTAGTGAAGATGTTGAGAAAAATAAAAGGAAGGGAATAAACCAGGATGAGATTTCTCTCCTTTCAAGTGATTGACGGCTATATAGTCATATTTTAGACCTGAAATGAATGAAAATCACAATCATATTCAGAGGAAGAAAAAAGCAAGGAAATTATATATCATAGAAACACAAAACTATTTCAACATCACCCTTGAGACTATAGCTACCAAGATAATCAAGGTTTGGGTTGGTCATACAAGAAGTGGAAAATGAAAATTACGAGTTACTAAAATCACTAAACCATATAAAGAGATAAGGGATGTAACTAGCACCAAATTGGAAGCTTTCAGTTCATGCTTAAAACACAAATCTAATTTATGATACTCACTTTAGTAGGCATAACCCTTCCCTTTTCTTTACGAAACTGATTATACACAATTACTTATACAATTCATAACAACAGTTTCAAAATTCAAATAAAAAAAAAGAGAAACTCGCAAAATCCTCAACATGCCAAGAAGGGGAAAAACAGTGAAAAAAAAACACAAAAACAGAAAGAGGAAAGCAAAGTAAGGAAGTAGCATGGAAGACTTCAAATTCATGTAAGAACTAGAAAAGGAAAAATTAAGGGGGAAAAATTAAGCTTTGCCATCAACCTTAATCCTCTCTTGAAGAAACTTCTCCTGAACTTTTTTTGGATGCAACCTGATCAAAGCAATTAATTAAGTTTAGGATAAAATCATAAAGAATAATTAGGCAAAAATATGATTTATAAATTAAATTAGACATAATAAATAAATTATATGATGATTAAATGTATGCCAAAGACCAACTTTGAAGCATTTCAAAAATGGTAGAATAGAAAGAATTAATGTCAAAGAATCCTATACATATTCTGCCAACAAATAAATATTTATTCACTACTTTTTAAGTCTAAGTACTTATGTAAATTTATGTGCCTACAAATATTTATTCCATTCACCTTTATCAGTCACATGAAACTAGTGTCAAATTACAAAATACCATGATCCATATTCTCTCCCATTGCTACTGTACCAAAAAGTGATCGTGACGAATAAAAAGATTGTTATGCAAATCTGGTTTACAATTACACATGATGTGTAGATAATTGATATTGTAGTCTCATCATAACAATGGAACATGAGTTGTGTTAAGAACTTATTGTGCTGTGCTTTGAACTTGAACACAAATGTCTAATGAAACTAACCTATTGTTATCAGATGGAAGAAAGTTTGTAAAGTTAATAATATAAAATAATTCATTGATAGAATAAAGTTGAGGACTTTTATATGATGAATCTTTAATATAACATGGACAGAGCTCAACTGAAAAGAATCTTCAGATAAGAAACCTTAAGACAACCATCAAGCTTAAGGCCATAGAAGAATGAAAAATTCCGAAAATTATTAACAATAATAATGCCAGTCCGGGACCCTTTCTCAATCAAAACTTCCAACTCATTGTTAGCACAATCAACAAAGGTTAACAATGAAGCGAGCTTATCTTGAAATCTCCTGTAAAAATTAATTGGAAGTTCACTCATGTCCAGATAATAAACATTCGAAAAAATAGAATAGGAAATAAGCATTTGATAAAAAAAATGATATTCATAATAAATCTTGTTTAATAGATTTAAATATTTGAAATAATAAACGATATTATGAACCAAAATTCATACCATCTCAAAAGAAACCTCAAGAAAAATGAACGCTCTTGGATTGTATAGGAATGAGAGCCATTAGATAAATACCAACTAAAATAAAGATATGTTAAAAGGAATAAAAGTGTTTGAATGAGTTTGAAATTAGAGTATGTGATCAATGTAACATATGATGTAATTTATAGAATACGGATCAGGATAATTATGATGGATATGAAAAAAAAATAATTAAATCATATAAAAAACATGATTGATTCAAAAAAGGATATAAGACTTTTAATTTAAATTAAATGCATGGAGGACGTAAAACTGACACTGAGCAATTTAGTTAAACGAAGTGCATGACTGAACATCTGAGCAAAACAGAGACGATGGTTGGTTAGAGCCTTAGAGGTGAATGAATCATTGATTTTCTGACTGGTAACAGAAGATGATGAGAGATGTGAGTGATGGGTTTCGTGTATAACTGAAGATAATGAATTTTTCAAGCAAGCAATGTATAAATAAAAGTAACAAATCATGCATGACCCGTAGGATGATAGATGGAAGTTCAAACTAAATGGAATGTATTAATGCATGCATGATTTCACATAACATAACAATGTTGTATGAATTTGAATGTTATGAAGAATAGCACCCATATGAGGATGAATTTGCATGTCATTAAGACTGGCACCCTATCTGAGAGGCTTAAATTGCTGAAATTTTACTAACTTGAAAGTCTTTATTAGAAGAATAATATTTGATTTGGTATAAATAATAATTTAAATTTGTTTTTTTTAATTAAATTAAAAGTACGGGGAATGAATCCTCTCAATTGTTAAAAAAAAATTGAGAGTATAAAATGTGATCTCTAACCCTTCATTGCTCTTTCTCTCATATTTATTCAAGGTCCCATTTATAAAATTAATAGTGTGAGATCACACTTTACTCTCTCAATTGTTAAAAAAAAATTGAGAGGATCCATTCCCGAATCCTAAAACATTTAACTACTCAAGAGAAAATATTTAGCTGCTTTTCTATTATTTTTAAAAAAAATTAATTTTATATATTTAAAATTATAAATTTAAAGTTATAAATTAAAAATAAATATTAAAATAAAAAATATATACATTATTTAATATTTAAAAATATAAAATAAATATATTTAAATTAAATAAAATATGATAAAAAAATATTACGTTGTTAAAAATATAAAATTAAGATAGATATTCATAAATATTATTTATAAAGTAGTTATTTATAAATGTTGTTAAATATGTTTATTTTTTTAACTTCATTTAATTTAAAACATATATAAAAAAAATTAAACGAACAAATTTCTTCAATTTCTAACTATAAACTTTACTCTTCAATCATAATGTTAAAATTCTACTTCATCTCGTTAAAAACAATTCTAACTCCTAGTAGAACTCAATAAATCCTAAACTATTTTTTTTTGGGAAGGAAAAAGCTCAACACAACAAGGTGGAGCATATAAAATAATAAAGAACAACCCGACAACTCTAGTCATGACAACCCTTAATTATCTTTGGCATTGCCATCAACAACCATAGGAGAGTAAGAAGGATCTACTAATAATATCCACCACACGTGAACTTTGATTCTTGAAAATTCTATCATTCCATTCTAGCCAAACTGTCCAGATAACAGCAAAGAAGCCAATCACCCACCTCCTCCTCTCACCTCTTCTTGTTGCAGCATTCGTCCAGCTTTCAAGTGTTGTTTGAGTGTACCAGGCATGGTTCATTTCCTTCCAAGAGCGAATAGCCAAACACACCACACCTGCCTGGAAATCTCACAACCAGCAAACGAATAAAAAGCAGACTCCACAGACTTACTACATAAGACACATGTACGATCATTTGGGTTAATTACACCTAGTCTACACAGTCTGTCCTTAGTATTCACCCCCCCCCCCACCAACACAAACCAAGAGAATAACTCGATCCTTGGCGGAACGAAACCCTTTGAAATTGCACTTGTGAAGCTATAGCTTGTTATTTCCTCCGGGAGAACCGCTTCCTGCAACACCTACACAAATGAGTTAGTCGAATAAATACAAGATCTATCAAATTTCCAGACCACTCTGTCCTCCCTCTCAGATGTTAGCTGAACAGACTGTAAAATCTGATGGAGTTGGTTTACTAATGTCAACTCCCACTGAAAAAGCTCTCTCCTCCATTGAAAATTCCATATCCATTCTAGCCCATTCCAAAACCCGCAATCTCCAATAACATAATCTTTGAGGTTTGAGACTGAGAAAAGCCTTGAAAACAACTCTTTAAGAACACCGTGAAGTAACCAGATATCCTCCCAGAACCGTATTGTTCTGCCATTCCCTACATCCATATATAAACCCCTGATAATTTTTTCTCTCACATGTGACTCACTGATTTCTAACTTACAAATATCCTTCTAAGGACCCCCTTATAGGTACAGCTGACCACACAACATCTTATTCAGATTCAAGTTATTCTGATTTATAACAAACCATAAACTATAATTTACTATCAACTAATTTTACTCTATATCTAAATTCAGCAAACTCTAGGAGACATAAACAAACCTTAAATCATAGATAGAGACTCTAAATCTACAAATCTTAAATCATAAATCCTAAAACCACAACCATTTTGCCTACAAAAATTATAAAACTTACTTCATTACACCAAATGCCAAAATATATTTTATTCTAAAAAATGTAAACTAATTTCATTTAATGATATAATAATCCTACATAAACTAATAAATACCAAATTTATAATAATTTTGTTTTCAAAATTTATAGTACAAAATAGCATTTGTTTTAACATAAAAAAATCAACAAATAAAAAATTCGCGCATTAAAAAATTTAAGTGTGTTTTAATATTTCAACCATCTAACAGCAACTTGTATTCAGTATGTTTTATTAGCCAACGTTGTATTTAATCCTAAATCCTACTACATCAACCCACTCCAATTCATTCAATTACTAACTGCACAATTTGTTCTTCAATTCTAATCGTGAATCCTACTCCATCTTAGTAAATCCTAAATCCTACATTACTTCAAAAAATTCTACAAACTAGTTAACCTAAATAAAACATAAATCCTAAACCTTATTTTATTGAATATAATTCTAGACATTTTTCCATCAAAATAAATCTTAAACACAAATTCAACTTACCAAAATCCTAACTAATCATTCACCTCACGAAACTCTAACTACATATTCATGTGATTAAATACTAATTATCTATTGACTTTACTAAAATATGAATCAAACAACTTAAAATTTATACTAAACCTTCCTAAATCCTAAACACTAGTTTACTTCTAGATACCATAAATCCTAAACTTTAAACATAAAATTCTAATCCTAAATTATGCTAAACCTAACTAAACCTTACTAAGCCCTAAACACTAGTTTACATCCATAAACTCTTAACCTAAAACCTTCAACCTTACACCATAAATCATAAACTCAACAACCTAAACCCTAGTAAACTTCTCTAAATCCTTCTTCAATAAACCCTAAAACCTAGATTATGGTTCTTCATGTTAACCTTCTCTCACCTTCATTTTACTTGCTACGTAAATATTAATCAAAAGAAACTATGATATTGCTGTCATCTTTAAATCTTTCCATATTTTACAACATGTTATATCTATTTTTTGCATATAATAACTATTGAACATTTTAAAATTTGGTTCAACAATTACTTACTTCTAAACTACTTTAATATTACCTTTGCCATGAACTTACTACTTCAATCATTATTAGTGGATTAATTATCAAACAAAAATACACAATAAATTAATCATTTACGTAATTTTCACAATAAAGCTTAGTCTATTAAACACACGTCAAATATTATGTATCTATTAAATAATACAAAAAGCTAACATCAAATCATCCATTACTTAATCCTTATTATTATTATTATTATTTAATTTTCTTAATGATAAAAAATATCCTTTTTCAAAAAGAGTAAAAATTTTATTTGTCACATGTAATGAGATTTAAAAACTATTGAAATACAATTTATTTTCTTTATCCTAATCCAACCCATACAAATTAAAACCAAGAGAACTTCAATACAACACCCACTCCATGATATTATATTACTTTTATACACAAAATTAAACTAAAAAACTCACAACCCACAAAAAAAAAAGTTCATTAAAACACAACATTATACAAAAACCAGTTAATACTCAAATTGGCCCCTAAAATTTGATCCTGACTCAATTTAGTCCTCAAAGTTTCAATTGAATCTAATTATACATTAAAATTTTGCCCCGCACCTCAATTTGGCCCTTCCGTCGTTTTCTGTCACCGGAGAGCTAACCTAACTATTTTAAATGACACCTGTCAGTCTCAAAACGACGCCATTTTACTGTTGGCGGCGAAATCTTTAGAAACGACATCGTTCACCTTAGAAAGGGATTAAATGAAAATCCAAAGATTAACCACTTCAAAGGTAAAACCCAGTTGAACCCTTTCTCTTCTTCCTCTTCCCCTCGTTTTCTTTCCCATCAGAGAAGCACCATGGATGTCGCACTAATGGAGCTTTGAAGCTTTTCTTACTTGTTTCTACCCCCATTGTGAAGATTAATTACTTGGGAGTCATCTTTTGAAAAATAAGTTAATAACAAAATCGATGCTCTCAACTACCGTGCTCTGTTTTTCTCAACATGTTGGTTGTAGGTTGTTTTTCATTTTTCACTCTACTTCATCAGTGAAACTTTGGGAGAATGTGGTTGATTATGGTTGTTGATGATGATAGAGTTTTTGTATGTTAGGGTTTAATTTTTTTGCATGTGTGTGGCTGTGATCAACTGAATCGTTCAATTCTTTGTCCGTTTGAGCAGTTTTTTATTCTTCATATTCTATTTTAAAATAACAATTTTACTCCTTCATATCCCATTTTAATTTAATTGTTGATTGGGTAATTTCTTTTAAAAATAAAGTATTTTCTTTACTAAACATTGTATGCATCAATGAACACACATGACAATTTTGCTTTCATATGTTTCTTTGTTCCTTCTTATACTATTGTTTACAAGAGTGCTAATATAGTAGAAAGGGAGTACTGCATTATGTAATGATCATAAGAAGAATATAATTTTGATAAAAGAATCCTACTGTTATAACCGAGAGAAAAAAAAGAGAGAAGTGAAAGCACGTGGGGGCACATGCCCCCACTTAAATTCTCTTTTTCCCTTCCCCTCTCCTTCGGTGACCCCCTCCCCTCCTTCCTTCTTTTATTTTCTTTCTATTTCTTCCCAACAACTTGAAACCCTCTCTTCCACTTTCCTTCTCATTCAACTCTTTCATCTTCTCATCTCTTTTTGCAATTACACACTATTATCAAACTCATCTTCATCATCTTACCTTCCTTTTTTTTCTACTCTATCTCTATTTATTCAAAATTTCATTTTCTCAAAATCCCAAACCATGGAATGTCAACTTAATGAGTGAAAGAAGCATTCAACTTTGAGTTCCAATTATTATTGAGGCTTTAAGGTAACTATTTGACTCAATAATTAGCCATATCCCCAATTTTTGTCATCTCTATATTTATGGGTATGTATAAATCTGAATTAGGGTTATTAGGATTAGAAAACTTGGGGCTTTTGGTCAAGATGAGTAAAATTATGTTAATTGACAATGTTAGTAGCTCACAAACATCATTATTGTCATATTTTTAGAGTTGTAAAGTTATTAGACATCATTTGGTAGCTCGTTGGCGCGCTCAGAGTTGCTTCCGGTTCTTTGAAATCAAGTTGTGAGTGGATATTATATCTATAATTGTTTTTAAATATATTATTATCAATATCTATGTTGAATCATTAATTTTGGAGTTTGAAAATATTTTATTATTGTGATTTTTGAATTTTTGAAAATAAATATTGATTTGTGAAACTTACAATTTTATAAAAATAGACACGAGACGATATTTATATAATTTGTAAAGTATAAATGTTTTCTTATTTGACTTATTTAAATTTTAATTAAATTTTAGTATGCAATCTTATATATATATTGATTTGCTATGGAATTTAATAGTATGTTATAAGCACTAGAGATTTTTTATAAGTGATTTGGTTTGGATTGGCTTGGGAGACTCTGACTAGAAAACCGCAGTTAACGGCGGTTATGACGTTAACCTAGATGCATCTGGCTCAGACCTCAGCTAGCAGGGGCGTTGCTAGCCTAACGTGTAGGCCACACGTTTGATCTGTTATACCGTACGGGCACACTAGAGGAAAGGGCTACCCTTAGAGGTGGAGCCGCCCTAGGTGTGTAATATTTGATTTGATTTGACTTTTGGGATGAGAACTCCCATTTCAGTTCATCCGCTTAATTATTTATCTAATTATTTGTATAACTAATTAATATGCATTCTTCATCTTTAGAAAGAAATGTAATTTTCAAGGTAAACTGTGTATTGTCTCGTGTGGGTTATAGACGTAATGTTTGCTCACTGAGTTGCAAAACTCACCCTATTATATTCCATGTTTTTCAAATACAGGAGTCATTCCAGGTTCCATTCCACCTGCCCCTCAGTAGATCTTAGTCATTTTGGTGAGCCCTTCTTCTTTTCAAGGGCTAAGTAATTATGTAATGGAACCTTTGCTCAAAATTTAGATTATGTCAATGCTCCATATGTCACAGGCAGGATCCTCGTGTGGGTTATGTTATTTTAAATCTTGAACTGTTTAGGTAGTAATTATGATTTGGTTATGTAAGACTTATGGATCTAATCATATACTCTAGTTATCAACTTGATATATATATATATATATATATATATATATATGCGTATTTTGGATATATTTGATTGTGGATATGATTGGAATGTGTTGTTGTTGTTGTCCTTGGAAATGGATGTTTATTATTAATACAGGGAGTTAATATTTATGTTGGTAAGAGTCCTAGAAATAGAGGAGATTCTGTCCATTTTTTTTAAAATTTGGTCTTTTGGCTTGCTGAGGGACTTGTCCCTTGAGCGCCAGTCATGGCTTGGTTCGGGTCATGACACCTACTTTTATACATGAACTTTAAATGTGTGATTACTAGTTGGAATCTGCGAGGGAAGGATTGACTTGATGATTAAAGTGGAGTCTATTTTATTTCTCAAGAATCCTTCCCTTAAATTTTCTGCAAGAAGCTTGTGTTTATCTTAGTATGTGCTTCATTAACATTAGTTGACTTCAACTCTTTTTTGCATATCAATTTGTTAAATGGAAGAATGTGCTCTTTTGATAAAAATATTTGAAGAAGTTTGAGTAAATGGGGATTATATCGTATCTTTAACTTTCCTTCTTAATGTTCTAATTTGAATAGAGCTATCTGAGCTTTGCCTGCTGCTTTTCAACTTTCTTCTCACCTCTTGGAGACACTCTTAGATTTGGGGAAATTGAAACTTTTAGATTTTATTTGAAATTTTTAGGGGTTAAATTAATGCCTTCAAATATTTTGCTACGTCATCTAACTGCTAGGGTGTCAGGTGTCTACCAAAATTGCCAGATCAGCTTTTCGGTAACGAAAAATGACAGAAGAACTAAATTGAGACGCGAAATAAAATTTCAAATTACAATTAGAGTTAATTAAAATTTTGAAAACTAAATTGAATCGGGGTCAAATTTCAGGAGCCAATTTGAGTATTAACCCTACAAAAACTCAACACGCTAATACGCCTAAAATCACCCAAGGCAATAATCATTATTAACTAACATCAATAACCCTAAATAATTATGAAGAGAAAATATAGGACGTGTCAATAGCCTCTGCAGAGCAACCTTTCCCTCCCTGCAATGAAGTCACACGCGTCACACTAAAATGGCGCCACCTACTTTCATCACATGAGGAACCAACTTTCTTTCCTCACCAGAGTATTGGCCCAATACTAAACATATGTTTACTTGGCATAGGATTCGGTGGTCCAGGTAACTTTGGACTACTTAGTGATCCAAGTAAAAAACATGTTTTTAAAGTTTTTTTATCAATTGTTATGTAGTCCTTGACCTATTTTTAATTGCAAATTAACCCCTTATATTTTATTTAATTATAGAAACTATTTTTTATTTTACAAATTATTTATTTATCAATTAACCATTATATTTATTAACAAAAAATACAAAACAACAACTAATTATATTCCAGTCGGGTAAAATATTATGTTTGATCTCGTGAAGTTCCTCCACGAGTTTCAAATCGTGTTTCGCTGAAATCCAATCGATTGGACTATCAAACCAATAGATTGAATGATAACCCAATCGATTGGATTTCAGTTTATCACAAAACAATCGATTGAATGCCTCAAAACAATCGATTGTTTTTGTTACTCAATCGATTGAATTCACGAAACAACATGGATTTGCCAAATACAATCGATTGGAAAGTGATGACATTGAAGTTTTAGCCAAATTCAATCGATTGGTAATTTAATCCAATCGATTGGAAGGTGATGAAGTTGAATTTTTTGCCAAGTTCAATCGATTGGTAATGTTACCCAATCGATTGAAATGTGATGTCTTTGATTTTTTTGGCGAAATTCAATCGATTGATGATGCAATCCAATCGATTGAAAAGTGACGACATTGAACTTTTTGCCAAATTCAATCGATTGGTGGCGTAATCCAATCGATTGAATTTTGAAATGTGCTGTGTATTAAAGCTGATAACCCTGCGTATTCACACCCACTCTCTCCACATTTTCATTCGAACGCCACTCTCTCCTCTCTCTAAAAACCAGAAAGCTTCTCTCTAAAACCAGAAAGCTTCTCTCTTCTTCTTCTCCATTCTCACCCACACCCACTCCAAACTAGATACATAATTCCAACCCTCATCAAAATCCCTACAAAATCCACAAAACCAGTATCCCCATAATGGCCAGAACTAAGAACGCCAAAAGGGCCAGGGTTGAGGGAGAAAGCTCTGCCCCCGCCAGACTCATTGCTTCATCCCACTACATGGCAAGGTGGCTGCCGTCTCAAAGGGCACTGAAAAACTATGTGGAGAAGTTCGAGTCAAGGCCAATTGTTCCTCCCAGGTACATAACAGCCGAGTTCCTTCAGGATAGACATTTTAATTTGGTGTTGAATGCATTGCAAACACAGCACTTAGTTGATTTTGTACAAACTAGGGATGAGTATTACCCGCACTTGGTTAGGGCTGTTTATAGTACTTTGAATTATGTTGTTCCTGAACCTGATGAAGAGGGTGAGGTAATGCCGCTGATTGAGTTTGATTTAGGGAAACAGCATTATAGAGTTACTTTGCAAGAACTAGCTGAACAATGGAGTCTAGTTTATCACGGGGCAAAATTTACTGGTGGTATTGCCGCAGATGAGGAATGGGGTAAATACAACGGATTAGTTGGTTTGCAGAGTTTACAATATGAGAATCCACAAATGGATGCTAGAGGTAATATAAGTTGCAGTGGGTTGGGGATTGAGCCGCATATATTGATGTATTTGTTTTCATACATGTTGATTCCAAGAAAACATAATCATGGAATCTTGTTTAACGAAGATATTTTAGTGCTTTGGGCTATGGTGACTGGAAAGGAGATAAACTGGCCTTATTTTATGGTTCATCATATGCTTGAAATGAAGAAAGGAAAATCAAGTGTTAGTTTAGGATATGCTTGCCATTGGACCAAGATTTTCAAATGGCTTGGAATTGACTTGACTGAAGAGAAAAGTGTTGTCTTGACTAATGTGGCCAAGATTGATGACAGCACTCTAAGACAGATGGGAAGAGATCCGGATGCCCAACAACCTCAGGCTCAAGGGCAACCACAAGACCAGGTGCAAGCACAAACAGAGCCACCCCCACCACCACCCCCTCCTTCGCCAACAATGCAAGATTTGATGGATGAATTGCGAAGCATGAGAGTATATATGGAGGAGCAATTTGCTGATATGAGGCAGCGTCAAGACAGGCAAACGGAAGCTATCAATCGTCAGGGAGAAGCAATTGATAGTCTATGCACTAATCTGGGCATCACAAACCCAAGGGGCATCATCCCAAGGCCTGGACCATGAAGAAATTGTTTTATAGCAATATTCTTGTACAAGCATGCCTTGCTTTGATTTTTACAATTCATATATAGAGTTCTTAAAGGTACTAGTTTTAGTTGAATTGTAAGACCTTCTTGGATGATGGAATGAATTAAGCTAACGGTTTTTTAAGTTTATCTATATTCTTAAGATGCAATCAGGTCTTGAAAACAATGTGTTTGTATGGATTCAATCGATTGTTTTGATAGTGCAATCGATTGAAGTACACTTAAACACTGTTCCAATCGATTGTTTTGTTATTTTAATCGATTGGAGTGCACTTAATTACTGTATCAATCGATTGTTTTCTAAGTGCAATCGATTGAATTATCATCAATTTCAATTTCAATCGATTGCATATAAAACCAATCGATTGATACTGTAATTAAGTGTATTCCAATCGATTAAAATAACTAAACAATCGATTAGAACATTGTGTTTAAGTATACTTCAATCGATCGGTGGGGGCTTGATTTCGCATAGTCAATCTACCAATTTTGAAACTTTTTCTTTAAATGTGATCCGTCTAAGATTATTATTATTATTTGCCAAAAGCATGATTTTCGCATAACTCAGTCGATTGGTCATACGATCCAATCGATTGAATGATGAAAAAAATTGGATTTTTGTAATTCAATCGATTGTTTAGAATTTCCAATCGATTGAATGCTTCAAAACAACCTAGGTCTCACCAAATTCAATCGATTGCTTTTGTGACTCAATCGATTGAATTTACCCAAACAATATCAATTTGCCAATTTTAATCGATTGTAGTGTGTGTGAATTCAAATTCAATCGATTGAAATGATCATTCAATCGATTGGAACGCGATGTATTACGCCTATGTCAGTCTTGTTTTCGTTTTTAAACATTATCATCTTATTCATCTATCTTATCTTTAAAATTCTATCTTCCTTTTTTAAGGTTTTATTTTGATTTAGATACTCTAATCTTATCTTTTCCTTAATATTAACATTATAAATTGGTGAATAATCCATCACCAATTATTCAATCCCACCATTAAAATCGTGTATCATTCTCTTTATAAAAAATTTCATTGTTTTTCTTTCGAACATCCATCCATCTACTGAATATCCTTTTTTTTTATATTTTATCCGTCTTCATCGTTAATTGACAATCACCGTTGCAGCAATCAGCAAAGGTCCAATCAATTTTTTTCATTGTAGTGTTCAGAAAACAATCCATCGTTTTGATTACAAAATCGAGGTAAGTGGATAGAATCTCTAATTTTCCAATTATTCGTTTCGATACTTTATTCGTAAAAATTGATTGTGTAATGAAAATTTTTTTTATCTTTTATTAACTGACAAGACATTGAGAATTACTAAAAAGTGAATAGATGTTTTTATTTTTTATTACTAATTAGCTAGCAATCAGGGACGGACCTAGAGGGAGCGAGTAGTGGCCTGAACCCCCCAAAATTTTAAGAAATTATACTTATATATAAAATTTGTGTTTAAAAAATAAAAACAAATATTAGGTAATTTAATAGTTTTATATGTATTATTTTTCACTATGTAATAGATTTATGTCTTAATTGTTAATTCACTAATATTTTTACCTAACTAATTTAATATCATACCCTCAAGTCTTTGTACCTTTCCAATTAGTTTTTATATAATAATTTCTATATTTATTTTTTTAAAATTATTTGTTTTTTATAACATTCATATTTTTATATTAATAATAACTTAAGTAGTTATGTTTTGGTAATCACATTATGTACTGTAGATATTATTTTCAAATTTTTTTAAAACTTTTGAAAGAATGAATTTTAATTAATAAGTTAGCAAATCCCGTTATAAATTATATGGTATTTTATAAATTTGTAATGTACAATTGTTAAAGTTATATTTTATTTATCTAATTATCATATTAAAACTAAAATTGTTGGAAAAAATTATAATTATATGTATCTTAATAAATCTATTAAAAAACTAACTCCAATAACTATATGTTAATTATTTTTATAGATTAAAAAAAATTATATAAAAATTGGCACCTCAATATTAAAATCTCTGGATCCGTCCCTGCTAGCAATATACGAATTTATCTATTGTATGTAATGTTATAAGATGGAGTGTACTGATTTTTTTTTCATTGGACATTTTAAGATGTCAGGTATATTTACGGACACTGAGATGAATGAGCAATACCAGGAGGACGATGACTTTAACCAACAAGAAGAGCTAGTAAGTGACCAAGATATGATGGATGAACAGAATGAATTCGAACAAGATTTCAGAGATGAATTTACCGAGGGAGCGTTTTTTTCTGAATCTGATATGTCAGATTATATTGTTGAAGCCGCTTATGCGGTTGACTCCGTGCAAGACATTACATCTTTGAAATTTAGTGAGAATTTTGCGGAGGAAATTGGCAAATACCACTTTTCTACTTTGCAGCTTGCATTTGATTTTTATATGAAGTACTCAAAGTCGAAGGGCTTTAGTGCAAGGAAGAGCAAGACCTTCAAAAATAGTAGTTGCGAGATTTACAGACAAATGTTTGTATGCCATAGGCAAGGATTCAGGATGGAGAAATATTACACGATGGAAAAAAGGAAGAAGGAGCCTAGATTGGAAACAAGAACTGGATGTGAAGCCCGAATGGATGTTAAATTTGTACCAAAAAGTGGAAGGTGGCATATCTTTTATTTCTCTGACCAACACAACCATGATCTATTGGATACACAATTCAGTGCTATGTTGCCTGCCCACAGAAAAATGTCAGAGGCAGATAGTATGCAAATGATGAACATGCTAAAGTCAGGGATCAGCACCTCACAGATATTTGGTCTTCTAGCTAGTCAAGCAGGCGGGTACGAATTTGTTGGCTATGGTCCCAGAGATATGTACAATGAGATTGCTCGGCAAAGGTGTCAAATTCCTGGAGATGCAGCACGAGTGTTGAAGAAGTTGGAGGATATGCGGTTGAAGGATCCCCAATTATATTTCAAGGCATGTCACGATTCAAGAGGTTTGTTACGTAATTTGTTCTGGTCTGATGGGATTAGCCAACTAGACTACCGACTCTTCGGGGATGTTATAGCTTTTGATGCTACGTACAAGAAGAACAAGTATAGTTGTCCATTAGTAATATTCAGCGGGGTTAACCACCACAACCAAACAATTGTTTTTGCTGCTGCGTTAATTGCGGACGAAACTACTGATACATATGTTTGGCTCCTGCGTCAGCTCATGTTTGCAATGAGGGGCAAGACCCCGACCTCAATCATAACTGATGGGGCCATGGCGATTAGGAATGCAGTGAGAGATGTATTTCCCGAAGTCAGACATAGATTATGCGCTTGGCACCTTATTCGAAATGCAACTAGCAATGTTGGGAATCCATCGTTTACATCTAAATTTAGAAAAATTATGACAGGAGACTATGAGATTCCCGTGTTTAAGCGTAAGTGGGTTCAGCTTATTGAAGAATTTGGCATTGAGGATAAGCCCTGGGTGATCAACATGTACGAAGAGAAGCATATGTGGGCTACTGCATATCTAAGAGGAAAATTCTTTGCTGGCTTTAGAACTACATCAAGATGTGAAGGTTTACACTCAGTTGTGGGAAGGTATGTGGGGTCGCGGTATGATTTGACAAGTTTTGTAGAGCATTTTCAAAGGTGTGTAGCACACATGCGCTTTAACGAATTCAATGCTGATTATGAATCTACACGTGGGGTGCCCGTCATGCAAACTTGTATAGAGCTGCTAGAGAGATATGCTGCTGAGTTATACACTCATGAGATATTTCTTTTCTTTCGGCCATTTCTCTCCAGAGCTGGATCAATGCGGGTTCTGAACATAGATAATACCGATGATTGCATAAAGTACATTGTGTGTAAGCATGGGAGGCCCGATTTTACGTGGACCGTTGATTTTCGTCAAGAAGAAATGATCTTCATGTGTACCTGTTTACGAATGGAGTCATTTGGTATTCCCTGCGAACATATTGTGAAAGTTCTGGTTGACAGAGACATCCGTGAGATTCCCCGGTCATTGGTATTGGATAGATGGACAAAAAAGGTTAAATCAGCACTCAATGATCCAAGTGGGTTCACCAGGGATGCTGTTGTTATTAGTCGTCAAAGTGCTTTGGTGGAATTTTCTAAACAACTGGCTGCTGTTGCTGCTAAAGTACCAGAGAGATATGAAGAGACACGTGATTTAATTATGGGATTGTACTCATCTTACAAGGCTGCAGACGAAGGAGATAATCAACCTCACTCAGGTGTAGCTAGAAGTAGCAATCCGTATGTGCATCCAACCACTGGAGGCTCAGGACAGCCATCTAAGAAGAAGAAGCGGCAACGTTGTAGTGTTTGTCAAATGGAAGGACATAAGAAGACAACATGTCCTTGGCAAAAGGACATTGACAACAACATTATGGAGAATGAAGCAATCGGTTCGGACGATGGAGACATGTGTACCGAAGCGACGGCTGAGTTAGATAGTGATAGTTAGCAACCTCCATAAACTTTAATGTTTTTCGGTAGAAAATCAGTTCCGTAACTGTATTTTTTCTTTTTTACTATATTGATGAGATTTTATACATTCTTCCAATAGTCGTGCTTATGCTTTCTAGGTGTAATGAGATTTTATTAATAATTTTTGTCTATTTAGAATTATCGTAATTAGTATTCAACTGTTGTTTAGTGCTGCCATGCTGGCTACTTATATATATTAATTATTTGATGACTCATAATCAAAGTTCTATAAACCGGACCGGACCGTCCAGTCGATTCCGGTTCAATTGAGAACCAGCAATGTAAGCGATCCGGTCCTTCATTTATAACCGTTCGAAACAAAACCGCTGAAAAACCTCTGAATCGGCTGAGAACCGGTCGGGTGGACCGGACCGGTAACCGGCCGGTTCAGAAAAAACGACGCCGTCTCTTAAAAAAAAAAACGGATCCACTCCATGTCTCCACCCAAACCCCCCTTTCCCAATCATTCATTCATATACTATTTCACTACTCACTCCCTGGAGAACTTTGAAGCAAAGGAACCCTAGCCCTCCATCGTCGCCGCCGCCGTTTCCAGTTCCTCAGCTCCGCCGCCGTCTCCAGTTCCTCAGCACCGCCGCTTCTTCCTCTTCCCCGTGTCCGGAACCCAGTAAATCGACAGGTCCTCGACGGCTCTTCATCATAACTCACCAAACCAAAACCCTAGGTTCTCTCTGCATTTTGCAACGGTTCTGCCGCAGTGCTGCCGCCGTCCGTGGCCTGGCCCTCTCTTGTAGCTCGGCGTCCTGCTTTCCCGTCATCCGTCCGACCTCCGTGGCTATCTCTGTTTTGTTGGCTTGGAGCAACTTGCTGCCGTATCGCCGCTCGCCGTCGTCTCCCGGGTAGCCGTCGTCTCCCTGGTCGCCGTTCGTGCCTCCATCGAAGGTTAGTGTCTAGGGCTTTTTTGTTCGTGTCTCCGTCTTCTCTCCCAGAGCCTCTGTTTGTTGATTTTTAATGTGAAATTGATAATTTTTGCTGTTTTTGTGCTGTTGCTCTTTCTTTGACTTCTGAAATTTTGGATAACATTTTCTTGCTGCTGCCAACAGTGAAAATGAAATCATTATTGAAAATTTTGTTTAGGGATTAGGGATTACTTGTTCTCTGTTTGTAATGTTTGTTGATATTTCAAGTTTAGTGTGATTAGGGATTACTTGTTGCTGTTTGAAATTTCAGGTTTAGTGTGATTAAGGATTAGTTGTTGCTGTTTGGTACTTGCTGCTGCTGTTTTAGTGTTTTTTAACTTGACTCAACTGTTTTTGAATTTTTGTTGATAGATTTATCGATTTTAGTATTTACGGTGATTATTTGTTGCTGTATTTTAATTTTAGTTGCTGATTGTTTGTGATTTCTGGCTCTTTTTAGTATATTGTGCTGATTGTAAGTGATTTCTGGCTGTGTGAATGTTCTTATTTCTGGCCCTGTGAGTGTTGTTTTGTTTTTGTTTTAAGGCCCTATTCTGTGCTCAGTTTTCATTTTGTAGGAAATTATTTGACGTATATAAGAATTAAGAAGGAAGATTATCCCAACAGCTACTCTGTTGATTGATTCTAGTCCCCCACAAGCTTGAAGATAGGAACCCGTCATCAATGGTTTGTTTATGGCATTGCATTAAAATATTAGCATAGTTTGTTTGTTTGTTTATTCATTGAACTTCCACACAAATCACTTGTTTATGATCCCCTTTTGTCCAGAATAAACAGTTCTTGAGTCCTTGCTTAGCTTTATGTCAGGTGGATTACGTGCTGTTAACTTGTACAAGCTTAAGATTTCTCCTTTAATGTAGTATATGCAGGCTAATTTTGAATTGGTATAATTATACCACAAAGCTATAATTATACCACAAAGCTATACCAAAGGAACTGGATTGATAGAAAGATCTTTATCAAAAGCTATAATTATACTTTAATATTGATCTTTAATATAGATTGCAACAACCACATACACAAACAGATCAAACAATCTGTCTCATATAAGGAAGGGTAGAAAAACGGCTGATGAGAAATTTTAAGGCAAATTCTTCGGTGTAGATAAGAGATTCTATCTACACGTGTAGACAAGTGTTGGCAACTCCTCAGTATAACAAGTGTTGATGGAGTGAGACATTTTTTACAGAATTCTGCAGGCGTTGCAGGAATGATCTGCTGAACTGGTCACATGCATTGTTGAATTATCCCAATGTCTAATAGTAATAAGTAGTTACAATGATTTTAATTATATGTTAGTAATTTGGGCTTTTTTGTCTTTTTGATTGCATGAAAGCAATTATAATGGGCCCATAATTGAAAGGGAGAGGCATGGAACTCCTGTGCAATGATTTTGTGTTTTGACCTATAGAAATATAATGTTATTAGTGGAAAAAAGGTGATAAGATTTAAAAGGTAAGAAATGAGATCAAGTAGTTGTTTGCAGCTTAAAAACTTTATTAAAAAACTATTACGACAGTAAGACCAACATTAATTTTGGTCACCTTGTATAAGTTTTTGGGTCTTAAATTAGTACTACTTTTATATGCCTCTCTTTTTTTGCAATAGGCCCAAAATTAATTGCTCTCATCCAATCAAAAACATAAAAGAACCCATATTACCAAACGCATAATGAAAATGATCTTAACTATTAATTATTGTTACACATTGCTAATCTCAGTAAGGTACTTCATAATGCACGTGACCGGTTAAGTACTATCACTGCAACACCCTGCAATGCCCTGCAACTTATGCAGAAAATGTCTCACTCCACCAACACTTGTCACATTTAAGTATTGCCAACACTAATCTATACATATAGATAAAATCTTCCTATCTACACGGAAGAGTTTGCCAAATTTTAATACTATACATACATATTTCACAATATTTCACAATAATAATATACTTGAATTAATCATTCTACTTATATGACAAAATCAATTTGCTTTCTTGGTGGGATTAGCAATTCGTTGCTTACAAATAATGACATTCTAGCTATTAGTATGTAGCTAGCTTCTTTAGTTTTTCCATTTCAATTATAATCCACTAACGTTCATTAAATTGAAGTAGCTAGGTATGAAAATAATTTGGTTATAATTCGGTTGTAACGAAATAAGATTCGAGTTTTAAAACTAATCAGTCACAAATATAAATAACGATTACAAGAATTTATTTTCATAAACACGATTAAAATGGATAAATTTAAGGTTGGAGTAGAACAAAAATGTGTTTTCATTTTTTCTACTTTAATTTTTTTTCATAATTTTAGAAACAAGAAGTAACAAAATAATATTATTTTCTTAATAAGTAAGAGAACATCGTCATGGTTTTATTTTGCTTTATTTATTTACAAATTTATCACTTATAGTTTGAAATAATATTTGTATGGGATGGTTGTTAAAATAATGTTTGTATGAGATGGTTATTGAAATAATCAATGGGAATGACATTAAAAATATGTGTTTTTAAATTAAATTAAACTAAAACTCCATACGGTGCATAGAAATAGAGTAAAATTGAGAAAAGTAACGAAGCAATACATTTCTGTTTAAGAAGTCATTTAAAGAAATTTGCAAGAAGTACATCCACTAACTCTAACAAATAAATACGCACTAACCAAAGTATTACACTCTATCTAGATTAATTATAAGAACTGTGCATATTCCAAAACTCCTCGACCGATGCTATAATCTGTGGCTTCTTATAGTTGATCCGACTCCGGAGTATATGCACCGCGGTTATCATGCGAATATCGTGATCATCAAGCTAGAAATTATACATTATGAATTAGTACCAAAAAATAGGGATTAAATATTAGAGATTTGTTTTATAAATGCTCACCTTGTTGTTACCATATGGCTTAAATTCATAAGTCATATCCATCCACTTCATCACCCAAGTTGCAGAGTTCAAGCTTGAGGAACATTGAGGTATATCTTCTGGTCTTTCAATTTTGTAGTCATGAAATTGTTTATTATACTCTTGAATGCCATCATCCTTGTAAAAATTCGACGTGATGACTTGCTCCAGTACGTGTGCCTGATTTCATTTCACTGGTTAAATAATAAAAACATAATAAGATCTAATAAGCTTATGTAAATTTTTCCACGGACTTACTAGTGTCTTCATAACACGTTCACGATAGCGAATTCTGTCATCATTAAAATGGGTGTCCATGTGATAAATTGTATGCTCGCAAACCGATATTACCATTAGATACCAGTGGTCATCCTCTTGAATAGGAACGTATATCTAAACCATAAAAATTTGCCCCTCGGTTATGTATGCTGATAATGGAAAACTGTATCAAAAAATGAATCTTAAGAAAAAATTCTTACAAATTTTAAATCAGCAGTAGGTTGCATAAATTTATAAATGTAGTCTTCCATCTTCTTCTTTAAATCTTTCTTGTTGAAGACATCCATCTAGTTCATTAATGCAAACCAATATAGTCTTTAGTACATGATAAAGAAGTATAGTTCTATATCATCATTACATTTGTAACTAAAGATAAATGAACTTATCTTTTCAGGGTTATAGAACATACCACAAATCTCGGTGGAAGTTGCCATGTTGTCTTGAAACTTACATCAGATTGATCATCAGTGCATTTCATTTCAATGCCGCTAATTCAAGAATCTGGATCACAATCCAAATATATATTAAGAGATCATGCCCAGAACCGAACGTAGATTACCTAATAGATTACTTCTGTACCTTATCAGTAATGGGTCTGTCAGGTATGAAATGTGCAAAGTCTGATCTAGTTGCTCTGATTGTATTTGTTACGACAAGTTCTTCACTGTATCCATTAAAAACCGAAACACATTAGATTGGCCCTCATTCATCGACAACAAAGAAAATATCAAATTAACTTACGATGGATCTAGCGATGCTGAAAATATATATGCACAGGCCTTTATCTGATCTTCCAAAAGACGCATGGTTGGAGTTGGCATAAATTGACACTGCATTGACTACAAATTTTAATACAAAAGTATTAGCAACTCATCACTAAATGTAATAATTAGCAGTGCCCATAAGAAACTATATAATTTAAGTGGTAATTACGCTGGTAATGGAAAAGAAATAAACAGCTCTTCTATAGTCTTTTGTGGGTTGGCTCAGTGCATAAGACGCCTTCGATTTATTGACTGATTTGGGCTCAATCTTTGGCTTTCTAATTCCGCTTGGGTGAGTGAACGGTAATTTTCTCTGCGTCCCCATAATGCTCTTACCCTAAGAAAAAAAAACAGTTTCAGTATATTCTTATTATCATGTTAAGAATATCAAATAATAAGAGTTATGAAATTTTACTATACATGCATATACCTTTGACATATTTTTCTTTTTTGGTGCGGATCTTATAGTTGGAGATACTGGTTTGTCCATATTGATCTTGATGTGGAACGGATCATCGTGGGTGAAAGACATATGATCCAGTACAGTAAGATCATCCTCATCGTCTGATATAGCCGTATGAATATCAATAGCTGAACTCTTAGCCTTCAATCTTGAGATTGGATGTGTGTTTTGTACAGAGAGCTTGGTCGGAGTCTCGGAATCATTGTTCAGACTGAGTTGTGATATCATTGTCTCAATGCGGCTTACAGATTCAAGGATTTTATCAATTATTACGTCCCGAGCAATGTTTACAACTCTCATTGACTGCAAAAAAGAATGGTAAAAAAGGTTATAATATATAACTTATTTAACATCATATATATTAATTACTGTTTGTCACATCAAATTACCTCTATGCTAGAGAGGACATTGTCCACTTTACTAGACAATTCTTGAACTTTATTTAGATTCTCGCTTTGAATAACATCGTCAAAAATAACTTGGTCATCCTGTAGAAAATAAAAAACATAAAATTTTAAATTACTCGTAATACATTATACTAGAAATTAAAAACCCATTAAGTCTTACCTTAGCACTAGGAATTGTAGTTCCAAGTTGGTCACCAAAATCAACTTTGATAACATCACAGTCCAGTGACATATTCTGTGTGTTACATGCATCATTGGAGACCCCTACTATATCTTCTTTAGAAGGAGTATCCATAATTATTATCGACGGAAGAATATATTACGAGTAGACTTAGTTGAAAGGCAAATATTTAAAATAATTTGTCAACGTATAAAAATTTAGTCGACTTGAACACATATATATACCCAAAAAAGATAACAAAATTTTAATTCTATCTTTTTAAAAATTTTTAAATCAACAGAATAATCTTAAAACTCTTTAAGATATCTTATCTTTTAATTAAAAACAAATACATTTCAAATTTTAAATTAATTTTTATTTCCAATTTAAGAAATTAAATTTGAAGAATTCATATAATTATATCTTATCTATAATTATTTTTAAGTAGATAAATAATAATAATAATAATAGACGCATTAGATTAATAACTAAATAAAACAAGATTCAAAACTGGTAGATAGGCCACCAATCGATTGAAATAATAAAAGATTCTCATTCAATCGATTGCACTTAGAAAACAATCGATTGAAGCAGTAACTAAATCGACTCCAATCGATTGCTATAACAACACAATCGATTGAATGAGAGGTGTGTGTATTAATCAATCGATTGAATTAAAATCCAATCGATTGAAATAGTATATATAAGAGTACTCCAATCGATTTCACTGAAAATTCAATCGATTGCAATAGAAATAAATCGATTGCATTAGAAAATGAGTTTACAACAATCGATTTTACTACCTTTTCAATCGATTGGTTTCCATACACATCTGATTGCAAGCATTCTTCAATCAATTTAATACAAGAACTGATTGCAGATCTACATGCATAGCTAATACTTTAAAAACAAAACAAGCTGATCAATAACTTATGCTTCTGTTGCAATAGTAGCAGCATCAAACATACCTAGACTCTCAAAAGTGAAATTACACAATGAACAATAGTATGACTCTCAAAAGTGAAATGACACATTTCATGATACAGTAAAGATAACACCTAGATTTTGTCCTACATTTTTTGTAACTCAATGTATTAACTCCCATCCAAGCATCAATGGAGATCATAGGATGATGTGGAATTCTAGAAAACAATTTCTTCATGGTCCAGGCCTTGGGATGATGCCCCTTGGGTTTGTGATGCCCAGATTAGTGCATAGACTATCAATTGCTTCTCCCTGACGATTGATAGCTTCCGTTTGCCTGTCTTGACGCTGCCTCATATCAGCAAATTTCTCCTCCATATATACTCTCATGCTTCGCAATTCATCCATCAAATCTTGCATTGTTGGCGAAGGAGGGGGTGGTGGTGGGGGTGGCTCTGTTTGTGCTTGCACCTGGTCTTGTGGTTGCCCTTGAGCCTGAGGTTGTTGGGCATCCGGATCTCTTCCCATCTGTCTTAGAGTGCTGTCATCAATCTTGGCCACATTAGTCAAGACAACACTTTTCTCTTCAGTCAAGTCAATTCCAAGCCATTTGAAAATCTTGGTCCAATGGCAAGCATATCCTAAACTAACACTTGATTTTCCTTTCTTCATTTCAAGCATATGATGAACCATAAAATAAGGCCAGTTTATCTCCTTTCCAGTCACCATAGCCCAAAGCACTAAAATATCTTCGTTAAACAAGATTCCATGATTATATTTTCTTGGAATCAACATGTATGAAAACAAATACATCAATATACGCTGCTCAATCCCCAACCCACTGCAACTTATATTACCTCTAGCATCCATTTGTGGATTCTCATATTGTAAACTCTGCAAACCAACTAATCTGTTGTATTCACCCCATTCCTCATCTGCGGCAATACCACCAGTAAATTTTGCCCCATGATAAACTAGACTCCATTGTTCAGCTAGTTCTTGCAAAGTAACTCTATAATGTTGTTTCCCTAAATCAAACTCAATCAGCGGCATTACCTCACCCTCTTCATCAGGTTCAGGAACAACATAATTCAAAGTACTATAAACAGCCCTAACCAAGTGCGGGTAATACTCATCCCTAGTTTGTACAAAATCAACTAAGTGCTGTGTTTGCAATGCATTCAACACCAAATTAAAATGTCTATCCTGAAGGAACTCGGCTGTTATGTACCTGGGAGGAACAATTGGCCTTGACTCGAACTTCTCCACATAGTTTTTCAGTGCCCTTTGAGACGGCAGCCACCTTGCCATATAGTGTGATGAAGCAACCAGTCTGGCGGAAGCAGAGCTTTCTCCCTCAACCCTGGCTCTTTTGGTGTTCTTAGTTCTGGCCATTTTGGGGATACTGGTTTTGTGGGTTTTGTAATGAATTGGTTGAGGTTTAATAATACGAATGTAGGACGGAGTGGATGTTGGTGAGATTGGAGAAGAAGAGAGAAGAAGATGAAGCTTTCTGGTTCGATGAGAGAAGAGAGCGGTGCAGAAATGGGGGTTCGAATCTTTTAAAATGTTACTTCTAATTCAATACGCATGGTTTGGGTTTAATATATAGCGATTTTGAAATTTCAATCGATTGGATTACAATACCAATCGATTGAATGCTGAAAAAAACACATTTAGGACACTTCCCAATCGATTGAAGTTTCAAACCAATCGATTGAATTAGAAGTTACGTGCAAAGTTCAATCGATTTTTAGCCGGAACCAATCGATTGAATATTGAAACCAATCGATTGTTTGGAAGAATTCAATCGATTGAACATCATAAACAATCGATTGAATTACATAAATTTCACATTTAATTCATTGTTCAATCGATTGGTTACTTTGCCCAATTGATTGATTTATGCAAAACCATGCTTACCAGGAATATACAATCGATTGTTTAGTGATAAACTGAAATCCAATCGATTGGGTTAAATTTCAATCGATTGGTTCGATAGTCCAATCGATTGGATTTCAGCGAAACACGATTTCATGACTCCTCAGGAACGTCTCGGATCGAATGTAATATTTTAATCAATTGAGATCCATGGAGGATATAATTGTTGTTGTTTTTGCAAATGATTGTTAATGAACATGATAGATTTATGATAAATAAATAATTTATAAAATAAAAAATAGTTTCTATAATTAAATAAAATATAAGGGGTTAATTTGCAATTAAAAATAGTTCAAGGACTACATAGCAATTGATAAAAAAACTCTAAAAACATGTTTTCCACTTGGATCACTAAGTAGTCCAAAGTTACCTGGACCACCGAATCCTGAGCCTGTTTACTTGTTTCCATTTCTTTGAACAGTGGCGACTCACAACCGATGAGTTGTGTAATCTGAAGTGGGAATTTGCAGTAGTTTATCTTGATTGAGTTGTTGTCACTTGCCACCAAAAACTCATTAACTCATAAATATTCCATCTTTGCCTAAATTGCCTTCACTTTCATGCCATACATAGCTGCTGCTTCTGCTTCTGCTTCGGCTTCGGCTTCGGCTTCATCTTCTTCATCTGCAATTCTCACCCACATATTCATAATTCTTACTTCCCAGATCGGTGATTTCACCTTTCTCTTTCTCTGCTCTACGCTTAAAACCTGAAATTCCTGTCTATAATTGTTTCTTCCTGTGCTGATAAGCTATGCTCTGCTGAAGCGTGTCTCTGTAGCTTGTGTGTGTCTTTGTGCTTAGAATATCGATATGCTATTTAGTTACTTGGGATATGAATCGAACAGTGTTTTCTTCGTTAGTCATGATGTGATTGAGCTCATAATTTATCATTACTTTGAATAATTTGACTTTCAAGAATTTTGTCATATTCGAATAAGGCTCTATATTTATTGGTTCCGGCATCAGAATGTCATCGTCGAGGCCAAGCCAATCATCCAGCAGTTAACTATGGATGCAAAGCTCCATCCAAACTCTGAGGAGTCCGGTAGTTCCTTCGACAACTTGAATTCGGTGTGGTTGTCTTCCGGTACAGCCAGTGGAGAAAACCAGCCAACATGTGACAGGGTCACAGCAGCTTATCTTCATCATATGCAGAACGGGAAGTTCGTCCAGCCCTTTGGGTGCTTGCTAGCTTTGGATGAGAAGACATTTAGGGTCATTGCATACAGTCAGAATGCATCTGAAATGCTTACCATGGTTAGCCATGCTGTCCCAGGTGTTGGTGATCACCCTGCTCTTGGCATTGGCACCGACATTCGGACTATTTTCACGGCCTCGAGTGCTGTTGCTTTGCAAAAGGCCCTTGCAGTTCTGAAGGTTTCACTTCTTAACCCCATTTTAGTTGCAAGACTTCTGGGAAGCCCTATGCAATTGTTCATCGTGTTACCGATAGTTTGATCATTGATTTTGAGCCTGTTAAGCCTCATGAAGTTCCCATGACTCGGCCAGAGCGCCCAATCTTACAAGCTTGCGGCAAAAGTAATAACTAGATTGCAGTCTTTGCCCAGTGATAGCATGGAAATGCTTTGTAACACCATGGTTCAAGAAGTTTTTGAGCTCACGGGTTATGACAGGGTGATGGCTTTAAATTTCATGAGGATGATCATAGGGAAGTGATTGCTGAGGTTGCAAAGCCAGGCCTTGAGCCATATCTGGGTTTGCACTATCCAACCACTGATATTCTCCAAGGTCTATATGATAGTTGATTGTCATGCAAAGCATGTGAAGATGCCTCAAGACCCCAAAGTTTTCATTGATTTAACTTTGTGCGGTTCAGCTTTAATAGCTGCTCATAGTTGCCACTTGCCACTTGCAATATATGAATTCAATTGCTTCCCTGGTTATGACAGTTGTGGTCAATGATAATGATAATGAAGATGGGAATGGATCTGATGTTGTTCAGCCACAAAAGAGAAAGAGAATTTGGGGTTTAGTAGTTTGCCATAACACTACTCCAAGGTTTGTTCCCTTTTCTCTAAGGTAGGTTTGTGCATTTTTGGCTCAAGTATTTGTCATCCATGTGAATAAGGAATTAGAGTTAGAATATCAGATTGTTGAGAAGAACATCCTATGCACGCACTCTTGTACGATATGCTAATGCGAGATGCACCCCTTGTATCGCAGTCACAGAGGCCTAATATAATGGATCTTGTGAGATGTGATTGAGCAGCACTCTTGTATAGAGACAAGGTATGGAGATTAGGTGTGGCTCCAAGTGAATCTCACATAAGAGAGTTAGCTTTATGGCCCTCTAAGTGCCATAAGGACTCCACAGGTTTGAGTACAGATAGCTTGTCTAATGCAGGCTTCCCAGGAGCTGCTGCTCTTGGTGACGTTGTTTGTGGGATGGCAACTGTGAGAATTTCTTCCATGGACGTAGTTTTCTGGTTTAGATCACACACTGCTGCAGAAATCAGATGGGGTGGTGCAAAGCATGAACCTGGTGAAAGGGATGATCCTACAAAGATGAGTCCAAGATCATCATACAAGGCTTTCCTTGAAGTTGTGAAGGGAAGGAGCTTACCATGGAAGGACTATGAATAAATGAGATTATGGATATAAGCACGCAAGCTATTGATACAAAACTAAATGGTTTTAAGATTGAAGGGATGCAAGAACTACAAGCAATGAGGAGGGAGATGGTTGGATTAATTAAAACAGCATCAGTGCCAATTTTGGCTGTTAATGTTGATGGGATGGTCAATGGATGGAACACAAAGATTGCTGGTTGACAGGCCTTTCAGTTGAGGAAGCTATTGGAAAGGATTTACTGGTATTGGTTGAGAATTTTTCAGCAGAGAAATCAAGAAGATGCTGGACATGGCACTACAGGGTATGTCTTTTTTCTATTCCCTTTGGCCATCCATGAATGTTGCATTGATGAAGAATTAACAAAAAGATACCTACAATCTCAGATTTTCATATTCTCTATAGATCATTTATTTATTTGTTTTGTTACTTTGAAATTAGGTAAAGAAAAGAATTTCCAATTTTAGATCAAAACACATGGTAAGAAGATAGTCATGGACAAATTCACTCGAAGAAGGTGACTATAAGGCGATTGTACAGAACAAGGGGTGGTAACAGGGTGGGCAGGGGCAGGTTTTTGTTCTACCTGACCCCGTCCCGCCCTACAACAACTCGCATAGAACTCGCTCCGCTCCTACCCGCAATTAGTAAAACGTTGAACCCTAATCCGCCCCTGCGGCTACCCGCCTCGCCTCTATAATTATTAAAATCCAATAAATAAAATTAAATTTCAAAATTTATATAACCATCATCACATACATAATATAAATTAAAATAAAAATTTAAATATGATACAATATTATTAATTATTTACTAATTATTTTACATATATTATACATATTATATATTAAAATTATATATATATATATATATATATAGCGGGGTGAGTAAGGATGGGTATTACCTAAATCCGACCCCGTTTCGCCCCTCCCAAGAACCTGCCCCCCGCTAAAAACCTACTCCGCTACGAGACGGATAATTACCCGCCCCGAGCGAGTAGGAGCAGAGTGAGTACCCGTGGCCGAACCCATTGATCCCCCTCAATATTTGGCACGGATGAATTTGGCTGTGTTGTGAATGGAATTCGGCCATGACAAAGATAACTGGATGAAAGAGTGATGTGATGGATAAAATATTTGAAAAATAAATTAAAAAGAAAAGGAACAAAATCAATTTGAGTAAACTACTAAAATAGTACTTGAAAATATTGCTGATAAAATGAATCTTAAAAAATATTATTGACAAATAAGTCTTTGAAATATTTAAAAACACAATAAAAAAAATTAGATATTAAATATATATTTTAAAAATTAACTTCAAATATTAAATTTGGATAAAAAATTTTGTAATTATTATTAGAAAAATGAGATATTATCTTTAAAATTTGATAATTTTTTGTCAAGTGAATTTTTTTATTATGAATAGTCATATTTTTTTAAAAAATAAAAAAATGTAGAGATCAAATTTTGCTTCGATTTTTTATACACTTTCTAAATATTTATTCAAATGTTGCCACAAAATTTTAGATCTAATGAATAAGTCATTTACTAAATATGAAAGTTTTTTTTGGTTACTTACAAAAAGTATAATATTTATTGATTTTTTTGTTATATTTTTAAATTATTTAGAGACAATTTTATCGATAACATCTTTAATGGACTTTTTTGTCGGTGGCTGAATCTTTTGACTACTAAATTGGTAGTTAACCCAAATCAATTTTGCTAGGTGTATTTTTTTAAGGTTTAATTATTTTATTGGTTCCTATAGTTTCATCAAAATTTTAATTAGGTCTTTATACTTTTTTTTTTAATTAAGTTTCTATACTATTTTTAATTTTGTAATTATGTTATTTTTATATAAAAAATATTAAAATTAACATAATATTTATCTCAAAAAATATGTGGTCAAAGATCTAATTAGGTTCTTAATTATGGATATCTTCAATTTGCTGAGAAATATTTAGTTAATTCTAACAATTTTTACACTAAAAAGGATCTAATTACAAAATTAAAAACAGTGTAGGAATTTAATTGAAAGAAAAAAATATATAAAGACTTAATTGCAAATTTGGTGAAATTATAGAAACTAACAAAATAATTAATTTTTTTTTAACAACCAACGCGTATTTTCATTTTTCTATTAATTAAAAATAAATATATGATTAATTAATAAAAACTATATATTTATAAAAAGTATTTAGTGTATAACTACTTAACTAGTATTATTACAGAAAATGATAAACAACTTTCATAAATTTTTTGTTATTTTTAAGATTTGAAATCAAAATATCTTATTTAAATTATAAACAACGTTTTTTGCCATCAAGCCTCATAAAACTACAGCAAGCCTTTTTCTACTGTTGGACTCGTTAGGCCTATTGATTTAGGCTGATAGGTCAAGAATTGCTTATTGATTATGACTTTGTTTTGAACTTTAAATCATGACCAACAAAAAAAATTAGTCATGACCAAAAAAGAACCAAATTATAGGGAGACGAGAGAAGCCATTTAGGTCTGAAACAATGTGGGGTATCCACCCTGAGTTTGAAACTTTTGTCAAGATGAACTGAAATGATCAGGGCCAATTGGGACCAACCTTGAAGCATCATGCTAGCAATCTCTTAAAGTGGAATAGAGACATTTTTAGCCACATCGAAAAGACTAAAATTAGGCTTCTAAACAAAATAGGACGAATCTAAAGATTACCCAGCTATAGTTCAAATCACCATCTTGACAAACTAGAGAAGAACCTTAATAAAGAGCTACAAAAAATCTTAAACAAGGAAGAGGTTATGTGGATGCAAAAGTCTCGAAAGATTTGAATTGTTGAGGGAGATCGAAATACTTGATATTACCACACCAAAACAATCACTAGAAGAAGAAAGAATTGCTTATAAAGTTGAAAGGCCTCTCGGGAGAGTGGATAGAAGATAAAGCAGAATTGGGGGAACATACAGTAGAATTTTACAAAAACTTCTATAAGGAAGAGGGAGGCACCTATGATTATATCAACACACGCAACAACTACCCTCCCATCAATGAAGAAAAATATATTAGCTCTACCACTCCAATAGAGAGTGAGATTAAGCGAGCCATATTCAACATAGATTCCCAAAAGGCTCCTGGGCCAGATGGGTTCCTGTCCTTGTTCTACAAAGATAATTGGAAGACTATTAAAAGGAGTGTTATTCACCAATGAAAAAAGTTTGGTTAGATCCTAATTTGATTAAACATCTAAATAAGACTTTGATCACCCTCATACCCAAAATATAGATGGCAGAGCACATCTCTCAATTTTGTCCTATTGCATTGTGAATGTTTGCTACAAATGCACGACTCAAATCTTAGTAGAAAGAATAAAGCTAGCTTTGGAGAACCGAATTATCCCTTATCAATCTAGTTTTGTACCTAGTCGAAGAATCTAAGATAACATTCTTATTGCAAAAGAGATCACACATATAATGAAGAAATTCAGAAAAAAAAGAGGTTTTATGGTAATAAAATACGACTTCGAAAAAGCATATGATAGTTTAAGATGGAGTTTATTCAGGACTATCTTAAAGAGTTTGGGATTCTAGACAAGCTGAATAAGATTCTTATGACTTGTATCTCTATAGTCACTTATAATGTTCTTTGGAATGGAAGAAAAACAGATGATTTCACTCCTTCAAGAGGTATTAAACAAGGAGAACCAATATCCCCTTACCTCTTTATCATAGCTCTGGACAAGCTCTTTCAAGCTATAAAGGACAACGTGGAAGAGCTAACATGGAAGCCTATCAGAGTTGGTCAGAATGGACCAGCCATTTTGCACCTCCTTTTTGTTGATGATTTATTGATTGTTGCAGAGGATAACATGGAATAGATGGAGAACATAGAGAGGACTCTAAATCGATTTTGCAGTGCATTAGGACTGAAAATTAGCGAGGCCAAAAACCACCATTGTTTTCTCGAACAATGTCAAAAGAGAATAAAGGGAAACTATTAAAAGAATCTGCCGTTTTCAAACTCACAAACCAAAGGACGGGGCAAGAAAAGTTTAAACATGTTTTGGATCGAGTCAAATAGAAGTTGCCGGGGTGGAAAGCTCAATGCCTTTCATTAGCTGGGAGAGTCACCCTAGCCAAATCAGTCTTGAGTTCTATAGTGAACTTTGAAATGAAACATTCCAAGGTGCATAATGGGATTTGCAAGGAGATAGAGAAATTACAGCGAAAATTCATATGGGGAGAAATGCAAGAGCAGAAAAAAATGCATCACATCAGGTGGGAAATATTATGCCTCCCCAAAGAACAAGGAGGACTAGGGTGCAGAAAATTACAAGCTGTTAATGAAGCTTTCCTCCTAAAAATCCTCTAAAGACTAAGGACGGATCCTAAATCATTATAAGTTCAAGTCTTTCTTCATAAGTACAATAAAGGGGAGCCATTAAGGCAGGATATGGTCAGCAAAAAATCGGACTCAGCTCTATGGAAGAAACTTGCTAAACTACAAAGGAAATTGGATGAGAAAACTGGTTGGGCTTTAGACATTGGGGAGCAAATTATCTTTTAGGAGGATGAGTGGATGAAAGGAGATGGAAGCTTATAGAGCTTGCAACAGTAACAGTTTCAGATACAGAAAAAAATCTCTCAGCAATACAATTTGTAAACAACTTAAGTGAATGGAATTTAAATCTACTCAGCAAATATCTCCCTAAACAAATCATTGAAACTCTAAACATCAGACCTGCATCAAATCGAGAGCTAGGTGAGGACACTTTTAGATGGAAGTTAACATCTAATGGACACCAAATCGAAGGTAATGTCTTGAATGCTCAGTCAGTGCTCAGCGTTGGTTCTTGGTTGATTGGCTTTGTTCATTGCTTGATGATAAATTTCAATTTTGATGACTTTGTTACTGGGTTACTGCTTGATGATAAATTGCATTGCCTGTGTTATTGATTCACTGCTCATTGTTAGCTGACTTTGTTATTTGTTTTTTTTTTTTTTTACTTCAGGTATGGTGTGAGCAAGCAAGACGAGTCTTTTAAGGCAGAGTTTTGTGATATATACGTCGAGTGAGTGCTTTTTTTTGTTGACTTGTAGCTTGTTAGCAGGCCTGGGTAGTGATAATGATTTTGGCTATGTGGGTTATGCATCACATGATTCATTTGCTTGTTTTTCTTTTCCGATGGTTAAAAGGTTTGTGTCGTCTCTCCTTCCTCCTGGTGGTGAGGAACTTAAAGGTGACGAGGTTGATAGGATAATCATTTTCGAGAATTCCATAGGGATTGATGACCCAGATATAGAGGCTAATTAAGGGTGTTCAAAACTGATAAAAATCGAAAATCGAATAAATTAAAAACTGAAAAAAATATATTTTGTTGTTTTTACTGTAGTTCGGTCCGGTTTTTGATTCTGACAATGAAAACTCTAATCGAACCGAACCGGTAAAGTAAAAAAACCCTAAAAAAACCAAGTCCCCCACCCCAGCCCCAAATGAACGTGACCTAACTTCTTCTGACCCAGTAACCCCCACGCCCCACCCCCCAAACGGAACCTAGCCCCTCTCTTCTCAGTTATCACAGTCTCACTCTCTACACCCTCAGCGCCAGCGAGACCGTTCCTCCCACCACCTTGCAGCGCCGCGAAGCCTTCCGCCCAGGGCCGCCGAATCTTTCCTCCCACTGCTCCCAGGACCTCCTCGCGGACAGAGAGAGCACCCCGAAGCCCCAGCCACAGCCAGCGCCCAGCAGCCCAGCACCACCCTCGCACAGTCGCACCCAGCAGGCCAGCAGTAGCACAGCACCACCCACTCACCCAGGACCACCCAGCGGACAGAGCACCACGCCACCACCTAGCACAGCACCACGCCACCACCCAGCAGCGTTTCTGGTCACCCACAACACAACACCTCCCACCCAGTCACCGATTCAAGTCAGAGATGGATCCCGAGCCACTGAGTCAGGTATGTAATTTGACTGAAATTGCTGTTCTGTTTGTTGTTCATTTTCAATTGCTGTTCTGTTGAATTACTGAAAATGCCTGGTTTGTACTTTGTATGGTTAGTATTGTTGAATATCTGTTATCTGATAAAGTGATAATATCTGAAAACTTTATCTGAAACTGCTTCTGGTTTATTATTATTATTATTAGTTTTTCTAGAAAAATAATATAAAATAAAAAATTACTTTTGAAGTGATTTAGTATGATTTATCAAGTCTTGGAGGTTCTGGATCCTGATAGCAAGAGATTGAAATCAGTATGGTAGGATAAATTTGAATAATGAGAAAATGGAAGCAGATTTGAAGTATTAGATTACCTCCGTCATTGTATCTGCTATCTTTTAATAGGTTTAGTATTGACATCATGAAGGTAACATATAAATGGAGAAGTCTTGGAACTTGGGCGGTTAAGGTTATATTTCAATTGTGTCATCTGATGGTCACTACCGCTTGATTTCATGATTTGTAGAATATGTAATAGATTTCTGTTTACCATGGTCTAGGTATAAAGGTGGACCAGCATTACCGAGGAAGTTGACTGATGCCAGAGATAACAGTGTGTTAACTGTAAAATTAAGCAAAAAGGTACCAATTGATTTCATATGGGGTTGTCTTGTTGGTTTTGCAGTTATGTTGCACTAAGTATAGATGAGTATCGAATCCAAGGCCATCTACTTTGGTTCTAACTTGGCATAATGTGATAATTGAAATGTTAGACCAACGTAGTTCTGATTATTGCTTTGCTGTTTCTCTAATATATTTTAGGCGAACATAAGGGAACTATATGAATTGGTGTGCAAAATCAAAGGAGTAGAACAAAAAAAGGTGCTTATTTATTTATTTTTATATTTTTTCTTATGTAGTTATGTTTTGCTTTCTTTTTCCTTCATCTGTAATCAATAATGCTTTCCCCTTTTGTCTTTTTTTCTTTTCCTGGTTAAAGATTATGTTAGGCTTGTATTTGGGATTACATCAATTTAAACAAGCATTCAGTGCTAGATGTGTCAGACCAGACAAGTATGGTAGTATTTTTTTGAATTAATTGAAAAAATCAAACAAACCAAACCAAACCAAATCAGTGACTAGAGTGGTTCGATGATCGGTCCGGTTCTTAAAACCTTGAAATATATAGACCACACAATAAATTAAAACTCTGTAAAACTGAATTATGGCATGATGCTGATCAATATGGATTATCTTGATTTAATGTTGCTGAATCAAAATTATATTGTTTTACTAAGATTTTGAGGACCACATTCTAATAATTAACCTTGCATATTAGTATCTGAGCTTTTAATAGAATTTAGAGGTGCTGAAATTTGGGTTGGCAGGGATAGAAACTAGAATTTATCTGTAAATTTATTTCGTGTTTCCGGTTCAGTTCAACGGCAAAGTAGATAAGTGTGGGTCAACAGAACCTAAGTTCAGATTGTGGATATGTCACGGTATGATATTCAAGAATGCATATGTAGGGAAGTAGTAGTTTTGCGTATTTAAAAAAAATATATTTTAAGTTGAAAATAAGCTCTAAGTAAGTTTGTGCATTATAATATGAGTAAGTTTGTGTATTTATAAACGATAACTTCAGGCACCAGTTTTATAGATTTCCTTGGGTGCAAGTTTTTGAAATAGTTTTAGATATATAAGATGAGATGGTCGTTGACATGGTATCGAAGTAAATCAAAACTTCAACTCTTGTTATTTTCATTTTAAGTTGGAGTATATTATCAATATCAACAAGCTTAATAAAGGTTATATTTTAATATGTTTATTTATATTTATTATTTTATTATAAAATAATTATTTTGGTTAAACTGGTTAGATTAATAAACCATTAAATTAATAATTAGAGTGATTTAATAATTAGTCCAGTTTTTAAAATTTTATTTCGATATATTAATTTTTAAAGAAAAAAAGTAATAAAGTTCTCCAGAATAGTAGATGTGGACACATTTACCTCCAAATTAGCTCCTATGACGAGGGTAAAAAATTTTAATTTGAATTAATTTGTCCACGGGTATTATCGTAAAAGACTTCGTTAATACTTTTTTTTCTTTAAGATTCATCTGTCAAAAATATAAATTTTTAGGGATATATTTGTCACTTTGTGCTTTTATTTTTTACCGTTAATTTGATTCGGTTGATTTTAATGGTTGAGATGAAACAATTGATGCTGCCAATTTTTTTCTGAAGGATCCACCCCTGAATTACAAGCTCGTAATTTACTCATTCGCCCTCAGTGAGTGCATGACATTTATCCAAAGAGAAGACAACTGAGAAAACCCTTCTTCAGAACTACTGAACTTGCTCTTCATCTTCGTCTTCATCATCTTCAATGACAATGGCAACACCTACATTACCAACTATCAACCTAATGTAGCATAATACCAATACCCCTTTCTTTTTGCGTAACACTCCCATGTCTTCCCCTTTCCTCCTCCGTTATCCTCCTTCCTCATCTCCCTTCCCACAATCCCTAAACTCCAAATTCAGAACCTTTCCGATACGCCTCAATTCCACTTCCATTGTATCATCCCAAATTCAAACACCAGAACCCGAAAATGACGACAACAAAGATAAAACTCGCAACAAAAACATCAGTTTCCTCAAGCTTACAGTGACCCTTACTGTTATCTCTGCTTCCCTGCCACAAGCCACCACCCTTGCTGCTGAATCCGCCGTGAAGGGAAAGAAAAGGGCACCCAAAAAGGCCGAAGCTTTGACGCTGGAGGAGCTGAAGTCATGGGCTCAGGGTCTTCCAGTGGTCTCTGATCGTCTTCCCTACAGCGAAATTATTGAACTAAAGAAGGCTGAGAAGCTCAGACACATAATTAAGCCCGGTTCTATAAACTTGAGGCAAAAGGCCGAACCAGTTCTGGTGGTTCTAGAAGACTCTAGAGTGTTCAGGACGGTTTTGCCATCGTTTGAGACTCATAGGAAGTTTTGGGAATCATGGGATGAATTAAAAATTGGTTCTTTGTGTATGAATACATACACACCACCCCTTAAGAGGCCTAACTTGCCCCTTCCTATATGGGCAAGGGGTCCGGTGCTACCTGCTATTGAAAAGTTTATGCTTAAGCTTGCTGAGAAGAAACCGAAGATAGAATCCAAGAAGGCGAAAGAGTATAGGGAGATGAGGATGGAACTTAAGAGGCAGAGGGAAGAGGAGCTGAAAGCTATGAGGGAAGAGAGGAAGGAGTTGGAGAGGGCCAAGAAGGCGCAGAGGAAGGCCGAGGAGAGGCGGCGAAAGAAGGAGATAAGGAAGAGGAAGTATCAGGAGTCATTGATTCGGGCAAGGGATAATTATGTGAGGATGGCTGATCTTTGGTATGATTTGGCAAATAATCCTAATGTTGTCAATGCACTTGGCTTGGTTTTCTTCTACATTTTCTATAGGATTGTGGTGCTTAATTATAGGAAGCAAAAGAAGGATTATGAGGATAGGCTTAAGATTGAGAGAGCTGAGGCTGAGGAGAGAAGGAAGATGAGGGAGTTGGAGAAGGAGATGGAGGGTGTTGAACGTGATGATGATGATGATGAGAGTGAGCATGAGAAAGGGGAGGAGCAGAATGATTATTTGAAGATGGCAAAGCAGTTTATGAAGTCTGGGGCACGCATTCGGAGAGCTAAGAACAAGAACAAGAGTCTTCCTCAGTATTTAGAGAGAGGTGTAGATGTGAAGTTTAGTGATGTTGCAGGGCTGGGTAAGATACGTCTTGAATTGGAGGAGATTGTCAAGTTCTTTACTCACGGGGAAATGTACCGAAGGAGAGGAGTGAAAATACCAGGTAACTCCAGTCAACACTTGATAATAGAATGCATTAATTTGAACTGCCTTAGCCTTAGGGAAAGCCTATTTGGTGGTTCGCATACAGTTTGTTCTTACAGGTTCTACGTTTTTCATTTAACATAAAGAAAGAAGGAAAGGGTAAAACACAATTTGCTTATGTTTTATACTTGATTTTCTAAACGTTGGATTGGTCACATTATCAGGTGGTATACTTCTTTGTGGCCCTCCTGGGGTGGGAAAGACATTGCTGGCAAAAGCAGTGGCTGGTGAGGCAGGGGTTAATTTCTTCTCTATTTCCGCTTCACAATTTGTGGAGATATACGTTGGTGTAGGGGCATCTCGTGTGCGAGCACTTTACACGGAAGCCAGGGAAAATGTATATGATTGTTTTGGCTTTGTCATTGTGCTCTTGCTTTCTTTAGAGTAAAATAAGATCTTGTTTCTTGCAATTCTTTTATTTATTTGCATTAAGCATAAAGTAGTCTATTGTTTCCAATCATGCTACACTTTTACAGAATCACCTGAAATTTACCTACTTTCTTCTGCTTTAGTTTTTGCATTCAATTGCCAACAATTTTCTTCAATCTTTCTCAGGCTCCATCTGTTGTCTTCATTGATGAGCTGGATGCTGTGGGAAGGGAGCGTGGCTTGATTAAGGGTTCAGGTGGACAGGAACGTGATGCTACTCTCAATCAGGTTAAACATGGCACCACTTAACTTCCAACTGCTTTCATGAAGTATGTATATATTGGTTGATGTTTACTATTTACCGAATGTTCCAGCTCTTGGTGTGCTTAGATGGATTTGAAGGAAGAGGAGAGGTGATCACTATTGCATCCACCAATCGACCAGACATTCTGGATCCTGCACTTGTGAGACCTGGTCGGTTTGATCGAAAAATATTTATTCCCAAGCCTGGCCTCATTGGTCGCATAGAAATTCTAAAGGTTGCTCCTCCTCTACTATGTTACATCTGTGGTTTTTGGCTTCAGGCTTCAGTTTTCTCAAGTATACAATACTGTTTATGGTTATCCTTTCAAAACTTGGCTATTGTGATTTTTGACTAATCTTTCTTCCTTTGCCTTCCTTGTGATACTTTGATAGGTCCATGCTCGTAAAAAGCCAATGGCAGAAGATGTGGACTATTTTGCTGTTGCTAGTATGACTGATGGCATGGTTGGTGCAGAGCTAGCTAACATAGTTGAGGTTGCTGCCATCAACATGATGCGGGATTCAAGGACTGAGGTAATATCTCCTATTGAAAAGGATTTGATAGTCAGACCACCAATTGTAGCTTGCATACTTTTGTTTACTGCATTTCACTGTGGCAGATTACTACTGATGACTTGTTACAAGCTGCACAAATGGAAGAAAGAGGAATGCTGGATAAAAAGGAGAGAAGCATGGAGACTTGGAAGCAAGTAGCTATTAATGAGGCTGCAATGGCTGTCGTAGCTGTGAACTTTCCTGATCTTAAAAATATCGAGTTTGTATGGAATTTACACTATATCCATTTTGTAATTGACGTAATCTCACCTTATCCGATTGATTGTTGGTGGAAAAAATTGACATTTTAGCTTTATGTTGCTGTTGATGTAGGTCACAATTGCTCCCAGAGCTGGTAGGGAATTGGGTTATGTGCGGGTGAAGATGGATCCTATCAAATTTAACGAAGGAATGCTCACGTATGGATTCTTTTCTTAGATCAATTAAACTTTATTACATTGCACTATTATAGAATTGTGTTTAGAGCCTTTTATTGTTTCTCTAATTTGTAACTACTAATGTCATGCAGTCGACAATCTGTCCTGGATCATATTACGGTTCAACTAGCTCCCCGTGCAGCCGATGAAATTTGGTTTGGGAGTGGTCAAGTAAGATAAAATTCTTACTTGCTTTCCTCAAGTTTCCTCAGTCCTTTTTATTTGCTTCATTGGTTCTTTTTGGTTGCTGTTTTAACTTGTTTTATAATATTTCAGTTGAGTACGATATGGGCCGAAACTGCAGACAATGCGAGGTCCGCAGCAAGGATATTTGTTCTTGGTGGGCTTTCAGAGAAGCACCATGGAATTACCAATTTCTGGGTGGCAGACCGGATAAACGTATGGGTTCTTTCTCTCAAGTCTCAACTTCAATTTTCTCATTGCAACCACATAATTGAAATAACACACTTTGTTGCATTTCATTGTCAGGACATTGACTTGGAAGCAATGCGGATTGTGAACTTGTGTTATGAACGCGCAAAAGAGGTATGCTGTGATTGATGAACAATTTCAACAAGTTCATTTCATTTCTTGTTGATTAATAAGAGCGAGCTTGCTTTGTTTTTGCATAAACAGATCCTACATGAAAATAAAGTGCTGATGGATGCAGTGGTGAATGAACTTGTTGAGAAGAAAAACATAACAAAACAAGACTTCTTTCATCTGGTGGACTTGCATGGCTCCATAAAACCAATGCCTCCCAGCATTCTTGACCTTAGAGCTGCCAAGCAGAGAATTCCAACAACTTCGTAATGATGAAAACCAGACAGCTTTGAAGAGCAACTCTTAAGAAATGGCACAACCAATTTTTAGACTAGTTTACTTTATAGTCATATTTATTGTACCTTATATAAAAAAAATTATTTTATAAAAATTAAATTTTTAATATATTAAATACATAAAAATATTAAAATTATTTTATTATATTTTCAAAATATACTCTTAGAATACTAGTTAAATCCATAGTATATAATTAATAATTAATTCAAAGCTCATTATTTCTGGCCGTGTTGGTAATTTGAGCGGATTTTTCTTAGTGCTGGGAGTTTTCGGCGGCTCGGAATCCAAAGTTACAAAAGCCAAAAACACTTTTTTTTAATCTGAAATCAACACTTCATTAATTTATTTATTGCATTTTAATGAATGTAATGGATGGTGGTAAGTGGTAATGGTGAAAAAAACATAATAATAATAAAAATGAATATTGTGAACACAAATTTTCGATATAATTAATATTTTAAATATAAATTTGATTTTTTATAAATTATTATTGTAAAAGAATGTGTATGGATATTTAGTTATATATTACTACATTCATGAAAATAATTAATTTTAAAATTTTTTATTTAAAAACAATTAAAGTACATAAATCTGACTAATTAATTTATTAAAATTAAGCTCATGCTGAAAGATAACACTTTTAATATATAAAAAAAGGTTTACTAACTAGAATTTCTCTTTGTTGGTGATTGGTGAACCAAAATATATACAAAAAATATTAAAGACACACGGAGTCCAAACGATAGCGGTGCATATTGCATGACTGAAGGTTTATAATTTAGAATAAAGTTCTTCGTTTAAGTAAAATATCTATTTAAGTTTATCGAAATTGGTATAATAATTTTTTAAATTATGTGTTTTTTTTATTTATATTTCTTTTTTTTCTTCCTCTGATATTTTTTTTAATTTGTACAAATTCTTTTTTTTCTCTTTTTTTTCTTTTTCTTTTCTTCCAGCAAGCATACGCAGACTTCTTTTTTTTTTTCTAAATTTGTATATGTAAGTTTTTTTTCTTTTCTTTTTTTATCCTTTTTTTTATCGTCATGATCGATAACACCAACATTTCTAAACGTTTTTATTAACATTAATATCTTTTAATTTATTTCGGTTCATTTGTGTGTTAATTGTCTGTTCATTTGTATGTTAATTTCAGTTCATTTAATACTGCTTATAAGTTTGACCAAATTTTTTATTCATAAATGAACCAAAATTAACACACAAATGAACTGAAATTAATTCACAAATGAACCAAAATAAATTAAAAAATGAACTGAAATTATTTAATGATGGCACTAGAAAAAATCAGAACTAATAAAAATGTTAGCAAAATATTGATGTTGTTGGTGATAACGATAACGAAAGAGAAGAAAAAAAAGAATCTACATAAATTTAAAACAATAAAAAAAGAAGTGCGTATAATGACGTTCCTTTAATGAGAGTGATTTTTGTTAATGTTGAACCTATTTAAATAAATTTGAATGAAAAAATATTTGAATGTATAATAATTATATATAATTTATATATAAATAAATAATAAATAATAAATATTAAGAATTTATTATTTTTTGATATTATGTAGTCTAACTTAATTCTTTTAGAAAGTGTAGTTTTTAAATTCCTGAAAATCTTACATTGTAAAATAACATAATAAAAATTTGGTGTGTAAAGATTCCTATGAATGTAAACATTTTTTTAACCACACCTTCTCTTAGACATTTAATAATCTAATAATATATTTTATCTCAATTTTTAAATATTAATAATTTAAAAATAATAAAAAATAATAAATTTTAATAATTTTTTAATATTTTTGATAAATAAATAAAATGAACATCACCCATGATCGAACCCCTAACCTTTTGGATTTTGAATTCTAATATCATATCATGAAATCACTCATCCCAAAAGCGTAACTTAATAGAACAATGTAACACTAATAATTATATCTCTAATACTTTCTGAACCTCTATTGTACGCTTAAGCCATTGGCTCCCTGTACTTTCCTATTAGTAATAATTTATACTCATATTTATAAATATTTTACATACAAAAATATATAATTTTATCTATATTTATCAAAATTTGATATATATATATATATAAATTAATACAATTTATAACTATAATTTTTAAAATTTATACAAACGAATTAATAAAATTTATTTATTAAAAATACTAAAAGAAGCTGAATTTTTTCACGAATAATATTGGAGCAAAGAGTGACCAGTGACGTGAAGAATAACAGGATAACCGAACGTGGGATGGGTTGGCGTGTTAAGAGGAAAACGGATTTCCATTGAAATTGAAGTCCTTCCCTAAGACTAAGGGTTCAAACTCTTGTCAACGCGCGCTCACTCACTCTCTCACACTCTTCTCTCTCTCTTACCCTTGACCTCCGGAAACGGTGCTCTATCTTCCAATCATTCTCACTCTCACATCTATCTCACCGCACTTCTCTCTATACTCACCTCTATATTTCTGCTTCTTGCAGATTATTTTTCCTCTTTTCTCTTTCTTTCGGATTTCTGTTCTTGCGTCTTAGATCTCGCTTCAAAATATATAATGCGCGTACAGAGACTCTACCATCATCCAAAATCCACAATGTGATTCTCCGATCCCTTACCTTTGATCACAGGTACGAACAATAACGTGTGAATTTCTACAATAATCAATCCGAGATTTTATAAACATATTCAAACATTCTCACGTTCTTGGACGGTAGTAACCATTTCTTGCAATATAATGCATATTGATTGATATATGAGTCTCATTCCTATTATTAAAGGATAATAATTTGTGTTTAATTTGATTTTCCACATGAGGATCGGAGTTGAATTTTCCTAGATCGTATCTAGCTAGAGATTGTTAATTTAACTTGGATTTTGTGTTGGAGAAGCGAATTAATTAACTGAGTGGTTGAGTGAGAACTGCAGGAAGAAGAGGATACGGAATAGAGAGAGATATCTTTACGGTATAGACAGAGCGAGTCACGTACGTAAAGAAGAATGTCGCAACTAGACGGAGTAATGCCGCCGACCACGTTGGTGAGGCGGGGTTCAAGGAGTGCCTCCACCACCTTCAACATGGAGGTTTTCGACAACGAAGTGGTGCCGTCCTCACTCGCCTCCATTTCTCCCATTCTCCGTGTCGCCAACGAGATCGAAGCCGAGCGTCCCAGGGTTGCCTATCTATGTACGTAACGGATCGATCTTGATAATAATAATAGTGATTTTGTGTTATTGAATTTTGAAATATGATGTGCAAATTAATGTTGCTGAGCGCGTAATGATGATTGGCAGGTAGGTTCTATGCCTTCGAGAAAGCGCACAGGCTGGATCAGACCTCCACCGGCCGTGGCGTTAGGCAGTTCAAGACGCTGCTGCTGCAGCGATTAGAGAGGGTAAGCCTGTAGTTTCATTTGTTTCGATTTTCTCAACTAACTCTGCATTATGTATTTCATGCGTGAATGAGGACTGCTGAAGCCTGAGTGTGAGTATATATACCGTGCGTGAAACAAACACAGCACATGATAATGCTCTAATCTCCCTTCATGCAAGAAGTTCATGCATGCTCAATATTAGATTAATGGACTTTAATGATTTTTGTGAATAATACGAAGAATGAAGTTTAAAATTGGTTCAATAAAGTAAAAATATATTATATTTTTAAATTATTTATTTAAATATTAATATTAGAATAATTATATATACATTTAATAAATTGAACATCTAATATATTTATTGTTCACATTATTTAATAATTTTATTGTTTATCTATACTTTTACTAGATTAAATTGTGTGTTGTTCTCTAGTTTCAGTAGCTTTGTTGCATTTTTATTGTTGTTTTAAGTTACTATTTCTCTAATATTACCGTATAAAAAAACTTTTACCTTTTTCTAATTGAAAAAAAAGTTTATTCTATTAGTGATTAATAATGGTCTACTGGTGATCTTCCTCTCGCCCAAATTTTCACGGCTGTGGTGATAAATTTTCAACTAAAATCTCGTAGATGAGAGGTTTTTGTAACGAGCAATGCTAGGGGCCAGCAATTTTTGTGATTGTTAGCCATCAACTAGCCATCAATGATGATTTGATGGTGTGAGATTGGTGTAAGATTTCATCCAATGGCTCACCTTTCTCTGCTGGTTAAATGCTGGCCAAAATTCAACAAAACTGCTGGCTCCCTAGACTTTTCCTTTTGCAATGCTAGGGGGCCAGCAATTTTTGTGATTGTTAGTCATCAACTAGCCATCAATGATGATTTGATGGTGTGAGATTGGTGTAAGATTCTCACCTTTGTAATTATTATTATTATTATTTAACTAATACGCGTTCAAAAATTTGATTATATTAGAATTATTAATTAATTTAAAAAATAAGTAACATTTAAAATTTTAATATATTTATTATATTTTTATTAAAATAAAATTCTTAATAAATTTATTAATATTATGTTTATTATATACTTTTACTTATATTATTATTATTATTATTATTATTATTATTATTATTATTATTATTATTATTATTATGTGTTGTCTCTAATCGGCGGTGGCCATGGTTTTATCGTGGCTATGGTGGTCGAATGACGTGACATGCAGAAAAAGATGACATTTTGATGTATGTAATTAAATTGACCGCAATTATGATTTGCGGTTAATTAGCTAAGTACGGTAAATTTCACATGCTACTATAACAGTGGACAAGGGCTAGTAGAGGAAATTGAATTTTGATTGAGGAAGAAATTGTTGGAGATAAATAAAAAATTAGAGAAATTAGAATTAGAGTTTGAGGAAGAAAAAATTGTCAAAGGTTGGAGATGACAAGCAATGGTAGATGAATCTAGGAAATCGTCGCAATGGACGGAGTCCGTTAACTCATAACTGAGGTTGATTCGTGAGTTTCGACGGCACCAGACGGTATTTACCGGCCGTCATTTATTGCCGGAGTAAGATCTGGAGAGAAGTCATAGACGCTATTTCCACCCCCTCCTTATTGGCATGGTTGAGACTTGAGAGAAAGTCGTATTTACTATATTAGTGGGACTATGTGTACCAACCATCATCAAACTACCTTCTCCTATTTATCTTATTAATTTGTCAATCCTCTAATCCACCCTCACAAGACTCACCATTCATAACGTAAGATTAAACTTGCCATTTTAAGTTGAGATCTCTATCCCACCATATTTTCCAATTACAACTTACAAGTTTAACACCTTTCTTTTAATTCGGAGAACACATAACATAATATGGCATTACTCAAACAACATATTCATGATAAAACTAACAATATTCTTAGTAGCTTCCACCGTTCAAAGCAACCGACTCATAAGTGCTTATTTTTATTTTTATTTTTTTATTTTTTGTTATGCCTCGGAGAATTCATTAGCACGGGGTTTTATTGTCCTAGCCCTATCAACTTGGACTAATATTAATTTTTATTAGATGGGAAAGTATGAGAAGCCAATGAAATATTTATACAATATGTACAATGGAGGTTTATGGAGTATTAGAGATATAATCATTAGTGTTATATTTTTTTATCAGCTGAAGTTTTTGGAATGAGTGGTATCATAACATGATATTAGAATATTAGATCTGAAAAGTCAAGAGTTCGATCCTTTGTGAACTTAAATAATATATCCCTAGTTTCATTTTCACTCTTCTGGATTTTATTATCCGGTTGACCGGTTCCACCTGAGCTCAGACCATGTACACATCGTTTTCGGCCTTCAATTTTCAACTATGCCCTGCGAGGCTGCGATAATGACGCCAAATTTACCGCACCTGAAAACAGCCTAATTAGTAATTACCCATAACTCCATAAGTGCTTCTGATTACTAACGTAGTACAACCATGTGGTCAGGTGTCGTCAGACCTGTCAGCACTTAGCCATGGTTAGCCACCATAAGTTTGACGACCCAGCCTATTATTATTATTATTATTATTATTATTATTATTATTATTATTATTATTATTATTATGATGGGTGCAAATGTTGCGCATTATATATTTATGACATCTTATTTTAAAAGAATAATTACATTAAAAATTAGTTATTAAAATTAATTATCGATATAATATATATTAAAATATAAAATATATATTAAAAATTAATTAAATAAATATATTTTTATATATAAATATATAATAACTAATTTAATAATTAATTTTTTTATGTGTAAATAATATTTTGTTAAAAATATATATGATGGTAAATGTTATTTATATGAAGTCTAACTAAACATATCCACCACTCTAATATTTTATTTGTAGATATTAGTAGGTATCGTGTATTTTTAATCTATTTTACAAAAAACACATTATATAATTTATGAAAAACGATCTTACCTCTTCGAAGAATTTGTTTCGTGATAGCGATGGGATTCAGGAATTCCATCGGGTTTTTTGGGAAAATTCTTTTGGAATAGGGGAGGTCTTCTTAAGGAGTTGAAGCAATCAATTACTCTATTCCATGAATTGAAAATGGGAAAGGAAAATATTTGTAACGAGCAGCATTTCTTTTTCCGCGGAGAAGAGCTGCCATTTTATTATTACTGTAACTTACATAATTTCTCCAACATTAGGACAATGCAACTAGTCTTCCCTCTCGAGTTAAGAAGACAGATGCAAGAGAAATCCAGGCTTTCTATCAGCAATACTATGAACATTATGTCAGAACCCTTGATCAGGCTGATCAGGCAGACAGGTACATACATATAAGCCTTAGGAGTTTTCGTAGTTCTTATAATGAAGTATTAATTGTGCCTCTCTAATTGTTGCTTGTGGCGGATTTTGTAAGTCGCGTCTGATATCATGTTAGCTTTTACCTCCCCCTCCATAGTAAATAATTACTTCCCCATTGCCACTGAAATTGAAATTGTTTTGCAGAGCCCAGCTCAGTAAAGCTTATCAGACTGCCGGGGTGCTTTTTGAAGTGCTTTGTGCTGTTAATAAGACTGAGAAGGTCGAAGAAGTAGCTCCTGAGGTTGGTCTAGGTTCATATCCTTCGAATTTTTATGGATTATATATTACTAATTTTACAAAATGTGTTATATGTCATCTACCTGTTATAATTAAAATCAAATATTTTTTTTTAAAATAAAAGAATTTTTATTTTCTCTTTATTCTTTTATCTCTCTTATTTCTTTATTCACTCTATCTCTTATATATCATTATCAATGACTAATTACAAATTTCACAATCAAAATATACAATATAACATTCTCTAATTACATTTAAATTAAATTAAAATATAAAAATTGAAATATAGCTATATTATATACTATATTTATATATTATTAACTAATTTAATAACTAAAATATTCACATGACACTATTTTCTTAAAATTTAAAAGAAATAATAGTATTTTACCCGAAATTATAAAAATATAATTAGATATTAGCATGAAAATAATTATATTGAGTGTTATAAAATTAATTTAAAATTAATTTTTTTTAAACAATTGAATTTTGATTTTAACTTTTAATCATAACATTAGTATTCTCTTTAAATTATATTTAATAAATATTTTAAAAAAGAAAAAAAATATATATTAAAAAGATAAATAGTAAAAGTTTAAAACTAAATAAAAAAACTAAAATAATGTGTATATAAGAATAATAATATTTTTTATTTGAATTATATTATTTTGTTAATTTTATTTTTTGTAGAATATAAAGATAGAAAAAATAAAAAATGAGAGAAGAGAGAGAGAGAAAGATAAAGATGAAGACTGAGAGAGGAAATTTATTAATGTTGAAAGAAAAAATTTTATTTTAATTATAATAAAAAAATATTTGATGATATATTTTTATTTGTCAAATTATTAATATAAAATATAAATTATAAATTATATATAGAGTAGGAAGAGTAGAGAGAAACAGAAAGAGAGATAGTCACCAAAAGAAAAAAAAAAGAAAGAGAGAGACAGATGAGAGAATTTAAGAAGAGAGTTTATTAATTTTAGAAAAAAATATTTTTTTCTCAATTTGAATAAGAGAATGTTATGTACACATTTGATTATTAAATTAGATAATAATATATAGAGTGAGAATGGCAGAGAGAAATAGAAAAAAAGAGGAAAGATGTAGATGAGAGAATTTAAAAAGAAAGTTTAATTTTAGGAGAATTATTTTCTCTCAAATTTAATAAGAGTATCATGTGACCCATTTTGTTATTAGATTAGATAATAATATATAATATAATATATAATATAGCTATATTTTAATTTTAATATTTTAATTTTAATTTTGATATAATTAAAAAATTTCACGTTGCACATTTTGATTGTCAAATTTTTAATTATTCATTGATAATGATATATAAAAGAGATAGAGTGGTTGAAGGAATGAGAGGAATAGATAAAAGAAGAGACAGTTAGAGGAAAACTCTTTAATTTTGGAGGAAAAGATTTGATTTCAATTATAATGAAAAAATAACATCTGACATATTTTGGTTGTAAAATTAGTAGGGATAAAGGAAGAACTCTTTAATTTTGGAGGGAAAGATTTGATTTTAATTGTAATGTGGGAGTGACATGTGACATATTTTAGTTGTAAAATTAGTAGAAAAGAGGACAAGACTCTTTAATTTTGGTAGAAAAAATTTGATTTCAATTACAATGAAAAAATAACATGTGGCATATTTTAGTTGTAAAATTATATATATATATATATATATATATATATATATATATATATATATATATATATATAATAGAATATATAATAGATTTTTTTTTCAAAATTAGTAAATTATCTTTTTACCTTCTCTTATTTATCTCTCTCTTTTTCTATTTCTCTTTATCTTTCTCACTCTATATATAATTTATAATTTATAATTTATATTAATAGTTTGAAAAATCAAAATGTGTCACCAAATATTTTTTCATTATAATTAAATAATTTTTTTAACTTTCAAAATTAATAAACTATGATCCTTTTCTCATTCTTCTTCTTTATCTTTCTCTCTCTTTTATTTTATTCTCTATTTTTCTCTACCTATCTGTTCTACAAAAAAAAAAAAAATTAACAACATAATATAATTTAAATAAAAATATTATTATATGCATATTTTTTATTTAGTTTTAATTTTATTATTTATCTTTTTAATCTATATTTTTATTTTAAATATTTATTATATATAATTTAGAAAAAATACTTATGATTAAAAATTAGAATTAATATTCAATTATTTAAAAAAAATTGAGTTAATTTTACAACTATCATTATAAATTTTTTATGTTAATATCTAATTATATATTTATATATAAAAAAATATTATTTTTAAATAATAAACATAAAAATTAATTATTTTTATTTGTACAATAAATTTAACATCTAATCAAATATAAAAATATACACGTTAAATTCTTTTAAATTTTAGATAACAAATATTAAAATTAATTATTAGTAAAAAATTAAACTCTTTCACATAAAAATAATAACTAAAAATTTTATTATTTAATTTTTTTATCTATACTGATGGAGACTTTTGTCTCTTATGACTTTTTTGTAAAAATAATTTAATGTCATAAATTTTTTGTGTCGTAATCTATAATGATAAGATTAATATAATTTTAAAAGATTTATATTTTTGTAATATTATTAGCGAAAAAAATATTAATTTTGTTCTAAAATGGGAATTTCATCCCTCTTTTTATCATTTCAATATTCAGATCCTGGAGCGTAAATTTTCTTTTGCAGATTATCGCGGCTGCCAGAGATGTCCAGGAAAAAAAGGAAATTTATACACCTTATAATATCCTTCCTCTGGATTCTGCTGGTGCTTCTCTACCCATTATGCAATTTGAAGAGGTATTGCTTCTGTTGGTAGTGAAGTTTCGTTGTTGATTATGACTGCACTGAGTTCTTGGACTTTCTTTCCTTATTAGATTAAAGCTGCTGTTTCTGCGCTATGGAACACACAAGGCTTGAACTGGCCTAGTTCTTTCGAGCAACAAAGACAGAGAACAGGAGACTTAGACATGCTTGATTGGCTTAAAGCCATGTTTGGTTTCCAGGCATGTATTTTGACCAACACACAATGCTAGAGGAGAATGATTTATGATTCATTACATTTTTTTGTATAATCTGCTTAAATTGTTATTGCATATGGTAAATTTGTGTGCAGAGGGACAACGTCAGGAATCAGAGAGAGCATCTGATTCTGCTTCTTGCTAATTCTCATATAAGGCTACACCCTAAACCTGAGCCTCTAAACATGGCACGTACCTGTCTTGTATTTGGCTTTGGCCTAATAGTTTTTATTCTGCTGTTTCTTTCTATTTTTATTTTTATTTGTATTTTATCTTATTTGAATGAATTGCAGCTCGATGATCGTGCTGTTGATGAAGTGATGAAAGAGCTTTTTAAGAATTATAAAAAATGGTGCAAATTCTTGGGACGAAAACATAGTTTACGGTGAGGCATAACAGTATATGCATGAGTGAACACTTATGCTTCTTTTAGCTCATCATAAAAAATTTAATGATCACTTTATCATATTCTCTCACATAGACTTCCTCAAGGTCAGCAAGAGGTGCAACAGAGGAAGTTGCTTTATATGGGCTTGTACCTTCTCATCTGGGGTGAGGCGTCCAATGTTCGCTTCATGCCTGAGTGCCTATGCTACATATTTCACAACGTGAGTGTACAAATTAATCTGCGCATGGTTCATTTTGTTTGTGCTTGAATCTCATGTAAATGTGCTATCACTGTTTTTCTACTGTAATCCTTGTTTTTAAGTAATGTTTTGCTCTGCTAATAATGGTCAATTCTAACTTCAGATGGCATATGAACTACACGGTCTAATGGCTGGAAATGTCAGCATTGTTACGGGTGAAAATATCAAGCCTTCTTATGGTGGTGATGAAGAGGCATTTCTACGCAAGGTTATAACTCCCCTCTACCGAGTAATAGACACGGTATGCTTTTCTTTGAGACATTGCAATAGTCAAGTATTTATATTGTCTAGGTACCTGTGTCCCTTAGTAGCCCAGTTAATTAATACAGGAAGCCAAGAGGAGCAAAAATGGAACGGCTCCTCACTCAGCATGGTGCAACTATGACGATCTAAATGAGTATTTCTGGTTTGTTTCCTTTGTATTTTATCTTTGAATCAGACTTTTTGGCCCGTTTTGTCAGCATGGTTTGAATTTATTTGATCTAAATTCAAAATCTATAGATGATTTAATATGTTTGATTAAATTATTATTTAATAATTATTAATTATTAACTTCTCATAAATTTATTTTATTTTATTTATTTATTTTATGCACTGTGTTGCAGGTCACCTGATTGCTTTTCTCTTGGATGGCCAATGCGTGATGATGGTGAATTTTTTAAATCGACAAATGATCGGGTATAAACTGACTATAAAGTATACATAGTCTACGAAGTTACTGGTCCGATTGTAAAATACTACTTATTTAATTCTCAACTTATAAAAATGTAATATTAGGGAAAAAAGGGTGTTCCAAGAAAATCTGGAAAAACAGGGAAATCAAATTTTGTTGAGACGCGATCATTCTGGCACCTCTTCCACAGTTTCGATAGACTTTGGACCTTTTTTATTCTGGGTTTACAGGTATTTTTCTTTTTTTTTTTTTCAATAGAAGCAATTAAGGAAACGCTTAAGCAAGTATTTTTCCATATTTATTATAACATATAAGAGAGGACCCAAACTAATATTATAGTGAACAATTGATGTATAAGCTTTTAAGTTTTAACTTTAATATAAAACTGTCATGTCATTTATTTTATAATAACATAAAAAATTATATCTTAGAATTACATTTATATTATTATAAAAAATAACATCTTTATAATTGATTGAGTATTAATGTTCTAATTTCACATGCTAAAATATTTAATTTAAAAAAAATTATAATATAAAAATTGTTTGTTTATATGAATTGTAGACAATTTTAATATTATATATTTTATTGAAAAAAATTATTTTTTAAATTTTTTTTATCTATTTATCTATCAATTTATTATAATGTGTAAAAAAAATCACATACTGACACAATAAATTCTCAACATATTAGATATATTCTAATATTGCTACATAAATATTTTTGTAAAATTATTATTTTATAATGTTTTTAGTAGTACATTATTTTTTATTCTTCTATGTAGTGTTTATTCTTACTTGTTAATATATTTTATTGTTTATTTCTATGTAAGTTATTTTATGCCTTTAATATTAATGTTATTTTTTAATAAATATAAATTAGTTAATAAAATTTAATTTATTTTCTCTTTTTATTCTCACCTCTATTTATGTTTACTATATAAATTAATATTCACTTCACACATCTTCTTTATTTTCTCTCCCATAATTTTATGCTTCTCACTTTTTATCCTCTATTCTTGTTAATATTTTGCACAATTGTTTAAAAAATTTGGTTGATGGCCACATTTTTTTTATTTTAGTTTGCCAAATAATTTATTTCCTATATGTTGGGTGATGAATTCTTAAAATACTATAATAATGTATGATGTTTTTATAATATTTTTAAATTTTTTTATTTTTAATCTAATTAAATATTGTCTTTGTTATTTATATATTATTTTTTAACAGTTTATATTTTTAATATTATTTAATTGTATTAATAATAATAAAAATGTATGATGTCATGATTTATGAAAAAATAAATATTATTTTTATTAAATTGAAATATTATATTCATACTTATATTATATATGATAATTTTATTCTTGTACTATAATATTTAAGTTTACTCTATATATATATATATATATATATATATATATATATATATATATATATATATATATATATATATATGTATGTATGTGTATTAAGTAATAAACTCTTTCAAACATTAAAATATATAATGTTCTTATAATTATTTAAATTTAATATTAATTTTTAAAATTTTGTTTATATATCCAAATTAATTCTTTTAATTTCGCTCAACGCGCGGATTTAAATGTGGTTAATTTGGTTGCACAATGCTTTGGGATTCTTATTACAGGTGATGTTCATTATTGCATGGGATGGGATTTCACTGATGGATATCTTTCAGAAAGATGTCTTATTTAATCTCTCTAGTATCTTCATCACAGCATCCATTCTGCGCTTACTTCAAAGTTTGACACATTTACTTAAGTGGCTCTTAATTTTTTTTACTGTCCTATTTTTCTTCTTCCGCATTGTCATAGAAATTTACTATTTCTTGTCTTCATTTGTTATTTTGATTTAGGTATCCTGGACCTGCTCCTGAACTTTCCAGGCTATCATCGGTGGAAATTCACTGATGTGCTAAGAAATATTCTTAAAGTCATTGTCAGTCTTTGTTGGACTATCATTCTTTCAGCCTTCTACGTGCATGCCATCAAGGGTTCCCCTCAAGCTCTCAAGCAGCTGCTTTCCTTTCTTGATAAAATAGAGGGCATTCCACCGTTGTATCTCTTTGCAGTTGCATTGTATATGCTTCCAAATCTACTAGCAGCTATACTCTTTCTTTTCCCAATGCTCAGGCGTTGGATTGAAAACTCAGACTGGCACATAGTCAGACTCTTCTTGTGGTGGTCTCAGGTACTCATGTTGTCTTATTCTCTAACGTATTGAACTATTTCTGTTCGTTGTTAGATAATATATGTTGAAAATTTTCGGTTTGTAAGAAACTTCTCATGTAGTACGGTTTCTTAACTGAATATTATTGACATGGAAAAGGCTGATCTCTTTCATACGAAGAACATCAAGCTAATAGAAATATAAAATAATACTATACATTTAAGTCTTTTTGTTAATTAAGTCTAATTAAATTAGTCTAACATAACAAAAATCAGTTATAACTAACATTAATGTAAGTCTTATTGTTTATCTTTGTACTTCGTTTATAAAAAGACTTGGATGTGTATGTTTTGAATACACAAATACGATGAGCCAGTGACGGTTAGTCATATAAAAAACATATATTTGGCATAATAGGCTGGTCAAAGTAATTCCTCCCCCTTTCTCGTTTTCTAAATGATTTGTTTTTCTCCCCTTGCAGCCAAGAATATATGTTGGAAGAGGAATGCACGAAAATCAATTTGCTCTCCTAAAGTAAGTTTCATGCAAACTATTGGATTGTCCCCTTGTTTATTGTCTGAAAATTATTGTTCCATCATTTATGTTCATTCTTGAATGCCAGGTACACTATTTTCTGGGTCCTACTATTGGCTTCCAAATTTTCGTTCAGCTATTTTGTCCAAGTAAAAACCCTATATGTTCAGTACTTGTTAATTAAAACTAAGCTTATGAAGTTATTGGGCCTCTTTTAAGATTTTAACTGCTTTGTCTATATTCAGATAAAACCTCTGATTGAGCCAACAAAGTTAATAATGGCCATTAAACATGTTGACTATGGTTGGCACGAGTTTTTCCCCGATGGTATTCTCCTCCTCCTGCTTGTTTTCTTCTTTTTTTTCCCCTTCATGATTACCTTGTATTGTAGCATGCTATTCATTTTGTTGATCTAATATTTGCTGGTCTATGCAGCTCGGCATAACTATAGCGCAGTCGTTGCACTCTGGGCTCCTGTACTCATGGTGCTAATGCTATATTTTCATGTTTATGTTCATATATTAATCTTTCCACTTGTTCAGATGAGTTATCAGAAATTTTATGTCGTTATTTGAATTTTCAATACAGGTTTATTTCATGGATGCACAAATTTGGTACGCAGTCTTCTCAACTTTGTACGGTGGTGTTATTGGAGCCTTTGATCGTCTAGGAGAGGTCGTAATCAATTTTGTCATATTACTAGCAATGTCTGAGGAGTATTTGCGATAAACTAATGCAGACTTGCGCATCTAACTAAAAATTGAACTTATTTAATCAAGATGAAAAATGATTAGGATCCTTTGGGATACATAGTACTGGATCATCATCTGCTTATGTTTTTATGAACTTCTGAAGTATCCAATCTATAAAGAAACTTGGACCTTAATTTTCAGTTATGGACCAAAATCTAGGAGAGGCCGCTATCAATTTTATCCTTTCTTTAGCTTGCTATTTCTGAACAGGATTTGTGATACATAATCTTTTCTGCTTTCTACATTTTTGCAACACACACTCACATACTAACAATCAAACATACGTAATCAATTTGAGAAATTTAAAGGAGCAATTTGGAGACATATGATGCTGGATAATCATTTACAACAGTTTTATGAATTCCAAGTCTCCAACTTGTTGATAAACTTGGACTATCCTTTTCATTTAAGGGTGAACTTGAGATGGGAAAACTTTTTATGGAATAATCAGTTCACAGTAATGCTTTGATATTCAGTTAATGTTGTTATCCATTTGGTTATACAGATACACACTATGAGCATGCTGAGATCACGGTTCCAGTCATTGCCCGGTGCATTCAACACATACTTGGTTCCTTCCCAAAAGAAGCAAGGAAAGAAATTCTCTTTCTCAAAGAAATTTGATGAGGTCTACCTCATTTTCATTGCTTAGTACATTAAAAATAAATCTCGTTATTCTCTTCACTTCAATTTCCATGCTTGTATAGATTTCTGCTAGCAGAAGAAGTGAAGCTGCCAAATTTGCGCAATTATGGAATGAAATTATTTGCAGTTTTCGTGAGGAAGATCTCATTAGTGATAGGCAAGGCCTCAAAGAAAATGTCTTTAGTTGCTCTTACCTGGTTTCTATTACTTTCTCCTTGATCCTTATTTTCTATGCTCATCACTTATTACTAAGTGCTTGCAAAATCCAGGGAAATGGATCTTTTGCTGGTTCCTTACTCTTCAGATTCTCGTCTGAAAACAATTCAGTGGCCACCGTTTTTGCTTGCAAGCAAGGTCTGTATAACTGGATTTTAATATTTATGTTTGACCAGCTCGTGATTGACTGTAGCCTTTACAGATTCCTGTAGCTCTGGATATGGCAACTCAATTTCGAGGAAAGGACTCTGATCTTTGGAAGCGCATAAGTGCAGATCAATACATGAAGTGTGCTGTGATCGAATGTTATCAATCTCTTAAACATGTTCTTCGTGATTTGGTTGTCGGTGAAAATGAAAAGAGGTACCATTAAGGGTTCTTTTTTCTTTTCCTTTTTTTTTCCTTGTTGTTTTTATTTAGTAGCACATGTGATTGAAGATGCCTTATGAAATTTCATTAAAATTGAATCATTATCAGCACTTATGAATTTATTGTGCTGGAACAGGATAATTTCTATCATCACTAAAGAAGTTAAGAACAACATATCAAAGAATACACTTACTACCAATTTCCGAATGAGCTTTTTACCTTCCCTTTTTAAAAAGTTTGTGGAGCTTGTGGAAATCTTGGTGAGACATTTAGAATATGCATCTCTAATCTCTACTCTTTCTTATATAAAGCCTTTAGGCAACAATAACTGTATTTCATCACATTTTTTAACTTATTGAGAGAGACACATACTCAAGTCATTATTGGGGTCAATGTAAACCTTAATTTTCAATTTTTTTTCTCTCGCATCTCAGTTATTGGGAACTATTTTTTCTCAAATTAAGTTTTTTATTTAAGAGATAATAAAATTGTAAATCTCTAGGCATGAAGTTCCTACCAATTTGCTAATATAATATAATTCTGTAGCTTGTATTCTTGAATGGTGTCTTGACTTAGTATTTGGAAACTTGTGTCATGCTTTCTTGTCACAGAAAGATGCGGATCCATCCAAGCGAAATACAGTAGTAGTGTTGCTGCAAGACATCTTAGAAGTGGTTACTGATATGATGGTCAACGAAATCAGGTTGGTTTCACTTAAGTGAATTGAATTTCAAATATGTTAGTTATAAATTAATATGATAACAATGTTGAAACCGTACGAGTGTTGCTTGTCTTTTTGCAATAAAAATTAACATTGTTGGCTAGTAAAATAAAAGAAAGAAACGGTGCAAGTAGCCACCGAATTGAAAAAGAAAAAATTGGCACTAGAGCTGTATTGTAGCTGTGCTACAGTGCCCATTTTTTTTTCTATAAACAGAACCCTTCATACAGCATTGTTCCTCGTTCGAAACAGAAGCAATTCATAATTTCTATGAAATAATTCTCTTGTAGTGAGTGTAATATTAGAAAAGCTGTGTGATATAAAATTAGAGTGTTGAGGAATAAACACTAGATTTTAGGTAAAATTTTTAATATTCATTAGTCATTATAAATTATAGTAAAAGAGTGTTTTACTGTTATCACACTATTATAATTACTATTGAATATAGTGGATATTTTTTGGAGTTTGGTTGGTAAATTTTTTCGATAATTTTGGAGTTTTTACGTTAAATTGAGGGTGTTATTCTGTTGCTGACATAGTATACATATTGCAGTGTTCATTGTACGGGTACTGTTCACTATATAGTACTATTTACCTATATAGTTATCATTCACCTGTACGAAATTACAACGTTTACAATTTTACTTGTTGTATTTACTGGTGATATTCTACATCAGTTTTGGTGCGCTTCCACTCACCCTCATAGGGTTTAGTACGCTAGGAGTGTACCTGATTCCAATTATTCCCAACAAGTGATATTTGGTTTTAGGGTAAACATCAATCTGAATATGCTCTGTAATTGCAGTATTGTCTGATCTTTCACATAAGAAAAGAGTTGTTCTTTGTTATTAGAAAAATATTCTTGATTTCAAATCCAAGATGTCGGTACCAAAATTTGCAATGAAGAAACTTGACGGTTCAAATGATTTAGCTTGTGGAAGTTGAAGGCGGAGTCTCTACTAGACCATTATGGTATAGTAGATGCACTGCAAGCTGATGTAAATTGCCAGCGACATTTTCTTAAAAAGAAAAGAAAGAGGCAATGGCCAAAGCAAGGAGTACTATATGACTAAGTCTTGTAGACAATGCTTTGCGAGAGGATATGAAAGAAATAACTGTTTATTCTTTATGAAGACTTCAGAGAATAAATAGTCTATAAAGACCTTATCCAATAAGTTATATCAATAGGATCGATTGTACACCTTCAAGTATGCAGGAAACAAGGCAAACTCAGAACATATAGATGACTTCAATAGAATGATATCCAATGTTGGAGAATCTAGACTAATAGGAGAAGATGTTGATCAAGCCATAATCCTGTTGACGTCACTACCTTTCTCGTACGATAATTTTCATGATACCATGTTATAAGGTAGATATGAAATTACAGTACAAAATCAAAGATGCACCGATGACAAAAGAATATTAGATATTAGTGTCTGGATCCACTATTGAATCACCAGCAGATGAATTGTTCGTGACAAAAGGACGTAATAAAGAAAGAGGATCTACAAGCTTGAGTAAGAAAAGATCAAAGTCCAAGAAGCACAAGTCTGTGAAGTGCTTTCATTGCTAACAATTGGGACACATTAGAAGAAATTGCCCACAAAGGATGGAGAAATCAAAAGTTCTGCCAATATAATAATTGAAAGTTCTGATGACAATGATACTAGTTCTACTCTAATTGTATTTACTGATAACTACAGAGATGAGTGGATCATGGATTTTGGCGCATCCTTCCATATGACACCTAAGAAAGATCTTTTCACTTCCTACAAAAATAGAGAAGGAAAGGTTAGGTTGAGAGATAACAAACTATTCCAGTTATAGGTGAAGGAAAGGTATGAATCACATTAGATGATTGTACTAGTATATTGATTAATTCATGGCACCTACCAGAACTAGGTAAATATCTGACTTCCTTGAGTGCCCTTGTCAAAAAGGATTACAAATTCATTGGTGAAGGCAATTTCTTGAAAGTATTAAAAGGCTCAATGGTGCTAATGAAAGGAAAGCTTCATGGTAGGATCTATTTATTGTAGAAGACCATAGGTAGCGGAAATGCTGTTGTTTTATCCTCGAAGAAAGGTGATAACGATGCTACACGACTATGGCATATGAGACTTGTCACATGAGTGAGAAAAGAATATCCATACTTACTAGTAAAGGCATGCTGAAATGCCTGAAGATTTGTAAACTTGGTTTCTGTTAAAACTGTGTCTTTGGAAATCAAAACGAGTCAAGTTCAACTCCTATAAACATAATAGCAAGGGGATATTGGAATATGTCCACTCAGACGTTTGGGTTCCTCCCCTTGTCAACTCGCTAGGTGAAGCTCGTTATTTTCTCGCATTGATCGATGATTATACCAGAAAGGTCTAGATTTATTTTTTGAAGAAAAAAGATGAAGTGTTCGGCAAATTCAAGCAGTGAAAGGCCATGGTCGAGAAACAAATCAGGCGTTTAGTCAAGAGACTAAGAACCGCAATGGCGAAGAGTTTTTCCATCAAGAATTTGCAAAGCTCTATAGAAATACTACTATAGTGAGGCACCAAACTGTACCTCCACGGAAGTCACTCCCGCTGGGGAAGCCTCGGTTTTAGGTTGGTGAAGTATTTTGATATCCTTATTTTATATTTTTATATCTTATATTATGGAGAGTTTAAATATAATAGCTTAGAATAATAGGGGTGGTTCTAATAAGTTAGTTCGGGTAAATTATAAAGAGCTGGTTAAAAAATTTAAACATGTAATTTTTATTGTGGTTGAAATTCACTATCATTTTCAACACTTGAAACTGTTATGGGAAAGACTTGGTTATCACTCTATTAGTATAGTGGAGACGTCAGAACATAAGGGAGGTATCTGGTTCCTTTCTGCAATGCAGGGTGCTCACTGCAAATGGATTGATGCTTTCGATTAGTGTATTACAATTGAGGTTTAGGTAAATAATGTAATTTGGAGGTGCAGTGGTATCTATGGTAGTCCTCGGTTTAATACCAGAGTTCTGCTATTGGATTATCTTGTTATTCAGTCTTCGTCTTTATGTGGGCCATGGATTGTTCTTGGTGATTTTAATGAAGTACTATTCTCTCACGAATCTAAGGGTTGCCTCTTTTCGAGTTGCCATGCAGATTGGCTTGCTGCCTCTCTAGGGGATAGTGATCTATTTGATTTGAAAACTATTGGAAGACGATTTTCTTGGTACAGAAGGGTAAAAAAATGGTGTTGAGGTGGCAAAAAAATTTGATCGGGTCTATATCAACAGTGGATGGTTATCTCTCTTTCCAGAGGCTTATGCAAAAATTTTAAATAGGTTCAAGTCTGATCATTGTCCTATCCTAAAACGATGTACAGGTCGTCCCCAACCGAAAAAGAATAGACCTTTTCGGTTTATTGCAGCTTGGGCAACTCATCCGGGGTACAGAGCTAAATCCTTTTATAAACGCCTATTCTGGCAGTCGGAGGATGTAGATTTAGTTTGTCTTGGTGATGTGCCGCTACTTTCTCTGAATGATGAAGCTTGTTGTAGCCTCACAGTGCCAGTTACTCTGGAAGAAGTTAAGTCAGCTTTTTTCAGTATGCATTCTTTTAAGGCGTCGGGCCCTAATGGGTTTTAGGCTTTCTTCTTTAAAGAATACTGGGAGATTGTTGGTTTTGATGTTTGGACTATGGTTCGTCATACGTTTTCTGGTTTGGATATAGATCCAAGGATGATGGAAACTCTTGTGGTTCTTATTCTGAAAGTAGAAAATCCGATTTCCATGAAGGATTTTCGACCTATTAGTCTCTATAATGTGGTTTACAAAGTTATAACGAAGGTCCTAGTCAATAGACTTCGTCCCCATCTCAAAGAGATTGTTGGGTCCCTTCAAAAAGGATTTATCTCGGGGAGAGGAACCCCAGACAACATCATTGTAGCACAAGAGGTTCTCCATTTAATGAAGAAGACAAAGTCAAAGAAAGGCAACCTGGCTTTTAAGATTGATTTGGAGAAAGCATACGATAGAGTGGATTTGGGGTTTCTGAAACAAACCATTGTGAGTTTTGGCTTTCCTCCTCCGACAGTCAATATGATTATGCGTTGTGTCACTGCTTTCTCACTGTCTATCCTCTGAAATGGGGATAGATTAAATAGCTTCCCTCCGAGTAGGGGTCTTAGGTAAGGAGATCCCACTGTATCTGTTTGTGTTGTGTATGGAGAGATTGTTCTGTTCTATTAATCAACAAGTTGATAGGGACTTGTGGAAGCCAGTTGCGATTTCTAGAGGGTGTTCAAGAATTTCTCATTTCATATTTGCCGATGATTTGCTTTTTTTTCTGTAAAACCGAAAAATAGCAAGTTCAAACTGTGATGGTAACTTTGGAAAATTTTTGCAAAGCCTCTAGGATGAAGGTAAATATAGTGAAATCTAAAGCGCTATGCTCTAGGAATATTTCGACGACAAGAAAAGAGATTTTCATTGGAATGTCCTCCATCAGATTCGTCTAGAACTTGGGCAAGTATTTAGGGGTGAACCTTAATCACTCTCGGGTGACACGCATAACTTTCAATGATATTCTGGACAAGATTTGGGGGAGGCTAGCCAGCTGGAAAGGGAGATTTTTTAATAAGGCGGGCATACTCTGTTTGCTCAATTCAGTAGTGTCTGCGATTCCTACTTACTGCATGCAAGTATCTCTCTTTTTTAAAGGGGTAACTAATAAGATAGAATCAATGATGCAAAACTTTCTATGGAAGGGCCAAACTGATGGTAGAGGCTTGAATCTAGTTAACTCGAAGGTGTTGGTCACCTACCCGTAAGAAGTTTGGGAGTCTGAGAATTAAAGATCCTTTTTGTTCTAATATTGCTCTTCTTGAAAAGCTAGTTTGGCAACTTTTCCACCATCCTGCCAAGTTATGAATTCAACTGTTGACAGAGAAATACCATTCTTCTAAAGATGATTGTTTTAGTCGGTCTCGAAGAAGGGGATCTTCTATTTGGAAGAGTATATGTTGAGCTTGGGATATCCTAAAGGAAGGTTTTATTTGGTGCATTGGGATTTGAAATAGAACTTTTGGTTTTCTAAATGGAGAAGAGATGGGCGACTGTATCATGAGATGGATTATATTCACATTTCTGATTCGGATCTCAGGATCTTGGACCTTTGGTCATCTGGATAATGGAACCTTGAGAATATCTATTTTTCTGTGAAACAGTCTCTGGAGAGCAACATTAACTCTTACAACCCGGATGTTCAAGCTGGTTCAGAGGTCGGTTGGTGTTGGACTGGTACGGCTTCAAAAGTTTATGATACTCGTAGTGGTTATTTGTGGCTCAGTAAGAAGATGTTTAGTTGGGAGGATAGGGGTAATTGGCTTTGGCATTGGCGTCAACATGTTTCAGAAAAGCACAAATTTTTGGCCTGGCTATGTCTTCGGGAGGCTCTTCCTACTGCTACATTTCGTTTTAGGAGGGGCATTTCACACATGGATAGGTGTCCACGATGTTTCTCAGGTCAGGAATCAGTTTTACATTACATTCGGGATTGTCCAAAAGTCTAGCTAGTTTGGGAATCTTTGGGAATCTTTGGTCAACCAATGGATTTGATGAGTTGGTTCGTACATAATAGCAAACAACGCCCCTTTAGATTCTTTTCTGGTCTCTGGTGGATTTGGCATTCAAGGAATAATGATATCTTTCATCCTCACGAGCATTGGACTACAGACAAGGTGACTGGTATGGCTTTGTCCTTGGAAAAGGAGCTCCGAAATATTTTTGAGTTGCAACGAATGTCTATCCCCTCCACCATTAGTGGCTCTTGGATTCTCCCCTCAATGGGTACCTTTAAGATTAATTGTGATGCTAGCTATCCTAGCAATGGTGCTCCGGTTGGTTTTGTTTGTGTTAGCAGAGATTAGAATGGTATGTGGCAACGAGGCTATCTGGAAACAATTGAGAGTCGTAGCATTTTGCAAGAAGAGTTGTTTGCTATTTGGAGAGGCTTTCTTTTAGCATGAGATTCGGGACAAAGAGACATTATATGTGAGACAGACTGTGTGGAGGCCTTTACTATTGCCAATAATTTACAGGATTGCTCTGATTTTATTGATCCTTTGGTGTTAAAAATCTGAGATATCATGTCTTAGAAATGGCATGCTGATCTCCGGTTGATCTTAAGAGATGCATGTTGGGAACAATACACAATTTCCCCTTGAGAAAATACCTTTCACAGAGAAATAAAATAGACACAATCACAACACAAGAATTTAACGTGGAAACTCCAATTACTAGAGAAAAAACCACGGCCGTTGCCAAATGACAACTAGAGAATATCACTATGTGAAAATTGTTACAACACATAGACTTCTTTCTCTCTAACACCGGAACCCCAGTACACCCACACTCTCAAAGCAAATATTTAACTACACCTCACGACACTCTCTAATCAAAAGATATAGAGAAAAGAAAGGTCAGATACAAGCTTTAAGTGTTTCCGACTGGTGCAAAGAATATGGAGAACTTAGCCTCATATTTATAGCCTAGGCCACCCACTCCATTTGCTATCCTAAGCAATGTGAAACTAATTCAACCAAATCTTAACAATCTCCACCTTGATTGAAATAGTCACACATCTTCAGCTTCCATAGTCAACACCGACAATTCTTTGCTGCCATTGTCTATACCGACAATCATAGTTCAGAGAACTATCATACTCCACCATGAAAGTATACTCACTTGGAATTAGACCACTCCAAGCATTTCGCCTTGGTACAAATCGAAACTTTGCTGAAAATTCATGGTGCAACTTTCAAATTGGCTTTTCCTGGAAGTTCTTCAGCCATCGACATAACTCCGCCACACACCTTGCATCTCAACGCCAACCAATGCCAGTGTGCAATTGTGGACCCGATTGCCACAACTTATCCTTATCCATGGCAGTGCGGCAATACCATGAGGATACTTCTTATCTTCTAGAGAAAATCATCTTCTCCTTCAACGCCTTGTGCAAACCTGATTGTATCAACACATCCTTGACTTGTATTTGCCACAAGCCAAAATTGATTCTTCCATCAAATTTCTCTATTTCAAGCTTCACAGCACTTGAATATCCTAACATTGTTGCAACCGTATACTGGAATAGTATAACTCAACTGTAGACCGTGCACTAGGAAGGGTCTCCAGAAAAGAGAGGTGGGTCACAATGGACACACTTAAATACCAAGTCTTTCCTTAGCCAGAACCTTTCCAAACTGCACTCTCACAGTGTCACACTGCCTTTCAGTGGAAGGTCAGACTAGGCTGCAACCACAGAGCATACTAAGAATAAATCCTACCGAACCGAAGCTCTGATACCACTTGTTGGGAACAATACACCATTCCCCATTGAGAAAATACCTTTCACAAAGAAATAAAATAGACACAATCATAACACAAGAATTTAACGTGGAAACTCCAATTACTGGAGAAAAAACCACATCCGTTGCCAAATGACAACCAGAGAATATCACTATGTAAAAATTGTTACAACACATAGACTTCTTTCTCTCTAAGACCGGCACCCCAGTACACCCACACTCTCAAAGCAAATATTTAACTACACCTCACAACACTCTCTAATCAAAAGATATAGAGAAAAGAAAGGTCAGATACAAGCTTTAAGTGTTTCCGACTGGTGCAAAGAATATAGAGAACTTAGCCTCATATTTATAGCCTAGGCCACCCAATCCATTTGCTATCCTAAGCAATGTGGGACTAATTCAACCAAATCCTAATAATGCAAACACAGTAGCAGACATCATGACAAAGACTGCAATGAAAACCCTTTCTCCTCAAGTGGAGCTTCCGTTGCCTTGGAAGGAGTTTGAGAGTAGTATTTAGCGGAACTGTCTTTCTTAAGCAGTTTCTTGTTTATTTTTCTTTCTTTCTTTGTTGTTGGTTGTTTTCTTTTAAGTCACAAAAAAAACACTACAAAAAAATGGAGTTTCAAAATAGATGAACATAACACATCTGGAGCATGCATGATGCATGCGACTCAATGCTGGTCTTCCCAAATCATTTTGGGTTGAGCAGTCAATACAGCTGCATACCTGGTAAATCGATCTCCATCGATTTGAAGATATTTAGTTTCCCTGCATATGCTTGTGTGAGTGATGGTAAACTTGAGTTAATGGTAAAAAGATGCATATTACTAGTTTATACACGAGAGGTGAAAGACTACAATCTGTGGTGTACAGAGAAATCAGGTTCTCCTAAGATTATTGTCAGCAGAGATATCATTTTGACGAGGATGCAATGATAAATTAGAAGCATGAGTTTAAAGTAGATTAGGCAGACATAAATGATAGTGTCTAGAAGCAGGTGGAGTTAGAGTTTGACAATAGAAAAATAAAGCAAGAAAAAAAAATCAGCATAGTACCTCAGGTACTACTCAACCTGAAGTAGAACAACAACATGAATCCAATGATAGAGATAATGATGGAGAAATCAAAGAAGAAGAACCATACAGTATTGCAACCAGCAAAAAAAAAAGACAATCCATATGTTTCCTGTGCATATGTTCCAGCAGAGGCAGATCCTATAGCCTTTGCATTGGCTGTGACAAATGATGTGACAGGAGATGAATCTTCTTGCCATCATGAAGCAATTAATAGCAACGAGTCAAAGCAGTAGCTAGATACAATGAATGAGGAGATTGAATCTCTCCACAAAAAATCAGACATGGAAACTGGTGGAACTTCTAAAGGGGAACATAGTGATTGAATGCAAATAGATTTTCAAAAGAAAGAAAAAAAATCCTGGCATTGAATCTCCTAGGTTCAAGGCATGAGTAGTAGCAAAAGGCTATACTCAGAAGGAGGGTATCGATTTCAATGAGATATTCTCTCCTATTGCGAAGCATAGCTCTATCCAAGTCTTGTTAGCTACTATATAAGTATGCTTGACGAGTTTAAACAGTTTGATGTAAAAACACCTTTCTTACATGGTGAGTTAGAAGAAACAATCCACATCAGTCAACCAGAAGGATTTATAGATCCTACGAAGAAAAATCATGTTTGCTTGTTGAAAAAGTCACTATATGACTTGAATTCCCTAGGCAATGGAATAAAAGTTTTGAAGCTTTTATGATTATTGTTGGTTATAACATAAACTAATATGATAATTGCATCTACTCTAAGGATCTTCTAGATGGTTCGTGAATTTATCTGTTATTATATGTTGATGATATACTAATTGCAATGATAAAGCTAAAATTAGTATGTTAAAAACTCAATTGGAAAAGGAATTTGAGATGAAGGACTTGGGTGCAGTAGTAAAAAAAAAATCTGGAAATGGAGATTCATATGGAGAGGTATTGTGGTATATTGTATTTAACACAATAGGGTTACATTATAAAAATACTACAACGCTTCAATAAGAATCAAGTTAAACCAGTTAGAATCCCATTAGCTGTTCATTTTAAGTTATTCTCAAAAGAATGCCCAAAAAGTGAGGATGAGTTAGAGCTTATGTTTCGTGAACCATATTCTAGTGTTGTTGGTAGTCTCATGTATGTCATGGTATGCACTCGACCACATATTTCGCAGACAGTAAGTTTAGTCAGCAGATTTATAAACAATTCTGTAAAGGTACATTGAAAAGCTGTGAAATGGACTGAGGTATTTGAGAGATTCTACATATGTATGTTTGGTGTTAATGGTCAGAAAAATTGTGAAGTTGTCGGCTATGTTGATTTTGATTATGCAGGTGATCTAGATAAAAGGATATCAATGACAGGTTATATCTTTACAATTTTTGGATATACTATTAGTTGGAAGATGATGTTGCAATCTATGTTGCATTATCGACAACTGAAGCTAAGCATATGGCTAGTGGCGGAACTAGAAATTTTATATGAAGGACCAAATTAAAAATAAAATAAATTAAAATATAATATAATATAAGTTAACAAATTATAATTTATAATATGTATGTCAAGTCAATAATGATATTATAAAGTAGTTACATTCAGCAACATACCTTAAAACTTTAGTATTTATAAATTTTTTTGGTAATGCTTCATACAACTAAAATAATCCGTTATCATATTTGAAGTGAATTTTTAAATATTTTTTTAATATATAAAATGATGTAATTTGTTAAAAATGTATATTTCATTTTCGTTTAAAATACCTAAATATTTTTCATATCTACAAAAGCACATTTAGTTGTTGCTGTAGTATGAAGAAAAAAATTTAATTTTTTTAGGAAAAATGCATAAGAAAACAATGGCCCCCATAGATCCGCCACTCTATATGGCATTGTTGTCAAAGAAAGTATTTGGAGGTGTGGTCTTTTGAATAGTTTTGAATTGAGTCAAGAGGTTATTATGTACATTGTGATAGTCAAAGTATTACTCACTTGACTAAGAATCCAATCTATCATAAATCCACTGAGCACCTTGTTGTCGGACTTTATTTTATCCAAAAAAGTATTAACATTGGAGTTGTTATTTAGAAGATAGCTATAACTGAGAATCCATCAAACATGATGACCAAATCACTACCAATTAGCAAATTTAAAAATTGTTTAAACTTGGTCAATGTGTTCGGAGAAGATGAAGACTATTGCAAAATACAAGCCAAAGTGGAGATCGTGAAAACCGTGTGCGTGGCTTGTCTTTTTGCAATAAAAGTCAACATTATTGGCTAGTAAAATAAAAGGAAAAAACGGTGCAAATAGCCACTGAATTGAAGAAGAAAAAATTGGCACTACCAGCTGTTTTCAATTTTTTTCTATAAATAGAACCCTTCATATATAAAGCATTGTTGCTCCTCCAAAATAGAAGCAATTTATAGTTTCTGTGAAATAAATTCTCAGTAAGATCATGGTGAGTTAAAGAAAACAATTTACATGAGTCAGAAGGATTTATAGATTCAGAGAAGAACGATCATGTTTATTTGTTGAAAAAGTTATTATATGACTTAAAGTAATTTCCTAAGCAATGGAACAAGAATTTTGATGCTTTTATGATTATTGTTGGTTATAACAGAAAATCAATATGATAATTGTATCTACTCTAAAGAATTTTTAGATGGTTCGCAAATTTATCTGCTACTGTATGTTGATGATATGCTAATTGCAATGATAAAGTTGAAATTAGAGTGTTATGAGGAGTAAATACTGGATTTTTAGGTAGATTTTTTAGTATCCATTAATTACTACAAATTGTAATAAAAGAGTATTCTACTATGATCATACTATTTTAGAGTTACGATTGAATATAGTGAATATTTTTCGGAGTTTGGCCCATAGTTTTTCTCCGATAATTTTAAGATTTTCACGTTAAATTGAGAATGTTATTCGATTGGTGACATAGTATGTATTTGCTTATTGTATTTTCTGATGATACTCTAAATCAATTTTGGTGCGCTCATGTGCTCGTGCTAATAATGTTTAATAAGCCAGGCGGGTGTGTGACTCTAATTATCCCTAACAAACAATACTTATGACTCTTCCAATCAAAATAACAATCTCTTTTAATTGTGTTGCTCATAAGTGAGTTGGCAGAACTTAATCAAAGTAGCAAGGATACTGGACGACAAGTTTTTGCTGGTACTGAGATAAAACCTGCTATAGTGTACCCTCCTGTGGTTACAGCACAATGGGAGGAACAGGTACTTAGTAATGAAATCACCATCGAATTCTTTTTTTTCTTGATTATATGTATCATTATAAGCAATGATGATTACGGTTGTTTCAGATAAGACGGCTTTATCTAGTATTGACTGTGAGGGAATCTGCCAATGAGGTTCCAACAAACGGTGAAGTACGGAGAAGGATTGCATTCTTTTCCAATTCATTGTTCATGGAGATGCCACGTGCTCCACCTGTGCGTGAAATGCTCTCATTCAGGTCTGGTGCAGTTTCCTTAATATTTGGCCACAAAGATATATGTCCATCTTGTTCTTAGGGAAAATGATGCTCTTATTGTGCACACAAAACTACGCAAATTAAATGTCAACATACTCACATCTAAGCCATGTGTATCCATGTTATATGATGTTTTCCTTTAACTGTAATGACTTCAAATGTTGAAGGATTATCAGATATCTCAAATATCAGGCATAAAGTCTTTTATTTTTGAAGGAGCTATTGATGCATAAAATTCAAATGTGAGCACTCTAAGGCTGTCTTGTACTTATGGAGCTCTTTTTCTTCTTTCCAGTGTCCTAACGCCATACTATAGTGAAGAGACTGTATTTTCTAAGAATGACCTTGAGATTGAGAATGAAGATGGCGTGTCAATCATATATTACCTGCAAAAGATCTTCCCTGGTTTGTGATAATTCACAATATAACTTTGACTGTATTCATTCCATTTTCCATTTTTTGGGTAGATACTGTCTTTTGATATAAGTGAGGTGGATAACCTTTAGTTCTCACTTTAAAAACAAATCCCACTATAGAGGGTCTTTCTCCATTTTGATAATTTAGTAATTTTGCCAGATGAGTGGAATAACTTCATGGAGCGACTTGAGTGTAAGAAAGATAGTGAGGTATGGGAGAAAGATGAGAATGTATTGCAGTTACGTCACTGGGCGTCGTTGAGAGGACAAACTCTTAGTAGGACAGGTACATGATGATGACTCCCCTTCCCCGCCTCTCATGCTGGATTTCATCGACTAATATTTTTCACTTAATATAGTTAGGGGAATGATGTACTACCGGCGGGCTATAAAGCTCCAGGCATTTCTTGATATGGCTAACGAACAAGGTGATATTAAGTTTTTTTTTTCTTCTTCTAATCCGCTAGAAAGAAAAAGCAGTAGTTATCTCCCCAGGATGATTTCATGATTTTTTTTCTATGTCACGTGGGCAGAAATACTCGATGGCTATAAAGCTATTGCAGTTCCATCTGAGCAAGATAAAAAGAGTCAGAAATCCCTATATGGCAATTTAGAGGCCATGGCTGACATGAAATTCACATACGTTGCTACCTGTCAAAACTATGGGAATCAGAAGCGCAGTGGAGACCGTCGTGCAACAGATATCCTGAATTTGATGGTTAAGTATGTTCTCCTATCAATAAATTAAGTTGTGTCTCCTAAATCCAGTGTATATTTAGCTTTAATTTCCCAAATCCACTTCGCTTGATAACCTAATGTGTGCTTGCTTCTTCATTTGTAGCAATCCATCGCTTCGTGTTGCATATATTGACGAAGTTGAAGAAAGAGAGGGTGATAAAGTACAGAAAGTTTATTATTCTGTACTGATCAAAACTGTAGACAATCTTGACCAAGTAACAGCATCTTGATATAAAAAAAAGGTTTTGTTAATTACTGGTGGTTACTTTAGAATTAATTATTTCTGTATCTTCTCCAAAGGAAATATTTCGAATTAAACTTCCTGGTCCGGCAAAGATAGGAGAAGGAAAGCCTGAAAACCAAAATCATGCAGTTATTTTTACCAGGGGGGAAGCTCTTCAGACTATTGACATGAATCAGGTAAAACATTATACATTTTTTTGAAACTCGTTTACGGTTATTTGGGGCATTTTAAACCCGGGCATTTGAAAATCTACTCTAGGATAACTACTTAGAAGAAGCTCTGAAGATGCGTAACCTTCTGGAAGAATTTCATGAGGATCATGGAGTGCACCCACCTAGCATTTTAGGTGTACGTGAACATATTTTTACTGGCAGGTGATGAATGTTCTACTTTGAGCTAACACATTGCCATCTTCAGATCCATATTACTTAATTTCATGACCTGTTACAGTGTCTCCTCCTTGGCCTGGTTTATGTCAAATCAAGAAACTAGCTTTGTCACTATTGGTCAGAGAGTTCTTGCAAGACCCCTGAAGTAAGTTTTTATCTCCCCTGAAGTAAGTTTATGACAGGGCAAATTGGTGATTTGTAATCCATGTCACGTACTCCATCATAGTAGGAGAATGCTTAGTTGTTGTAGTAGCAGTTATTAACTTCTTTAACTGTTTGAAGTGCTTGTTTTCCCAGTGCGATAAATAAGCACCTTCTCACAAGCACATGGCTATTACCGCTTCACAAATTAAGGCAACATTTTATCTTACTGATGAACTTTGTGCTTCCTCCCTATGTCTTGTTTGATTTTCTTGTTTAAATGACATCTCCTTTGCTATTTGAACATTTGGAGACAATAATCATCAATATCTTCTACATTGTTGCATGCAAAGAAGGAATTTGGGGGTGGAAAAAAGGAATACATGTAATACAGAATACACATCATCCAGCTTATGATTTAGTTTTCCTATTGTAGGGTTCGGTTCCACTATGGTCATCCTGATGTTTTTGATAGAATTTTCCATTTCACCCGTGGAGGTTTCAGCAAGGCTTCTCGTGGCATCAATTTAAGTGAGGACATATTTGCTGGTAATGCTTTTGTAACATCTTTTTAGCAATGACTTATCTTTGTTTCTTTCTTCTTCTCCTTATTTTATTTTATCTTTTAGCTGGTATGTATTTGATATTTCTTTATTGGCCTTGTATCGTATGGCTTTGTCTATGTAGGATTCAACTCAACACTAAGACGTGGAAACGTTACTCATCATGAATATATCCAAGTTGGAAAGGGTAGAGATGTTGGCCTCAATCAAATTTCTCTTTTTGAAGCAAAAGTGGCCTGTGGCAATGGAGAGCAGACACTAAGCAGGGATATATACCGGCTGGGGCATCGATTTGATTTTTTCCGAATGCTATCATTCTATTTTACAACTGTCGGATTTTATGTCAGCTCTATGGTACTGCTTAATGCTTTGCTTTAGGATTAAGCATAAAATTATCAAACATCTTTCATATAAAAATAAGTCCAACTAATTTAAATAGATTATGGAAAATTTACTTCTGGTCACTGGCCTATACAATTTTCAGTTTTACACACCCCTAAATCTTATCCTTTTTGCTTAATTAGCTAAACCTGCATCTAGCACTAACGTTTTCTTCTGGTATTCACAGGCAGTGTCCCTTACAGTTTATGCTTTCCTATATGGAAAACTCTATCTGTCATTGAGTGGATTTGAAAATGCGATAGTTAAACTGGCAAAGAGAAAGGGTGACGATCCACTAAAGGCAGCAATGGCTTCACAAAGTCTTGTTCAAATAGGCCTTCTAATGACTCTGCCCATGGTCATGGAAATAGGATTAGAAAGAGGGTTCAGAACTGCTATAGGTGACCTCATAATAATGCAGCTGCAGCTAGCACCCGTTTTTTTCACTTTCTCACTAGGATCGAAGATGCACTACTTTGGGCGCACTCTGTTGCATGGAGGGGCAAAGTACAGAGCAACTGGGCGTGGTTTTGTAGTTCGTCATGAGAGGTTCGCAGAGAATTACAGGATGTACTCTAGGAGCCACTTTGTAAAAGGGTTAGAGCTTGCTGTATTGCTTATATGTTATAAGCTTTATGGATCAGCAGCTCCTGATTCAACTGCATATCTTCTTCTCTCAGGGTCAATGTGGTTTTTGGTTTGTTCTTGGTTGTTTAGTCCTTTCCTTTTCAATCCATCAGGATTTGAGTGGCAGAAGATAGTTGAGGACTGGGATGACTGGACAAAATGGATGAATAGTGGAGGTGGTATTGGTGTTCCTGCTACCAAGAGCTGGGAATCATGGTGGAATGAGGAACAAGAGCATTTGCAGTTTACTGGGTTTTTGGGGAGGACTTCGGAGGTGATTCTTGCCCTGCGTTTCTTTGTCTATCAGTATGGAATTGTGTATCATCTAAATATAGCTAGAGGTGACAAAAGCATCATGGTAATTTTGCTTTCCAATTCAATTTTATTTTACATTTTCATGTCAAACTCTTAGCATATGGACCTCAGGGCTTAACTGCTTTAACATCTATCTGCATGTTGGACCAATAAACTCCTTGGTTATAGGTGAATTTAGTCTTTTATCGAATAACACCCTCCCTGTTTACCCAATATAAATAAATAAATAACTCCCTCCCCGGGGCACAATGCAGAAAATGGAAAAGAAATACTAAACACAAACACAAGGAGATCTTTCTAACGTTCATTTCTCTCCAGGTTTATGGTCTGTCCTGGCTAGTCATAGTAGCTGTTATGATCATTTTGAAGGTTGGTATTTATTGAAATATATGAGAGTTCATTTTGAGTTAGTAGAGCATTTTCTATCAGTGCTTAAAATAATTAATATTTTCACTATTAGCAAACAGCTTGATAGTTATCTTTAGTAATTAACCAGTGGCATACTGGCATCTGAAATTGCAGATTGTGTCTATGGGTAGAAAGAAGTTCAGTGCTGATTTTCAGCTGATGTTTCGTCTTCTCAAAGTGCTTTTGTTCATTGGAAGCATTGTTGCTCTAGTCTTGATGTTTAATCTACTTAGTCTCACAGTTCAAGACATTCTTAGGAGCCTCCTAGCTTTTTTACCAACAGGATGGGCACTTATACAGGTGATTTGTTTTTAGTGGTCATTGCCTCTTGCTTTGTCTGCTGATGCTGAAAACATATTTGATTGCCTCAAAGTTATTTCTGTTTATATTAAATCCCAAAACCATCTAAGCTGACTTGATTAATTCATGCAATCAGAGAAGATTCTCTCGTGATTTATGTTGCTGTTATCTTTATATGAGCAGATATCTCAAGCATGTAGGCCATTGGTGAAGGCAATTGGAATGTGGGGGTCCGTCAAAGCTTTATCAAGAGGGTATGAATACGTGATGGGATTGCTTATCTTTGGACCAGTGGCCATACTAGCTTGGTTCCCGTTTGTTTCAGAATTCCAAACTCGGCTGCTATTCAATCAAGCGTTCAGCCGAGGACTTCAAATCCAGCGTATTCTGGCTGGTGGAAAGAAGCATAAATAATCCCTTGTAACATACACAGGATAATACCAAACAATACAAAAGACGACGGTACCATATCTCAGGTACCAGAGCAAGGTTTAGGCAATTATAACAGCAGATTTCAATATTGTGATTGTACAGTAGAATAATTCCTAATGTAAGCAGTAAGCAGTTAGATTTAAGCTTTTAGGCAGCAGTGTTGTTATGTTGTATTGTTGTTGTACCAACAAAGTGCAGTGGCATATATAATTTTGCGATATGATAGAGTCTCAAGTTCAACTCGGCCCAAGTAGTTTCGAATTTTCGATGCATTTTTTCTTCATCTTCTTGAGCTAATAATGCCTGTTTTCTAACCCCACGCAAATCCTTTTATCATACCAATTAACACGCTTACCCACATATATGGTCTATTTCTGTTATATCTCTATTATATAAATCTTATACCAATAATATCCCCCTATTCCGGAGAACATCGTTGATACATAATTAAACCGCCTTAAAGCAGCGTTTAATGTGTTGTCCTATGTGTCTTTTCTTTTTTGTTCGATTCTAAAAGCTACATTGTCCTTCGAGTTACCAAACAACTTGGCCTATGCCTGCATATATTCATAAAATGAGGAAGTTGAGCAAAATATGATTAGGAATTATTGAAGCTCTTCAGATAGTATGTAGTACAGTAATATCAAACAGAAATTTGCTAATTTTGGCTAACATTAGTTTGATTTTTCTCAAATTAAAGTACAATAAAGTCCAGACATGCTTTTGGTAACTTCTAGGTTAGAACTCATGAAACTTTTATATAATAAAATTGAAACTCTTCAAAATGAGTATGGTAACCGAATTTTGGAGAAGATGGCTCTTGAGGAGATGCGACTAATTTTTATACAAATTTATATAAGGATGATATGCTAGATGTTTCTTTTGTCCTTAAGTATGTGTTTCCTTCTCTTAGTTATTCTGAGTTTGCTAACCTCAATGCTAACGTCTCCATTGAAAAAAATCAGAGAATCATTATTTAGTATGGGATCCTTAAAGTTCTGGATAAAGATGGTATTCAACCATGCTTCTATCAAAATAAGTGGAATAAAGTGGAGGCTAACCTTTGCAATTTGATCAAAGACATTTTTGGGATTCTCTAAAAAATGGAAGAAATCAACGAAACTCTTATTACTCTTATCCTGAAAGTTGAACCGGTTGCCCTCCTTAAGCAGATGTGACCATTAGTCCGTGTAACGTTTCTTATAAGATTATTACAAAAATCTTATCTAGAAGACTAAGGAAGTTGGGAAAGTTAGTAATTCTTAATCAATGCAGCTTTGATATATAGGTCGTCATAGTTCTAATAACATTATCATATCTCAATAAGTCATTCACTCAATGAAAAGCAAGAAGGGAAAAAAAAAAAGGGTGGATGGCTGTCATGGCCTGAACCAAAATATAATTAGCGTTCGAGGAACAAGTCTCTTAGCAAGCCAACCAACAAAATTTACAAAATAATAGACAGAACTTCCTCTATTTTTAAGACTTTGTCAATTGAATATTATTTTTCTATATCAATAATAAACATCTATTTTTAACCGCAACAACAACATATTCTAAATATATTTACAAACCAAACATATCAAGAGTCGCATCATATATACTAAGTTGATAACTAAAACATATAGTTAAATCCATAAGTCTTATATAACCAAATCATAATTACTATCTAAATAGTTCGAGATTCAAATAATATAACTCACACGAGAACTTTGTTTGTGACATATGGACCATTAATATCATCTAGATTTTTGTACAAATGTTCTATTACATACAGATATATCCTTTAGATAGAAGAATGGCTCACTGTAATGACTAAGACCTACTGTGGAGTAGGTGGAATGGAACTTGAATTGATACCTGTAACTGAAAAACATGAAAATATGACTAGGTGAGTTTTACAACTTAGTGAGTAAACGTTATATCTATAGTCCACACAAGATGATACAAATTTTACCTTGAAAACTATATTTCCTTTTAGGTATAAGAAATTCATATTAGGTAAATATGCAAATAAATAAATAAGTAATTAAGCGAATGAACAAAAATGAGAGTTCTCATTCTAGAAGTCCAATAAAATCGAATGCCACACACTTAGGCGGCTCCACCTCTAATAGTAGCCCTTTTCTCTAGTGTACCCGTACAGTATAACAGATCCAACGTGTGACCTGTAACACTCCGTTACTGTAAACCTTACCTCTAGTCATAAAGCAAAGGAAAACAAAGTGCCACGACATTTCTAATGCTTATAATATATAATATATATATATATATACAAGATTTTATATAACTAGAAGTCCGATGAAAGAATAAAGTTCAAAGTCGCGTAAAGTAGAATTACGAAATGCGAAGCGTTCACACACAATAACTAAACGCGTAGGCACGGATAGAACAAGACATATATAAAACCTTGTAGATAGCTCCACGATACACAAGGTAGTACTTAAATTAAACAAGATATATATATATATATATATATATATATATATATATATATATATATATATATATATCCGTTTCTCTAGTGTACCCATACAGTATAACAGATCCAACGTGTGACCTGTAACACCCCGTTACTGTAAACCTTACCTCTAGTCATAAAGCAAAGGAAAACAAAGTGCCACGACAGTTCTAATGCTTATAATATAATATATATATATATATATATATATATATATATATATATATATATATATACAAGATTTTATATAACTAGAAGTCCGATGAAAGAATAAAGTTCAAAGTCGCGTAAAGTAGAATTACGAAATGCGAAGCGTTCACACACAATAACTAAACACGTAGGCACGGATAGAACAAGACATATATAAAACCTTGTAGATAGCTCCACAATACACAAGGTAGTACTTAAATTAAACAAGATATATATATATATATATATATATATATATATATATATATATATATATATATATATATATATATATACAAAAAGAGGACTAGTCACAGCTTGCGAAATTTAGGCCGGCTAGTCAAACTGAATACAACAGAGTTTTGAAGTTTAAAACAGCAACAACCTATCTCTCAAAGTTTTTAGAAATAAAGCCTCTAAGGTAACAAAATTAAAATACACAAAAGATGAGAGAATTACAACATAATAATCAAAATACAAAAAAGATAGCAAAAGATCCTCTACTCTGTCACCATCCCGCAACTCACCGAGGTGGGTTACGACCTGCATCTAAAAAGCAACAACAACATATGGTATGAGAACCAGAGATTCTCAGTATGGTAATAGTGCCCAATATGTAAGATGTAAGGTTCTGGGACACCAAATGTAATCCTAGAACTTCACACCAAACAGATATTCAAGCTTAACGAGAAAAATAACTTAAAATCATAAACAGGGTCATCTAAACGTAGGGAATTTCTAACTAATACTAAATCACACCACTGTATCCCACAGCCTTCGCCAACCTAACCTCCGTGCAATCACATCGCCACCGCCTACCTGACCTCATCAACACCAGACAAACACAAGTATATGCAAACAAGTAAAGTACAGGTAATATTCATGTATAGCAAGTAATTCAAGAAGCAAGTAGGCATATTATACACTTATGCAAACTGCAAGTAATCAAAGCAACCAAGCACATAACAGATGCATATGATGAATGCCTGTCCTATTGGCTGTGATACCACATGTCGTTTATAGTGCCAAACCCGACCCAAAATCCGGACGGCAACTCCTGGATTAGTCTCTCTATTGCGCATACTCAGGAGGAATAATTTCGAGGGATGAGTGCCCTACCACCTTCTCCTTTCAGAGGAAAATGTTTCAAGGGAGAGTGCCTGGTGCGGTATTTTATAACCCACACTACTAACCGGCAAGTGCACCGGGTCGTACCAAGTAATACCTTATGTGAGTAAGGGTCGATCCTACGAGGATTGAAGGATTAAGCAACAGTTATTGAGTGATAAGCTTAGTTAGGCAATCAGAAAATGGTTTTGAGATATTTAAAGAGCATTAAACAGCATTTTAAGAATTTCAGAAAGCAAACAGCAATTAGTTAGGAATAAAATATTTGAGAAAACAGTTAAGGTTTCAGAGTTATCTATTTTTCCGAATTTATTTTTCTTACTAACTATTTTAATCATGCAAGATTTAATTTCATGGCAAACTATATGTGACTAGACCCTAATTTCTTAGACCTTCCTAGTCTCCTCTAAAATTCATTAATTGCCAATTCCTTGGTCAATTAATTCCAATTAAAGGGTGATGATCAATTTCTAGTTTATATGCCAAAAGAATCCTAATTATCCACAATTAAGGAGATTATATGTCACGTATCCCGTTAAATACAAATAATTAAAAATTCAGTATAATATGTTTTCAAGCTGTTGTTCAAGTAAAGAGCTTTTCCAAGTTTTATAAGAACTCAATTAGAACATGGGTCATACTTCCGTTCCACCCATTATTCATGAAATAGAGAACAAAAACAATTATTGAAATATAAATCTAAACACGAATTAAATTAGAAAGATCAAACGAATAAATCTATACAAATAGATAGAACTCCTAACCTTAACAATGAAGGATTAGTTGCTCATTGTTCAGAGAAGAAAAATAAGGGTTCTTGTAACAATAAGGTACCTGTCTAAATGTACAGAGTTTCTATTTATAACTAATCCTAATAGATTTTAAAATCTAATTATCTAAAAATAAAAATAATATCTTTTCCTAAAAGATAAGATTTGAATTTAAATTCGAATTAATTAACAAGTCTTCAGCTGATGGGTGGGGACCACTTGCTTTGTCCATTCTACAGCTTCTAATCTGTGTTTTCTGGGCTGAAAACTGGTTCAAAAAGGCGGCCCAAAATCCACGTCAGCAATTTCTGTAAATTCTGCAGATCGCGCACGTCACGCGTACGCGTCAGTCATGCGTACGCGTCGCTGGTCTTTTTCGCAAGTCATGCGGACGCGTCGCTGAGCAAATCCTCAATTCACGCGTGCGCGTCAGTCACGCGCACGCGTCACCGTAGAAACTTCCAGATCACGCGCACGCGTCAAGCACGCATACGCGTCGATCCTTGCAGCCATCTCCTTTTATTCTTGTGCTGCGAAAACTCCATCAAATCTAGCCGAATGCTACCTGAAATAAATAAAATTACCCAAGACTCAAAATAGCATCCATAGTGGCTAAAATATAATTAATTCTTAATTAAACTCAACAATTTAAGTGCAAATTCACTAGGAAAAGATAGACAAGATGCTCACGCATCAGTGCCCTATCACATTCCTCTGGATGCCGCATGATTCCGAGGGATAGTGCCCTACCACCTTACAACTAGAGAGAAAACGCATACTCAGGAGGAATAATTCCGAAGGATGAGTGCCCTACCACCTTCTCCATGAGTGAGAAATGTGAGTGGGAACCCCAGTTTCAACCCTCATATCTGAACATAGGCGGAAGACTACCACAACATAGCCCTTACGACGAAGAATAAAGCATATCACAGTCAAATAATCCGTCTCATAGGCAACTGCTCATAGCATACTTCTATTCACACTCATTCTATTAACCATAATCCTTCGTTTTTAAGTTCCAATGTACTCATAACCATCATCAATTTTTCATTTTCATCATAATCATTCTCCTTTCTCAAAATCTTCTCAAAGACATACTGCACAACTCAACATACACTAATTTCGTCCACAACATTCCAGGACCTAAGTCATCGGCTCTAAACTCATGCATAAATTACCAATTTAGTTCACTAATCCATCTCTATTATTTTTAGGGCCTAATTACTAGGTAAAACTCTTAAACAGCATTTGAAGGAAGTTTGAAAAGTTAGAGAACCCTTAAAAATGAAGAAAATCATTTTTCAGTAAAACAGGATATATGCGTATGAATGCCAAATGTATGTGTACGCATACTTAAAATTTTCCCCATCTCGCGTACGCATACAAGAGTTCACATACACATAGGTGCCAAACAGAATGGCACGCTCGCGTATGGTGGGTTCGCGTACGCATACCCCTCTAAACTTGCAAAATTTTGTAAAGTTGCAGAAATCAGTTTTAAACACTAAACTTTAAACGTTCATAACTTCTTCTACAAAAATTCATTTCCATAAAACTTTATATCAATTTAAATCTCTTAAAATCATCTTTAATTTAAGATAAAAATTAATCAATTTTGAAAACTGAGGCTAAAGTTATGATCCACCAAAATTCACCAAAAATTAAGTTTTACACAGAACATCAACATTCTCTAATTTTCAAATTCCATAACCAAAACATATCCAAATATCATAAAACACTACCTCTTACATCAATTCACCGTTTCATAGCATTTTAATCAATTTCAACACCTATTCCCACTCATTCTCTTCCAACTCTTCCCACCACAAATCCAACACAATTCACAACTTCCAAATCAAAATATCAATATTAACCAATTTACACAATCCAATCATTCATAAATCCCATCTATCCTATGACACCTTCAATCCTCATAAATTATATCATTCAACATCAATATCAATCCTCAACATCATTCATTAACATTAACATCATAATATCGTCAAAGTCATCACATTCATCAAAATCATCATACATCATTAATCCACAATTTTCAATAACCAATTCAATCCTATCCTAAGGTCCACTAGTCTAAGTGTCCAGAAATATTACATATTACATAAAGAAAACCAAAATCATACTTGGCCAATTTCTAAAACACACCAAATACCAAAACAAAGTCACCAAGCTCGATCCAAAGCCTCAAACCAACTCCAACAAACACCAAAACTCAATCTAACATCATACAACATACCAACATCAAACCTAGGGATCACAAAAATAACTAAACACAAGGATTTAGTGAGATTTTACCTTACCCAATGAGATTAGGGGCAAAACCCAACAATATTCTAATCCTAGATCACCCATAAACAAATAAAATCACAAAATCTATTCAAAAATCAAACATAAAAATACGAAATTGATAGGACTGAAAAATGGAGCATAAGTTTCGAGTTCTTACCTACAAAACTTTGTTAGAAATGACAGGCTCGACGAGAGTTTCGTGTGGCCGCAAATGACTCGTCAATCGAAACATCGTAGCTCAAGTTATCACTCTCGGAAGGTGACAATGAATAGTGACACCCTTTTCTTCTCCCTTCTCTCTCAATCCGCATTTCTCTCTCTCTCTCTCTCTCTCTCTCTCTCTCTCTCTCTCTCTCTCTCTCTCTCTCTCTCTCTCTCTCTCTCTCTCTCTCTCTCTCTCTCTCTCTCTCTCTCTCTCTCTCTCTCTCTCTCTCTCTCTCTCTCTCTCTCTGGTGGTGAAAATGAGCCGAAAACTCATTTAATGAGCATATATATGTTTAGTCTTGGGCTCAGTTTGGACCCGGTCCAACCCGTTAGCGTTTTAGGTCTATTCGGCCCATTTTGGGCCAAAACCTTTAAAATTAGTGTCCGGCTTTTTATTCTAAATTATTTTCGCCTTTTCAAAATCTTATTTTCCAAAATACGTGGTACCGGACAGACTAGAGTCGGTACTGTCGGCTTAAGCACCGGTACGTATTTTTACAAAATTTTTTGCAAAAGATACATTTTCCCACTCAGAAAAATCCATTGAATTAAAATTTTACCTTTATATTTTAAAAATAACATTTCTACATTTTTGAACCTATTCTAGGTAATTAAATTATTATTTTATTCAAGCAGTTATTCCAGTTCTTACATGACCTACACGTTGATTCCAAAGAACTGGAAGCAACTCTGACTACGTCTCCGAACTGAATAACTCTATAACTCTAGAAATATGATAATAATAATATTTGTGAGCTAATAATATTGTCGATTAATACAATCTTATTCAACTTGGTAAAAGCCACAAATTTCTTAACCTAATAATCCTAATTTTGGATTTAAGGATATCAAGAAGTATAGCCATATATGGATGACAAAAATTAGAGATATAACAAATTATTGAGTTAAAGAGTCACCTTGAAGTATCAATAATAACCAAAACTAAAGAATTAAATGCTTCTTTCACTCATTAAACTGAAATTCCATAATTTAGGGTTATGAGAAATGAGATTTGAATCAACAGAAATAGAGTAGAGAAAGAAAAAGAAGTAAGATGAAGAATGTGAGTTTGATGGTATTGTAGTTGGGATGAAAATCTTTGAACAAGGACGATAGAATGGAAGAAGAGAAAAAAAGGGAAGAAGAGGGTTTGAGTTCTTTTATTTAGAAGAAAAAGAACGAAGGTGAGACAGAGAGTAATCGAGAGGGAATAAGGGGAGGAAAAAGTTTAAGTGGGGGCATGTGCCCCCTCCATCACATGCTATGCCCTCTTTTATTTCTATATATATATATATATATATATATATATATATATTAATTATTAATATGGGATCAAGATTGATCTTGAAAAATTGTATGATGGATCAAAATAAAGTTTTATTAAAGATACTTTGGAGGATATTGGTCTTCCCCAACACTTTATCCATCTAGTATATACTTGTATCACTACTGTAAGGATAGAGGTCTATACTATATCAACTTATTAATGTGGTCGTTGAGCATAATCTTTAAAAACTGAATTGCTTAAGTAGTGGTGGTCCTAACCTCTCTCACTTATGCTTTGTCAATGACCTTATCCTTTTTACCGAGGTTAGCATAGAGCATGATAAAGCGATAAATAGGGTGTTAAAAATTTTTTGTACTAGTTTTGGGCAATGAGTCAACAATGAGAATACCAGAATCTATTTTTTTGATAATGTGTATCATAATATTCGTACCAAGATTAGTGAAGTCTTGCAGTTTGTTAGAAAAAAAATTGAAAAATATCTTAGGATTCTCCTTCTTCAATCCAAGGTTAACAAAGATACTTATCAGGGGATCATTGACATCATGAACTCAAGGCTCAAAAATTAAAATTTCTCTCCTTTATCCTTAGAAGGGAAGAACCACTCTGGTGAGATCTATCACTTCTACTATTTTTATTTAGACTATGCAAATTGTTACTTTATCGGTCTCTACTTATGATAACATTGATTGAAAAGGCAGAATTTTATATGGTGTACTTCAGAATAGTCAAAGAAAGTACATCTCCTAAATTAAAAAAAGTAATGAGACCAAAAGTGACTGGTAGCTTGGGTATTCAACATGCGTGCTCTCTGAATCGAGCCTTTATAATAAAGATCGGCTGGGGACTAGAGAAACAGAAGAATAACCTGTGAGTTAGAGTTCTAAAAGCTAAGTATAGATGTGGAATGACATTATCTCAGATGTTAGAAGAAAAAAAAATGACTCCAATCATTGGATAGGAGTTTTGCAATTTGGAGTGATGTGGAAAGGAACTCTTTTTGGCGATTCGACAACGGCAAAAGAATCAACTTTTAAAAAAATAATTGGGTTCCTAGAGTTAGAAAGCTGAAAAAGCATGACATCTAACCTCTAAAATCTAGTGATTTGAATGTATCTCTAAATGATTTCTTATCCATTTCAGGTGGATCAGATGAAGATAGTCCAAAGAGCTAGTTGTTGACTGATTTGGTTGACAAGAATTTGTGCATCTTGCCACCGTCTCCCTGAAAGAATTCGGATAAGATTGCATGCGAGCTTTCTTCTTATGGTAGTTTCAACTTGAAGATTGCATATAAGTCACCAGAAGAAGCTTCTACTATCCTTGAGCGGATGTTTAAGCTAGTTTGGAGCTAGAAGGAGTCAGAGAGGGTTAGATCGTTTATATGGCTAACAAGTCAGATCATCTTTTTTAATATAGAGAGACGTAGAAGACATATGAGCCCCCTCAGTAACATGTCTTAAATGCGGCTAGGATAAAAAGACAACTCTTCATAATCTAAGGAATTATCCCTTTGTAACTATCATTTGGCAAGCGTTGGTGCCTCGTAGAAAGAATACTAATTTCTTCACTCACAACCTTCAAGGATTGGTTTTTCAGTAATCTCTCTTCCAAGAATCAATATTCCTATTTGTTTGGAGTGACTACTTCTTGTTTCTAACGCTTTTATAATAAAATGGTCTTTAAAAAAAATTACTATCCCGACATTCACTATTGCTAAATGAAAACCTGGACTAATGAGATTTCTAATCGCAAGAAATTGACTTACTCACCTAAAGACTAACTCGAAATCAGAATCCATCATTAAGTGGATATCTCCACAAGAGAATTACACTAAGTTCAATGTTGATAGATTGTACTATGGCAACAACAATAATATAGCAAGTGGAAAATTTTTTCGAAACTACTGTGGAAGGTTCATTGACTATAATATTGGGAGTTGCTCCATATCTCATGCTAAGATATGAGAGCTTTTTCAAGGACTTTAAATTGATGTGGCTAATGAGTTCCAATACATTGTTCTTGAGTTTGACTCTCTAGCGGCGATTAACGTAGTCAGAAGTGGTGCGCTTCCTTGCGCCCCTGTTACTTGCACCTTGAAGATATGTTAGAATTAATGCGGCTTGTATTCGAGATTTAGGGTTAGTTTGAATTGACTTTAGAAAAAAGTACTTATTTTTTATCTTTTTAAAAAAGATTTTTTTATCAAACAAAAATTATTTCACATGTGGATAAATATTTTAAATTTGTTTTGAAGTATTACAAATGTCTTTTAATTCTATTTATTTTAAAACAAGATATTGTTAATTTTTTAAAAAAATATTTTTAAATAAATTTTAAATAAAATAATTTTTTTTTATTTTTTAAAAAATTATTTTTTTACTAAAAAAACCAATCTAAACGAATACTTAAGCTGGCATCACACTTCGTAGAAAACTAATTGTGTTACTGATTTATTAGTTAAAAGAACAAAATCTCTCCTACACTCTCTACATTTTTTATATTCAATAATTTTAGATTTACATCATGCTCTGGTCTTTGATATTCTAAGAATCCTCTAATTGAGACAGATTGTTTAGTTTGATTTTTCTTTTTTTTTTACTTTTTTTCCTTTTTTTGGGAAATTTATAATTTCGATATCCAAAAAAAAAGTTAGTACTCATGAGAAAAAATATTAACTTAAATTTTTCTCAAGATAACAACTTTAAGAATTTATCATTCAAGTAACACATCTGTAATTTTTTTTCTCTAATTAATATCCATATACACATATATTAAAATACAATAAATACATTTTACGTCAAAATATTATATTTGATTTGGTACTTCAACAACATAGTTTAAAGATGGATGCTGACGATATTAAAAATGTCATGCTTGTTGTCTGTGTACTTTTGTGTATTTCTATGTACTGTTAGAGACGATGATAATGGCTTAAAAATAAGAATTTTTGAAAATTTAAAAGAAGTTTGCCTGGGTGCAGCAAACTCACTTTCACCCCAAAAAATTACATTTCTAAAAATTAGAATATTAGATTTAAAAAAATAATAATTCTTTTATTTTATTTCAGAAAAAATTTCCATAATCTTTCTATCGAATTCAAGTCTTATCTCTTGGGAAAATAAGATTCTAAAGTAATTTTTTGAACGCATAATCTAAACTAAACGCAGCCAAAGATAAAGAGATGCGCTTGGTTCTAACTTCGGAGGTTCCAAGGACATTCCTGATACACGCTAATCTCAGCGATCACATTGGGTAGTTTTTCGCTTGTCATTTTCCTCTTCAAAAAATACTTTAGAAGTTCTAAATCAGTAGGATTGAAATAAAATTTTGGAATTAATTTTCTTTTCTCAATATAATCCATAATTTGTCAATATACAAAAGGTCCAATTTTAATTTTTAAACTCTAAATCCTAATTTTAGACGAGAGAACAATCCTAAATTTGAAGACTATGAGAGAAAAATAGTCTGCCGTGAATCACATAGGAGAGAGGGTAGTCAAGATTAATAACTAGGTGCATTGTAAAGGATAATAATCATGGAAATAGTGTGAAACAGAACTGAAAAAAAAAAGAAGAAAAAGAGGAGAATCACAATTCACATATGTGAAAGAAAAGAAAAGAATGGGAAAGAATAGAGGAAGAGTGAAAAATAGGATTTCTGGATTTGCGCGTTGGTGTTGGCTTCAATAAGAAAACTGGAAAGAAATGTGGTTTTGATTTTTATGTAATTTGAACTTTGAGGTTTATTTTTATTCGCTCCTTGTTAAATATGGACTGTTACATGTTTTGTTAATATATTAAATTTGAATTCTTTATTTATTACATTTTATTTGAATGGTCTGAATTTTAAAAAATAACTTATTAATTCGGTTACTTATTTTTTTATAAATTTTGAATTTTTTTGTAAGTTTTATATATTGTACTAAAGTCTAAAACAAAAAATAGTATATGAATATTAAAAATAACATGTCTGTGCATAAAAAAAAAATTGGACTTTAGAATTAAAATAAATAATACATAAAAAATAAGTTAAAAATCTATTCACCAAACACAAAAAATGATATATTAGAATCTTAAAAAAATATTTTAGATATATATATATATTATGTAAATAATATAAAATTTAAATAAATTTTATTTTGTGTGAAACAAAATTATAATATTAAATATGAATACAATAATAAAATATTTTGTGTTATATAAATTTAATTAAAATATATATATATATATATATATATATATATATATTCCCGTAAAATATTGATCGATAACACATTCGGCGGCTCCACCTCTAATTAAAATAGGAGTTCTTGTAACACCCTAATTTTTAGCACGTCATGATCGTACCAAAAGTGAGGTGTTACTAACCTGTTTTTCTTATTTACTATTTAATATTAAGTCTTTAGTTCGATTTCGCGTTTCAATTTTATGAACATGCTGGAAATTTGTGTTTTTTATTAATCAAACCCAATCATCAAAGAACACCAAATAATAATAATCACATAATTATTAATAATAATAAATATTGTACAAAAAATAAAAAGAAACTCATATACAATTCCTGTCCGTCTGTATAAAAATAAAATCTTAATAACAAAGGCGAGAGAATTCTATGAAAGCAACTCAACACCTAACTTAACTCAAACAAAACTAATAACTGTTCGCAGCTTCAAACTGAGTCTTCGAACCTTTGTTATTGAAAATGTAGAAGATTTTTGGGGTGAGGTGTTCTCACGTTTTCAGTAGGGAATGGAAATGCTGTAAAAGTAATGAATAAAATACGAATAATTAACATACTCAAGGAAACTATAGTTTTATCAAACCTTTTAAAAATACTCTTGATTTTACTTTAGCTAATTAATTACCTCTTTCACAATCTCTAAACCCAAAACGAATTTTAAATCTAAGACTAGTCACGTTAACCATTTTTCAGCCACATAATCAATTTTCAATCAAAATGTCAATTCTTAATCACATTACATTCACAAACTAATAGTACAAGCAAGAGATTTAGTTCAAACATACAGACAAGTCACAATAAGACAAACAGCACAATCACAAAGAAATAATACAAGCAAACACAATCTAATGCAAATGTGAAAACAAAATGATGCATGTCTATTCCTAATGTAGGTCACAAGCTCATGTGTCGGTTGCCTACCCGCTCCCGACATTACCGGACACGAGTCGCAGATATGACTTTTCAGATGCATCCAATGTTCTTATAAGTCTTACGGCTAGGCCGCATACAATGTGACTTTTAATGTGCGTACATCTGGAAACAGTTCTCAGTGTGTGGGCGTCTCCACTATACATTTGGCACTAAGGCCCAAACAAAGTCGCATCTGCTCTCCTGTGGCAGACATTCCTTAAATCAATATATTCCTTTAATATTTGTTCTCTGCTCTCCTGTGGAAGAGATTCCTTTAATTATCTTTCATTTTTTTACTTTTCGTTCTTCTTCTTTTCTTTCTTATCAAAACGAATTCAAAACATAACTTAAATCAAATCCCTTCTCAGAAGATTGAGTTTAAAACATTATACTTTTCTTAATAAATCGAATAAAAAACAAAACTCTTTTTGTAATAAATCGAAATCAAATAATATTCTTAAATCATATTTGCTTTTAAATAACACTTTAAATAAAGTTTTAGAGTTTTATAAAAATTTGGCAGCATTTCCTCTAAAATTCGGGTTATGCCACCCTTTCAGGATCCCAACCAAACAATCTCTCAACCATTTCGAATATCAAATCCTTTGCTCTTGAATCAAACCAATATTTTTCTCAAATCAACAATCCAACCAAGACATTGACATAACCAGAGTTTTCAGCATCAATTACAGCCTCAATTCACACTTAATTTATATTTTCCATTCAACAAGCAATACCAAATCTATCACCATTAACAACCACAACTCAACAAATATTCATTATAACCAGCCATTAATTAGAATTTTCAGCATTTCTAAACAACAAGAAATCAAAATTTATTCATTAAATTTAGTCACAAAACAATTCAAATTTATCATTCAGTCATTCTAAAAAATCATAAATTATTTGAAAATATCCACTAAATTTTCATGGCATTCATAAATTAAAATAGTTAATTTCAAAATAAAATTCTCTATCTTCGTACAAAATCAGACGAAAATTTTGGAGAAACTTTCTGAACGAACTGCTGAAGAAGAAAATGTCAAAAATCGTCTATGCTTCTTAGAACTCCAATTGACCAAACTCAAAAAAAGAGAACTACGTCACTGTCAATTTTTATCGTACAAAAATAACGCTAATATGTAAAAAAAAATACAAACATTTTTATCGAACTAAATTTTTTATTGGAGTTACGAATTTCAAGAAATCAAAATCGGAAATTTATAACATCCATGGAATCATGTTCTTTTCTCTCTCTCGGATTTTCTCTCTTTTCCTTCAATAATAAACGCTTATGATGATGATAATTATCAATGGAAATTTAGCTTGCTTAATGTTTGGATGTCATGGGGAGGGGCGGCTCCACTTCTAATAGTAACAATTTTTTTAGTGTCTGTATGGTATAATAGATTCAATATGTGACCTACACATTGGGTTAGCAACACCCCAACTAACAGAGGTCTAAACCAGATGCATTTAGATTAACATGAGTCATATCCACCACTAACTACGGTTTTCTAGTCAGAGTCTCCCAAACCAATTCAAACCAATTCACTCATAACAAATCTCTAATGCTTGTAACATGTTACTAAATTTCATAATAAATAAAAGAGAAAAAGACAAATCAATTTATGACTTTTTAATCTGCGAATATTTAAATCTCTAAGAATTTAAAAATACATTTAAGTCGTTAATTTTTTCAAAATCTGGACACATCGATCCCTGAGTCTAATTTGTCCAATTTTAAAAACTCTCCCACGTGTACATCCGTATTGACCAGATCAGTACAACAGGAGTCACATTTGATTTTTTCGTTGGGTCTAACAGACCCAAGTGAACATGAGGAATCGATATGTCCAGGTTTTAAAAAGGTCAGAGGTTTAAATATATTTTCAAATCCTTGAAAACTTAAATGTTTACAGATCAAAAGGTCAAGAATCTATTTGTCATTTTTTCTAAATAAAATATATATAAGATTGCATACTAAATGTAATTAAAGTATAACAGAGTCAAACAAAAAAATATATACTTTTTAAAATATATGAATATCGTCTGTATTTTTATAAAATTATGAGTTTTTTAAAAATTAGTATTCATTCTAATAATTCAAAAACCACAACAATCAAATATTTTTAAATGTTAAAAATAATGATTGAATTGAAATATTGATAATAATACACTTAGAAATAATTATAGACATAACATCTACTCACAATTTGATTCCAAAGAACTGGAAGCAACTCTGACTACGTTTCCAAACTGAATAATTCTATAACTCTAGAAACATAATGATAATAATAATATTTGTGAGCTAATAATGTTGTCGATTAACACAATCTTACTCAACTTGGTAAAAGCCACAAATTTCTTAACCTAATAATCCTAATTTTAGATTTAAGTATATCCACAAGTATAGCCATATATGGATGACAATAATTAGAGATATAACTAATTATTGAGTTAAATAGTTATTTTGAAGTCTCAACAATAACCAAAACTCAAAAATTGAATGATTCTTTCGGTCATTAAATTGAAACTCCATGATTTAGAGTTATAAGAAATGATATTTAAATCAACAGAGATAGAGTAGAAAAGAAAAAAGAAGTAAGATGAAGAAAGTGAGTTTGATGATGATGTAGTTGGGATGAAAATATTGGAATAAGGACGATAGAATAGAAGAAGAGAAAAAAGGGGAGGAGAGGGTTTGAGTTCTTTTATTTAAAAGAAAAAGAACGAAGGAGAGACAGAGAGTAATCAACAGGAAATAAGGGGAGGAAAGAGTTTAAGTGGGAGGAAAGAGTTTAAGTGGGCGCTATGCCATATATATATATATATATATAATGGGATTAAGATTGATTTTGAAAAAGCATATGATGGATCAAAATAAAATTTTATCAAAGATACCTTAGAGGATATTGGTCTTCCCCAACACTTTATCTATCTAGTCTATACTTGTATCACTACTGCAAAGATGAAGGTCTTTTAGAATGGGAGAACTTTGGATTAATTTTTTTCTCTAAAGACATTTGTCAAGAAAATTCTATATTTTTGTACTATGTATAAAGCGGCTATCTCAACTTATTAATGTGGTCGTTGAGCATAATCTTTAAAAACTGAATTGCTTAAGTAGTAGTGGTCCTAACCTCTCTCACTTATGCTTTGCCAATGACCTTATCCTTTTTACCGAGATTAGCATAGAGCAAGATAAAGCGATAAATAGGGTATTAAAAGTTTTTTGTGCTAGTTCTCGATAATGAGTCAACAATGAGAATACCAGAATCTATTTTTTTGATAATGTGTATCATAATATTCATACCAATATTAGTGAAGTCTTACAGTTCGTTAGAAAAAAAATTTGAAAAATATCTTGGAATTCTCCTTCTTCATTCCAAGGTTAACAAGAATACTTATCAGGGAATCATTGACATCATGAACTCAATGCTCAAAAATTAAAATTTTTCTTATTTGTCCTTAGAAGGAAAAAACCACTCTAACGAGATCTATCACTTCTACTATTTCTATTTATACTATGCAAATTGCTGCTTTATCGGTCTCTACTTGTGATAACATTGATCAAAAATGCAGAATTTTATAGGTGTACTTTAGAACAGTGAAAGAATGTACATCTCCTAAATTAAAAAAGATAACGAGATCGAAAGTAGCTGGTAGCTTGGATATTGGTTTATAGATTTTAGGGGTTTGTACTTGTGACAAACAAATTTTTGTATGAAAGGATTATTGTTGGTTTAGAGACTATACTTTACAACGAGATTTCATTAGTGAAATTCTAAACCGTCAAAAATCCAATCATCAAAATGGCATTGTTTCTGGGGATTGCACATGAGTGCCATGTTTTTGGTTAATGTAAATATGTGAATATTGTAGATATATTTGTCTTTTGCTTGTTAGTTTTCATTAGATCTCCATTAGTTTTGTTCCTATTTGCCACTATGAATTCTCGTCCTTGTGATTTTGGATATGACTATGACTATGTTGTAGGCGAGAAAAACTTGAATGATGGCTCACATTATGGGAGAGATGAATTCTTAGGAAGGGAACCACATCCATATGAGCAATCATCATGGCAACCTTCCCCTTCAAGTTACTATGATGGTAATCCTTCTTATAATGCATATCATTCCTACGGATATGATGATTCTTATCATGGTTATACCACTCAACCACCATCATTCTATATACCATATTCTCAACCCACATCTTATTTCCACCAATTGCCTACATATGATCCAAGTCTATATTCCCCCTATGCATACCCTTGTGACGATTATGAACAAGCAACCCTTGAATCACCACCACTCCAACATCTTTACCCCCAACCCAAGTCCCCATGAATGATACACTTGGTATCATTCTTCAAGAGCAAGAAGAGCTCTAAACCGCACTCACGAGTTTCACCTCTACCCTCCAAGAATTTACGTCTCGTATAATTTCACCCTCTACCAATAACCAAAATAACTTCCCACCTCAAAGCTTTGATGAATCTCCTTTACAACTATATCATGATTTTCCCTCTCCGCCACAGACCTCCATGGAAGCATATCAATGTCCATTAATCCAAGAGCAATATGATCCTACTTATGTTAGTAAAGCGGAACAAAAATTAAGGGATCGCTTCAAGGAAGAAATGGATCGACTTCAAGCAACCATCCGTCAAAAGATAGATTCTTGGAATTCATACAACAAGCAAAGCATCTCAACGGATGAATATGAGAAATCAATCGAAGAGATGAGCATGAAGGAGATTTTAAGATCCCAACACGAGGACAAGGAGATAGGATATGTCTTGCAACAAGTGAAGGAGGAAGAAATCATTGAGAAAGAAGAAACGGTTGAAGAGTTAAAGGAAGTTAACCAAGAGGTGGATTTCAAGCTTGAGAACACTTCCACACCAAGTGATATTGTTGATGATCTTGTGGAAGTTGTTGAAGTCTCTCCCATTAAACTTGAAAATGATGTTGAGGATGATGATGCGCAACCTCCAAGGCATAGTATGAGTAATAAAAGATTGGAAGAGGTTGATCGAGAGATGGATTCAATCATTGAGAATTCCTTATCTACGACTGAATCCCCTCCCATGCCGTTGGTAAGCAATGAAGAAGAGAATGAATTGGAAAGAAGCCACCAAGAGGATGAGGTTGAATTTGAAGAAGCCATCAAGGAAGAGTACAAGGGAGTAGAGCTTGCAAGATCATTGGGACCACTCCTTCCTAAGTCACCATCCAACATAACATTCAAGTAGGTAAAATCCTTATCTCTAATCTTTACTTTTCCACTTGAATATGGTTTACTTAAGACGGATGGGCAACTTAGAGCTCTTTGTGGATTGAGGAGTAAGAAAGGGTCATGTAGTGGTTGGAAACATCACTCTAAGTTCATGATGGGCGCTTGCTCAAGGTTGAATGGCAATGGATGGTGTAGAACCAAATTGCGTGGGTCTAGGAGAATGTTTGGAGGCCTAATCGAGAATTCAATGAGTTTGCCACTCAAATGGAAGCATGAAGCTCAAGAAGAAAAGGGGTTGACAAATAAAGTATGGGACCCCGGAACATACATAGATCACTATCAAATTAGGGGTCTTGTTACTTGCTTAGGCCCCCTTGAAAGCCTTGTACGTTTAAGTTGGGACCCCGGAGGCCATTGGAAGTGCAAACACTGGTGGGGATTCGAAGAAGAGTTCAAGCATAAGCCACCCTAGCAAGGACTCTATCAAAATGTCCAACTTAAGGACTTAAACTAGAAGTGCTAGGTGGGAGACACCCCACCATGGTAAACTCTTTCCACTCTCTTCTAATTTTGTTTAATAAGTGATTTGAGTTACCATTGTAGGTAGTTTTTTTCATCTCATAATTAGCTTGTTTGTGTACATTAGTTGCTAGCATATTAACATGCATGTTGTGCTTAGTAGAAATAGAATAAATCTCAAAACCAACTTGCATTTTAGAAAGTATGTGGTTTTTGACTAAACAAGGTGTTGTAAACATCATGGGGAGTCTTTGGGCAATTTAGAGCTTTTAGTCATTTTCTAAAAAAAAAAAAAAGGGGAGTGGACGCGCACGCACAATGTACGCGCACGCGTCCATGAGCAGATGCATCATCACCCACATTCCAGAGAGTTGGGCCTCTCTTGGGAAAACACTACGCCCTGAGCCCAACACAATCCATGCTGAAGCGCACTATGTGCGTGCGCGCCGATCATGAGAACAGGGAAGTGCACGCGGACGCGTACCTGCCGCGCCCGCGTCGATCTGCTGCTGCAATTTTTTTGAGCCAAGCACCAGAGAGTTGAGCCGGATCTGGGCCGACTTTAAGCCCCCAGCCCAACTCGATTTGTGCGGACGTGCACTTACCGCGTGCGCGCCCATATGCCCAGGGGGGAACAGACGCGAGCGCACGCATCGCGCTAGCGCGCCTTATCACAAATTACCAACGTACGCGGACGCGCACTTGCCGTGCCCGTGTCCCTTACATGCTGCCGCCACTCTAGGCTTTTGCCCCGAGAGTTGGGCGTGCGTCAAGCCCACTCTAAGCATCAGGCCCAACCACATGTACGCGTACGCGCACTGTACGTGCACGCGCCGTTGCATAATCTGCCAATCCATGCTTGAGCGCACTGCACGCTCACGCGTGGGTCCCAAGTTTTCTCAATGTACGCGGACGCACAGGGTGCGTGCTCACGTAGATTCAAAAAAGGGGATAACCCTAATACGCGAAGAGTGTTGCGCAGTCGCGCACTCTCTCCTCTCTCACTCTCATCTTCCCCTTCCTTCAACTCCATCAACCACCATCATCGCCACCGGGCGCAGCCCCGTCACCACCGGCGACTGCGCCGCCGTCGCCACCCAACCCCTCTGCCTTCCTCTCCCTCTCAACCGCTCTACCTCGCCACCCACTCACTTCCCCCTCTGCTCTCCTCCACCACCGGCACGCCTCTGCTGGTCCGCCGGCCACCACCATCACACGGCCAGTCTCTCTCTCTCACCCACTCACTCTGCCCTCTGCTCTCTCGCACGACCCACACGCCGCCGCAGTCGCCGCCATCTTCACCGCCACCGTCCACGGCGGTGCAACTTCGGATTCTGCTGCCCCTGCCCTATCCTAATTCCCTTTCCATTCTCAGTTCTTCCCCGCTCCCAGGTTTCTGCTCAATTTCTATTTTTCTTTTTAACTGTTCATTTTTGTTAGCTTCTGTAATTTTCTTTTAGTTAATTTGGATTCAATTGTTGCATGTTAGGATTAGTTAGAAATAATTGCGGTTAGGTAGCTAGGACTGGATAGAGGATTCTAGGCCTGATAAGTGCTCCGTATGTGCATATTTTCTATTTGTTGATTTGTCTGATAAGTGCCAATTTTGAGCTGCTCTGTGTGCAATCTGTGTTGCCTGTATGCTATCTTTTTGCTGCTGTGATTAGTTGATATTGTAATCATGATAATTTGTGCTATGTTGCCATCCAGGAACATCCGATTTTAAGCCAGAATGCTGCCCAATTTTCAAGAAATCTATTTTCATTTGAGTCTCTATTGTAATTTGGGCTAATTTCCGTTTCCTTTCAACTTCCCGGATTTGCATCAATCATTGTGAACATGAACTGCAACTTCTCTTTTCTTTGAGCCTAAATATCATCATGCCACTAATCCACTTTTCTAACTTACTAATTTCTTTAACCATTTGACATTTACTCACATTTAACCCTCTTTAACCATTCTTTCAAAGGTATGATGATTTTATTGCTTAATGAGTAAGAGTTGTTGACTTTAGTGACCATAACATTGATGATTTCCTTTCAATTCATTGCACCCCGTTGCAATTTCATTTTCATCATCAATAATTACACCTCATTGTATGCATTTTGTGAATCCTTTTGTTAGGCAAGCTTTCTTTCATCATAACACTAAGTATCAATCTCATCTCTTACTTGCTAACTTGTCTAACCTACTGACTTCAGTTTTCTTTACTTAGCTCATTAACCATTCTTTTGAGTTTTGATGATGAATATGCCTATTCTTTAAGAATTGTGTACATTGTTGGATGTATTGATTTTTTTGGTTTATGCTTCCACTTATGGTTCTTTGCACACCAAGTTTTCAATACACATTATGATTACTTGTCATTCCTATTACATCTTGAAGTTGCTTTTAATTGCTATATGCTACATGTTTAATTGCTATCATAATTGTCTTTTTCAGGATGTCAGATAAAGGGAAAGCTATAGCCACCTCTTCCAAGAAAAGAAAACACTCTACACCCTCTATCCCCTCCATCTACAAGAATTATGCTAAGAATCCTTTGAATGACGAAGAAAAGGAAAATCAGTTATTACCTTCTACTGACCCAACCAAGTTTCCCAATCTTTACTGTGAGCTTCGCTTCCAAAAATATCGAACAACGAAGCTGAATACTGAGAAGAAATTACTCCTACCTAATGATGTGAGACGAGCCATTACTAGTCGCATCCTAGAGTTGGGTATGGACTTTGTTGATAGAGATTTAGGAGATATCAACATTTCGTGGGTTAAGGAATTCTATTGCAACTTCTTCCGTCCTACTTTGGATTTAGTTCAGGTGAGGGGTAGAGAGGTTATGATCACTGAGACTGCTATAGAGGAGGCATTACAGTGTCGGCACATTACTGATGACATGTGTGCCCATCAGCAGGCAGAGATGGCTATCCATACCATGACCTTTGACTATGAGGCGCTGAGGCGCATGATTGGTTTACCAGATGCCACTTGGGTCATGGACTCGGGCAACACAAAGCCCAAAGGGATGCTCTTTGCACACTTGAACAAGGAGGCCAAGACTTGGCAGATGATCTTCGCTCACTACGTCTTGCCCACCACTCACTTTTCTGAGATCCCTATGGAGATGCTACTCTTGATTGGTTGTGTTATGGAGGGAAAGGAAGTTTATTTTCCCCGATTGATCCGACAGAGCATGTGGCGAGCCCATATTCGTGGCCTCCTGCCTTTTCCTGTCCTGATTACCAGCATGGCATCACTGGCGGATGTTCCTAGCCATGATGATGATGTGATACCACCACTGCCAGAGGACGGTGCTAAGGAGATCACTATTCCTTGGGGCACTTGGGTGACTGAGAGACCCCCGGCTAGACGCCGATCTAGAGCTAGAGTGGTGGTAGGGACAGCCGGACCTTCGGCAGCCCCATCCGCTTCTACAGCAGCAACCCCATCTTCGACAGTCCCTTCTTCAGCACCTGAGCCGACTTATCTACTGGTCCATCGTCTGTTTCGGTTCTTAGAGCACGAGAGGCGCCATGTCAGAAGTCGACTGGATCGGATGGACCAGGCGCTCATTTCTCTGGGTGCTGAGTTACCTCCGCTTCCCGACTCTCCGGCCTCCGATGAGCAGGATCATCAGGAGGAGGATGCGGAGGCACCGACTCAGCAGGATGCCCCTCCAGATGCCCCAGACACCACAGAGACACATCAGACCCATGCGGAGCTGGTCTCACAGCCACAGCCAGAGCCAGAGCCTACCGTTGTACCTCCCACCGATCCTCCGGTTTAGCATCGAGGACGATGCTTGATCTTAAGTGTGGGGAGGGGACCGGTGAACTTTTCGGCTACTCTCCTAGTTATCTTATTTTGCATATCTTTTGCATATATTTTGATGCATTTTGAGTTTACTTTGGATACCTTTAATGCTTATTTTGGATTTTAGATATTTTGATGCTTTTGGATATCTTTAGATGTCTTAAAAGATAGATTTCACACTTTTAGTTGGATTTTTGCATATTTTTTCTTTTTAGTTTGTGGTTGTGATTAGAAATCATACTTTGAATTGCAAACACTTAGTCACCCTTTTTGCATAAGAAATTGGTTTTAAGCGGAAAAGGAAAGGGTAAACTAAGGAAAATTTTGAATTTTTTCAATCACAATAATGCTTAGTCAAATATTAAGATTTTTTCAAGAAATTTAATTATAGGGCACCAACCCAATTGATTGAAGAAAATTTTTGGTGAAACTTGCTTGAATTCATACTTTGTGAAGTATGTATTGAGCCTAGAACACAAGCTTGTGAGACTTGAGCCTATTGATGTGGTTACATTTTATAACCACTTATTTTCCATTCTTGTGTGAAATTGTTCTCTATCTATGATTGTGATCCTTGATTTGTTTGATTCTATATGTCCATTTATTTCTTGTATTCATGCATTTGTATGATTGAGGCCATTATTTCATTATCCCACTTACCCAAATAGCCAACCTTTTACTCTCCATTGTTAGCCAATTTTGAGCCTAAGCTTAACCAACTTATTCTCAATTTAGCACATTACAAGCCCAAGGCGGAAAACCAATGAAAAGTCCTTGTTTGGATCTTTGATTAGCCTAGGCTAATGAGAGTGCTCATTATTCAAAGTTGGTGAGGCTTGGGAACATTGGATGGAAAAAAAAGGGGTAGTACACTTTCATGTTTAGGAATTGGGTACATACTCATGTATTGATTAAATGTATAGACCTTATGCATTGATGTTCTTGTGTATAGTTTGAAAGAAAAAAGAAAAATGAAAAGAAAAAAAGAAATAAAAGTGAAAATGAGAAAAACAAAAGAATAGAAAAGAAAAAAAAAGAAAGAAAAAGGAAGAAAAATAATAAAAGGGGACAAAATGCCCCAAGGTGAAGTTCAACAAAAGGGAATCAATGCATAAGTGTTATGAATCAAGAAATAAGATGCATGAATATGTAAGAAAAAAGGTGAAGAATGGGTAGTTAGAGTAGTTTGAATTTGTATAGGTCATTATATAGGTTAGGTGGGAAAGTCTATACTAATCCAAGATCCAAACTCTAGTCCACTTAACCATAAATGAACCTACCTTGACCCTAACCCCATTACAACCTAAATGAAAGACCTCATGATAAATGTATGCATGCGTTGAATAAGTGTTGATTGTTAGAAGAAAATCAAATTTTGAAAAGCATGATTAGAAGAGAATTGAGTGAATTAACCCTTAAACACTTGAGTGAATAGAGCGGATACACATCCGGTGAGGGTTCAAAAGTTCAATTACATGTATTCACCCATATTATCTATATTCTTGCAAGCTTGAATTTCTTTTTGATAATTCAATACAATTGTGGTTTGGACTTAACTCCTATTGCCCTAACTATTGTGCTTATACATGTTCTCTTGGGAATTGATTTGTTTGAACTAAGCATTTCCAATTGCTTTAGGTAGTTGCATTTAGATGGATTCATATAGTTCAGTGCATTCGAATGAATGCCATACCCCTTAGTTCCTTCTTATTTTAGCATGAGGACATGCTAAGGTCTAAGTGTGGGGAGGTTGATAAACCCCATTTTTAGGGTTTATCTTGTATTGAATTTAGAGTATTTTGATAACCTTTTCTCGCATTTAACCTATGAATTGGCATGGTTTTGTAATCTCTCCCGTATTTGTGCTTAAGTGTAAAAACATGCTTTTTAAGCCTTTAATTTGATAATTTTAGTTCATCCTTGATTCCATAAGATGCCTTGATGTGTTTGCTAGTAATTCCAGGGTTGAAATAGGCTAGGCATGGATCAAAGGAAGCAAGGAAGGAAGCATGCAAGTGGAGAGAAGCACAAAAAGCCAAAGAATTGATCTCGGCCAAGCATGCGTACGCGCACAAGGCGCTCGCGCGCACATCGCAGAATTAGCCATGGGCGCGCACGCGTACCGTGCGCGCACGCGTCGTAGTCCGCACGTGATTCTGTTATTGCAACACGAGCCTGGCAATTTTGGAAGGTTTCAGCAACCAACTTTGGCGCCAAATTGCATATAAGAACCAAGGATTGAAGGGGATTGACACACATTCACATCCATAGACTCATTTTACAAGTTTTTCTTAGATATTTTTAGTTAGTTACATTTGTAGAGAGAGAAACTCCAACCTCTCTCTAGGATTCATCTTCATTTTCTCAATTCTCAACCATTCCTTGGTAAGATCTATTGCAACTTTCAATTTACTTTGTTCATGTTGTAGATCCTCTTCTCTAATCTCAATTAGTGTTTGTAATTGTTCAATTCTCATAGGTCTTAGATTTAACTTTGTTGTTTGGATTCTATTAATTCATTGAAGATCTCATTTTCACTGTTGTTCATTATTGATTGTTGTTAATCTCTTGTGTTGAATTACTTTGATTCTCAATTTCTTCTCAATTTTACTATGTCTTTCATTCTTGCTCACCAAATGTTTGAGAAAATTCCAACTTTAGATATGGAGTAGCATCCTTTCACTTGGCCTAGTGGTTGAGTCATTGGAGACACTTGAAGAATGGATATCAATTGTTGATTAAGAATTGAGAATTGCTAATTGACTTAGAGTGCACTAAAGCTAGACTTCCCTAAGGTAAGACTAGGACTTGTGACTCAAGTTAGTTACTTTTACTTGACTTTTCTCTATGATTAGGGGTTAACTAAGTGAAGCAACACTCCTTTGTTATCACAATTGAAGGAAGCTATAGTGATGGAACTTCCAATGTTCAACCTTGGCCAAGGCTTTTACTATTGATTGATTGTTGTTTTCTTTTATTAGCACTTTTATGCCACACACTTCAAGCCACAAAAGACTACTTAACCAATAGCATGCATCCTTGTAGCATTCCTAGGGAAGAACGACTCGGGACTAATACTCTCGGTTATAGATTGTAGATTTGTTTGATGATGGATTTTGCGTCGGTTTAGACTATACTACGATTGATTATTTGATAATTTCTATACCGGCAAAAATTCATTTATCACGTGCTCTCTTAATCGAGCTTTTATAACAAAGATCGGTTGGGAACTACAGAAATAAAAGAATAACTTGTGGGTTAGAATTCTAAGAGCCAAGTATAGATGTGAAAATAACATTATCTCAGATGTCAAAAGGAAAAAAATGACTCCAATCATTGGATAGGAGTTTTGTAGCTTGGAGGGATGTGGAAAGGAACTCCTTTTGACGTATCGGCAACGGCAAAAGAATCAACTTTTGAAAAAATAACTGGGTTCTTAAAGTTAGAAATCAGAAAAATCATGACATCCAACCTCCAAACTCTAGTGATTTGAATATATCTCTAAATAATTCCTTATCCATTTCAGGTTGATGGGATGAAGATAGTCCAAAGAGCTAGCTGTCGGTTGATTTGGTTGACAAGATTTTGTGCATCTCTTCACTGTCTCCCTAAAAGAATTCGGATAAGATTGCATGGGATCTTTCCTCTGATGGTAGTTTCAACTTCAGGATTCATATAAGTCACCGAAAGAAGTCCCTACTATCCTTGAGCAGATGTTTAAGCTGGTTTAGAACTGGAAGGAGTCAGAGAGGGTTAGGGCGTTTATATAGCTAACAAGTCAGAACATCTTTTTTAATGTAGAGAGACGTAAAAGACATATGAGCCCCTTAGTAACATGTCTTAAATGTGGCTAGGATGAAAAGGCAACTCTTCATATTCTAAGGAATTGTCTCTTTGCAACTGTCATTTGGCAAGCGTTGATGCCTCGCAGCAAGAATACTAATTTCTTCACTCACAACCTTCAAGGATTGGTTTCTCAGTAACCTCTCTTCCAAGAATCAATGGTCCTATTTGTTTGGAGTGACTACTTCTTGTTTCTAGCGCTTTTATAATAAACTGGTCTTCGAAAAAAAATGCTATCCCGACATTCACTATTGCTTCTTGAAAACCTTGACTAATGAGATTTCTAATTGCATGAAATTGAGTTACTCACCTAAAGACTAACTCAAAATCAGAATTCATCATTAAGTGGATATCTCCACAAGAGAATTACATTAAGTTCAATGTTGATAGATCGTACTATGGCAACAACAATGATGCAGCGACTGAAAAATGTTTTCGAGACTATTGTGAAAGGTTCATCGAAGTCTTCTCCTATAATATTGGGAGTTTCTCCATAACCCATGCTGAGATATAAGAGATTATTCAAGGACTTCAGATTGATGTGGCTAATGAGTTCCAATACATTGTTCTTAAGTTTGACTCTCTAGTGGCGATTAACCTAGCCAGAAGTGGTGCACTTCCTCGAGCCCCTGTTACTTGCTCCTTGAAGATATGTCAGAGTTAATGCGACTTGTATTTGAAATTTAGGGTCAGTTTGAATTTACTTTAGAAAAAAAATACTTTTTTTATCTTTTAAAAAAGATCTTTTTTTATTAGACAAAAATTATTTCACATGTGAATAAACTTTTTAAAAAGAGTTTTCAAGCATTAAAAATGTCTTTTACTTCTATTTTTTTTGAAAATAAGATATTGTTACTTTTTTTAAAAAATATTTTAAGAAAATATTTTCAAATAAATTTTAAATTAAATAAAAATTTTTATTTTTAAAAAAATTATTTTTTTTACTAAAAACCAATCCAAACCAATACTTAAGCTAGCATCACACCTTGTAGAAAACTAATTGTGTTATTGATTTCATGCTCTACTCTTTGATACTGTGAAAAGCCTCCAGTTGAGACGGATTGCATAGTTTTTTTTTTTTACTTTTTTCCCTTTTTTGCGGTTTATAACTTCGACATCCAAAAAAAATAGTACTCAAGAGAAAAAATATTAACTTAAATTTTTCTCAAGATAACAACTTTAAGAATTTATCATTCAAGTAACACATCTGTAGTTTTCTTTTTCTTTAATTAATATCCATACACACATATATTAAAATACGTTAAATACATCTTACGTCAAAATATTATATTTTAGGTTTTGATACACTATTATATTTGATTTAGTTCTTGGTGGTGAATTATTTTTAACCACAAATTAACCAGCAAGTGCACCGAGTCGTACTAAGTAATACCTTAGGTGAGTGAGGATCGATCCCACGAGGATTGATGGATCAAGCACCAATTATTGAGTGATAGGCTTAGTCAGACAAACAAAAAATATTGTTGGAAGTTCAAAGAGCATTAAACGTAAATTTAGAATATTAAAGACAGACAGATAAATAAGTTGGGAATAAAATATTGAGAAAATAGTTAAGACTTCAGAGTTATCTATTTTTCCGGATTGATTTTTTTTACTAACTATTTTAATCATGCAAGATTTAATTCATGGCAAACTATATGTGACTAGACCCTAATTCCTTAGACCTTCCTAGTCTCCTCCAAAATTCATTAACTGCCAATTCCTTGGTCAATTAATTTCAATTAGAGGGTGATGATCAATTTCTAGTTTATATGCCAAAAGAATCCTAATTATCCAAAAATAAAGGGATTATATATCACGTATCCTGTTAAATACAAACAATTAGAAATTCAGTATAATATGTTTTCAAGCTGTTGTTCAAGTAAAGAGATTTTCCAAGTTTTACAAGAACTCAATTAGAACATGGGTCATACTTCCGTTCCACCCATATTCATAAAATAAAGAGCGAAAACAATTATTGAAATATAAATCAAAACATTGATTAAATTAGAAAGATCAAACGAATCAATCCATACAAATAGACATAGCTCATAACCTTAACAGTGGAGGTTTAGTTGCTCATGGAATATGGAATGTAAATTTGTATAGAATTCCCTAATAGAATCCCCCTAATGGAACCTCTTAATAGAAGAGAAGTCTCTCTTTTTTATAACTAATCCTAATTAATTTAAAATCTAATATCTAAAATTAAGATAATATATTTTCCTATTTTAAAATCAAATTTGAATTTAAATCAGAATTAACTAACTACTCCGCATCTTATAACATGGGGACCACTTGGTTTCACTGGATCCGCGCCTAACTTGGGTGCTAAAATGGGGCCCAGAAATCACCCCTAGCGTTTTCTGCATTTTCTGCACGTGGCGCATGTCACGCGTACGCGTCAGTCACGCGTACGCATCGATGGTCTTTTTTGCAAGTCACACGGACGCGTCGCTGAGCAAATCTTCAAATCACGCATACGCATCAGTCACGCACACGCGTCGCCGTGGAAAGCTCCAAATCACACGTACGCGTCGCTCCTCGCTACTGTCTCCTTTAATTCTTGAGCTGTAGAAACTCCATCAAATCCAGTCGAATGCTACCTAAAATAAACAAAATTGCAAAAGACTCAAAGTAGCATTCATATTGGCTAAAATATAATTAATTCTTTATTAAACTCAACAAATTAGATGCAAATTCACTAGGAAAAGATAGAAAAGATGCTCACGCATTACAACACCAAACTTAAACTGTTGCTTATCCTCAAGCAACCAAAACTAATATAAGTTTAGGATGTGAATTTGCATGAGAATGAGAGTTTGATTAAGCTCATATCTCTTTTTATTTTGGGGTTTATAACTGTAATCCTGAATAGTTTTGGCATTTCACTTTCCTTTGAATCAGGAGGATGTCATTGTCATTCGGAATTAGAATCCAGATAATATTATGATTCTCTGATCTTTACTTTTCAGTTCAATCATTGAACACAGCAAAATTGAATTTAATTTATTTTTTCTTTGGTGCTTTGCACCTTGAGCCTAGCCGTAACTTTAAATACTTTGTCTCAAGGATTACTTGACACAGAAACACCACAAGCACTTAACTGGAGGACTCTCTTTGAGTCCTGATTTTTCTTTCAGTTACTCCCAGACAGTGGTGCTCAAAACCTTTGGCATACTCTGTTAAACACACTTGGTCTCGACTCTAAGTGTTCTGTCTCAAGGATTACTTGACACAATCACACCACAAGCATATGATTAGGAAAACAACTCTTTGAACTTTTAATCATGTCTGACCTCCCTAGTCATTGATGCTCAGAACCTTGGACCTTACTTTTATTATTTATTTATTTATTTATTTTTCTTTTGCTGTTTCTTTTGCTTCAAGGATTAAATTTTTGTTTATTTCAGAGAAGTCATAATAATTCTCTAAATTCCTATTCCTTATACATCAACATCCCTTAATTCAATTTTAAATATGCACTGTTCATATCATGCATTCAAAAATCACAGAAAGTACCACCACATTTAAGTAAATAAGACTACTCTTAAAATTAACTCAATTTCTCATGTAATACATCAATTATATATTTTTTTTCAAGCTCAGTGGGTAATACATGAGACATCTTTTCAGAATTAAAGCATTTAAGGGAAAACTAAACTAGACATAGGATTCTCACTAATAAAGGATCATGCAACAAACAAAGCAAAATAGCAGAAAACCAGAACGTAACATAGAAAAAGAGGGGAGGAATAAAAAAATGAAAAGAACTCAACCACCTTAGTTATCCTAGTGGTCGCTTTATTCTTCAGGTTGTGCTCCTCTATGAAGATGACTCGCCTCCCTTTTGGTGCCATAGGAATAAACAGAAAAGCTTTAAGCGAAGCATCAACACCAAACTTAAATGTTTGCTTGTCCTCAAGCAAAGAAAATCTGAAAACAAAAATAAATAATGAGATGAAAGAAAAATAAAAGGATAATGGAACACGAGAGAATTAGGATTGGAAGAGAGAGAAAGAAAATTAAAACTGGGCGGCGAACTAGTATAATTGTGCGGCGCAGGCGACGCGTACGTGTGGGGCGCGAAATTTTCTTACTGACGCGTAAGCGTCAGGCACGCGTCCGCGTGCCCTTGGTTTTGCGCGATTCGCGTGAAGCCAGCCGCATGCACGCACAACTCTCTGCCGAAACATATATTTACGCCATTTTTCCAGGTCACGCGTACGCGTATGTGACGCGTACGCGTGGTGTGCCAAAATCACCAATGACGCGCACGCGTGGGGTACGCGTTCGCGTGATCTTGTTTGTGCGAAAGGCTTCATTCTGACGCCACTCCCGCGCAACTCTCTGTTCATATTTATTTTTCACGCACATGCATATGACGCGTACGCGTCAGCGACGCTTGCGCGTCATATGCTCCTCTTCTCTTTTTTTTTTTTAATTATCCGGTTTCTATTCTAAAATAGTTGCATGATCAGAAAATTAGTAAGAACTCAATAAAAATCAAATAAGAAAGAAAACTAGTACTATGAAAAATATCTAAGAATGAAAAGGAACGATCATACCACGGTGGATTGTCTCCCACCAAGCACTTTTAGTTAAAGTCCTTAAGTTGGACATGTGGTGAGCTCCTTGTCATGGTGGCTTGTGCTTGTACTGATCCAGGAATCTCCACCAATGTTTGTAATTCCAATGGCTACCGAGATCCCAAACTAGGCGCATAACGCCTTCGAGCAAGTTGAAACAAGTGACAGGGCCCCAAGAGTGTTGATTGCGGGAATGAATTCCAGGGTACCAAACCTTGCTTTTACACCCGTCTTCTTGTGGATCACCATTGCTTTTACCAATCCTTGCACTTCAATTTGGAGCATGCAACCATATTGAACCTTGCTTGACATCTCTTACTACTAACCATCTTCCTCTTACTCTTAATGCCACAAAGAGCTCTAAATTGACCATCCGTCTCTAGTAGCCCATATTCAAGTGGGAAAGCAAAGGTTAAGGATAGCAATTTTACCCACTTAAATGTTGTATTGGATGGTGATGGCTTTGGAAGAGATCTTGTAAGCTCCACTCCCTTGTGCTCTCCTTTGAATTCTTCTACCTCTTTGCAAGCTTCCTCAATTTCAACCTCTTCCTCTTGGTAGCTTTCTTCTAATTCAATCTCTTCTTCAATTCTTACCAAGGGCATGGGAGGTTGTGCATCTTCCTCTTCTTCCATATGTGAGGGTGGAAAGTTCTCTAATTCACTAGAGTATAAATTTCTTTGATTAGTTTCCACACTTTCTTCTATAGGATCTTGCATTGTATCTCTTGGAAAGGAATTTGCTTGTTTTCCTTCCTGGTTCTTGATCATCATCTGCACATAATTCTCTACATTTTTGACACTCGTCTTTATATCATGTAGGAATTCTTTCATAAGGAGCTCAAGATCTGATGGTATTTGAGATGAATAAGGAGATTGTGGCTCTTGATATGAATAAGAAGGAGATGATGGTTCTTAATATGAATACAAAGATGGTGGCTCTTGGTATGGGTAGAAAGATGATGGTTCTTGATATGAATATTGAGATGGTAGTTCTTGATATGAATATGGAGGTGGTGGCTCTTGATAGTTGGAACATGGAGCATTGAAGTCTCTTTGGTTTTGACCTTGCCAACCAAAATTTGAATAGCTCCTCCATCCACCATAATATGAATCACTACTCAAGCGTGAGTAGTAACCCATGTGATCTCTTTCCATTATTTTTCCTTAGCACAAAACACCAAACAGAATTAAACGCACCATGTGGTAAACAGGAAAGCAAAGAAGACAAAACAGAATTTTTTTAAAATAGATTTTAATAAAATTAAAAATAAAATGCCTAATCTAAGCAATCAAACAACTAATAGTTGTTAATCACTATCAATCCCCGGCAACGGCGCCAAAAACTTGGTGGTGAATTATTTCTAACCACAGACTAACCGGCAAGTGCACCGGGTCGTACCAAGTAATACCTCAGGTGAGTGATGCACAAAATTGTGATCATCAACAATGGCGCCAAAGACTTGGTAGCGCTCTCAAACGTGAATCACACTTTGTCACAACTTCGCACAACTAACCAGCAAGTGCACTGGGTCGTCCAAGTAATAAACCTTATGTGAGTAAGGGTCGATCCCACGGAGATTGTTGGTATGAAGCAAGCTATGGTCATCTTGTAAATCTCAGTCAGGCAGATTATAATGGTTATAAAGGTTTTCGAAAATTAATAATAAATAAAGCATAAAATAAAGATAGAGATACTTATGTAAATCGTTGGTGGGAATTTCAGATAAGTGTATGGAGATACTTTGTCCCTGTTGAATCTTTGCTTTCCTACTACCTTCCTTCAATCCTTCATACTCCTTTCCATGGCAAGCTGTATGTAGGGCATCACCGTTGTCAATGGCTACTTTCCATCCTCTCAGTGAAAATAGTTCAAATGCTCTGTCACAGCACGGCTAATCATCTATCAGTTATCGATCATGTCAGAATAGAATCCGTTGATTCTTTTTCGTCTGTCACCATGCCCAACAATCGCGAGTTTGAAGCTCGTCACAGTCATTCAATCCCTGAATCCTACTCGGAATATAACAGAAAAGGTTTAGATTTTCTGGATTCTCAAGAGTGACCGCCAATAATTATAGCTTATACCACGAAGATTCTGATTAAGGAATCCAAGAGATATTCGCTCGTCTAAGGTAGAACGGAAGTGGTTGTTAGGCACGCGTTCATAGGTGAGAATGATGATGAGTGTCATGGATCATCACATTCATCATGTTGAATTGCAATGAATATTTAGAATAAGAATAAGCTGAATTGAATAAAAGATAGTAGTAATTATATTAAAACTTGAGGTACAGCAGAGCTCCACACCCTTAATCTATGGTGTGCAGAAACTCCACCGTTGAAAATACATAAGTGATAATGGTTCAGGTATGGCTGAATGGCCAGCCCCCAAATGTGATATGAATTAGAAAATAGGGAAAAGGACCCCTTAATACAATAGTAAAAAGTCCTATTTATACTAGACTAGCTACTAGGGTTTACAGAAATAAGTCTAAGTGCAGAAATTCACTTCCGGGGCCCACTTTGATGTGTGCTTGGGTTGAACTTGAGCTTTACACATGCAGAGGCTTCTCTTGGAGTTAAACGCCAAGTTGTAACGTGTTTTTGGCGTTTAACTCTGGTTTGTGACGTGTTTCTGGCGTTTTACTCCAGAATGCAGCATGGAACTGGCGTTGAATGCCAGTTTGCGTCATCTAAACTCGAAAAAAGTATGGATAATTATATATTGCTGGAAAGCTCTGGATGTCTAATTTCCAAAGTCGTTGAGAGCGTGCCATTTGGAGTTCTGTAGCTCTAGAAAATCCATTTCGAATACAGGGAGGTCAGAATCCAACAACATCAGCAGTCCTTTTTCAGCCTAAATCAGATTGTTGCTCAGGTCCCTCGATTTCAGCCAGAAAATACCTGAAATCACAGAAAAATACACAAACTCATAGTAAAGTCCAGAAATGTGAATTTTCCATAAAAACTAATGAAAACATCCCTAAAAGTAGCTAGATCATACTAATAACTACCTAAAAACGATGCCAAAAAGCGTATAAATTATCCGCTCATCACAACACCAAACTTAAATTGTTGCTCATCCCCAAGCAACTGAAAATCAATTAGGATAAAAAGAAGAGAATATACTATAAATCTCAAAACATCAATGAATATTAGTTCTAACTAGATGAGCGGGACTTGTAGCTTTTTGCTTCTGAACAGTTTTGGCATCTCACTTTATCCTTTGAAGTCTAGAATGATTGGCATCTATAGAAACTCAGAATTCAGATATTGTTATTGATTCTCCTAGTTAAGTATGTTAATTCTTGAATATAGCTACTTTAATGAGTCTTGGCCGTGGCCCTAAGCACTTTGTTTTCCAGTATTACCACCGGATACATAAATGCCACAGACACATGACTGGGTAAAACTTTTTAGATTGTGACTCAGCTTTGCTAAAGTCCCCAGTTAGAGGTGTCCAGAGCTCTTAAGTACACTCTTTTGCTTTGGATCATGACTTTAACCACTCAGTCTCAAGCTTTTCACTTGGACCTGCATGCCACAAGTACATGGTTAGGGACAGCTTGATTTAGCCCCTTAGGCCTGGATTTATTTCCTTGGGCCCTCCTATCCATTGATGCTCAAAGCCTTGGATCCTTTTTACCCTTGCCTTTTGGTTTCAAGGGCTATTGGCTTTTTGCTTGCTTTTTCTTTTTCTTTCTAATTTTTTTCCACTTTTTTTCGCAAGCTTCTTCTTTTTCACTGCTTTTTCTTGCTTCAAGAATCAATTTTATGATTTTCCAGATTATCAATAACATTTCTCTTTTTCATCATTCTTTCAAGAGCCAACAATTTTAACATTCATAAACAACAAGATAAAAAATATGCATTGTTCAAGCATTCATTCAGAAAAACAAAAAGTATTATCACCACATCAATATAATTAAATTAATTTCAAGGATAAATTCGAAACTCATGTACTTCTTGTTCTTTTATATTAAAAACATTTTTCATTTAAGAGAGGTGAATGACTCATGGATTTATTCATAGCCTTAAGACATAGACTAAACACCAATGATCATGTAGTAAAGACACAAATATAGATAAACATGAAGCTTAAAACCGAAAAACAGAGAAATAGGAACAAGGAAGTTAAGGAATAAGTCCACCTTAGTGATGGTGGCGTCTTCTTCTTGAAGGACCAATGATGTCATTGAGCTCCTCTATGTCTCTTCCTTGCATTTGTTGCTCCTCCATCATAGCTCTTTGATTTTCTATAATCTCATGGAGAATGATGGAGTGCTCTTGGTGCTCCACCCTTAATTGGTTCATATCATGACTCAATCCTTCTAGAGAAGTGTTGAGTTGTTCCCAATAATTGTTTAGAGGAAAGTGCATCCCTTGAGGCATCTCAGGGATTTCTTGATGATGAGCTTCCTCATGCGTCTCTTGAGATCCATGGATGGCCTCTCTTGTTTGCTCCATCCTCTTCTTAGTGATGGGCTTGTCCTCTTCAATGAGAGTGTCTCCTTCTATGACAACTCCAGCTGAGTAGCATAGATGGCAGATAAGATGAGGAAAAGCTAACCTTGCCATGGTGGAGGAATTTTCGGCTACTTTGTAGAATTCAAGAGAGATGACTTCATGAACTTCTACTTCCTCTCCAATCATGATGCTATGGATCATGATGGCCCGATCCACAGTAACTTCGGATCGGTTGCTAGTGGGGATGATGGAGCGTTGGATAAACTCCAACCATCCTCTAGCCACAGGCTTAAAGTCCAGTCTTCTCAATTGAACCGGCTTGCCTTTTGAGTCTCTTTTTCATTGAGCTCCTTCCACACATATGTCCATAAGGACTTGGTCCAACCTTTGATCAGAGTTGACCCTTCTAGTGTAAGGGCGTGCATCTTCTTGCATCATAGGCAAGTTGAATGCTAACCTTACATTTTTCGGACTGAAATCTAAGTATTTTCCCCGAACCATTGTAAGATAATTCTTTGGATTCGGGTTTATACTTTGATCATGGTTCCTAGTGCCATGCATTGGCATAGAAATCTTGAACTATTAAAATTCTGACTTGTTGAATAGGGTTGGTAAGAACTTCCCAACCTCTTCTTTGGATCTCATGTCGGATCTCCAGATACTCATTTTTCTTGAGCATGAAGGGGACCTCAGGGATCACCTTCTTCTTTGTCACAACTTCATAGAAGTGGTCTTGATGGACCTTTGAGATGAATCTCTCCATCTCTCATGACTCAGAGGTGGAAGCTTTTGTCTTTCCTTTCCCTTTTCTAGAGGTTTCTCCGGCCTTAGGTGCCATAAGTGGTTATGGAAAAACAAAAAAAGCTATGCTTTTACCACACCAAACTTAGAATGTTTCTCGCCCTCGAGCAAAAGAAGAAAGAAGAGAAGAAGAAGAAGAAAAAAATGGAGGAGAGGGAGAGAGGTGTGTATTCGGTCAAGGGGGAGAAGAGAGGGTTGTGTTGTGTGAAAATGAAGAAGGATATAGGGGTTTATATAGTGGAGGGAGAGGGGTTAAGGTTCGGCCATATTGGGTGGGTTTGGGTGGGAAAGGGATTTTGAATTTGAAGGTAGGTGGGGTTTATGGGGAAGAGTGGATGGATGTGAGTGGTGAAGAGGTGATGGGAAAGAGAGATTGAGGTGATTGGTGAAGGGTTTTTGGAAAAGAGTGTTATTGGATTATGTGAAGAAAAGAAAAGGTAAATTGAGGTAGGTAGGGATCCTGTGGGGTCCACAGATCCTGAGATGATCCTGTGGGGTCCACAGATCCTGAGGTGTCAAGGATTATCATCCCTGCACCAATGGGGCATGTAAAATGCCCTCTGCATGCAATCCTGGCATTTAACTCCAGATTGATGCTTGTTTCTGGCGTTAAATGCCAGTTCTATGCTTGTTTTGGGCGTTCAACGCCAGTCTGCAGCATGTTTCTGGCGTTGAATGCCAGTTCCATGCTTGTTTCTGGTGTTTAATGCTAGCTCTCCTCAGGATGTAATCCTGGCATTTAAATGCTAGATTATTTCTTGTTTTTGGCATTCAACGCCAGATTCATGCTCTGTTCTGACGTTGAATGCTAGCCAGATGCTCCTTACTGGCATTCAAATGCCAGTAAGCTCTTCCTCCAGGGTGTGTTGTTTCTTCTGTTATTTTTTATTCTGTTTTTAATTTTAGTATTTGTTTTGTGACTCCACATGATCATGAACCTAATAAAACATAAAAGAAAAAATAAAATAAAAATAAAATTAGATAAATAAAAATTGGATTACCTCCCAATAAGCACTTCTTTAATGTCACTAGCTTGACAGTGTGCTCTCATGGAGCTTCACAGGTGATCAGGTCAATGTTGTGGACTCCCAACACCAAGCTTAGAGTTTGAATGTGGGGGTTCAATACCAAACTTAGAGTTTGGTTGTGGCCTCCCAACATCAAACTTAGAGTTTGATTATGGGGGCTTTGTTTGACTCTGTATTAAGAGAAGCCTTTCATGCTTCCTCTCCATGGTTGCAGAGGAATATCCTTGAGCTTTAAACACAAGGTAGTCCCCATTTAATTGAAGGACTAGCTCTCCTCTATCAATATCAATCACAGCTCCTGCTGTGGCTAGAAAGGGTCTTCTAAGGATGATGCATTCATCCTCCTCCTTCCTAGTGTCTAAGATTATGAAATCAGTAGGGATGTAAAGGCCTTTAACCTTTACTAACACGTCCTCTACCAATCCATAAGCTTGTCTTACTGACTTGTCTGCCATCTGTAATGAGAATGTGGCAGCATGTACCTCAAAGATCCCTAGTTTCTCCATTACAGAGAGTGGCATAAGTTTTATACCTGACCCTAGGTCACACAGAGCCTTCTCAAAGGTCATGGTGCCTATGGTACAGGATATTAGAAATTTACCAGGATCTTGTTTCTTTTGAGGTAAAATTTGCTGAACCCATGTATCTAGTTCACTAATGAGCAAGGGAGGTGCATCTTCCCAAGTCTCATTACCAAACAACTTGGCATTCAGCTTCATGATAGCTCCTAGATATTGAGCAACTTGCTCTCCAGTTACGTCTTCATCCTCTTCAGAGGAAGAATAGTTTTCAGAGCTCATGAATGGCAGAAGGAGGTTTAAAGGAATCTCTATGGTCTCTATATGAGTCTCAGATTCCTTTAGGTCCTCAATAGGGAACTCCTTCTTGTCTGGGAGACGTCCCATGAGGTCTTCCTCATTGGGATTCACATCCTCCCCTTCCTCTCTAGGTTCGGCCATTTTGATTATATCAATGGCCTTGCACTCTCTTTTTGGATTCTCTTCAGTATTGCTTGGGAGAGTACTAGAAGGAGTTTCAGTGATTTTCTTACTCAGCTGGCCCGCTTGTGCCTCCAAATTTCTGATGGAGGACCTTGTTTCACTCATGAAACTTAAAGTGGCCTTAGACAGATCAGAGACTATATTTGCTAAGCTAGAGGAGCTCTGCTCAGAATTCTCTGTCTGTTACTGAGAAGATGATGGAAAAGGCTTGCTATTGTTAAGCCTATTTCTTCCACCATTATTAAAGCCTTGTTGAGGCTTCTGTTGATCCTTCCATAAGAAATTTGGATGATTTCTCCATGAGGAATTATAGGTGTTTCCATAAGGTTCACCCATATAATTTACCTCTGCCATTGCAGGGTTCTCAGGATCATAGGCTTCTTCTTCAGAAGATGCCTCTTTAGTACTGTTGGATGCATTTTGCCATCCATTCAGACTTTGAGAAATCATGTTGACTTGCTGAGTCAACATTTTGTTCTGAGCCAATATGGCATTCAAAGCATCAATCTCAAGAACTCCCTTCCTTTGAGGCGTCCCATTATTCACAGAATTCCTCTCAGAAGTGTACATGAATTGGTTATTTGCAACCATGTCAATAAGTTCTTGAGTTTCTGCAGGTATTTTCTTTAGGTGAATGGATCCACCTGCAGAATGGTCCAGTGACATCTTAGAGAACTCAGATAGACCATAATAGAATATATGCAGAATGGTCCACTCTGAAAGCATGTCAGAAGGACACCTTTTGGTCATCTACTTGTATCTTTCCCAAGCTTCATAGAGGGATTCACCATCTTTCTGTTTGAAGGTCTGATAATCCACTCTAAGCTTGCTCAGCTTTTGAGGAGGAAAGAACTTAGCCAAGAAGGCCGTGACCAGCTTATCCCAAGAGTCCAGGCTATCTTTAGGTTGTGAGTCCATACATGTTCTAGCTCTGTCTCTTACAGCAAAAGGGAAAAGCATGAGCCTGTAGACTTCAGGATCTACTCCATTAGTCTTAACAGTCTCACAGATCTGCAAAAACTCAGTCAAAAACTGATAGGGATCCTCTGATGGAAGTCCATGGAACTTGCAGTTCTATTGCATTAGAGCAACTAGTTGAGGTTTCAGCTCAAAATTGTTTGCTCCAATGGCAAGGATTGAGATGCTTCTTCCATCAAATTTGAAAGTGGGTGTAGTATAATCACCAAGCATCCTCCTTGCATTATTGTTGTTGGGCTTGGCTGCCATATCCTTTTCTTGTTCGAAAATTTCAGTAAGGTTGTCTCTGGATTATTGTATTTTAGCTTCTCTTAATTTCCTCTTCAGAGTCCTTTCAGGTTCAGGATCAGCTTCAACAAGAATGCATTTTTCCTTGTTCCTGCTCATATGAAAGAGAAGAAAATAAAGAAAATCTGGAATACTCTATGTCACAGTATAGAGATTCTTTTATGTGAGTAGAAGAATAAGAGAATAAAAGAAGAAAGGTAAGAATCCAAACAGAAGGGGGAAGAGTGAGTTCGAATTCTTGAGTAGAAGAGAGGTGTTAGTAGATAAATAAATAGATAGAAGAAGATGAGAGACAGAATTTTCAAAATTAATTTTGAAAAAGGGTTAGTGATTTTCAAAAATTAAGAGAAGAAATAAAATTAAAATTAAAATTTGAAATAATTAATTAATTAAGAAAATTTTTGAAAAGGAGGGAAGTGATTTTCGAAAATTAGAAAGAGAAAAGTAGTTAGGTGGTTTTGAAAAAGATAAGAGATAAACAAAAAATCAATTAGTTAGTTGAAAAAGATTTGAAAATCAATTTTGAAAAGATAAGAAGTTAGAAAAGATATTTTAAAATCAAATTTGAAAAAGATATAATTTGAAAAAAAGATATTTTGAAAAGATATAATTGAAAAAGATATTTTGGAAAAGATTTGATTTTTAAAATTAAAATTTGATTACGTGACTAACAAGAAACTAAAAGATATGATTCTAGAATTTAAAGATTGAACCTTTCTTAACAAGAAAGTAACAAACTTCAAATTTTTGAATCAATCACATTAATTGTTAGTAAAGTTTCGAAATTTTGAAATAAAGATAAGAAGAAGATTTTGAAAACAAATTTTAAAAATTTTCGAAAATAATAATAAAAAATGAAAAAGATTTGATTTTTTAAAATATTTTGAAAAGATAAGATTTTTTTTTTAAAATTGAAAATTTGACTTGACTTATAAGAAATAGCTAAGTTTTAAAAATTTTTTACTAAGTCAACTCAAATTTTTGAAATTTATGAGAGAAATAAGGAAAAGATATTTTTTATTTTTTGAATTTTTAATGATGAGAGAGAAAAACACAAAAATGACTCACAACATGAAAATTATGAATCAAAACACATGATGCAAGCAAGAACACTATGAATGTCAAGATGAACACCAAGAACACTTTGAAGATCAAGATGAACATCAAAACTTGTTTTTAAAAAATTTTCAAGAAAAGAAAAACATGCAAGACACCAAACTTAGAAATTTTTCATGTTTAGATACTATGAATGCAAAAATGCATATGAAAAACAACAAAAGACACAAAACAAGAAAATTTAAAGATCAAACAAGAAGACTTATCAAGAACAGCTTGAAGATCATGAAGAACGCCATGCATGAATTTTCGAAAATATGCATAAATTAAAAAAAAACATGCAATTGACACCAAACTTAAAAATTGACACAAGACTCAAACAAGAAACACAAAAATATTTTTTTTGGTTTTTATGATTTTATGAAATTTTTTTTGGATTTATTCGAAAATAATATTTAGAAAAACAAAAACAAAGAAAAAATTTTTGAAAGATTTTTGAAAACTTTTTGAAAAGAAAATTACCTAATCTGAGCAACAAGATGAACCGTCAGTTGTCCAAACTCGAACAATCCCCGGTAATGGCGCCAAAAACTTGGTGTTGTTGCCGAAATCTTGAATAATCGCTGGCTTAAAACTCGAACAATCCCCGGCAACGGCGCCAAAAACTTGGTGCATGAAATTGTGATCATCAAAATGGTGCCAAAGACTTGGTAGCGCTCTCAAACGTGAATCACACTTTGTAACAACTTCGCACAACTAACCAGCAAGTGCACTAGGTCGTCCAAGTAATAAACCTTACGTGAGTAAGGGTCGATCCTACGGAGATTGTTGGTATGAAGCAAGCTATGGTCATCTTGTAAATCTCAGTCAGGCAGATTATAATGGTTATAAAGGTTTTTGAAAATTAATAATAAATAAAGCATAAAATAAAGATAGAGATACTTATGTAAATCGTTGGTGGGAATTTCAGATAAGTGTATGGAGATACTTTGTCCCTGTTGAATCTCTGCTTTCCTACTACCTTCCTTCAATCCTTCATACTCCTTTCCATGGCAAGCTGTATGTAGGGCATCATAGTTGTCAATGGCTACTTCCCATCCTCTCAGTGAAAATGGTCCAAATGCTCTGTCATAGCACGGCTAATCATCTATCAGTTATCGATCATGTCGGAATAGAATCCATTGATTCTTTTGCGTCTGTCACCATGCCCAACAATCGCGAGTTTGAAGCTCGTCACAGTCATTCAATCCTTGAATCCTACTTGGCATACAACAGACAAGGTTTAGACTTTCTGGATTTTCAAGAGTGACCGCCAATAATTCTAGCTTATACCAAGAAGATTCTGATTAAGGAATCCAAGAGATATTCGATCGTCTAAGGTAGAACAGAATTGGTTGTCAGGCACGTGTTCATAGGTGAGAATGATGATGAGTGTCACGGATCATCACATTCATCATGTTGAATTGCAACGAATATCTTAGAATAAGAATAAGCTGAATTGAATAAAAGATAGTAGTAATTACATTAAAACTTGAGGTACAGCAGAGCTCCACACCCTTAATCTATGTTCTGCAGAAACTCCACCGTTGAAAATACATAAGTGATAATGGTCCAGGCATGGCCAAATGGCCAGCCCCCAAATGTGATATGAATTTGAAAATAGGGAAAATGACCCCTTAATACAATAGTAAAAAGTCCTATTTATACTAGACTAGCTACTAGGGTTTACAGAAATAAGTCTAAGTGTAGAAATCCACTTCCGGGGCCCACTTTGGTGTGTGCTTGGGCTGAGCTTGAGCTTTACATGTGCAGAGGCTTCTCTTGGAGTTAAACACCAAGTTGTAACGTGTTTTTGGTGTTTAACTCTGGTTTATGACGTGTTTCTGGCGTTTTACTCCAGAATGCAGCATGGAACTGGCGTTGAACGCCAGTTTGCGTTGTCTAAACTCCAAAAAAGTATGGACCATTATATATTGCTGGAAAGCCCTGGATGTCTAATATCTAACGCCGTTAAGAGCGTGCCATTTGGAGTTCTGTAGCTCCATAAACTCCATTTCGAGTACAGGGAGGTTAGAATCCAATAGCATCAGCAGTCCATTTTCAGCCTAAATCAGATTTTTGCTCGTCCCTCGATTTCAGCCAGAAAATACCTGAAATCACAGAAAAATATACAACTTATAGTAAAGTCCAGAAATGTGAATTTTACATAAAAACTAATGAAAATATTCCTAAAAGTAGCTAGATCCTACTAAAAACTACCTAAAAATGATGCCAAAAGCGTATAAATTATCCGCTCATCAGTAAGTGAGGGTCGATCCCACGAGGATTGATGGATCAAGCACCAATTATTGAGTGATATGCTTAGTCAGGCAAACAGAAAATAGTGTTGGAAGTTCAAAGAGCATTAAACATAAATTTGAAATATTAAAGATAGACAGATAAATAAGTTGGGAATAAAATATTGAGAAAATAGTTAAGACTTCAGAGTTATCTATTTTTCCAGATTGATTATTCTTACTAACTATTTTAATCATGCAAGATTTAATTCATGGCAAACTATATGTAACTAGACCCTAATTCCTTAGACCTTCCTAGTCTCCTCCAAAATTCATTAACTGCCAATTCCTTGGTCAATTAATTCCAATTACAGGGTGATGATCAATTTCTAGTTTATATGCTAAAAGAATCCTAATTATCCGAAAATAAGGGGATTATATGCCATGTATCCCGTTAAATACAAACAATTAGAAATTCAGTATAATATGTTTTCAAGTTGTTGTTCAAGTAAAGAGCTTTTCCAAGTTTTACAAGAACTCAATTAGAACATGGGTCATACTTCCATTCCACCCATATTCATAAAATAAAGAGCAAAAACATTTATTGAAATATAAATCAAAACATGGATTAAATTAGAAAGATCAAACGAATCAATCCATACAAATAGACAGAGCTCCTAACCTTAACAGTGGAGGTTTAGTTGCTCATGGAATGTGGAATGTAAATTTGTATAGAATTTCCTAATGGAATCCCCCTAATGGAACCTCTTAATAGAAGAGAAATCTCTCCTTTTTATAACTAATATTAATTAATTTAAAATCTAATATCTAAAATTAAGATAATATCTTTTCCTATTTTAAAATCAAATTTGAATTTAAATCAGAATTAACTAACTACTCCGTGGTCTTGTAGCGTGGGGACCACTTGACTTCACTGGATCCGCGCCTAACTTGGGTGCTGAAATGGGGCCCAAAAATCACCCCCCAATGTTTTCTGCATTTTCTGCACGTGGCGCATGTCACACGCGTACGCGTCAGTCACGCGTATGCGTCGATGGTCTTTTTCGCAAGTCACGCGGACGCGTCGGTCATGCAGACGCGTCGCTGAGCAAATCTTCAAATCATGCGTATGCGTCAGTCATCCGCACGCGTCGCCGTGGATAGCTCCAAATCACGCGTACGCGTCAGTCACGCGCACGCGTCGCTCCTCGCTGCTGTCTCCTTTAATTCTTGAGCTGCAGAAACTCCATCAAATCCAGTCGAATACTACCTAAAATAAACAAAATTGCAAAAGACTCAAAGTAGCATCCATATTGCCTAAAATATAATTAATTTTTTTTATTAAACTCAACAAATTAGATGCAAATTTGCTAGGAAAACATAGAAAAGATGCTCACGCATCAGTACTTCAATAGCAGAGTTTAAACATTAGTGCCGGCGACATTGAAAAAGTTATGCTTGTTGTCTGTGTACTTTTATGTACTCCTATGTACTGTTGGAGATGATGATAATAGATTAAAAATGAGAATTATTGAAAATTTAAAAGAAGTTTGCCCGGATGCGACAAACTCACTTTCACCTTAAAAAAGTTGCATTCCTAAAAGTTGGAATATTAGGTTTGAAAAAAAAATAATTTTTTATTTTATTTCAGAAAAAATTCCCATAATCTTTCTGTCCTTATTCAAAAGTATCGGATTCAAGCCTTATCTTTTGGGAAAAAAATTTCTAAAGTAATTTTTTGAACACAGAAACTAAACCAAACATAGCCAAAGACAAAGAGATGCGCTTGATTCTAACCTCAAATGTCCCAGGGATAGTACTAAAAAACGCTAATCTCAGCGATCACATTGGGTAGTTTTTTGCCGGTCACTTTTCTTTTCAGAAAATACTTTAGAAGCTCTAAATCAATGGGATTGAAATAAAATTCCGGATTGAATTTTCCTTTCTCCATATAATCCATACTTCGTCAATATAAAAAAGGTCCAATTTTAATTTTATGCTCTAAATCTTAATTTTAGATGAAAGAAAAATTCTAAATCTTAAGACTATGGGAGAAGAACAGTCTGCTGTGGATCACAAAGGAAGGAGGGCAATCAAGATTAATAACAAGATGCATTGTGAAAAATAATAATCATGGAGATAATGTGAAACAGAACTGAAAAAAAAGAGGAGAATTATAATTCACATATGTGAAAGAAAAGAAAAGAAAAGAATGGAAAAGAATAGAAGAAGAGTGAAAAATAGGATTTCTGGATTTGCGCATTGGTGTTGGCTCCAATAAGAAAATTGGAAAGAAGTGGGGGTTGGTTTTTATATAGTTAGAACTTTGAGGCTCATCTTTATTCGCTCCTTGTTAAATATGGAATGCTACATGTTTTGTTAATTCATTAAATTTAATTTCTTTATTTATTATATTTTATTCGAATGGTCTAGATTTTAAAAAATAACTTATTAATTCGATTGCTTATTTTTTTATAAATCTTGAAATTTTTTTGTAAGTTTTATATATTGGACTAAAGTCTAAAACAAAAAAATAGTATATGAATATTAAAAATAACATGTCTATACATAAAAAAACTGGACTTTAGAATTAAAATAAATAATACATAAAAAATAAGTTAAAAATTCATTCACGAAACCAAAAAAAAAGATATATTAGAATCTAAAAAAAATATTAAATATATATATATATATATATTATGTATATAATATTAAAATTTAAATAAATTTTATTTTGTGTGAAACAAAATTATAATATTAAATATGAATACAATAATAAAAAATTTTGTGTTATATAAATTTAATATATATATATATATATATATATATATATATATATATATATATACTCACGTAAAATATTGTTCGATAACACATTGGGCGGCTCCACCTCTAATTAAAATGGGAGTTCTCATTCCAGAAGTCAAATAAAATCGAATGTCACACACTTGGGCGGCTCCACCACTAATAATAGCCCTTTTTCTGGTGTCCGTACGGTATAACAGATCCAACGTGTGACCTACACGTTGGGTTAGCAACACCCCAGCTAGCAGAGGTCTAAACCAGATGCATTTAGGTTAACGTTGTAACCGTCGTTAATTACGGTTTTCTAGTCAGAGTCTCCCAAATCAATTCAAACCAATTCACTTATAACAAATCTCTAATGCTTATAACATGTTACTAAATTTCATAATAAATAAAGAGAAAAGAACAAATCAATCTATGACTTTTCAATCAGCGGATATTTAAATCTCTGAGGATTTAAAAATACATTTAAGTCCCTAATTTTTTCAAAATTTGGACACATCGATCCCTGAGTCTAATTTGTCCCATTTTAAAAACTCTCTCACGTGTGCATCCGTATCGATCAGAATAGTACAATAGGAGTCACGTTTGATTTTTTCGTTGGGTCTGACAGATCCTATTGAACATGAGGGATCGATATGTCCAAGTTTTAAAAAGGTTAGAGACTTAAATATATTTTCAAATCTTAGAGGACTTAAATGTCCGCAGATCAAAAGGTCAAGGGACTACTTGTCATTTTTGCTAAATAAAATATATATAAGGTTTCATATTAAATGTAACTAAAGTATAACAAAGTCAAACAAAAAAAAAATATGTGTGCTTTATAAAATATATGAATATCGTCTGTATTTTTATAAAATTATGAGTTTTTCAAAAATCAATATTCATTCTAAAAATTTAAAAATCATTGAAAACAAATATTTTTAGATGCTAAAAATAATGGTTGAATTTAAATATTAATAATACACTTAAAAATAATTATAGACAAAACATCTAGTCACAACTTGATTCTAAAAAACTGGAAGCAACTCTGACTACGTCTCCGAACTGAATAACTCTATAACTCTAGAAACATGATAATAATAATAATAATATTTGAAAGCTAATAATATTGTCTATTAACACAATCTTACTCAACTTGATAAAAGTCTCAAATTTTCTAATCTAATAATCCTAATTTTGGATTTAAGTATATCCACAAGTATAGCCATATATAGATGACGAAAATTAAAGTGATAAACAGGGTGTTAAAAAATTTTTGTGCTAAAATAAAGTGATAAACAGGGTGTTAAAAAATTTTTGTGCTAGTTTTGGACAATGAGTCAACAGTGAGAATACCAGAATCTATTTTTTTGATAATGTGTGTCATAATATTCATACCAAGATTAGTGAAATATTGCAGTTTGATAGAACAAAAAATTTAGAAAATATCTTGGGATTCTCCTTTTTCATTCCAAGGTTAACAAGGATACTTATCAGGGGATCATTGACATCATGAACTCAAGACTCAAAAATTGAAAATTCTCTTCTTTGTCCTTAGAAGGGAAGAACCCTTTGGTGAGATCTATCACTTTTACTATTTCTTTTTATGCTATGCAAATTGCTGCTTTATCAGTCTCTACTTGTGATAGCATTGATCGAAAATGAAGAATTTTATATGGTGTACTTCAGAACAGTCAAAGACAGTACATCTCCTAAATTAAAAAAGGTAACGAGACCAAAAGTGGCTGGTAGCTTAGGTATTCAACATGCATGCTCTCTTAATCGAGCTTTTATAACAAAGATCGGTTGGGAACTACAGAAACAGAAGAATAACTTGTGGGTTAGAGTTCTAAGAGCCAAGTATAGATGCGAAAATGACATTATCCCATATGTTAGAGGAAAAAAATGACTCCAATCATTGAATAGGAGTTTTGCAGCTTGGAGTGATGTGGAAGGAACTCCTTTTGGTGTATCAACAACGGCAAAAGAATAAAATTTTGAAAAAATAATTGGGTTCCTAAGTTAGAAAGCTGAAAAAGCATGACATTCAACCTCTAAACTCTAGTGATTTGAATGTATCTCTAAATGATTTCTTATCCATTTCAAGCGGATGGGATGAAGATAGTCTAAAGAGTTAGCTGTCAGCTGATTTGGTTGACCAGATTTTGTGCATCTCCCACCGTCTCCCTGAAAAAATTCGGATAGGATTCCATGGTATTTCTCTTCTTATGGTAATTTCAACTTGAAGATTGCTTATAACTTGTCAAAAGAAGCTCTTACTATCCTTGAGCAGATGTTTAAGCTGCTTTGGAACTGGAAGGGCTCAGAGAGGGTTAGATCGTTTATATGGCTAACAAGTCAGAACATCTTTTTTAATGTAGAGAGACGTAAAAGACATATGAGCCCTTCAGCAACATGTCTTAAATGCGGCTGGAATGAAAAGACAACTCTTCATATTCTAAGGAATTGCTCCTTTGCAACTGTCATTTGGCAAGTTGATGCCTCGCAGCAAGAATACTAATTTCTTAACTCACAACCTTCAAGGATTGGTTTCTCAGAAATCTCTCTTCTAAGAATCATTGGTCCTATTTGTTTGGAGTGACTACTTCTTATTTCTGGCACTTTTATAATAAACTGGTCTTTGAAAAAAAAAGTCACTATCCTGACATTCAGTATTATTATTTGAAAACCAGACTAATGAGATTTCTATTTGTATGAAATTGAGTTACTCACCTAAAGACTAACTTGAAATCAGAATCCGTTATTAAGTGGATATCTCCACAAGAGAATTACATTAAGTTAAATGTTGATAGATCGTACTATAGCAACAACAATAATGTAGCGAGTGGAAAAATATTTTCGAGATCACTGTGCAAGATTCATCGAAGTCTTCTCCTATAATATTGGGATTTGGATCCTCTAAAGTTTGAATTTTACTTTAGAGAATAAAGCGTGATCTTCTACCCTTAAATAGTTTTTTTTTTCATATTTATGCTTGGTCCCACCTATGAAATAAATGGTGAGAGATCACACTTTACTCTCTAAAGTGAAATTCAAATTTTAGAGGATCCAAATCCATAATATTGGGAGTTGCTCCATAACCCATGCTGAGATATGGGAGATTATTCAAGGACTTCAGATTGATGTGACTAATGAGTTCCAATGCATTCAGTGGCGGAACTTGAAACAAAATTTTGGGGGGGGGGCCACATAGAAGATAATTGTCAAAATATTTTTGATATAGATCCCATTTAAAATAAGCTCATCTAATCTCATCTCTCTGGTTTTGGTGGTATTGCCAAATTTAAAGCCGTTTTTCAAGGTCTCGTTCCAAAAAATTAAGGTCAAACTCATCAGAGGTAACTTTTTGAACTTTTGAAAGTTGTATCTCACTTTTTTCGTGATTCATTAAAGTAGAAGAACTATCTACATGTGTTGATATTGTAAAAATTATATGTTCTCCTTCTTAAATATTAGTCTTCCTCTTAAAAAATGCATTAATTCTTTAATTTTTCATTATTATTTTATATAAAAATTTGAATATATATCCTATAGAATATGTAAAGAAGAAGTTAGAAGGACAAATATTAAAATTTATAATATTTATTGATTTTTTATCAATTTATATAAATATAATAATATTAATACTTATTGAATATTCTATTATTTTTTATCATATAAAAAATTAAATTAAATAAATAGTATATAAAATAATATTAAATTAAATAAATAAAAATATCTAATTTTTTATGTTTGAACTTAAAGGTAGAATGTTGCTTATTGAAATTATTGGGTACTTTAAGTTATAGTAAAGTATTTAAACCAATTGAATTATTTTTTATCTTTTAAAAAAGTACTACTAATTTTTTTATAAAAAATTTGGGGGCCATGCCCCCTCTTGTCTGAACTAAGCTCCGCCACTGAATGCATTGTTCTTGAGTTTGATTCTCTAGTGGCGATTAACCTAGCTAGAAGCGGTGTGCTTTCTCGCACCCCTGTTACTTGCTCCTTGAAAATATGTCAGAGTTAATGCAGCTTGTATTCGAGATTTAGGGTAAGTTTGAATTGACTTTGGAAAAAAAGTACTTTTTTATCTTTTTAAAAAAAAATTTATTAGATAAAAATTATTTCACATGTGAATAAACTTTTTAAAAAGAGTTTTCAAGTATTAAAAATGTCTTTTATTTCTGTTTTTTTTAAATAAGATATTGTTAATTTAAAAAAAATATTTTTTTTAAAAACGTTTTCAAATAAATTTTAAATTAAATAATTCTTTTTTATTTTTTAAAAAATTATTTTTTACTAAAAAAACCAATCAAACCAATACTAAGTTGGCACCACACTTTGTAAAAAACTAATTATTACTAATTTATTAGTTAAAAAAAAAAAACAAAATCTCTCTTACACTCTCTACATTTTTTATATTCAATAATTTTAAATTTACGTCATGCTCTAGTTTTTGATATTGTGAAAATTCTCCAATTGAGACGAATTGTTTAGTTTGATTTTTTTTTTGGAGTTCGATATAAAAAAAAAGTTAGTACTTATGAAAAAAAACCAACTTAAAATTTTTCTCAAGATAATAACTCTAAGAATTTATTATTCAAATAACACATTTGTAATTTTCTTTTTTTAATTAATATTTATACATACATATATTAAAATACGATAAATACATCTTATGTCAAAATATTATATTTTAGATTTTAATACACTATTATATTTGATTTGGTACTTCATCAGCAGAATTTAAACATTGATGATCCAGTTAATTGACGTATAACTTCAAATAATAATAATTAACTACTTTCTTCCCTTCATCGAAACTTTCAAATTATATGAACTCACGTTATTAGCAAAAGTTCTTTTGATAATTTAATATTAAATAATAATAACGTATCATACTATCATTGTAAAATATAAACTAATTTAAAAAACTTAAATTAGGAAGTGAACTTTATATTTTAGTGGCTCATTAATTTTCATATGACAAAGTAACGTGTGTAACTCAACGTTATGATGATTTGAGGAGATAATACAGTAATGTGACGGCGTTAGTTAGCTGACTAAAGACTAGAAATCGGACCGTCTGATTTTTTTGTTGGAGAAAGGGGTGCACATATCGAACGGTCCGATTTGTGAGTGAGGAAAAAAATCGAGCATAGTAATCGGACCGTCCGATTACATGAGGCTGAGATATTTTTGGATTAGTTCACTTAAATCGGATAGTTCGATTTGCTGCATGCTAAAAATTTTGAATTTGAACGTAATCAAAATCGGACGGTCCGATTTCAGAGCGTAATAAAAGTTAACTGTTGAAATGCAGTCGGACCGTCCAATTTATGGTTTTATATATACCTCAACATTATCCGAAGTCTCCATTCTTTGTTAGTCTTTGAAATCTCTCTTCTGAAACCCTGTAGTTTTTTCTTCTTCTTCTTCATTGTTTCGGCACCAGCTTTCATGTTCATTGTTTGAAGATCCTATTTTTTCAAGTTTGAGAGTGTTTCCTGTGAGTATATCATAATGGATGATAGAGTATTGTTAAAGATTTATTATCATGGGCAAATTTGTTACAAACAGCTGAAGGTGTAAAATTTGTGTGTGAAAATCCATTGGATATTGTTATTCCATTTACGTTGTCGTTTGAAGAATTAAAAGGTGTAATTTGTGAGAAGATGGATTCTCAAATATGTAGGAGAATATCGTGCATTTTGTATAGGAACCCAGTATCTGTATTTAGTGGGTTCGTTCAGTTTCAAACCAAATATGTAACCGATGAAGCGAGCATGTAAGATATGTTTTCAGTGTACATGAAAACTCGCTCACAGATATCATTCATCGAGCTGTATATTGAGTTTGAGCAGTCAGAAGCAGACCGGAATATTGAGCTGGAAAATTATAATAGTGATAGTGAGGAGGAGTTCGAAAGTAATTATGAATGCCTTGATCCGGGTGGAGATGGAGATCAGGCCGACGATACTATGCAGGCAGATGTGGCGGATGTGACAAATGCACTAGTAAACCAGCATTCGTTTGTGGAGCCTACTTTCATGCGCTCACTGGATTTGGAGGCCATACATACACCGGAATTTCCTGAGTATATGAATGCAGGTATGTAGTTTTGATACAATGTATGATAGATTAATATGACAGATTGATTAGTTAGCATGACGAACATGTGATCAGTAGAAATGGTAGTTGATTGTGCGAGCTTTTTTATCTGGTAACTAGCGTAGTTGTCAAAATCGGGCCAGATCGGATGGTGAGACCGGATCGGACCAGACCGGTTCGACTGGACCGGACCGGTTCGACTAGACCGGACCGGTTCGAACCAAACCGGACCGGATAGGTTCTATCGGGCAAAATCAGTTCGACCGGGCCGGACCAGATCAACTGGACCGGTTCGACTGGTTAAAAGGTGAACCGGCCGTCTAACCGGTTCGGTTGGTTGGTTGGACCGCACATGGACACGAACACCAAACAAGTAACAACCCATAGGATATAAATATATTGGTATATTGGTATATTGGTATATTGATATTGATTGTGTTATTAGTTATTTTTCTTGTTCAATTTAATTTTATTCTTATAATTTAATAATTTGATTTAATTATGACCGGTTCAACTGGATAAACCAGTGACCCGGTCATTTGACACGGTTGATGACCGATTCGGTTCTGATAACTATGGTAATTAGTGTTTAGTTTTATGGTTGATTTTTTATTTCTTATGTATTTAATTACTTATTTATATTTATATGACCAATTTATAATTATTAATCAGAGTACATAATTTCTGGTGTGAATGTAGCAGAGCTTCCTGTTGTAGCGGATGGTGAATTTATCATGGAATGGAATTTAGTTCTAGGGAGGCAGTGATTAAGGCGATGAAAGATTATACAATCTGTCAAGGCGTGGATTATCGGGTGTACGAGTCGGAGCCAACAACATTCTATGCTAAATGTACATAGTACGGTGCTGGTTGTGACTGGCTGATCAGGGTGAGTAAAATGTCCAAAAAGTACTGTTGGGAGATAAGGAGGTACAATGGTAGTCACACGTGTACTTGAGCAACCATATCTCAAGATCATTCCAAATTGGGTTCCGACACATTTGCAGAAGCAATTAAGCCGTTGGTAGAAGTTGACCCATCTATAAAGGTAAAATCAGTCATTGCGGAGGTACAGTCGAAGTTTAATTATACCGTAAGTTATCGCAAAGCCTGGTTAGCAACGCAGAAGGCAGTGGAGTCAATTTTCGGCGGGTGGGAAGCTTCGTATGAAGCTTTGCCCATATGGTTTGAGGCCATGTGTCACAAAGAGCCATCAGCGGTCGTTTACTTTGAAACAATGCTTGCGTACCAGGGTGATGACTTGGTTCCTGACATTTGTGTCTTACATCGAGTCTTCTGGAGTTATTACCCTTGTATTAGAGCATTCTGACATTGCAAGTCAATAGTGCAGGTAGACGGAACTCATTTGTATGAAAAATATAAAGGTTGTCTGTTGGTGGTAGTTTCTCAGGACGGCAACAACAATATTGTGCCCATTGCATTTGCGATAGTGGAGGGAGAGACATCTGACGCGTGGCACTTTTTTCTCAGTAACTTGCGACAGCATGTGGTGACGCGTGACGGTGTGGGCCTTATATCTGACAGACATGAATCCATCAACTCATCTATTATTCGGAGTAACGGAGCCTGGTCTCCTCCTAGGGCTTTCCACATGTTTTGTATCAGGCATATAGAGTTAAACTTCCTGAGAAAGTTCAAGGCTCCGTACTTGTAGAAGCTTATCGTCAACATAGGTAAATTTGAATAAAACAAATTTTTTATTGTCTAATATTATGTTATAATGCATGATTTTATTACAGAACTTTTTGCATTTCTTTGCAACCCTTTTAAAAGCAGATAGAGTATATCTATTAGCGCATCAGCGAGGAGGATCAGTCCTGAGGTCATAGCCTTTTCCCTTTTCACTTGTGGGCCGTACCTATCAAAATAGAACAAGCTCTAATAAAATGTATTTCTTAAATAAATATAGCTGATACATTGAATTCACGCAAGTAAATTATTTTACCTGCACTAGGCGCTGGATCGTCGCCGTGGGAGTCATCATCATTTGTATCATCCACATTCTCTTCCTCATCCTCATCCTCATCCTCATCATCGTTATCATCATCATCCTCATCCTCATCTAGACGATCTACTAGGTAGTCATCAGCCTCATCAGCAGCTGCCTTATTACTCTCTTGAATTAGACTCGTCAGAATACGCCGTGGGTTCCCGCTCTGTATGATACCTACGATGGAAGCATCACTCCTACTCGAATCAATAGAATGTCGACCGCCAGAATGTGATGAGGATGTATGGTGTCGAGCTCTCGAGTCTAACGACATCCTACTTGAAGCAATACCACTCGGATGCTGCGGAGCCATGAATCCAAGTAACTGGCTAAATGAGGCTTGTTCTCCTGAGTCAAAATGTGGAACACCCCAATACTGTTGATGTAATGGAACTGATGGAGTAAAGTAATCCGCGGGCTGAGTCTGAGGAATATATGACTGAGGTGCCTCTTGTGTTTCTGGCTGAGAAACTGGGGGTGGTGGTGGGGGCGGTGATGGAGGCGGTGGTTCTGTTTGCTGCTATTGGTTCTCCTGATGATCCGCTGGGTGGCCCTCTTGATTCTCTTGAATTGCGAGATCGGTCAGTTGCAAGTGGGCACCATATGTCCCCCGATACCATTGCATGTAAATATCCAAGGGATTATGTAATGGAACCAGTGGATCAGCAAGAATGTGACTATACCGATTCGTCCATTGCATGACCCAGAATGAATGCACATCGGACCAATCTTCATTCTTAGGTCCAGTCAAGACCTCGCCATGTGCATCACCTAGGTCTCGCGCTTGATGAGGCACACCCTGACTATTCGTCCATTGCATGACCCAGAATGAATGCACATCGGACCAATCTTCATTCTTAGGTCCAGTCAAGACCTCGCCATGTGCATCACCTAGGTCTCGCGCTTGATGAGGCACACCCTGACTCAAACCAAACTGTCTCCTAAACCTATCAGACGCATGCCACTCAATGCATTCAAAAGAGATCAGCGGCACGGTTGCACTCCAAATAACCGAGTGGTGGCAGATGTCAGTCGGAATCACACCCGCCTCAATGCGATCAACTGCATATGCCTCCAAACAAACTGAACGCATTGAAGGTAACAGAGTATTACACACCAGATAATAATACGGCTAATCAAAAATATAAAAACAACTGAATATCACATACTTGTCCTTTCTGCAGATCGTCCAATACCCTCCTATAGTGAGCTAGAGAATGATATCTGTAAGGCCATTCATCAGGGTTCCAATTACGCCATCTGACATCAAACAGCTCATTATAAAAAAAATTATGATAAAACTCTCAATTAAAAGGTGATGCACTTACTCAAAGCAGATGATGCTTGAACTTACCTATTAGCAAGTGGAAAGACTTAAGGATTGCCTGGTATAAGCGAGAGAAATGGTAAACGAATCTGTTCCAAGGGTTACCTGAAACTATAGGTCGATCTCGGATGAGATCTTCTGCAAGGGTCGAAGATGCTGTGTCTAATTTGATGGACTTGATGGTGGTGCTGATTCCTTCGTCCCCGGAGGGTGGGAGTACCTGCAAGGGACTCCGATGGTTAAGTTAGCAAGGGTATTAAGCAGGTATTGAGTAGAATCAGAGTATGAGTTATACCTGGGTGCTCCAGTGTATTTATAATGGTGGGGAGTGACCTTTCCAGAGATAAGATAGTTATCTTTATCTTATCTTATCTTTGAGTGAGGTCTTCTTAAGGGAACCGCCTTTATCTCTACGGGCTTGGGCTACCCTTGGATTCGGGACGTGTTCTTCAGTTTGGGCCCTTTATTGGGCTTTCCTGTGACTTGGCCGAGCTCTTTGAGAAGAGGTCGAGTCGTCCTGACCTGAAGAGATCGGTCGCTTTGTCTGTAGAATATCCTGGGGCGGAGAGCTCGACCCAGGGTATGAACAGTGCCCCTTCTCAAGCTCGGTCTTTATTTGGAGGTAGAGTGTTATTTTTTAGGACTTCGAATCTTTATCTTTGTAGAGTTCTTTTTTGAATGCGAAACGTTTTTGCTTCCTCTGAGAGCGCGCGCTTTTGTATTAGCGTCCTAGCCTTGGAATGTGCGAGGGTTTTAATGCCCTCATTAATTGGTTTTAATGCCCCGTTTCTCTTGGTTTCCTTTATTCAAATTTTGTATCCAAGAGACGGTTTTCTTTTCCTTGTAACTTCCCTTCTTTTTCGCCGTTTCCTTTCCTGCATTTCTCGTTTTCTCTCTTGTGACGCTTTGGCATTCGCTTGGTGCTTCCACATCGTAGTCGATTCTCTGCTGTTCTTTTTCGAAGCTTTCTTCCTTCTTCCAGGTTGGCTTTTGTTTTCTCTTCACTGTTTATTTCTGCTGCTTTCTTTTGATGTATGTTGGGAAGCTTGAATTTTTTCCTTGTTTCTGTACTTGGTTTATTGCTGTGACGCCTGTTTCCTGGTCTTCTTTTGTCCTTATGTATGCTTTGGGTGATTTTTCTGGTTTTGGCTTTTTTTTAGGCTTCGTGTGTTGTCGTTGATTTTCGTACTGCTGTTTTGAAAAAGGTTGCTCCTTTGATAACTTGTTTACTCCATTGATGATTTTGTTTTTGTTGATGACTTTTCTTTGATAGTAATGATGGTTTTTGATGACTTTCCTTTGACTTTCGCCTTTTTCTCCTCGGGACGTTGTTTGTTTGGGAGAGAGTTTTATCTTTATAGCTTTTTCTGAGACTTTACGCTGTCATTGCCTCCAAAGGATGCCCCTGGACCTCATTGTGTGTCTTGGGGTTTTCCTTTTACTGTTTGTGTGCTTGAGGTTGCGTTGTCCGAGTTGCTTCCATATTGCCCGAATTTGTTTTTGGATTAGTAACCCGTTTCCTTTTGTTTGTAGGATTAGTTGGCCATGTCGTCTCACAAAAATATTGTCGAGGCGTCCTCTAAGGTTCCTGAGGGGATGTCCGACTGGTTGGACTCCCTTGTGTTGCTATGTGTATCTCTAGCTAACGCGGAGTTCTGTGTGGAGCTTAGAAAACACCATCGGATATGTAGTAGTGAGAATCAAGAACGCAACTATGAGCTGGTGGCACCCGATTCTGATGACATAGTCTGCTTTCCTGTTCTGACCCAGGGGGAGCGTCCTTTCTTTTATGCATATGATTTCTTCTTTAGCCAAATGGATATTACCTTCCTTTTACTTCCTTTGAAACCGACCTGTTGTGGTCTTGTAATGTGGCCCCATCTCAGCTTCATCCGAATTCTTAGGGTTTTATTAAGATTTTTCAGCTGGTTTGCCATGAATTCGGTGTTAAGCCTTCTTTAACCCTTTTTTCTGTATCTGTTTCTGTTGACCAAGCCTGGAACTACCAAAAAGAAAGCTTCTTGGATTTCTTTTAGGTTGGCCTAGGGACATAAGGTCTTCTCCATGTATGATGAGTCTTTCTGCGATTTTAAGAATTACTTTTTCAAGATCCGAGCTGTTGAAGGAGCTCGTCCTTTCTTCCTGGATGAGAATGGCGAGCCTCGTTTTCCTTTAGAGTGGCAGAGGAATGTAGTTGTGTCTAGGTATACCTGGGAGATGTTAGACGAGGTCGAGCAGGCCTTTGTCGCTGCTTTGGAGGATATTTGGGGGGAACCTCCTCATCTTGAGACCAAGAAATTTCTGGGGGATCCATCCTTGATTCCTGTTGTATTGGGTATTTTATAAACTGTGTTCCCATGTCTTTTATTTTCTACTTTTCTTTCTGGATATTCATAAGTCGTTGCGTTTTTCTTGTTTTTCAGAGATGTCGAAGAATAATGACTCACTGAAGGCCTTTAAGAAGGCGAGGAAGGCTACCGCAGCTCAAAACGTCCCGGACAAAGTGGTCGGAGAAGGGTCCTCTCAGGTTTTGTTGAAGCCATCTGTCCCGAGCTCTCCTGGGCCGAGGAGGATGATCCCGACTCCCCGGGTTCGTTTGATCGATCTGCCTCAGACTTCAGTTGGTATCTCTGCTCCTTCAATTGCTCCTCCTCCAAAAAGACCTCGGACTGTCGAGCCATTTAATCTTGGTGCTCCCGAATTTGATGTAGTTGGGTTTGTAGATCAACAGATTGCTCCTTATGGTGTCATGCCTACCGACGATGTATCCATTCTTCGTCATTTTGACTTTATTACTCGGAGTGGTATTACACTGGCACACATAGGAGCGGCTTTATACCAAACTACTCAAGAACTTCCTATCCATGCTACCAAGGCCTTTATGGAGGAGGCGAAATCAGAGTTTGACCGAATTAAGGGTTTAAAAGAGGATCTCGAGGTAGAAGTGGCCGATCTGAAAAAGGAGCTGAAGGGGGAAAAGGCCCGGGCTGTTGGTCTGGCGGCTGCCGCGCAACTGGCCGAGGATACAGCTCTAAAACATAAGGATAGCTATGTTACTACTTATAGAGAGATGATGGAGCTCAGGAGTAGGTTGGAATCTGTTCAGGCCGATTACTCCGAAATTCAAAGTCATCTTGTAGGTAGTGTTACTGCGGCTTATGAGAATCTGAAAGAGCAATTTCGAGTTCTTACGCCAGATCTCGACCTTTCCCTTATTAGCCTGGACAATATTGTTAGGGATGGTAAGATTGTCCCTGACGATCCCGATGATGATGATGATGATGATCGTCCTTCACTGCTTGCTACCAAGACTTCTGCTGTGCCGACTTCTCCAACTTCTACTACTGAGATCAATCGTCCAGAAGGGGAACCGGATTGCCAAATCTTTAACCGAGATGATGGGACGGTAGATGCGGTGCCTCTTCAGACTCGTCCTCCTTCACCCCGAGGTGATGCTGCTGAGAAGTCTTCTAATGTTGACTGAGTTTTCTTTCTGTTTAATGTAAATAGCCCGGCTTGTGGGCTGTTGAACTCTTTATTTTGTAAATGGTATTTTGCTGACTGTTGGTACTTCTTTTGGTTGCTTGTTTAGCAACTTTATTTTGAAAAACAAAGTAGTTTTCAAGCTTCGGGGGCTGATTTTGGTGGCCTCTGGAGCTTGCTATTAACATAACTTAGTTGTTTTTATATCATGTCTGCTTGCACTCATCTTGGTACCTTCGTAGGCTAAGATTTTGTCCGACATGATCAGCTTGATTCTTTGGCTCGGTTTTGTTTGTAATCCTCCTTTTTGGACCTTATTTAGGTCTCTTTTGGGGACTATTTTTGTAATTTGTGTGTTCTGGGCCTGACTTCATCATGTCGGGTCCTGTCAAGTTACTTGGTAATCCTCTTTCTTAGACCTTGTTCAGGTCTCTTTCGGGGATTACCTTTTGTAGCTTTACATCTTTCTGGGCCGACTTCGTCACGTCGGGTTTTGTCGAGTTACTTGATAATCTTCTTTCTTGGACCTTGTTCAGGTCTCTTTCAGGGATTATCTTTGTAACTTATCTTTCTGGGCCGACTTCGTCATGTCGGATCCCATCGAGTTACTTGATAATCCTCTTTCTTGGACCTTTTTCAGGTCTCTTTCAGGGATTATCTTTGTAACTTATCTTTCTGGGCCGACTTCGTCATGTCGGGCCCCGTTGAGTTACTTGATAATCCTCTTTCTTGGACTTTGTTCAGGTCTCTTTCAGGGATTATCTTTGTAACTTTTTGTAGGAGTCCGACTTCTTCATGGCAGGCTCTTCGAAGTTATAGTAATCCTCTTTTATAGGGTTGGCCAGACCTCTTTCCAGGGCTTTACTTATAACTTGGGTTGTTATGGCTGGTCCGACTTTTTGTGCCGGCCAGTCTTTAACTTATTTTATAACAATCCATTTTATTAGGACCTCATCAGGTCCTTTCTATGGATCACTTTCAATAACTTCTTGCATTATTCTATTTTCATCTTTGCCAATTTTGTAGAATTTGGGTTTTAACCCTCGTTTTTATCGTGATCGTGCAGTGAATTTGGTTTTCACTTTCTGTCGATCTATAGCTTTATAATCGGGCGATGAATATTTCAGAATAATACGACTTGAGCGTTTATAGAGAATCTGAACAAATTTTATTAAAAGAGAATGCAAATATACATGAGGGGTTAATTTCTTAACTCGAGTGATTTGTAGGTCTTGGCTGCGCGCCTCGTTAAAAAACCATTTTTAGGAAAAAGAGTGCGCCTTGTCCAAGATCTTTTATCATCCCTAGCTATAGTACCTTCTTAGGTTGTAGGCGTGTCATGAGCTAGGAAGCTCTCGCCCGTCGAGTTCGAAAAGCCTGTAGTAGCCCTTTCCCAGTACTTCTATGACTCGGAAGGGTCCTTTCCAGTTTGCTATCAGCTTTCCTTCTCCAGGTCGAGTTGTTCCTATGTCATTTCAGATTAGGATGAGATCGTCTTCAGCAAAGGCCCGCTGTATTACTTTTCGGTTGTATCTGGAGGCCACTCGTCGTTTGAACGCCTCTTCCCTTATCCGAGCTCTTTCTCGGATTTCTGGAAGTAAGTCGAGCTCTTCCCTTTGAAGTTGGAAATTGGCTTTTTCGCTAAAATAGATTACTCTGGGTGATCTTTCTTCGACCTCCACTGGGATCATTGCCTCCATTCCGTAAGCTAATCAGAAAGGTGACTCCTTTGTCATGGAATGTGGAGTCGTTTGATATGCCCATAGGACTTACGGGAGCTCCTCAGCCCAGGTTCCTTTTGCATCCTATAATCTCCGTTTTAACCCTGCTAATATAACTTTGTTAGCAGCTTTAGCTTGCCCATTCGCTTGGGGGTGCTCAACAAAGGTGAATTGTTGTTTTGTATTCAAGTCAGCCGCTAGTTTTCTGAAGCCTGCGTCTATGAATTGGGTACCATTGTCTGTAGTGATGGAGTATGGAACTCTGAACCTTGTGACGATGTTTCTATATAGAAATTTCTGACTTCTTTGAGCTGTAGCATTGGCTAGGGGTTCTGCCTCGATCCATTTTGTGAAGTAGTCTATTCCTACTATGAGGAATTTGACTTGTCCCGATCTTTGAGGAAAAGGTCCGAGGAGATCGAGTCCCCATTTTGCGAATAGTCAAGGTGAGGTCACGCTGATGAGTTCCTCTGGCAGAGCGGTATGAAAGTTGGCATGTTTCTGACATGGTGAACATGTCCTTACAAATTCTATGGCTTCTTTTTGTAGAGTTGGCCAATAAAATCCTGCCCGAAGTACTTTTTTTTTTGGCAAGTGCCTGCGCTCCGAGGTGATTGTCACAAATGCCACTGTGTACTTCTTCTAGGACATCTTTTGTGTTGGAAGTCGGCACGCATTTTAGCAATGATATTGAAATCCCTCTTTTGTATAGAGTATTATTTATGATGGTATAGTGTTGTGCTTCCCGTTTTAACCTCTTTGCCTCTTTCTCATCTGTAGGGAGAGCTTTGTTCTGAGGTAGTTAATTATGGGAGTCATCCGTCCCTGATCGCGACCTGTTATGGCTAGGACTTTTTCTTCTTCTGAGATTGATGGATTCTGTAGAATTTCTTGGATGAGGCTTCTATTGTTGCCTCCTAGTTTGGTGCTGGCTAGTTTTGAGAGTGCATCGGCCCAGACATTCTGTTCTCGGGGTATGTGACGAATCTCATACTCTCCGAATTGTCCAAGCTGTTCCCTGGTTTTATCCAAGTACTTTTTCATAGTGGGATCTTTGGCTTGGTAGCTTCTTGCTATTTGTGAAGTAACTACCTGTGAGTCGCTGAAGATGATAAGTTTTTGAGCACCAACCTCCCTAGCCAGCTTCAAACCAGCTAGTAGTGCCTCATATTCCGCTTGATTGTTCGAGGCAGGGAACAATTGTGTGGAATTCTTCTCCTCTGCCTCTGAGGTTTAGACTTACATTATAACAGCGGCGCGCCATCCTCTGATATGCTTTTATTGTAGCTGTTCCTCCTGCAGTTGGGAACTTCATGCATAGATGCGGAGTCGAGACTATTGCACCGAGTTGATTTAACGTTGTCCGACCTATTAGGGCATTGTAGGCTGAACTTATGTCGACTATGATGTAATCTATTTTGAGTGTCCTTGACTGACTTCCTTTTCCGAAAGTTGTGTGGAGTGAGATGTATCCCATCAGTTGGACTGGGGTATCGCCTAGCCCGAACAGGCTGTCTGGATACGCTCTGAGTTCTTTTTCTTCTAGGCCGAGTTTGTCGAAAGTCGTTCTAAATAATATGTCGGCAGAACTCCCCTGGTCTATTAGCGTGCGGTAAAGATCTGCGTTTGCCAGTATAATAGTGATGACCATGGGATCGTCATGCCCTGATGCGACGCCGGATGCGTCTTCCTTTGTAAAAGTGATCGCCGGGATGTCGGGTGTTTCCTCCTTTCTTGCGACATGATATACGTCTTTGAGATGTCTTTTGCGAGATGATTTGGAGATTCCTCCCCCGACAAATCTGCCATGTATCATGTGGACATGTCTTTCTGGCGTTCGAGATGATCGCGCGGTTGGTCCGACATCTTCTGCTCTTCTTCTTTTTCTTTGTTCATCATCATGGGTGGCCAGATATCGATCTAGCTTTCCTTCTCGTACGGACTTTTCTATGACATTTTTTAAATTGAAACACTCATTGGTGGAGTGCCCGTGGATCCGATGGTATTCACAATATCCAGTCCGGTTTCCTCCTCCTTTTTTGCCTTTGAGTGGCCGAGCTGGTGGTAGTTTTTCCGTGTTGCAAACCTCTCTGTATACATCCACAAGAGACACCCATAGAGGGGTGTAATTGTGGTATTTTTTAATTTTCTCTCTATGTCGGTCTTCTTTTTTTCTGGAGTCTTTATCCTTATCCCGGGGGGTGAACCCGGCCTTCGAGGTCTCTCCCATTAGGGAGTTTTTCTCCATGTTGATGTACTTCTCCGCTCGTTCCTGCACCTCGTTCAGAGATATGAGGTACTTTTTTGATATAGATTGACTAAAGGGCCTTTCTCGTAATCCATTAATGAGGCCCATAATAGCGGCTTCTGTTGGCAGGTTCTGTATGTCCATGCATGTCTTGTTGAATCTTTCCATGTAGTTGCGCAGGGTTTCCCATTCTCCTTGTCTGATTCCCAGTAAGCTCGGAACATGTTTAGCTTTGTCCTTTTGAATGGAGAATCTGGCCATGAATTTCTTAGCCATGTCGTCAAAACTTGAGATGGACCTAGGAGGGAGATTGTTGAACCATATAATTGTTGTTTTTGTTAAAGTAGTTGGAAAGGCTTTGCAACGAACTGCATCTGAGGCGTCGGTGAGATACATTCTGCTTCTAAAATTACTGAGATGATTGCCGAGATCTGTAGTGCCATCGTATAAGGTCATGTCTGGAAGTTTAAAGTCCTTTGGAATTTTTGTCTTCATGATCTCCTTGGTGAATGGGTCTTGCTCTTTGCGGGTGCTATCTTCGGGAGTGGATCAGCTGGTTTTCGTCTTGACATCGGCTTCAAGTTTTAGGAGTTTGTTCTCCAATTCCCAGCGTCGCCTTATTTCCCTTTGTAGGTCCTTCTCAGCCTCTCGTTGGCGTAGGGCTTCTTCCTCAAGTTGTTTTAACCGGTCTTGAAATGCATCCATGGCTCCCTCGTTTGGGGAGTTCTTCTTGTTGTTGATTTGGGAAGTATCTTTTGGGGTGGTGTCTGCGTTTTTATGCGGCGTTCTTTCCTCTAGATCTGAGGTGTGGTCGTTATCATGGTCGTCCGCCATGGTGATGGGATGACTTCCAGGTTCTCCAGCAACAGCGCCAATGTTCCGAGGGTTATCTGAAACTATAGGTCGATCTCGGATGAGATCTTCTGTAAGGGTCGGAGATGCTGTGTCTGATTTGTTGGACTTGATGGTGGTGCTGATTCCTTCGTCCTCGGAGGGTGGGGGTACCTGCAAGGGACTCCGATGCTTAAGTTAGCAAGGGTATTAAGCAGGTATTGAGTAGAATTAGAGTATGAGTTATACCTAGGTGCTCCAGTGTATTTATAATGGTGGGGAGTGACCTTTCCGGAGATAAGATAGTTATCTTTATCTTATCTTATCTTTGAGTGAGGTCTTCTTAAGGGAACCGCCTTTATCTCTACGGGCTTGGGCTGCCCTTGGATTCGGGACGTGTTCCTCTGTTTGGGCCCTTTATTGGGCTTTCCTGTGACTTGGTCGAGCTCTTTGAGAAGAGGTCGGGCTGTCCTGACCTGAAGAGATCGGTCGCTTTGTCTGTAGAACATCCCGGATCGGAGAGCTCGACCCAGGGTATGAACAGAATCCAAGCCCAGGTAAGCAGAAGGGTCAGCGGTCCATCAATCTCCTTGCAGTCAACACGAGTAGCCCTACACAATGCTCTATACAAGTGAGCCAAACATGCCGAACCCCAACTAAATTCTCTGATCCCGCCGAAGTTACGGAGCAATGGAAGAAATTTCCAGTGCACTCCTGCCCCAGACTTGTCCCCAAACATAATCGTCCCAAATAATAACATTATGTGGCACTTTACATACCTCTGAATCTGAATATCATTATCTAAGACTATATGATCTTTTAGTCTCCGAAACCAAGTCAACTTTACAAAACTTCCTCTACATTCTGTCTTCCTGGGTGCAACACCAAAATGATGGAGGCATTCGACCTCTAATGCCTCATAACTACTCAAAGTCGGTCCTGTAAATGGAATACAATTTGTCGGAAGGTCAAAAATTACCGCCACATCCTCCAACGTCACGGAACACTCGCCAATTGAAAAATGAAAAGTATGAGTCTCGGACCGCCATCTTTCGATCAGAGCATTAACCAATGCCGATTGACATTGGACAACTCCGATCTGTGAAACGTGATAAAATCTAGTCTCCCGCAAATACCCCTCCACAATTGGATTATATGGATCCGATGGCAAATAATGATCACATATTAACATCCGTGAACCCTACAAAACATAGTCATATATCACATTAATCAAATATAACCATACTTAATTAACATACCATATTTAACATTCTACCATTCTCATTATCACATAAGCAACATAACATAATTAATAAACCTTAAATGAAACTAAAATAAACATCTATTTATTACTATTATTTCCATAAAAACTATATTTTCTAATATCTAGATCCTATTTATTTCTTAATAACGATTTCCATTCGTTTAATATAAATAGAATGTTAAACTCAAATAAATTTAAAATTAAATTTAATTATTATTATTACTCGACAACAATATAAAAATATATATTCTAATTCTAATATCTAAACTAAATCCTATTTGGTTTACATTAATAACTATTAATAATACCTAATTTATATTTATATATATAACTGATTCCTCATTTTTGTTATATATTATTATTATTATCACTGTACGGACACATATAAAAATTAAATTAACAACCATACAAAATCTATTCTACTAACTAACCACATTATTCCTAAATTAATTAACTATCTAACCTAGTTTAAATTAGTAAACTAAACCTAAACTAACGGTCACTAGAAAAAAATAATAATAATACCTCGATCAGGAAAAATAAATTTATGTTACTTAATTCACTAATTATACTAACACAACTCTAACGCTTGAACTAACTAATGGCATACATTAACTAAATATTCAAATAACATGTAACCTAATTATTATTATTTAAATTAAAAAAATAATTTAGTAAAATAAACTTACATAATTAAAAAGATCAAAATAATTAACAATATGTAATTTTAGATGATTAACATCTTTTATTCTTCGTCTCCTTAATATTGTTTAACTTGATCTCCCCTTGAATTTTTTTGTTATTGCTGGAGCTTCAATAAAAGAAAGAAAATAGGTTTTAAAAGAGATAAAAAGGTCTAAAAATAAGAGAAGAATAAGGTGGAACACTAAATAGAAGACTGAAATTTTACTCGAATGTGAGAAGAAGTCTAGTGGCTGGTTAGTGCATGCACAATGCGTAGCAATGATACGTAAATTAGACGGTCTAATTTGTTTATCCTCCATGCCAGTAATCAGATCGTCCAATTACATACCCGCTAAATCGGACCGTCCGATTTTACCTACGCAGCCCCATACCCATGTAATGCATGCCAGACCTCAATAATCATAGAATACACCAAAACTAACCAAATATAAAATTAAAAAAATGTACTTTAATCAACGAACAATTTTCATAACTTTATTATAACTTAGATAATTAATAAAGGTATAATTAATAATAAGCTAATAATTATTTTTAAATTATATTTTATATTAATTAATCACTAATTAATAATTATTTAAATTTATTTTTTAAAAAATATAAAACTATTAATTATTAATTATAATTATTTAAAATTAACTGATAAACTTAACCGATTAAGATTATTTATTTATATTTTTTTTTTTATAATTCTCTATTTCTGTGCACGGAGCTATATGATCGACCAATCTTTATTGGACACTAAGGATGTAAACTACTCACTGTGTACGAAATTGAGTCTCGCGTTGGCAGCCTAACTTAGACCACTACTTCCAGGACCAAATCGTCTTCCCCCACTTATAAACCAAATCATATTTTCAACATAGTCGCTTTCTCCAGTCAAATCATGATTTAATTGTTACAAAACCAACACTATTCTCATCAAATTTTTGAAATAAAATAAAATAAAATAAAATTGAAAGCATCCGTGAAAAACAACGAATAATCCAGCGACACCATAAAAATTATAGAAGACCAAAACCCAAAATTTCATCCCATGTTGACAAATATTTACAAAGACTACATTGAAGATCTCTCATCAGCAGCAACAATACGTAACTGAAGAGAGTCATATTGTTATTTGATATACGTTCTAGAAAGGTGCAGATGCTATGTCCCTGAAAGCATCATGTGCAGCAGGGTCATCATCTCTCATATTTTGCAATTCTTGGGCAGGATCCATATCCATCCCTGTATATCCCATACGGCAAGCTGCACTAACCACCAGCTGTAGACCCTGCACATGGCATAAATACAGAATGAAACTACTGCTCAGCCAAAATATTACACTTTTATAAAAAGTTACTTATTTTTTATATAAGTTACTTATTTTTTATAAAAAATACTTGTTTTTTAATTTTTTTTAAACTGAATGATAGATAATTTTTAAAAAATACCTAGTAACACTATATATATATATATATATATATATATATATATATATATATATATATATATATATATATAATTTACTTTTTGATTTTTAAAAAAACCATCCATAATATATTATCATATCGGTAAACCTAACTAATTTTTTAAAATATTATTTTGTTTAATTTATTTTTAATTATATTTTATATTTTAATATATATTTTATATTTAATAACTAATTTTGTTATATATCTGAATTTTTTTAAAATATATATAAATTTTAAATTTAACAAAATAAATAATATAGTATCATTATTGTCATTAAAAATATTCACTGTCTAAAAGACTAAGACTAAAACTAAAACTATCTGCTATAAAATTATTCCATAACATATTTTTAATATATATTTTATATTTTAAAATATTTATATTAATAACTAATTTTAATATATACTTTAATTTATATATATATATATATTAAATTTTACACTTAATATATTATTATGCCATTAAAAATATTCACTATCTAAAATTAAAACTATTAGCTATAAAAGTATACATCCAGATAATTATCTTCTTAAAAATTATTTTTTTAATTATCTAACATCTAAATAAAAAAAATTAACAGTCGTACGTTTACACCCCCTTTTGAGTAAAAATAAACAGTACCCTATATATATATATATATATATATATATATATATATATATATATATAAAGTCATACAAGGAGAAGATATGACAGATTAAATTTTTTAAAACATGTTAAAATATATTCGACAAATAAAATATGGATATAGTGCAAGTTCTCATGCATGGGAACTCCATTATCTTATCCACCCTAGCCGTGTGCATGCCTCCAGTACGTAATACAGAGATATTATTACTATTATTACTATCAAATTAACTATACCAATATTTTTCAATAATTTTACATTTTAAATAAATAAATTATTTAAAATATAAATTTTATAAAAAATCATACATTATCTAAAATTTAATAAAATACAATATTTTATAATCCAATAAAATAGATAAAAAACTTAAAATGTGTATACTTATACTTATTATGTAATAATGTAAAAAAAAACTAAAAATAATACATAACTAATACTTTTATTATTTTTGCCTATTATTTTGCCAGCATTTATAAAAAGGGTTAACCTATTTGAAATGACAAGTTATTTTGTTTTAAAATATATAAAACCACCAAAAAATAAAAAATATGTTACGTGACATTAAAATTAGTTATTAATATAAAATACATGCTAAAATATATACATTAAAAATAAATTAAAAATAATTTTAGTGACGGATGATTTTAATGTACAAATAAAATTCACAATTCTGGCAGATTAATATTTTGGTTTATTCTTAGGGTAACTGCCCAATATATCCATAATATTACCAACAGCGAAATCTCTACAATAAAATAAACTAGCAGAGAATAATTAATTAAGCAATTACCTCTGTGAAAATTCTGGAAGCTTCTTCTATAGGCTTTGTATTCAATATGTACATCGCTAAATTCTGTAAATTCCATAACAATATATAACATCCCATATTAGGCATATATAGTTGTGGATCGGAAGCTAAGAAATAAAATAATGAGATAATAATAATAATGAAATAAAAGAGAGATAATTAAAAAGCACTTACTAACCCTTGCGGATTCAAGTTGGTCGATGCTGAGAGTTCTGGGTTCCCTTTCAATCGATGAACTCCGTTCAATGGATACCATCGGTGCCTCCATTATATATTCTCTTGTTTTAATTCTTTATGTATGTCGAATTGAAACGCCAAATACTATTAACATGAATGATAAGAAGTCGCTCACCAAGCAACTATATCGATCGTGATTGAAAATAGAAATCCGTTGTGTGAGAAAGAGTACAAATAAATTGAAATGGAGTGGTTTATATATAGTTGTGGAGGAAGGGGGGACGAGAAGCACGGTGGATACAGTGGCGGCTAAGCATGAGAGGGTGGACCACGCAAGAGCAACGTGGCGAGGGAAGAGGGAAGGGGTGCACGTGGCGCACAAAAAGTGGGGTGTGTTGAAGACAGGTGTCGCGTGATGGAGACCATAGTACAAGAGAGAATTTACATAGAATAGGAGTGGGGAACGTGTTTTGTATGGTTCCTAAAAGGGGAAATTTGGGGGGCGAAATAGAGATTACGTGTTAGGAAGGCACCGCCAATGAGGTTTGGTGGACGTCATTGACTCAGTTATGGTCATGTGGAACGTGGACGCTCGTTATGGAGGCGTATCATGCTTGATGGCGACGCTTAGATCTATATATCATATCAAGATCTGGATGCTTTCAAACCCATGTATATGATGTATCATATATGATTTTATTTTATTCTATTCATTCATATATTATATTCCCTTGTAACCAATAATTCTGTTGCATCTCATATCGCGTATGCTCTCTCTATCTTTATATTTACATCTCGCTCCCAAAGTTTCTTCTTTCTAGCGCTTTCAATCATGTAACTTTCTTACATTTTTTTTCCCCGTGGGTGAGTGACGCTGTGAGAGAAGGTTAATTCATGCATGATGGTCAATTGGTCATGTATGTTATATATATGCCATGCACGTGGCATTTTCAGTTTGGGTTGGAGGCCTAAAGTAGTGCATAAAGTATAAACTATAAAGAACTTGGGTCTTGGGTGCTGTTTGAATTTGGGACGGCTTGGGCTTGTCACGATGAAGCCCGTCAAGTAAATAGGCCTAAAATGATGGACTTTCGAATCAATTGTAAAAGAACTAATATGCAGATAGTGTTTTGTGTTTACCCTAATCCGAAGTAAATATTTGCTTGAACATTGAACAGTGGTTCACACGGGGAGTCAGTGAATTGTGAATTCCTTGCTTGAGCGTTGGCAGCGCCTTTTGATGGATACTTGACTTCACTTGTCGGATTGTTGTGAGTGAAGTACAATCATCAATTGGTTTCTGTATCTAACTACCACTTTCACCTCAAAAATGAAAAGGCCATCCGACCGCAAGAAACCAAAAAATAGGCATCATCTCTCGTGACACTACTAGGCTGTCAGCTCAGCTCCTCTCCCATTTGCATTTTCACTATAACTCGTACTCGCTCACTAACTCAGCGGCGTAACTGAGTCTGTGACTCACCCGCCCCAAAATGGACTACTTGTCGTCCCGTAGAGACCGGAAGCTCGTTTCCCGGCGGCGGACGTGGTGCTGCTCATTTACCACCCCTCCGGCGAGCCCCGAAAACTCTTCATTCTCTCACACCAAATCGCCCCGCAACAAAACCGAAACGCTTTCATCATTATCGAAGCACACCACGCTCGCCTCCGTCCCCAACTCCCCTAAATCCCCCTTCCCCATCGTCTCTCGGATTGACCCTCGCCGGATCCTCTCTCCCGGAAGGGTCTCTCCCATCGACTCCGATCCCGCCGTCACGATTGAGCCCGAACCTGAACTACGATCCGCAAGCTTCCGTGCTCCCACTGCGCCGAGTTTCCGGTCGTCGCCGCCGGAGATTTTGGGCTCAGGTTCCAGTTCCAGTTCTGTTGAAGGAGTCAACAAGAATGGCTTTGATGTGAGATTGACTTTGAGAGGGAAGAGAGGAAGTTGCATGGTTCTGGAGGTTGATTCGGGAGTTCTGAGCGCGAACTCGGAGGTTTTTGCGGATTTGGTTGGCGATTACAAGAAGGGTTTGTCGCTGAAGAATTCGAGTGAAGCACCCAAGATGTGTAGAATGGAGGTTCCTGCAGTTGAGAACTTGGGTGTTTTCAGAGACACCATCGAGCTTATGTTCGAAGATGACGATGATGTCACAAAGAAGCTCATCAAGATTGGAGTCTATCGATCCATTGACATTTTGGAGGTTCGTTTTTGTGCCATTCAATTTCTTCTGTTCTGATATTCTCTTATGGCTTTGTCTATTGTTGCTTTGTTACGGGTTAGAAAAAACCATATACTCTACATACCTTGAAAAGGAATTAAGAACAAGGCTACAAAATTGAGTTTCTTCTGTCAAAACAAATTTCATATAGTTGAGACTTCAATGTTATAGCCTTTGACATGATATATGAATAGGTTTCGGCAGGCATCATGTTCAACAAGGGGGTTTTGTCCTGTTTGAAATACCTTGAGGCTGTTCCTTGGACGGAGGAGGAAGAGGAGAAATTGAGAAGCCTCTTCACAAGATTTAAGTTTGATGATGCAACTGCAAGAGACATTCTAGCAAGACTGTACTTGCAAGATTCAACGGATTCCCAATTCCTGCCAAATATAGCGCGGCAACTAGTTTGGTCTATCAGCACTTGTGAGGATGCCAATGCAAGAACTGAACTCAAGTCCCTGATGAAGGGTCTTCTGTGTAACCATCTTGACATCAGCAAGGAGGATCTCTATGCTGTTTGCCGCTCATGTCTGGCTTCACTTGTTAGCCTCTTTGAGGAGACGTCTGACGCAATCCCTCCCAGAAGTTTCTTGGTAAAAACAGATTCGAGCAAGACTTTGATTGAGCGAATCTCAAGACAAGTCGATAACATCAACTGGTTGCTAGAAATTATGCTTGATGGGCAAGTAGCAGATGACTTTGTGAATATATGGGCAGATCAGCAGCAACTTGTTGGAATGCATGAAAATGCATCCCCCATGATCAGATACGAACTCAGCCGAGTGTCGGCGGTTCTGATTATTGCCATGGCTACAAGAAAACTACAATGCAGGTTGGAAGTGAGATCAGGGCTTCTCCAAGCATGGTTTAGGCCTATGCTGTTGGACTTTGGTTGGTTACAGAGATGCAGGAAAGGACTTGACATGAAGGCCATGGAGGAGGCCATGGGACAGACACTTCTTACGTTACCTTTGAAGCAACAACATGTGCTGTTTATGGTTTGGTTTAGGTATTTCTCAAGTCATGGCACTGAATGTCCAAATCTAAGCAAGGCATTCCAAATATGGTGGCGCAGATCATTTTTAAGAGGCTCTGAAACTTATGCCATTGAATCAAGATGAATACATCGCCATTTGGCACCACTACATCATTTCCTACCGGGAGTAGAGTTGATATTTTATTTTCTCTGATATATGTCAAACTCAATAACATAGATAGTCTTAGTTGGATCTTAACCGTAGCAGAGCCTTTTGACTGCTTGTGTTAGGAAATTCTTTTTATTATCCCTGATTATTATGTAAATGAATTTCCTTTCAGATAGTCAATTATTTATTTGTTTACCTTCTATATTTAGTGAGAAGGAAAGGAAAACATTTATTTAGAAAAAATAAGTGACAATTGCTTAATACCAGCTAACGTTATCTAATTTATATCCATAGCTGTTAATTAAAAATTTATACGAGTAGTTTATCATTTAGTTGGAAGTACTTCTATACGGAAGATATCAATGCTATAAATAAAAATATGATTAAATTTATCATGTTTATTTTTTGGCGTCTAATTTATGATGTTTATAATAGAATCTATGAGACATTTACAAAATAAAGAAATAGGGGCGTTTGATTTGCGTTTTTATTTATTATTTTTTAAATTTTATAAAAAAAATAAAAACAATAAAAATAATAAAATTAGATTTTCTACAAACCAAACGTCCTAACAAGTTAATCCAAAAGTAATTCAAATCATTATCGTTTAATCCATTTGGGGGCAAAGTCATCCAATCTCATTCCATTTGGCGTATATTCCAAGGCACATATCTATTAAAATTTCAAAAACTTAAAAGGAATTTTTTTTAACAAAAAGTTCAACACATCAAAGTGAAGTAGTAATATGAAAATACAAAATAAATAAAATAAATTAATTTTTAGTTATTTTCGACGATGCTATTAACAATCTAAGAGATTAAATATTACTCCTCTTTGCAATTCTTAATCGATTTATTGATTACTTCCACAATATTTATTTTTTAATTCCTAAAGATTTTGTCATTTCTTTTCGGTTAACTGCTCCAAATAATAGTAAAAAAAACCAATCAACCACGTGTTATGTTCTTCCTTTCTTACAGGTGCATTTGTCTAACTCTCAAAATATTGTTTGATTGAACTTGAAATACATCATAATTTATTATAAGCACTCAATCAAGCACACTACACCTACCAAGTAAATTCACAATGAATAAACAAGTGATAAAAATTCTCATTATCCTGTTACATAAAACACATACTATTATTATAATCAATAATGCCAAATTTACTTAATCTCTCATTGGTATTGACTCTGCCCACTAACAAAAACCAAATGAATAACTCAATTCGTAGTGGTACTAAATTCTCCCAAATAGATCTAGTAAAATAGTAACTTGTAATATCCTCTGATAATAGTTCAGCTTGCAAAACTTGAACAAAAGAGATAATAATATAGACTCCTAATTTATCAAATTTTCACATTAGTGGATCCTCTCTTCCATGTGTTAATATGATTGAAGGACTCTATGGAGTTGATTAACTAATTTCAACTCCCATTAAAAAAATTATCTTCTCTATTAAAAATTTTATATTTACTCTAATTCATCTCAAAACCTACAATCTCCTATTATCAATCCGCTTTAGTTTGAAATAAAAAAAACCTTAAAAAGACTAATTTCAGTATACCATATTAGTGGCAATAATATTTTGAAAAAATTATATAAAAGACCATTAGAAAAATTTAATTATTAAAAAAAATTTATATTAAAATTATTTAAAAGAATTAATTTTTTTAATATTTAGAAAAAATAACTAAATCTTTTTTATAAAGAGACAAATATATCTTTAAATTATTTTTTATTTATTTTTTTACAAATATATTTTTTTAATTTGTCTCTCATACTTCAATTCTTATTTTCATCTATAACTCATACGAGACATTTGTCGCTGTCAATCACAAATTCATCGTAAGTCTTTTGATTTTTTCTTATTTTGCTTTAATCTTTTGATTAATTATTGATATTCCTTGTACATGTATGTCACACATTTGTCATGCATGGTTCATGAGGCATGGCATGGTGTGAACTTGGGTCGATAGTTATTTTGAAAAATCAAATAAGAGGCACGACACCATAACTGATTTAAGCATTCGAAAATTAAGATTCTTTTTTTTTTGTTTTCCACGGTATCCCTCAATCCGGCAGGTCAAGGACTAATCCGCCGCGATAAGGGTTTGCCGCTGGCCAATGGATTTTGTTAGGACTAATCCGCCTTTTGATTTTTGGGGTACTTTACTAAAAATACTGATCTCTATTTAAGGGTTTGCCGCTGGCCAATGGATTGCTACATGCACAAGGCAGAATTCAAACTCCCGACACTTGCTTAAGCGGACTAGTGAGCTAACCACTAGACCAACCCAACTTGGTTCGAAAATTAAGATTCTATAATACTAGAAAGCTACATATTTTTTGGAATACCTAATAGGACTTTTGGAACCAAAATAGTGTTTTTTTTTTTTGGTCGGTGGATTGGACAATTCCCAATCCTAGGTACCCCAACGGATTGGACAACCCCCAATCCTAGGTACAATACACACCCACACACTCCTCACATACTTACCAATTTTTCTCCTTGGATGCAGCTGATAGGACTCGAACCCGAGACCTTTGAGGTGGGGAGGGGGCGAAATGCCGTGTGAGCTATGGCTCATTGGCGAACCAAAATAGTGTTTAACATGAGTAGGGAACATAGACAAAAAAAAATATTTGGGCCTCATGTACAAAAACATAGCATGGACTAAATAAGATTTTTTTTGTCTGTTTTCAGACTATGTTACTGAACTATTAGCTCTCTTTTTTAAAATAAATAAATAAATAACTAACTTGGGTTGGTCGAGTTGTCAATTCACTTATTTGTTTAAGTAAGTGGTGGAAGTTTGAAAGTTATTCTTAATTCGATGGTTATTTTTTTTATTCGATTTATTCATGTATAGTTAACAATGACTGAATGTTCAATTCATTAATTGTGCAGATGATTATCTTAAAATTAAAGTTTAAGAAGTAATTAGAGGATGAAGTATTTTTTTACTTTATTGAGTCAATTTTAAAACTATAAAATCTATTATTCACATTATTTAAAAAAGTTATAGTCTATCTAATAAAATCGATTAGTATTAGCAACTCCAAGGACTGAAAGAGGCAATGGACCTCGTACAATGAACCAAGCAGAAAGCAATTATATAGTTGGGTTAAAGGTGGGTTTAATCTAAAGCACATAGATCGTTGTATATTTGCTTGCATTATACGTGCATGGGAGTTCTATCCTTAGGTGTGTTTTATGTGTAGCACAGAAAAATCATAAAATAAAAAAAATATGATCGAACCTGTGATCTGAACCAAAAAAACATGTAATATAAACAACAAATTAGACATTTACAAAATGAAAAAGCAACTGTTAAATCTAAACAAAAATCTACAACTTTTAGATTGTGAGACGGCTAGAAGTAGAACTAGAGGAAATTGCAATCAATCAAATCCAAGTGCCCCAAGTCATCATAGTTTATTCCATTTGGGGCGAAGTCATCCAAGCCCATTCCATTTGGAGTGTATTCAGACTCGAGGTCTTCCAAACCCTCAAAAAACTTACTCAAGAGGTCACCGGCAGCAATATTTTCCTGATTACAAACATCAAACTTATGTTAGTCCTCAAGATTCACAACATATTTCAATATGAATAAAAAGATTGTGCAAACATATCATAAGACAAATTTAATGAGATCACAAGCCCTTCAATTGAATATCTCATTACCATCAAACTTAATTTATACTGCAAACTCAAATATACTTATAATAGGAAGAGCTAAAAAACACAATCGAATTTAGAGAGGATTATACCAGCAATGGAGGACTAAAGAAGATTGGAATAATATCCAAAATAAGTCACTAAAAGTCCCCCGGGGCGGTGTTTGCGGTTTGAAGAAGTTCAAAATAATAAAACTAAAATTAAAAGCATTTCCTAAAAAGAAGGTAAAAGCAAGCACATGAGAAAGAAGACCAGATTACATACCTTAGGTACTGTTTTTTCGTCTTTGGAGAGATCAGTCACTGTTGAATTATTAACCGTGTGAATGCTTGCATCTGAAGAAGGAGTTGATGGGACAGGAGAAGTAGCCACAGGTCCCGACTCACATGAAACAGAGGTTGCCTTCATGTAAGAAGAGCCATCCAATGTCATAGACTGAATGGAAACCGGCGCAACCAAAGCAGTTGAAGGGGTTCCCCCCTCCTCAACAACGTGATGATCATCATCATCGTCATCATCATCATCCCAATCTTCTTCATTAAATGGTTTCCTATATTGTGCACCGCTCCGTGGGCCATGACCCTCCTTTCGGAACACCTTACAGATAACATAAGAGTCCTGCCATGAAAATAAATCAGGAGAACTAATTAAAAGACATTCACAATGGTCACTAGATGTATAAGTAAACAAACAATGTCAAGAATGTTGTTAATACAAACAGCGAAATTAGACAAATACAAGCTGCAAATATCTTCTTAAGAAACAATTGATTGGTGATCACCTGAGCAATTCCTTTATCAGTAAGGTCTTTATCTTGAAGCCTATACTCATGCATAACCCAATCAGTTCGGGTCCCATGAGGCGGTTTCCCAGTGTGGAAAACAAGGGTTTTCATCATCCCCACTGTTTGCTTGTCATGCTGAACAATAGCTTTGTCCATACCAGTAGCTTTCCAGTACCCATTCTTTATAGCACGGTTCGTCTTCGACCCAATTCCATAATTTTTTCCTCTTGCACAGAAGAAGTACCACTCCAAATCCCCACTTTTCAGATGTGACTTACCTGGAAATAAATAAACAAAAAACGTTTGTTTATTTATTTATTTATTTTTTGCTTCAGCAAACATGTAAGTAACAAATTATTTAAAAAAATTTATATAAGAAGTGATATAGTTTAAATTCTTATGCATTTGTTGCGCCAACACATTTGTTTGGGCAATCTACATGCAGTATTCGATATGCATTTGTTTGAAGGCTTATCATTTAGACAATTTAAGTTCAAAAAAATAGATCTATGTATATAAAGATGTTAATAATGAATTATTTTAATTTATTTCAAAAACAGTTTTCTATACCAAAGATATATTTTTATGTAAAAAGAGAATGTCTTTGCAGCACTCATCTTTTTTCATTTCAATATTTTTTTTTTTTTTTACCAAACCAAACCTCACTACGTATTTTCATAACAGAAAAATCCTGGTTAAATATGCTATTGGCACCGGCAACATTGAAGAAGCCACTCTTGGCTTGTTGTGTATACTTTTGTGTACTCATATATTGTTGGAGACGATGATAATGACTTAAAAATTTCAATTTTATTCTCAGCCAGGTTTTTAGAGAGAATTTGGATGAAGTTCGTTAGAGGATTGGGTGAACTCTATAAAATTATAGTTTACCAAAGAGTTGGATGAACTCATCCTAAAAAAAACGCATTTCAGAGATTAAAGTTAAAATAAAGTGTTCTTGAAAATAATTTTTTTTACATAAAAATGGATTTAGAATGTAAAATCACATCTGCATTCAAAGGAGAAGAAATAATCAAACACAAAATAAAAGTATTAAAGAAATTTAAAAGACACTTTTCTCTTTACCAATGCTAAACCAAACACAGCCAAAGACAAAGAGATGCGCTTAGTTCTAACCTTGGAGATCCCAGGGACAATACTGATAAACGTTAATCTCAGCAATCACATTGGGTAGCTTTTTGCCTGTCACTTTTCTCTTCAAAAAATACTTTAGAAGCTCTACATCAGTGGGATTGAAATGAAATCCCGGAATTAATTTTCCTTTTTCCATGTAATCTATAATTTGTCAATATAAAGAAAAGGTCAAATTTTAATTTCTAAATTCTAAATCCTAATTTTAGACGAGATAACAATCCTAAATCCTAAGACTATGGAAGAAGAACAGAGTCTGATGTGCATCACAAAGGAGAGAGGATAGTCAAGATTAATAACAAGATGAATTGCGAAGGGTAATAATTATGGAGATAGTGCGAAACAGAATTGATAAAAGAGGAAAATCACAATTCACATATGTAAAAGAAAAGAAAAGAAAAAAACGGGAAAGGACAGAAGAAGAGTGGAAAATAGGATTACACGCTAGTGTTGGCTCCAATAAGAAAACTGAGAAGAAGTGGGTTGTTGGTTTTTATGTTGTAGTTTGAAATTTAAAATATCTAGTTGTGTAAAAAGGAAAGGATCTTTCGGCCCTAAGTATCACAGATTAGAGTAAACAATTAAATACTTTTATTTGTGTTAAGTTTTTAATTTTTAATTTAGAAAAATCCTTCACTGCCGATCGCCTCTCCTTTAAGTGAGAAGGGGGTGAGCCTTCGCTTTTTGGATCGTCTTCTGCCCAATGTCAACGTGGTATCCTCTCTTTTTTGGTTCCCATTGGGTACCACCTTATTTTCAAACGTGGTGGCTCAGTTGAGTGGCACTCCTGTAGGCTCTTCTTTCATACAAATTCTGGGGTCCCAGGTCCTGCATCCTATCCTAATAGGTCCCATCTTGTTTTGTGTTAAGGCTCCACCTCATGTTGGGTTAGTGGAACCCAATTTCTTCTTGTAGTCTAGGACTTTGCTTGGCATTGGGCTTTAGTTAAGTCTATATCCATTTCAGAATATGGTCTTTTGTGTTGAGTTTTTAATTTTTAATTTAGAAAAAATTGATTAGAATATCTCTTATTAAATTTAAATGTTTCTTATATTTAGGACTAGTTAGTATAGGAAGCGGTTCCATACAGCACTCTATCCGAAAGGAATTCGGTATTTCATACATTTGCACCATCGAGATTTAAATTAATTTACATAAACGGTGTAAATTCACATGTATTGATTATAGTGGACAGAAAAAACTAAGGTCTAAGTTGAACTTACAACCGGTTGAATTATTTAGTTGTATTGTAGAAGAGTTGATGTGAGGTTAGTCTAAGATTTTAGACTAACTCTTTTTTTTAGTCTTACTTTATGTTATAGCGGAGCTGAGTCAATGTGAAAATGGGATTTTTTTTTTGGGCCATCAGTGGCTTAAGGTAAGACTATTATTGCTTGTAAATTCTTAACTATCAATCATCTAATGTTTGTGTTTGATAATCAAAGGATAAGAGGCACCACTTTGCAACTTGCACCCATTATAAGTAGTGAGAAATCTGTAAGTTTGGTTCTACATGTAAATTTGATCTTTTTTAGCTGATATGCCAGTTACACACTTACATCAATCAGCAGTCTTGCTCCATCGTCATCTTCATTAGAGTTGCGGTCTGAACTTGCTTCAGGATTGAGCAAAGATGTTGTTTCATCCATAATGTCTTTATCGATGAGCACTTCAACTAGATAAGTTGGCTTGACTTTGTCAACTGCCAAACTAACTTTTTGATTGGGCACCCAACCCTTTGCTTAGAGTTTCAATTCTTTAGCAACTGCGTCTCACACCTCAAGCTAAGCAATGTGAATATATTCCTTATCACTATTCCTTTTAGTATGAATTTTTTAACTGGACATCATGATTTATTCAAGGAGATCCTCAAATAAGTTTTTATTTTTTCAGTTTATCCAAGTTTCACATTCAAGTCTAGTACTATACACATTGTACCAATCAATTATCATTGTGTTCATATAATCTTTTTGTGGTTAAATTGGTCGTCCCTTTTAATTTATCCCAAATAAAACCATGACCAACCTCGACAATTTTACCAACTCACACAACCAGCTACTTTACTATATTAGATATGCCTTCAGTTTGTCACCAAACACACAATAACATTTTAGAGAATTTAAAGTAATGATTTATCTTAAATTTTATATTATTATAGAAAAACTGAAAAAAGTCTCTAACCAATTGAACTATTATTACCATAAAAAAAATCCGTAAAACAAGAAGCTATGCAAAGGGAAAGTAGCAATAAATAATAAATAGTAATGTGAGATTCTAAAAGGTAACAGAAAAGTAGTACCTATTTTGTTTTGTTTGCTTAAAGAAGAGGCAAGGCAAAAAATTTAAATAAATAAATAAATAAATAATATAAATTAAGTGGATAGTCTAACTGTTATGATTGTGCATATCTGAGAAAGAGATCACTGCCATCTTGCGTTCAACTCATCAAAGGGTCCTAATAGAAAAATTTTGTTTACGTGGATTCCGAATAACCTAAAAAAATATCTAAGTCCATTTTTCATTGTCTCTCCCTGCTGATCTCTATTTTTTTTTTGAGTTTGTTGTACTTATTTATGATTCGATTTTTTTCGGTTTGAGAAAAGTTCCATTGACCATGTATGGTTTATGTCTCTTCATCCATATCTTTTTTTGAAGTTGGGAAGATCATAGTAGATTTTGTTTCACATTTATGTAAGGTATGTTGTAAAGAGAAGTAATCAGGAGAGAACAATAAAGAATAAGGAAGAAAAATCAACGAATCCAACCACAAAGAACCCTTCTGCGTCGTTCTTCTCTCTGAGGCTCTGACACTACCGCTAGATCTTACACCTTCGAACCTACCAGCTACCAATCCATATTTATTTGACTTCCAACAAAACAGCTTACCAATTTAAATAATGTACTCGTCATCTACGGTTCTACGCTTTTGAGCTGGTTATTTGCGACAATCCATTCACAAAATTAGGGTTGTTTTAGTCCTTTATTCTTCGCTTCGCTAGAAGACAAACATATGTTATGGCAACTTGTTCGTACCAGGTATACAATGTTCCGCTTACTTCAACCGGTATACGGGATAATTTTTTGTTAGTATAAGGCTGGGTTTGGTAAAGTTTTTTGAAGATGTGCACAAGTATCTCATTTTGTGTTTGGTAAATTAAAAAACCCAAGTGCTTGTGCTTGTCAAGTTGGGTGCTTTTGAAAGCATTTAAGAGAGAGTTTTTTAAAGTTGGATTTGTACTTATCAAAATTAAAAAAATCTAATATAATAAATATTCAAAATTACCATTATTAATTATTAACACCAGATTTTATTTATTTTCCCACACATATTTTTCGCCATTATATTGCCATTGAAATACTCATATATTTCTAATTTCTCAACTTAGCCTTCACAAATTCTAACACAATCTTCATATATTTTTTATTTTTCAACCTAATCTTCACAATTTTAATACAAATACATCTCTATCACGTATTAGGTATGAACTCTATCCATTTATATTATTTTTTGTGCGTTATTTTTGTATTTTTTAGTAGATGTTTGTTTTTCTCTGTTCTTTAAAACGTGAAGAAGGAGACATGATTTATGAAAACCAATCATAAAATTTTCGTACACCAACTTCATGAACATTAGTCAAAATATAGATGGTAACAGACGTATCAGTACTAACATTGGATTATATACAAGTTTTATTATTGACTAATGATAACTCTATTTATATTAATATAGAGAGTAAATCAAATAAATATTTAAATTATTAGTCTCTAAAATTTTAAAAAAATTATTCTTTGTTATAAATATATTTATTATAATTTTTTTAATTTTTAAAAGCTGTTTTACCAAATACAATTGTGCTTGTGCTTATTAAAAGCTACTTTTAACGTGATTTACCAAACGCAAGTGCTGCAGTTTTTAAAAAGCTGTCTTTTAAAAGACAGATTTCATAAGCTACTTTCGAAAAGTAAAAGTTTTATCAAACCAAGTTTAAATATAACTGTGTAACCAATTTCAATTTCTCATCAACTAATTTTAATATTTTTAATACTATACAAAAATAGCAATAATTTTTTTAAAAAAATCTATTTCAAATTAGAACTTCTAAATAAAAGAATAAAAGATAAATAAGTCTATTAATTTTAAAATTGACTTGTTCGAACTTCATCAATGATGGATGTATTTGTTTTGCTTTTGTAAAATAATATAATAAATAAATGAAATATAATGTGGCTTTTGTCTGGGTACCGAGGAGTTTACCTGTTTTTCCAATAGCTACCTGATCAGTAGCTCCCTTCCACAGCCACGGAACAGTTTCACGAATGGTGGTTAGAAACGAAGACAGACTTTGGACGAAGACAGAATGAAAGCAAAGAGACCATTTTAGTAGCGATACTGTGTTGGAATATGTGGAAGGCAAGAAACACTTTCACCTTTGAGGGAGTGAAGAAGCCTTGGGAGAAGGTGCTGGCGAGAACACAACTCAGTAACTATGAACATAGCTTTTTCTTTTCTTTCTAGTGAGAATAAGATAATTTGGGCTACTGATTAGCCTTTTGGGAAACCCCCTCCCGTGAAATTCAAAGAGGGTCAGTTATTTTCTTTTCTTTCCATTGATTTTTATTATAATTTTATATGTTTAGCTTTAATTATTTTGTTGGTTCTTATAGTTTTGCAAAATTTTAATTAAGTCTTTATATTTTTTCTTTTAATTGAGTCATTGTACTAAAATATTTTTTTAATTGAGTCCTTAAATTTTTTTCTCTTTTATTTGGATCTCTGCACCAATTTTTTTAGTTGGGTCCCTATAAAATTAAGACAATCACTACCAAGAGAGACGTAATTAAAAAAAATTGGTACAAAGACCCAATTAAAAACAAAAAATCTAGAAACCTAATTGAAAATTTCGCAAAATTATAGAGACCAACAAAATAATTAGGGTGATTTCTTCCAAACCCATGCCAATTTTGTGGGTAAATTACCTTTACATATGTGTCATCATCTCAGCCATTGATAAACAAATTTTCAATCTTTCATTAATTCATTCAATAAATGTGTTCACACTACATTGTATTTTATAGTATTTACATTATACCACATAATGTATTTATACTGTAATATAAATGGGTACAATATGCAAATAGTTGATTTTACAAATCCTTTCCCAAATACCATACAAATCAAAATCTTTCCCAAATACTATTTGAATGTCTACAGCTTCTTCTTCTACCTCTCAAAATACAGTTCGAAGGAACTGCTTCTTCTTCAAACTCACTGCTTCTTCTACCCTTGTGTCTATTGCTTCTTCTTTTCTATCATTCCTGTAGGTGATGGGTGTGATTTTTCCGGCGACCTACGCGAAAAACCTTCCCCTAATACCCCTGTGATGTCCACTACTTCTTCTTCTACTACCTCACTGCTTCTTCTACCCATCCTATAGGTGATGGGTTTGATTTTTCCGACGATCCACTTGCAAAACCTTCCCCAAATACCCCTGTAATGTCCACAGCTTCCTCTTCTACCTCACTGCTCCTCCAACCGTTCCTATAGGTGAAGCGTTTGATTTTTCTGGCGACCCACTCGTAAAACCTTCTCCCAAATACCGCTTTAATGTTCACAGCCTCTTCTTCTACCTAATTCCTCTGATTTCCTTGGTAACTCATCGTTAGTGACAGATTTTTTTGAACCCCGTCGAAGACCCTGCCTACTGCTTCTTCGTCTAGGATTATGCGGGTGTCCTTTTCTGTCACTCACAGGCAGAGTGAAATATTTCCGAAACTGTCGAAGAACGTAACTCATCCCCTTGCCGGGAACGGTTCCGACGACCCACGTGAAAAACCCTCTCGAAAAACCATTGTAAGGCCAACTGTTTATTCTTCTAGATAATTCGTTTGTTTTTGTTGTCGATTTTCACAACCAATTTTGCGTGATTTGTTCTGTTATTCACTTTCTTTAATCACCTTTGATCGAAGTAGATTGTTTCAATTTTGAATGCAATAGTTGATAATAGTTGTTCATGGTGGTGTTTAATGTTAATTAGATTGATGGCCAGTGATGTATGCTCCTCAAACACGAGATGAGGCAGAGGCGAAGTCGGCGGACAACAGGAACTGATAGATGGATATGCAAGTTCAAGTTCGCTGCAACCTGGGGATGTAAAAGATGGTGTGGCCCCAAAATACTTCTGCGGAAAATATGCCATCTGTTACATGTCAAATACAGACACCAACCGGAATAGGCTATTTTTTGGATGCCCGTTGTTAAAGGTAAGCATGCAATTCTTCATGTATGATCACTAAGTTTTTTTTTTCTAAAATTGGATAAATTTTGGATTTTTTGGAATGGAGGTTTAGAACATAGATTTTGGTTATTTTCCCTAGCTCAAGTTGTTGTAGATGTGATTTTGAATTGTTTGGAATGACATGCGTATTGGTTATGAAAATGATTTGATTTTGTAAGCGATTTGCTGTTAAATTGGGTTGATATTGTATATGATTTGATATTGGTGCTGGTTAATTTTGAAGAATGATTGAGAACTGGAAAAAAGTTGATTTATTGAAAATAGATGTACCTAGATTAAAAATGTTGATTGTGACATGAATTGACATGGAACCTGATATGATATAAAAATGGCTTTAAATTTGAAAGGATTTTTAAGATTTAGGCTTTAGGGATTAATTACAGTCACATATGTGGATTAGATTGAATTGGAGTGTTTTGTACTACCATACATTCATTGTGTTCTATTTGATTTAGGTGACAGAAGCACATTGCAAATTCTTTCTCTGGGTTGATGAACACATTGTAAGGGTCAGAGCGGGGGAGGCTACAAGGGGATCGGGTGATGGGAAGCAGAATCACGTTGAAGAACATTTGGGAATGGATAACCTGATAGCACATGTAGAGGAAAGAATAGTAAACCTAGAGAAGCTGCTGAACAAGAAAAGTATAGAAGCAGAGTTGAGGAAGAAGACTAGCGAAGCAGCTACAAGAGAGAAGGAGGCTTCATCAACAAAGTATAACGATTAGATCAAAACCAGAACCTGAAGCACCTCTATTAGGTTCAGAAACTTAAGAATAATTTCCTTCTTTCTGAATTTTTCTACTAGAATGTAGACACACAATTGCTTGAAGCTTTTAAAGCAAAAATTGTCGATGACGTTTTTTTGATATGGGCAATATGGTTGGAATTTGATTATATTTCTAGTTATGTGTTCTTGTTTTACCTATACATACGTATATGTTTTATGGTATTTATTTTTGTGAGTTAGTTATCAAAGTTCCCTACTGATTTCAATGGCATATGAAGGCTAATATGTTGTAGTAAGTCAGTCCGAATACCAGAAAATAACAACCTTTTTTTAGTGATATGAATGCTTAACATTGCAGTCATGTTATAACTCAATGTTCGGCAATTCTGTAAGAGTAGGAAGGAGAAGGGCATGACAATATAGACTGATGATTTGGTGACTTCCATGACAAATCATGCAGCTACCACAATAGATAATTGACACGATCTATTTTTCTTCTTATATACTAGGGTGCAGCATAAATATGAACAAATGAGAGAATGAAGAAGCTAAAACTCAACTAAAATGTTATGTTAGGCTTGGAAAAATTGGTGAATTGCAACTTGTTATTCAAGTTTAATTGCTTTCCTTTTAGAAATTTTCTTGCGTAGGTTTTCAAATTCCTAATCCCTTGAACCTAAATAAATCTTAACACTTGTAGTTTATCTAACCATGATGATTGGCCACTGCTTTGTTCTAATATACATCAATTGTTCAGCAAAAAGTGGATTACTATTTTTTATTAACTCTCAGGTTTTGTAACTTTGATGATTGTTAATTTTCCATTGTAGAAAAATTTTCCTAGCAACAAATATCGCCGAGAGTAGCATCACCATAGATGATGTTGTGTATGTCATAGACTGGGGTAAAGCAAAGGAGACCAGCTATGATGCTTTAAATAAGCTAGCCTGTTTGTTACCATAATGGATTTCAAAGGCTTCCGCTCATCAGGTATTGAAGTTATAGATCATCATGTTTATCCCCTTGCAGATGATGTATAATGCTCCAAATGAAAGATCCGATTTTTTCAAAAACTGGAGCTTGCTGTTATTGCTGAATCCTTTATTTGCTAAATTTGTTTGACTTTATTGACCCCTTCATGCACTTTATTGAATTCCACTTACTTTCTAAGTCAAATTCAAAGAAAGGGTGCTAATGGATTGATCATTTCAGAGACGTGGCCGTGTAGGTAGAGTGCAACCTGGAGTTTGTTATAGAGTGCTAATGGCTTATTGCAGGTCTTACTATGTACTGGGTTGATCTGTTTTTCTTCTTATATAGTAATATTCAACGAGTGTATGGCTTATTGCAGGTCTTACAATGTACTGGGTTAGGTTGTGCCATCGTCCAAGACAGTAGTGGTGTCTACAATTGTGCTCCTGAAACCTGTGGCCATCATGTAAGTTTGTCTTCTAACTTATTTCAAGTAGTTTCTTCATTGGCCGTTTATATGTCGTCTTTTTTGGTGGAATCGTGTTAAATAGGAAAAAATTGGTCAAATTATAGGTCGAATTTTGTATGCATGTGTCAATTCACGATCATCCTGGTTGAGTTCTGGTTAGATATTAAGGTGTAACATAGTAGATGATCAAAGGTCATCGATATTTTTTCCCCTAGTATTAGTTACTTTAATTAACTGAATATTTAGTCTTTCTAACATACTTGGGATTGGGCTTAGTCAACTAACCTGGAAAAACATTTATTTTTTGGTAGTTCAAGTCTCTCTAAAGGTAAAGTGGGCTAGCTATCAAATTGGGCCAGCTACAAAAACAATTAGTAGATAATTCAGCTGAGGATTAATGCAGCAAGTGGCTTGAAACCGGTTAAGCTCAACTTTCTCTGGAATTTTAAGCCAAACCAAGTTTTTCCAGGTAACTATTTATTCCATTCATGTGTCTGTCTACCCTTACCTTGCTCAGTCTTTTTTTGGAATAGCATTTTTTGATTGAATATTCGCGTAAAATGTTAGTAGGTTAACTGATATTTGTCACATAATCTCTATACTAGGATGGTTAGAAATAGAATAACACCATTATAAATCTCCTATACATGAGGAACATTACATGACACATCGAATTAGATAGAATGAAGTTGTTATGCAACTATTTCTCTTAATTTTGGGACTTTCAAACCAATGTAAAACATACACAAGTAAGATAAAATGAAATAAAAAAATACTTGGAATTAACCAATGTCATAACAATTAACTGGGGATTTTATTAACAAAAAAAATACATAAAGAACATCAACCGGAATACTAAACATAGAGGTTCAACCAAGTTTCACAATACATGTAGTCGGAGTAGATCTTAATATCAATTATTTCTAGACAGGAAACATCCCTGCAAAATACTTGAGTGTAGACCTAACTGTAATCGGGTGTGGCATTCCTGGGTCTCGCCATGCTCTCCTCACCAATAGATTTCTACTGCCATATTCAATGTCATATTCTGTAAACACAAGCTCTCTGTACCTGTAATTGACGAGTAACTCTTTTTCCTTTGAATTGTTCACCAACAAAATTAGGTTATCATCCACGAATAGTATTGAATTTTCTCTGATGCTTCGACTCGCAAACCTGCAGTATTGCTCTAATATTTTGTTTCCACCGGCGTCCTCATTCAAGTGCCAAATTAATGCGACATAACCAAATTCATTGTGTGTATGAGCGAGGAGTGCAACTTTTTCCTTGTGGGTTAGTAAATTGTGAACGGTATATATTGCACCTACTAGAATAGACACCTCGCTAAATGATTCATCTTCAACACTGTAACATAAAACAGACTTGGGTGTAGCATAATTATCTCTTGTACCAGTAATCCAATACGCATTACCATTATTAAAAACAGAGTTAGGGTCAATTTTTTCTACACCAGGGAGACAATCAATGCAGTGAAACCATGTAGAATGCCTTGAACAATATCTAGAGAAAAAACGTAGGTATAAGCTATGTCCCTTTTGCACATATGTATGATGGTGATGCATCTGTGTTTGGTACATGACCGAAACCATATATTGGGAAATATGATCTACCGTGGTCCCTGTGGGGGTCGAAAATTTCTCTAGAGCGTTGTGTTGTTAGATTCCATACCAAAAGTCTTGTGTCGTCTTGTTCACGGGAGAACTTGAAACATATGTTCCCGTTTGACACTCCCATAATACGAAACCACCCATGGATGCCAACTCCGAAAGGTTGCTGAACATGCACTTCTTCTCCGAAAGTAGCATTCACTATATATAGTGAATCTGAACCCATTAACAGTAGTAAGTATCCAACATGAAACAAGACATGTTGATCTAACACTTTCTGCCTTTGCATGTGTTGTCGCATGTCTCTGGTTGGCGTAGACGTCGGTGCCAGAATTTATTCAAGCACATACATCTTCCTACAACTTTGGCACTACTTCGTAGGAAGATTTCTTGCAGCAGTTCATCCGGAATAACCGGCAACGGAAGATAACTTAGTTGGAATTTAGTCATTTTTCTAGAGGCACGTTTAGTAGTCTTGGTTTTCGGTTTGTTTATGCTGTAGTTTTTGTTTGGTTGAAGTGTCTTGTTTGCTTATAAGTATTGAACTTAAATTTCTCTAATTATTAATTGTGTGAGATGTTGCATCCAATGAGAATTGATGTGGCAGAATATTGTGTTTACCGGTGTTATTGTAACCAGTTTGAATTAGGTGTTGTGTACCATTAAAATTGTTTCGTCTACCAAAGTTTTTGCATATGCTAGGAAATACATTCCATGGGAGTTCCAACATACTAGTTTAAATCATCTCTGATTTTGTGTTTATTTAGTTTGAAATTAGAAGCAGCCGCCAATTTTTCCATGTGTCCTGCATGTGTATTTACCTTATCTTGCTAAGTTTTATGTTGCTAAGTTAGTCACTCATCGTTTACTTGATTTCCAATATTTTTCGCCTTATCACACCATTAGAACCCCTCATCCTAAAGAACATCATCTCACTCCCAATTTAATCATTTTCATAGATTCTGCATAAAGTATTTCCAATCCCTAATTAGGATGTTACCACTGCCACACCCTCATCCATGTAGCCACAGAAAAACAACAATCAAGTCTTCCACATGAAAAAGCCTTTCTTACCAAATTTTCTTATAAATAATGACTAGAATAAAAAAAGTCTTGTCATGGTAGAATTGTGTGACAGTTAATAAAAATAAAACCAATAGATTATGCGGTATATACATTGACAAAATAATGATTTCCAACACGATAATTTACATTCAAAAAATCAAAGTTATTAGACAGAATACTAATCGAAGATGTCCACAAAACTAAATATGTACATATACACATGGCCACCGAAACACTATTACAAAACATAAGTGCACCATAAAACCAAAAACAAATAACTTTGTCATGTTCTATCTTACGATGATGGTGTTCTTTGGTTCACAGACGACTTAGAAGAGTCAGACGGCGAAGTTCTTCGATATCTCCTACTAGGTCCTGCCACTGCCCCTCCCCCCTGTTGATGGCGGTTGATCATGTAATATTTTTGGAAAATTTATTATACATCAATGAATATAAAAAAGACTGTAAATTTAATTTCCTAAGTAAACAAGTTATTATTACCTTGACTCATGAGAATGCGGTGGTGAACCTTGTTGCCTCCGACGCTGCAGGCGTAATAACCTTTTTGTCTCGAACGCAGCCAGTTGTGCTTCCTTGTTGAAGTGTGCCTTGCATCTGTCTACCAGCCACTGTTGATTTGGTCTGACAACACGTTGGAGGCATATATCTCATCAACCGCTTTGGGCTTTTCTTTCGTATGAGTATTTCCCATGCAAGCATGTAGAAGATACCCCAACCAACGTAACTGAGTTCCACAATAAGCAGTGGGGTTGGTCGATAGAGAGATCTTATCCTCCCTATGTCCGATGCTTTGATCGAGTACCTATCACCCTCTCTCTTTGGGTGGATATGGAGACAGTTGTCTTGTCTGTCTATGAAATAGAGATCATTGGTTGTAAAGAAAGAGACGTTCCATACAATGTGTTACAGAAATCGTACATCTTCCTATAGTCACAGAAACAAAATTACATGTTACACAGATGTTGAAAAACCTTAGATACAGAAACAAGAAAGAAGAAACGTCTGTGGCATAGGCCATAAACTTACATTTGTTGCGAATAGGTTTAAGACGAAAGTCTGGTCAGGAATCTTCTTACGTTCCTGAATGCATTCACGTAACTAGCCAACCCAAACCAAAAATTTAAAAGTCAGCAATGTTAAAAATAACAAACCATGCAAAGATGCAACCAAAAATTGAGAAGTCATCAATGTTAAAAAGAAAAAACCATGCAAATACAGACGATCATGTGTGTGGAAAAAAAGTTGATCAAAAAGCAAATAACAATTAGATGCTTACCGAAATTCTGGCTCCATCTTTGTTTGCTAAAAGTAGTGACTAGTTGCTGCAGTTGATAGGAGCGGTGAGTGAATTAGAAGAGTGTTTAAAATGTTGTTGTCAAATGATTTTTGGAGGAACTCAAGTTTAACTTTTAAAGAGGGTAAAACCAAACGTCGCACCAGTTGCATAGGAAGTTGAAGGGATATCTTGAAGCCATCCATTAGGATTCAAACCCCATTAGTAATCAAACTTTTTCGAAAATGTAAACTGAATAATAAATACATATAATAAACTATCTTTGAATGGTATTCCTCTTGTTTGGAAAAGGTAAATAAAGTTTAATAACCTTTAGTTGGTCTGCGTGTCACTAAATGAATACACATAAAGATAATGAAGGTTATACAAGGGAAAATAAAAACATTATAATACGTATAATCTTGTGTTTATAATTAGGTAAATTATTGAAATCTTTTTAGTTAATTGCTTTAGAAAATATCAGAACAAATTCAAATGATTTTCTCATTAACATAACAAAATGCGGTATTCCATTAAAAAATGGACTAAAATATCCCATTAATTAAAATATAAATATCATAATCTTAGGTAAAAAAAATTTTGGTTTTTTTAAAAGGGGTTCGGGCCAACTAGTTTGATTTTGTTATGACCCAGTAGTTTTTTCTCAATCAATGTGCGCAATGCAAAACCTAAATCGAGAATTAACATAAAGTACTACAAATAACATAATCCTAATAAGTTGTTGCAAGCATTAAAGTATTAAAAGTCTAAGCAATTAACACAATTATTTGAATGCCTTAGGTATAAATAACTCAGAGCATATTTCCTATCCCCTTAACCAATCGCTCTTCCTTTTTAGATATTTCATTGTAATATGTCTTTGCTGTCTCAAAGACTTCCTGGGATTTCAAATTGAACGGATTCATGACTAGATCAATAGCTAGCTGCAATCTTGTGCTTTCATTTACCTAAGCGCAAAAAAAAGTCAGATGTCAGCATACGTTAGAAAAAGTCAGATGTTATTACTCCATTGGCACTCTCTCATCTTGATTGTCACCCAAACTCCACAATCATTCCTTGCATATCAAAAAAGTTTGTTATAGTCTATACCCCATTTAATTTCTTAGGGTACATGATCATAGCAGATGAAATGGGACTGTAAAAACTATTATCATCCTTAACCAAGGCTGGAAAGAAAAGCAGTGTATAGCATAATAACAACATCAATAAATATCTTAGCGGTCTCCTTAAGTTGTGCAAAAGAAAAAATTTTCATCACTTGTTAGCAAAATCATTGATGTCTCTCAGTAATTTAGAATTCAACTAGCAACAAAAATTTATACAGTTTCTTACGAGTCATCATTTTGCTCGCCAATCTCTACAGGGTGTATTATAGGATATTCAGAAATTACTGGTCTGTGTGTTGTATGGTTAGCATAGAAGGTCGAGTCATCAAGCATCTCCTCAATAAACAGTGCCTGTAATCATAGTAAAATTTACTTCATGTGTCAAGTCCACTACGTGTTCAACTAATTTAGAATAGTTATTTCTGCCTCTTAGAAATTTTAAAACATTACCATTAGCTTGGCACAACGACGGCGCCTGGTTCTGCTCGAGACGCATGGTTTAGAATCTAGTAATATCAGGTGTCTTTTCTCAATGTCAATTACAAGCAGGTACCAGTTCATATTATCCTCATTCATTGCAACGAAAATCTAACAAAAAATACACAAATAAGTTATATTGGAATAAGCATTCTTTACTGACATTAACATATATTGCGATATGTAAAGTAGAAACTTACCTTGCATAACGATTCAAACTCTCCCATGTATTCCTTAGCATAATAGTGTTTCAAAGTCTTTGGTGAGTGAGTCCAATTAAGGGCAAATTGCTGAAATTTTATTTTATGGGAACATGTATAAGATCAATGGAAACCATGCGATGGACAATTTGTTAATGGTTTGCACTTACCGAAAATGTAGTGGGTAAAAATCACAAGCAGGGAAACCTAGTGTCCTTGCGTGCATCACACATGAGCATGCTTGATGTCAGGTTTATGATCTACTTTATCGTTCGTTGTTTAACGGCCAATAAGATCAAATATAAACAGATATTCCCTTATTAAAATTATTTTATGTGTTCGGAATTTCATTTATGAAATTAACAAATGCTAATGACTGAAAAATCCATACCTCGTCCACCAATGATTTGTTTGGCAGTAGAGTATACATGACTCTCCTATTTAGCGTGCCACAAGTTTGTCTGTTGAGATTATCTCTGAATTCTATTCTTCATCCTCCAGATCTAAACCAAAGACGTAGGTCATGACTGAAACTTCGTCCTTGCACAGTGCCATATCAGTTGGGGGACGGAACAGAACAGGTGTCCACTGATAAAATGAAAACTTACCCGTGAGTTATTAATACTTAATTAGAACAACAAATCTTTAACGATTTCTTAACAGGAGATAACCCACCATAGGTATCTTTGCGGATTCCTTTGCTAGTGGCAACTTTCTGTCAGCTGGGTTGAAGTAGCTAACATATACAGCCTTGTCTAAGCTACTCGGTATAACTGGTTCTATATCTGTCTTCTTTCCAGTACCATCATCTCTGAATAAATTACGGCGAATAACATAATCATCTAGCATTGTTTGTTCACACTTCGGAGACATTGAACAACACTTGGTATTTTTATGCGAAATTGAATCCGCGGCTTGATGAATGCTGGACATGTTGGATCTAATCTTCTTGGATGGATATAGATTCCTCTCAAGAGTACCCGATGGCATGCTGAATCCGCTCATGATCACATGCATTACTGTAGGGTTGAAGTTATCGGGCTGACCATTTCGAAGATTAATCGTTTGTGGTATTGTTCCAAACACAAGATAACACGTCTTGGTCTGGGAAGCAATCAGGTTTGAAAGTGTATTCATCATCGTCAACATTTGTGTTACCACATCTTTTAGGGACCCTTCTAGGACTATAGTTTTACCGAAGTCTTCGCCAATTTCTTTACCGGCTCCACCATTAAAATTTACATGTAGTCGCTGGTTATGCATGGTGCTTCCTCGGAGACTATGAAAAACAAAACATAAAATATGAATACTTTGTATTCGGAATCGATTTAAAAGGACACTTACAGTTTGTTGATTTATAATTTAATTCTAACCTGGATGACAGTTCTATCACTTCCTTATCGACGACTTTTCTTGAGATTTTTCTATTTTGTTCCTTTTTGGCTTCGTCGTCTCCTTTTTCTATTTTTTGTGTTGAGTGTCGCTTCCCTCTGGCAGCCATTGGGTGTTTTAGCTGTTTAATTTAAAAAAAACATGAAAAACATTGCAATATGTACAGTTAATGAGTTGCACTCCACTAGCAAGCACAATTTCTTAAAAGAATAACAAACATGGTAGGTTATCCCTACTATTCAAAGGAGTTCTGACAGCTGATTGATATTTGGTTGTAGACCTCTAATATATAAGGCAGTTTACGTATCCAGTTTATATTCCTAACATTTTGTAAAAAAATTAATTTATTTAAAACTCTATTTTCTGATTGGTAAAAGAGAAGGCTCCATCCTTTTTTTTGGTGACTCGGAGTCTCCATCTTTTGGAACTAATTGATGTTATTCAGTTCAATACATTAGTTGATTTACATTGTTGTAGTCAAAGCTAATAAAAATTTTCTAGTAACTGTCTATTATTTTTGTAAACCAATATGTTACTTAAGGATTTATTTTAATTTTTGTAATGAATGCTTGTCTCCATGAATCAATTAATTCTCATAATGTATTATACTCAGTGACGGATGTACATGTTTCATTGTGGGGGCAAGCGCCCCCACTACAATTTAATTTTTTTTAGTAATATATGATAGTAATATTTAGGGATAAGTATGATTTTGATCCCTAACGTAGAGGCTGAAAATTTATTTCGTCCCCGACTTTTTTTTCGCTCCAAAATGGTCCCTAAGGTTTCAGTTTATTTTAAAATCATCCTTCGGATGAAAATACCCTTCTCCCTTCACCCCAAAATTAACCAAAATCAACCACCACCACCACCACCACCACCAGAATAGAACCACCACCACCACCACATTATCATCATGGTCATCATCATCATCATCAGAAATCCACAACAATATTCCACAACAAATTTCACAAAAAATCCAAAAATTTCACTAACAAATCCAGTTCACAGAAGAAGAAGAAGAAGAAGAAGAAGAAGAAGAAGAAGAAGAAGAAGAAAGAAAGAAAGAAGAAGAAGAATTGGTGGTGGGGTGGTGCAGTGGTGGTGGTGTGGTGCGGTGGTGCGGCGGAAGAAGAAGAAGAAGGTGGTGGTGGTGTGGTGCGGTGGTGCGACAGGACGGTGGTGCGGTGGTCCCCCTCCTCCCCCCGTTCTTGCGCCCCCTTTCTTTCTCTCCACACCCCCTTCTCGTATCCCTTTCTTTCTTCTTTTTATTTTTTAATTTATTTTATATCTATTTTATTTTATAATTCTTTTAATGAAGGGTAATTTGATAATAAAAAATAAAATTGGTAAAAAGGATGATTTTAAAACAAACTGAAACCTTTGGGACTATTTTATAGCGAAAAAAAGGTCAGGGACGAAATAAATTTTCAGCCTCTACGTTGGGGACCAAAATCATACTTATCCCCTAATATTTATTTTCCCCCGCTAAATTATTGAATTTGACCCCACAATAATATTTTATTTAATTTTTGGTACTTCATAGCCAATTTAAAAATGTCATATTAGATATCATTAGAATGATAAATTCACAATTTAAATGAAATTTGTTTTTTTCTTAGAAATCGACTCGAAAGAGTATTATTTATCTTTTTTATATTAGTTTTAATTTTTTTCCATAAAAACTACATAACATGAATGTGTAGCATTATTCTATATAAAAAGAGAGATATTTCGATTGTATTGTTAAAAAAGAGTTACTTAATTTTTTTAAAATATCAAACTTAAATAATAAAATTTTAAATTATATGTTATTATTTAAATTACAATTTTAGTATTTTAATTTGTAAATTTGATATTTTAAAAACTAGTCATGTTATATGTACATAGAAAATAACCACATGTATATATATTGAAATAAAAAATGCATATTAAAAATAAATTAAACAATATATATATTTATATACAAATATATAATGATTAATGAATAATTTAATAATTGATTTTTATGTACACATAATATTTTTATTATAATTTTCTATGTACACATATATATTTATATATATATTTTTCTCCCACTATCAAAATTTTCTAGATCCGTCACTGACTATACTCATATAACAGAATTGTGTTTGTTGCTATCATTCATTATCACACACCCAGTCAAAAATTTAGTCCACAACAAAGTTTAATGAGATGGCTAAACACTCGAAAAGGTTAGTTTGAAAATCATACACGTATTAGGTCAATAACTCGAGAAAAGGGTATATTTTTTTCCATTTCCTATGAAGTATACTCCTTTTCATTAACTGTGTGTATTACATTACCTGTCTCCCACACTCTTCTTTGATTTTTCCTTTGTGATGGACACTCATCATCAATAACTTTATTGCCTAATGACTTTTTTGCTTTCCACTTTTTGGTCGTTGCCTATAAAGTTAAGTTATAGGAGACTGAACTTCCCATCCCTCATCACAAATTAGTTCCTTCCATGAATGAAAAAAAATGAAATTAAAAAAAACTATTAGTCATGTGTTTGGATTCTTTTTTGCAAAGGAAATTATGTGCAAAATTGATTTTACAAATTTAATTGTGAAAAGAAAAGAAATTTAAACAAAAATACATGAAAAAAAAAAACATGAACGAGGAAAACTATAAATTCTATTTAAAAAATTACATTAACATACATAATAAGTGAACGTACACAGGAAAGCATTAACCCTAAACCCTAGAACCGTTAAACATAGAGTATGGCCTGTAAATCCTAAACTATACTAAACCATACCATGTAAAACCTTAAACCTGAACACTGTACCGTGAAACTGAACCGTGAGCCGTAAACGCGAAACCATACTTTTTAAGTCATAAACGGTAAAAAGTAAACTGAGAACCGTAAACCCTAAAATCGGAAACACGAATCCGTAAACTGTACACATTAGACCGGAAACCGCTTACCTTAAACCGCTTAACCTAAATCGTAAACCATGAACCGTAAATCGGAAAGCATTAACCCTAAACCATAGAACTGTTAAACATAGAATATGGCCTGTAAATCCTAAACTAGACACACTGGACCATTTAATAATAGATCGTACACCGTAAACCCTGAATCCTAAACCGTAAACAGCTAAACCATAAATCATAGGTACGAAACCATTCAATCTCAAAACCTAGTCACTAAATTGTGAACACTAAACCGTACCACGTAAAACCTTAAACCTGAACACTGTACCGTGAAACTGAACCGTTAGCCGTAAACCCAAAACCATAATTTTTAAGTCATAAATGGTAAAAAGTAAACTAGGAACCGTAAACACAAAAACCGGAAACACAAATCCATAAACCGTACATATTGGACCGAAAACTGCTTACCTTAAATAGCTTAACCTAAACCGTAAACCGTGAACTGTAAATCGGAAAGCATTAACCCTAAACCATAGAACCGTTAAACGTAGAGCATGGCCTGTAAATCCTAAACTAGACACATTGGACCGTTTAATAATAGACCGTACACCGTAAACCTTGAACCCTAAACCGTAAACTGCTAAACCATAAACCATAGGTACGAAACCATTCAATCTCAGAACCTAGTCACTACACCGTGAACACTAAACCGTACTACGTAAAACCTTAAACCTGAACACTGTACCGTGAAACTGAACCATGAGCCATAAACCCGAAACCATAATTTTTGAGTCATAAATGGTAAAAAGTAAACTGGGAACTATAAACCCTAAAACCAGAAACACAAATCCAATAACTGTACACATTGGACCGGAAACCGCTTAACCTAAACCGTAAACCGTGAATTGTAAACTGGAAAGCATTAACCCTAAACCATAGAACCGTTAAACGTAGAGTATGGCCTGTTGGTGCACGAAATTGTAAATCACACTTTTCACAACTCGTACCACTAACCAGCAAGTGCACTGGGTCGTCCAAATAATATCTTACGTGAGTAAGGGTCGAATTCCACGGAGATTGTTGGCTTGAAGAAAGCTATGGTTATCTTGTAACTCTTAGTCAGGATAATAATAATTTTGAGTTTTGATTGGTAGTAAATAAAAAGCATGGATTAAATAATACTTGTTATGCAGTAATGGAGAATATGTTGGAGTTTTGGAGATGCTTTGTCTTCTGAATCTCTGCTTTCCCCTGTCTTTTTTTCACGCACACAAGGTTCCTCCTATGGCAAGCTGTATGTTGGTGGATCACCGTTGTCAATGGCTACCATCCGTCCTCTCAGTGAAAATGGTCTAGGTGCGCTGTCACCGCACGGCTAATCATCTGTCGGTTCTCACTCATGCTGGAATAGGATCCATTGATCCTTTTGCGTCTGTCACTACGCCCAACCTTTGTGAGTTTGAAGATCGTCACAGTTGTTCAATCACTGAATCCTACTCGGAATACCACAAACAAGGTTTAGACTTTCCGGATTCTCAAGAATGCTGCCAATGGATTCTAGCTTATACCACGAAGACTCTAATTAAGGAATCCAAGAGATACTCATTCAATCTAATGTAGAATGGAGGTGGTTGTCAGGCACGCGTTCATAGGTTGAGAATGGTGTTGAGTGTCACGGATCATCACATTCATCATATTGAAGTGCGAATGAATATCTTAGATAGAAACAAGCGTGTTTGAATAGAAAACAGAAATAATTGCATTAATCCATCGAGACATAGCAGAGCTCCTCACCCCCAACAATGGAGTATAGAGACTCATGCCATCAAAAGGTACAAAGTTCAGATCTGAAAATGTCATTAGATACAAAATAAATCTCTAAAAGTTGTTTAAATACTAAACTAGTAACCTAGGTTTACAGAAAATGAGTAAACTGGGATGAATAGTGCAAAAATCTACTTTTGGGGCCCACTTGGTGTGTTCTGGGGCTGAGCTTTGAGCTTTACATGTGCATAGGTTGTTTCTGGAGTTAAACGCCAGGTTGTAACCTGTTTCTGGTGTTTAACGCCAGAATAGAACATGGAGCTGGCGTCAAACGCCTGTTTACGTTGTTTATCTTCGAGAAAAGTATGAACTATTATATATTTCTGGAAAGCCCTAGATATCTACTTTCCAACGCAATTAATAGTGCACCAATTGGACTCTTGTAGCTCCAGAAAATCCATTCCGAGTGCAGGGAGGTCAGAATCCAACAACATCAACAGTCATTTTTCAACTTGAATAAGATTTTTGCTCAGATCCTTCAATTTCAGCCAGAAAATACCTGAAATCATAGAAAACACACGAACTCATAGTAAAGTCCAGAAATATGAAGTTTTCCTAAAAACTAATAAAAATATACTAAAAACTACATGAAATTACCCCCAAAAAGCGTATAAAGTATCCGCTTATCACAACACCAAACTTAAACTGTTGCTTGTCCCCAAGCAACTAGATAAATAAAATAGGATAAAGAGAAATAAAGAAGCAATAATATCTCAGAGTTTTAAGTGAAGCTCAGATTCTAATTAGATGAGCGGGGCTAGTAGCTTTTTGCTTCTGAACAGTTTTGGCATCTCACTTTATCCTTTGAAATTCAGAATGATTGATATCTATAAGAACTCAGAATTCTAATAATGTTATTGGTTCTCCTATTTCAGTATGTTGATTCTTGAACACAGTTACTTATGAGTCTTGGCCGTGACCCTAAGAATTTTGTTTTCCAGTATTACCACCAGATACATAAATGTCACAGACACCTAACTGGGTGAACCTTTTCAGATTGTGACTCAGCTTTGCTAAAGTCCCCAGTTAGAGGTGTCCAGAGTTCTTAGGCACACTCTTTTGCTTTGGATCACGACTTTAACCATTCAGTCTCAAGCTTTTCACCTGGACCTTCATGACACAAGAACATGGTTAGGGACAGCTTGATTTAGCCGCTTAGGCCAGGATTTTATTCCTTTTAGGCCCTCCTTTCCATTGATGCTCAAAGCCTTGGATCCTTTTTGCCCTTGCCTTTTGGTTTAAAGGGATATTGGCTTTTTCTACTTCTTTTTTTCACTGCTTTTTCTTGCTTCAAGAATCAATTTCATGATTTTTCAGATCATCAATAACATTTCTCTTGTCCATCATTCCTTCAAGAGCCAATAGATTTAACATTCATAAACTCCACCATTAAAATTATACACTGATCAGGCATTCATTCAGAAGACAAAAAGTATTGCCACCACATATAAATAATTTGAATTTTTCTTATTAAAAACTCGAAAAAATATTGTCTCCTTATTCTAAAAATCTGCTATTTTATTCATGTTTGATGATGATGAGAAAAATAAATTATAGCTTAATTGGAGATAAAATCAAAATAAATATACTAATTCTACTACTCATATATAACTTCTAAGGTAAATTCCTAATAAGAACAATTATCACAGAGTTAAGGCTAAGATTAGAACTCAACAACCTTTATTTTGGGAAGTGGATGCTCCTTTAGTCTGTGGGGTGCTTGGCCCTTCAAGAGATAGCTTCTGACGCTTCAGTTTCTTCAGTTCACGCCCTTGCTCTTCTTGTTCCCCAAGCAGTTTGCAAAGCATGCTATTTTGATTTTTCTGTTCTTCCTTTAGTTGGTCCATAGCTTCTTGCAACTAGGTAACAGATGCTTCAAGATGCTCCAAGTATTCAATTTGAGGGATTTCCGGGAGGAACTCCTGTGCTTTCCTCTTGATGGGGTCGTCCTGCACTTGTTGTCCTTCCATTGATTTTTTGGTGATTGGTTGCTCGATTGAGATATACCCATTTACTCCCATATTTACCCCAGCATCTTTACATAGCATAGAGATTAAGCTTGGATAAGCCAATTTGGCATCTTTGGAGTTCTTGTTTGCAATTGTGTAAAGTTCACAAGAAATCAGCTGATGAACTTCCACTTCTTGTCCCAACATAATGCAATGGATCATTACTGCTCTTTTGATGGTGACTTCAGAGCGGTTGCTAGTGGGCAGTATAGAACGCCCAATGAAGTCCAGCCAGCCTCTGGCGACTGGTTTGAGATCTCCTCTCTTGAGTTGGTTTGGGACACCCTTTGTGTTGGTTGTCCACTTGGTTCCAGGGAGGCATATGTCCTCTAGAATTTCATCCAAGCTCTTATTTGTTCTCATCATTCTCCTATTAAAGGAGTCTGGGTCATCTTGCAGTTGAGGCAGCTTGAAGATCTCTCTTATTTTGTCAGGGTGGAGGTGAACAATCTTCCCTCTGACTAGAGTTCGATAGTCATAGAAGGCGGTTCCAGCTATTCTCTGCCTGTCTGTTTGCCACAGATTAGAGTAAAATTCTTGAACTATGTTTCTTCCCACCTTTGTTTCAGGATTAGCTAGGATTTTCCAGCTCCTGTTTTGAATTTGCTCTTGGATCTCCAGATATTCGTCTTCTTTCAGATCGAATTTAACTTCCGGGATCACTGACCTTAGACCCATTATTTTGTAGTAATGGTCTGAATGTTCTTTGGTTAAGAACTTCCCTTGATTCCAAAGTTATTTTGGAATATTCTCTTTCTTGCCTCTTGGAGTGGTTTGTTTTCCCTTAGGAGCCATGATCTTAGTGGGTGTTGGCTTAGTGATCACGGATAAACACACCAAACTTAGAGGTTTGCTTGTTGGTGCACGAAATTGCAATCACACTTTTTGCAATCCCACACAACTAACCAGCAAGTGCACTGGGTCGTCCAAGTAATACCTTACGTGAGTAAGGGTCGATCCCACGGAGATTGTCGGCTTGAAGCAAGCTATGGTTATCTTGTAAATCTTAGTCAGGATATCAATAATTATCAGGGTTGATTGTAAAAAGTAAAAGAACATGAAATAAGTACTTGTTTTGCAGTAATGGAGAATAGGTTGAGGTTTTGGAGATGCTTCATCTTCTGAATCTCTGCTTTCCTACTGTCTTCTTCTTCAAGCACGCAAGGCTCCTTCCATGGCAAGCTGTATGCAAGGGTTTCACCGTTGTCAGTGGCTACCTCTCATCCTCTCAGTGGAAATGTTCAACGCACCCTGTCACGGCACGGCTATCCATCTGTCGGTTCTCAATCAGGCCGGAATAGAATCCAGTGATTCTTTTGCGTCTGTCACTAACGCCCCGCCCTCAGGAGTTTGAAGCTCGTCACAGTCATTCAGTCATTGAATCCTACTCAGAATACCACAGACAAGGTTTAGACCTTCCGGATTCTCTTGAATGCCGCCATCAGTTCTAGCTTATACCACGAAGATCCTGATTAAAGAATCCAAGAGATATCTACTCAATCTAAGATAGAACGGAGGTGGTTGTCAGGCACACGTTCATAGTTGAGAATGATGATGAGTGTCACGGATCATCACATTCATCCGGTTTAAGAACAAGTAATATCTTAGAATGGAAGCAAGCATGATTGAATGAAAAACAGTAGTAATTGCATTAATCCATCAAGACACAGCAGAGCTCCTCACCCCCAACCATGGGGTTTAGAGACTCATGCCGTGGGAAGTACACAAAGAAACGTGTAAAGTGTCATGAGGTAGAGATACAATGTCAAAAGATCCTATTAATAGTAAACTAGTAACCTAGGGTGTACAGAAATGAGTAAATGACGTAAAAATCCACTTCTGGGTCCACTTAGTGTGTGCTTGGGCTGAGCATTGAAGCTTTCATGTGTAGAGACTTTTTCTGGAGTTAAACGCCAGCTTTCATGCCAGTTTGGGCGTTTAACTCCAAGTTTTATGCCAGTTCCAGCGTTAAACGCTGGAAATTCTGAGGCTGAATTGCCACGCCGGTTTGGGCCATCAAATCTCGGGCAAAGTATGGACTATTATACATTGCTGGAAAGCCCAGGATGTCTACTTTCCAACGCCGTTGATAGCGCGCCAATTGGGCTTCTGTAGCTCCAGAAAATCCACTTCGAGTGCAGGGAGGTCAGAATCCAACAGCATCTGCAGTCCTTTTCAGCCTCTGAATCAGATTTTTGCTCAGGACCCTCAATTTCAGCCAGAAAATACCTGAAATCACAGAAAAACACACAAACTCATAGTAAAGTCCAGAAAAGTGAATTTTAACTAAAAACTAATAAAAATATACTAAAAACTAACTAAAATATACTAAAAACATACTAAAAACAATGCCAAAAAGCGTATAAATTATCCGCTCATCACTTGTCCTCAAGCAAAAAAAAGGAAAGGAGAGGGATAGAGGGAGAGCCAAGTTCGAATTGTGCAGGAGAGGAGGGAGGCCTAACGCGGATTTAAGGGGAAGAAGGGTGGATTTTTTGAAAATTTTTGAAGAAGATAGGATAGAAGATATGATTTGTAAAAGATAAGTATGATAGGAAAAAGATGTAATTTAAAATTGAAAACATAAGAAAGATATTTGAAAAAGATAAATCTGAATTTTGAAAAGAAGATATGATGAGTTTAAAAAGATTTGAGAAGAATTTAAAAAGATTTGAAAAGAATTCAAAAAGATAAATGAGTTTTGAAAAAGGTTTGAAAAGATATTGAAAAAAAATTAAGAAATATGTTTAGGATTAAAAATTTTTCGAAATTGAAGTTGAAAGATGAGAGTTTGTAACATGTTTATGCAAGAAATCATGAATTGAAACATGATAAATCGAAAAAATTTGAAGTGAAAACGAAGTTACCTTCTCCCCATAATCCTGGCGTTAAACGCCCAACTGTTGCATGTTTTGGGTGTTTAACACCCATCTGTAGCTTTTTCTAGGCGTTTAACGCCCAGCTGTAGCTTCTGGCTGGCGTTAAACGCCAGAAAATCCTTTATCACTGGGCGTTTTTCTGAACGCCCAGGATGCTGCAAATCTGGCGTTAAACTCCCAGAATGGTATCCATTCTGGCGTCTAACGCCCAAATGGCTATCCCTACTGGCGTTAAACGCCCAGTAGATGCTTCTTTTGGGCGTTTAACGCCCAAAACAGCTTTTACTGGCGTTTTCATACCAGTGAGCTTCTTTTTGCTGTTTTATCATCTGAATCCTTCTGTAACTCTGTGAACTTATGCAGTTGATACTTTACCTTGAAGATAATTAATATGAACCTGCAAATTTATCATTTAATTAACAAATAAGCTTTGTTAATGGCTGGGTTGCCTCCCAGCAAGCGCTTTTTTATTGTCTTTAGCTGGACTATTACTGAGCTTTAATCAAGTCTCAGTTTTGAGCATTCTTGCTCAAAATTACTTTCAAGATAATGTTTGATTCTCTGTCCATTAACAATGAATTTTTTGTTAGAGTCATTGTCCTGAAGCTCTACATATCCATATGGTGACACACCTGTAATCACATATGGTCCTCTCCACCGGAATTTCAACTTTTCGGGGAATAATCTTAGCCTAGAGTTAAACAGCAGAACTTTTTACCCTGCCTCAAAGACTCTGGATGACAGCTTCTTGTCATGCCATCTTTTTTGCTTTCTCTTTGTAAATTTTTGCATTTTCGAAAGCATTGAGTCTGAATTCCTTTATCTCATTTAACTCGAGCAATCATTTTTCTCCAGCTAACTTGGCATCAAGGTTTAGGAATCTGGTTGCCCAGTAGGCCTTGTGTTCCAGTTCCACTGGCAAGTGACAGGCTTTTCCATACACAAGCTGGTATAGAGAGGTCCCTATAGGAGTCTTGAATGCTGTTCTGTATGCCCACAGAGCATCATCCAAGCTTCTTGCCCAATCCCTTCTACGGTTATCACAGTCCATTCCAGGATTCTTTTAAGTTCTCTATTAGAGACTTCAGCTTGCCCATTTGTCTGTGGATGATATGGAGTTGCCACCATGTGGCTAACTCCATATCGAACCATAGCAGAGTAAAGCTGTTTATTGCAGAAATGAGCGCCCCCATCACTGATTAGTACTCTAGGGACACCAAATCTATTGAAGATATATTTTTGGAGGAATTTTAGCACTGTCTTAGTATCATTAGTGGGTGTTGCAATAGCCTCTACCCATTTGGATACATAATCCACTGCCACTAGAATATAAGTGTTTGAGTATGATGGTGGAAAAGGCCTCATGAAGTCAATACCCCATACATCAAACAACTCAATCTCCAAGATCCCTTATTGAGGCATGGCATAAGCGTGAGGCAGATTGCCAGATCTTTGGCAACTGTCAAATTACGTATAAATTCTCGGGAGTCTTTATAGAGAGTAGGCCAGTAGAAGCCACATTGGAGGATTCTTGTGGCTGTCCGCTTACTTCCAAAATGTCCTCCATACTGTGATCCATGGCAATATCAGAGGATCTTCTGTGCTTCTTCTTTAGGCACACATCTATGGATTACTCCATCTGCACATCTCTTGAAGAGATATGGTTCATCCCACATATAGTACTTTACATCCGAGATCAATTTCTTTGATTTCTGCCTACTATACTCTTTGGGTATGAATCTCACAGCCTTGTAGTTTGCAAAGTCTGCAAACCATGGTACTTCCTGGATGGCAAAAAGTTGCTCATCCAGAAAGTTTTCAAAGATCTCAGTAAGAGGGAGGGACGCCCCTTCTACTGGTTCTATTCGGGACAGGTGATCTGCTACTTGGTTCTCTGTCCCTTTTCTGTCTCTTATTTCTATATCAAACTCTTGCAGAAGCAACACCCATCTTATGAGTCTGGGTTTTGAATCCTGCTTTGTGAGTAGATATTTAAGAGCAGCATGGTCAGTGTACACAATCACTTTTGATCCTACTAAATAAGATCTGAACTTGTCAATGGCGTAAACCACTGCAAGTAACTCTTTTTATGTGGTTGTGTAGTTCTTCTGTGCGTCATTTAAAACACGACTAGTATAATAAATGACGTGCAGAAGCTTGTCATGCCTTTGTCCCAACACTGCACCAATGGCATGGTCACTGGCATCACACATTAATTCAAATGGTAATATCCAGTCTGGTGCAGAGATGACTGGTGCTGTGACCAGCTTAGCTTTCAGAGTCTCAAACGCCTGTAGACACTCCTTATCAAAGATAAATGGCATTTCAGCAGCTAGCGGATTACTCAGAGGTTTTGCAATTTTTGAAAAATCTTTTATAAACCTCCTATAGAATCCTGCATGCCCCAGAAAGCTTTTGATTGCCTTAACATTGACAGGTGGTGGTAATTTTTCAATTACCTCTACCTTAGCTTGATCCACCTTTATTTCCTTGTTCAAAATTTTGTACCCAAAGACAATTCCTTCAGTCACCATAAAGTGATATTTCTCCCAATTTAAAACCAGGTTAGTCTCTTGGCACCTCTTTAGAACAAGTGCTAGATGGTCAAGACAGGAGTTGAATGAGTCTCCAAATACTGAAAAGTCATCCATGAAGACTTCCAGAAATTTTTCCACCATATCAGAGAAAATAGAGAGCATGCACCTTTGAAAGGTTGCAGGTGCATTACACAGACCAAATGGCATCCTTCTGTATGCAAATACTCCAGATGGACATGTGAATGTTTTTTTCTCTTGATCCTGGGGATCTACTGCAATTTGATTATAACCTGAATATCCATCCAGAAAGCAGTAGTAATCATGACCTGCTAGTCTTTCTAGCATCTGGTCTATGAATGGTAAAGAAAAATTATCCTTTCTGGTAGCTGTATTGAGCCTTCTGTAATCAATACACATACGCCACCCTGTAACTGTTCTTGTAGGAACCAGTTCATTTTTTCCATTATGAACCACTGTCATGCCACCCTTCTTAGAGACGACTTGGACAGGGCTCACCCAGGGGCTATCAGAAATAGGATAAATAATCCCAGCCTCTAGTAATTTAGTGACCTCCTTCTGCACCACCTCCTTCATGGCTGGATTCAACCGCCTCTGTGGTTGAACCACTGGCTTAGCGTCATCCTCCAATAGGATCTTGTGCATGCATCTGGCTGGGCTAATACCCTTAAGATCACTGATGGACCACCCAAGAGCTGTCTTGTGTGTCCTCAGCACTTAAATTAGTGCTTTCTCTTCCTGTGGCTCTAAGGTAGAGCTTATGATTATAGGAAAAGTGTCACCTTCTCCCAGAAATGCATATTTCAGGGATGATGGTAATGGTTTGAGCTCGGGATTAGGAGGTTTCTCCTTTTCCTGAGGAATTTTCAGAGGTTCTATTATTCTCTCTTGTTCCTCCAGATCAGGCTGAACATCTTTAAAGATATCCTCTAGCTCTAATTCGAGACTCTCAGTCATATTGACTTCTTCCACCAGAGAGTCAATAATATCAATGCTCATGCAGTCGTTTGGGGTGTCTAGATGCTGCATAGCTTTGACAACATTCAACTTAAACTCATCCTCATTGACTCTCAGGGTTAATTCCCCTTTTTGAATGTCAATGAGGGTTCGTCCAGTTGCTAGGAAAGGTCTTCCTAGAATGAGAGTTGCACTCTTGTGCTCCTCCATTTCCAGCACCACAAAGTCAGTGGGAAAGGCAAATGGCCCAACCTTGACAATCATGTCTTCAATCACGCCTGATGGGTATTTAATGGAGCCATCAGCAAGTTGGAGACATATCCGGGTTGGTTTGACTTCTTCAGTCAAACTAATTTTTTTGATAGTGGATGCAGGTATTAGGTTGATACTTACTCCAAGATCACATAGAGCTTTCTTGGTACAAGTACCCTCTAATGTGCATGGTATCATAAAGCTTCCGGGATCTTTAAGCTTCTCTAGTAAGCTTTTCAGAATGACTGCACTGCATTCTTCAGTGAGGTAAACTTTTTCAGTTTCTCTCTAATCCTTCTTATGACTTAAGATCTCTTTCATGAATTTAGTATAAGAGGGTATTTGCTCAAGTGCCTCTGCAAACGGAATCTTTATTTCAAGAGTCCTGAGATAGTCTGCAAAGCGGGCAAATTGCTTATCCTGTTTTGCTTGGCATAGTTTCTGAGGATAAGGTATTTTGGCTTTGTATTCCTCAACCTTAGTTGTTGCAGGTTTATTTCCTATGGAAGGTTCACTACTTAGGTACAGATGCTAATTTCTGGCAACTGTATCAATGAGCTCTTGAGCTTCTTCAATTGTCTTTATCATGTGTATAGATCCACCAGCTGAGTGGTCTAAAGATATATGAGCTTTCTCTGTAAGCCCATAATAGAAGATGTCTAACTGCACCCACTCTGAAAACATTTCAGAGGGGCATTTTCTTAGCATCTCTCTGTATCTCTCCCAGGCATCATAAAGAGATTCATTATCTCCTTGTTTAAAGCCTTGGATGTTCAGCCTTAGCTGTGTCATCCATTTTGGAGGGAAATATTGATTCAGGAATTTTTCTGACAGCTGTTTCCATGTCCTTATGCTATCCTTAGGTTGGTTATTTAACCACCTCTTAGCTTGGTCTTTTACAGCAAATAGAAACAGTAATAATCTGTAGACATCCTGATCTACTTCCTTATCATATACTGTGTCAGCAATTTCTAAAAACTGTCCCAGAAACTCTATAGGTTCTTCCTGTGGAAGACCAGAATATTGGCAACTTTGCTGCACCATGATAATGAGTTGAGGATTATGTGACATTCATCACCATTCTCACTTATGAACGCATGATTGACAACCACTTCCGTTCTACATGAAAACAAGCTTGAATGTGTATCTCTTGGATTCCTGGTCCATGCGTTTGATTGCCTCTCCTGACAATAGAGCCTTCAATTCCTTGCGATCAGAGTCTTCGTGGTATAGGCTAGAATCCATTGGCAGCATTCTTGAGATCCGGAAAGTCTAAATCTTGTCTGTGGTATTCCGAGTAGGATCTGGGATGGGATGACTGTGACGAGCTTCAAACTCGCGACTGTAGGGCGTGGTGACAGACGCAAAAGGATAGTAAATCCTATTCCTACGCGATCGAGAATCGACAGATGATTAGTCCTACGTAACCCGTAGCTGGACCATTTTCACTGAGAGGATGGACGGTAGCCATTGACAATGGTGATCCCCCTACAAACAGCTTGCCATGGAAAGGAGTATGAAGGATTAGACGAAGGCAGTAGGAAAGCAGAGATTCAAAAGGAATGAGGCATCTCCATACACTTATCTGAAATTCTCACCAATGATTTACATAAGTATCTCTATCTTTATTTTGCGTTTTACTTATATTTTAATTATCAAAACTCCATAACCATTTTAATCTGCCTGACTGAGATTTACAAGGTGACCATAGCTTGCTTCAAGCCGACAATCTCCGTGAGATCGACCCTTACTCACGTAATGTTTATTACTTGGACGACCCAGTGCACTTGCTGGTTAGTTGTGTGAAGTTATGAAGAAGAGTGATATTACAATTGTGCGTACCAAGTTGTTGGCGCCAATGAGATCACAATTTCGTGCACCAAGTTTTTGGCACTGTTGCCGGGGATTGTTCGAGTTTGGACAACTGACGGTTCATCTTGTTGCTCAGATTAGGTAATTTTCTTCTTGTTTCAACCTTTATTTTATTTTCAAAAAGTTTTCAAAAATATTTCAAAATTTTTCTTTGTTTTCGTTTTTCCAAAAGGTAATTTTTGAAAAAATCCGAAAAAAAAATAAAATCATAAAAACCAAAAATATTTTGTGTTTCTTGTTTGAGTCTTGAGTCAAATTTTAAGTTTGGTGTCAATTGCATATTTTTAATTTTCTAAAAAAATTTTCAAAAAATTTATGCATTTCATTCTTCATGATCTTCAAGTTGTTCTTGGTAAGTCTTCTTATTTGATCCTCATATTTTCTTGTTTTGTGTCTTTTGTTGTTTTTCATATGCATTCTTTAATCCATAGAGTCTAAACATGAAAAATCTCTAAGTTTGGTGTCTTGCATGTTTTTCTTTTCTTGAAAATTTTTCAAAAATAAGTTCTTGATGTTCATCATGATCTTCAAAGTGTTCTTGGTGTTCATCTTGACATTCATAACGTTCTTGCATGCATCATTGGTTTTGATCCAAAATTTTCATGTTTTGGGTCATATTTGTGTTTTTCTCTCTCATCATTATAAATTCAAAAAAAAATTATCCTTTTCTTATTTTCCTCATAAATTTCGAAATCTTTGGGTTGACTTAGTCAAAAAATTTTAAAATAAGTTGTTTCTTGTTAGTCAAGTCAAGATTTAATTTCAAAAATCCAATCTTTTCAAAATCTTTTTCGAAAATCAAACATTTTTCATTTTTTATTATTTTCAAAAATTTTTAAAATTGATTTTCAAAATCTTTTTCTTAATTTTATTTCATAATTTTCGAAAACTTTACTAACAATTAATGTGATTGATTCAAAAATTTGAAGTTTGTTACTTTCTTGTTAAGAAAGATTCAATCTTTAAATTCTAGAATCATATCTTTTAGTTTCTTGTTAGTCAAGTAATCAATTTTAATTTTCAAAATCAAATCTTTTTAAAAATTCTTTTTCAAATCTTTTTCAAAATAAATTTCAATCATATCTTTTTCAAAAATCAATTTCAAAATCTTTTCTAACTTCTTATCTTTTCAAATTGATTTTCAAATCTTTCTCGACTAACTAATTGATTTTTTGTTTGTTTTACTATTTCTTATCTTTTTCAAAACCATCTAACTACTTTTCTCTCTCTAATTTTCGAAATTTCCTCACTCTTTTCAAAATTCTTTTTAATTAACTAATTATTTCAAATTTTAATTTTAATTTTATTTCTTTTCTTAATTTTCAAAAATCACTAACCATTTTTCAAAAACGATTTTCGAAATTCTCTCCCTCTCATCTCCTTCTATTTATTTATTTATCTACTAATATTTCTATTCTACTCATAATTCGAACCCTCTTCTCTTCTCTCTCTGTGTTCGAATTTTTCTTCTCCTATTCTTTTCTTCTTCTACTCACATAAAGAAATCTCTATACTGTGACATAGAGGATTTCTCTTCTTTTCTGTTCTCTTCTTTTTCATATGAGCAGGAGTAAGGACAAGGACATTCTTGTTGAAGCTGATCCGAAACCTGAAAGGACTCTGAAGAGGAAGCTAAGAGAAGCTAAAACACAACACTCTAAAGAGGACTTTATTAGAATTTTCGAAAAAGAAGTAGAGATGGCCGAACCCAACAACAATGCAAGGAAGATGCTTGGTGACTTTACTGCACCAAATTCCAACTTACATGGAAGAAGCATCTCAATTGCTGCCATTGGAGCAAACAATTTTGAGCTAAAGCCTCAATTAGTTTCTCTGATGCAATAGAATTGTAAGTTTTATGGACTTCCATCAGAAGATCCTTTTCAGTTGTTAACTGAATTCTTGCAGATCTGTGATACTGTTAAGACAAATGGGGTTGATCCCGATGTCTACAGGCTTATGCTTTTCCCTTTGCTGTAAGAGACAGAGCTAGAGTATGGTTGGACTCTCAACCTAAAGATAGCTGAACTCTTGAGATAAGTTGGTCATGACTTTCTTAGCCAAGTTCTTTCCTCCTCAAAAGCTGAGTCAGCTTAGAGTGGATGTTCAAACCTTCAGACAGAAAAAAGGTGAATCCCTCTATGAAGCTTGGGAGAGATATAAGCAACTGACCAAAAAGTGTCCTTCTGACATGCTTTCAGAATGGACCATCTTGGATATATTCTATGATAGTCTGTCTGAATTGTCTAAGATATCATTGGACCACTCTGCATGGGCGTTCAAATGCATCTCTTTATCGTAAGTTCTCATTCGTTTTCTCTTGGATTAAGATGACTGACTTTTTACATTATTGATTATAAGGAAACGCCTGTTTCTCGCTTGTTTTTTTTATTTTAAATCAGATGGACAGTGGTCGAAACATGGGTAACACCACGAAGTAGGTTGCGGCCACTGGGAAAGGAAATTGATGAAAATTCTAATACCCAAATGCAACAGGATTAGTAGCAATTTTGTGGATCCTTTTTTTTTGGGTATGTGAATATATGATTTCTTTGCTTCATTGATTGTGAATTTCTGTCGATGTTATTTTTGCTTCATTGTTTGTGCAACCAGGTTGGTTACTTAGGTCAAAGTTCAGGCCACTGTCTATCTAGAAACACTAATGGATGAGGTACATGCGAACAATAGTGACGATGATGGTCAAAAACCTATGCGCTGCATGAAGGATGTATGAAGACCCCATATACCCATACCGGAACACATGTAAGCTTAAGATTCAGTTATTCTACAGTTTGATGTATTAACTTTGTTGATGAACTTGTTTGTTGGAGGGTCGAATTCTGACTATAATCGTGTTTCTACGTATGTTCTTTTGGTACATGCTGATGTTCGATTGTACGGATGACTGGAGCAATAAAAAATGATGCTAAATGACCATCTTCCTTGCTTCAGGTTAGATGAATTAGCTATCTGTAATTAGTGTCCGGAGTTATTTTCCTTCTGTCCACTCTTGATGAATCGGTACGTACTATTGTACTTAGCTTTGTGTATGCCGTTAGAAAATAAGCTGTTCAAATTTTGTCCGGAGAAAACTGAATAAAAGGGGTTTTGTTTTATACTCTGAAATTCGAATTCGTCGGAATTACCAAGTGAAAATGAAATAAACGCAAAAGAGAGTAAGAAAGAAGAGGTTAGCATTTAGTTGAATGAAGGTTTGGTATAGAGTTCTCGAGTTACAGGGATTAAAGTTTGTGTATTTTGTGGTATGTACGTGTTACGGTAAATCCTAGTTTAAATTCGTTGTGATCTATTAGGGTGACTCAGAGGTCGATTATTCGAGTTTGAGAACTTTCCATAACGATCACTGCCATGTGGAAAATGATTTTCCGATTCAGACGGTGGCGATCGTTATAAAAATTTCTCAAACTTGAATAATCGATCTCTGAGGTACTCGAACGAATCACCATGAATTTGAATTTGGATTAACTGTTACCCTTAAAAACCACAAAATATCCATGCTTTAGTCCTAGCAACTCATCAATTCTGTGCCAACCTTCATTCAGCCAAACACTGATATCTTCTTTCATGCTCTATTTTCCTTTTATTTTATTTCCGGTTGGTAGTTCCAATGATATCGGATTTAACGGTTGTCTATGACCTTCGTTACAAATTACAAACTAGCAACTGATTTTGTTATATTGCTAATAGCTTAATATTAATTAACACAGAATGTCATATTAGAAATTATTCTAACACATTCTCAACTACATGCATGAGGAGGAGCCGGAGATGGAGGTACGCATTCTGTATGTCTACAATCGGTTAGTATCGGAATAGATAAATTTTATGTGTATAGTTCATATCCAAATGAATAATTGTTGGGTTTTCAAAATCGATAAAAAAATTGTTAGACAAATGAATTTTCAATCGTCTTCTATGGGATAAATGTAACATGGGGAAGGAGGAAGATGGTAGTCTTTGGTTGTGTGAATGCTGGTGCAGAGTTGTGTAGTTATTGGAATTAAAGCTTGGGTATTTCGTGGTTTTTGAATATGAAGGAGAATCTAGGTTTAGGATCTTAGTGAGGCGTTCGAGTGAATCGGAGATTGAATATTCGAGTTTGACCAATTTCCATGGTGACGATCATGACCATGTGGGAAATAATTTTCTTATTCATATAGGGGTGAGCATTATGGAAACTTCTCAAACTTGAGTATTCAATCTCCGAGGCACTCAAACGGATCACCACGAACTTAAATCTAGCTTCTCCTTTGTATTTAAGAATCACAAAGTACACTTGCTTTTATTTGAATAACTCAACAAGTCAGTTTCAGAGTGCATTCAACCACGTACTATCATCTTCTTTCTTGCTACATTTTACATTCCTTCCATCCCATACATTAATTTCATCCCCGATGGAACTTCCAAGCCCATCGGTTTTGATAGCCCTTTCCAATTTTCTATTTAAGACATTACAATAAGAAAGAATGAAGTAGGCAAAACCGACCCGAAACAATTAATAACACAAGCTTGTTATCGTAGTGTCCCCGTGAATTAACTATATATGTTGCTTCTATAATTCCGTAATGACCTTCATATGCTTAATATAAATTATAACACTAGGTTGTTGTTGTACTGTCCTTGTAAATGCACTATATCTGATGCTTCTATAACTGCTTAATGAGATTCTTATGCTTAATATAAATTGATCACAGCTTTAATTTTTTTTTTGCAAGAGGCGATCGTGGGTTTTGGGTGACTACATCGGTGAGTTGCATGTTCAAATGGCTGCATGAATCAAGTAATTATAATGTTGCAGTCTTTGCTTTCTTGAACTGTCTTCACATATACTTTTGTTATAGTCATTGTTTATTAATTTTTAATATTAGTTAATAATAGTTTACAATGTTACGGATGTCAGATGAAAACATTATGGAAACGTTCAGGCAGAAATCTCAGGAAGCAAAATCCTGCCTATTAAAGTCATGCTGTAGTCAAATAGCTATAAACAGAGAAAGATACGCTAATGTTAAAGAAATGTCTGTAGGGTTTCAAACTTTTATTGTTCCTAATGTTAAATTCTGTCAATATCTAAGATTAACATCTTCAAAATGTTATTATTCCTAATAATCGAAACTATCATATGCTCAAATATAAATGTGTTTATGTTTACGTTTTTTGCTTTATATATAACAGATTTATGAAACATAATGAATCTCTTAAAATGGTACAAGAAAAACTCGCTATATTTGAAACTACTTTCATACACAGGGCGCCATTTCTCCTAAAAAAATTTCCGATGAATATAGGAAATCCATAATAACAAAACAGATTCACAACCTGAAAGTAACAAAAGAGATTTACAACCATCGATGAACAATTCAACCTTGGAGACTATGACCTATTCAATCTAATAATTTGGTTGGTAAATCAAATGCACTAAGTAGGGAAAGAAATCCGTTAATGCAACTTTAATTTATCAACTATATTGTATAATCACAATGGTAGGAAATCCTTACCCCAAATGCAATCACAATTAACTGCAACTAAAATACAGCAATGTAAGCAAAATACATACATATTATTGAACATAATTATCATCCTAATGGACTAAGTAGGGAAAAAAATCAATTAACACAACTATAATTGATCAACTGTATTGCATAATAACAATGTAGCAACTCCTTACTCAAAATTCAACCACAATTAACTGCAACTAGAATACAGCAATGTAAGCAAAACACATACATATTATTCAACATAATTATCATCCTAATGGACATATTCACAGTTAACGTAAATAACAACAAATTGAAACTCCTTAATACCAAGCAATGGCAAATACATTGCGGTCAATAAATCAGGATAAATCATGCTTATGGAACCAAATATTTGCATTGCACTAAATTCAGAAGACTATTCTTCCAATTAGTCAAAGTGTCCTATGCATCGACACGAACAATGCCATGTACGATCCTTGTTTGTTGCCACAAGGCATTGAGGATGGTAACAGATCTCGGACATCAATATGCACATGTGGTGTGTCACATTTTTCATCCATGACATCATTAACGCATTCATAGTTTATGAATGAATGTCCCTTGTCCTGCTGTGACTCCTTCACCTGGTTATGACATCATAATCCCCAATCAGAAACCATAATCATGCATAAAAGCATAATGGTCATTCATCGCAAAGTGGTTAAGAGGAGTTTTATGCATCGCACCTGTGTTAACGAGTAGAGATTTCTGTTGAAAAATCCATTCATGGACGCGATGTCAATGGATTCATTGCTTTCATGGAGGCTCCGCTATTTTATAAATTTTTTTAAACAAGAAGAACAAGATCTTCATTAATTTACCCAGTTCATGACACGGAAATTAGTTTACATTCAAAAAAATTACATCATCAAAAGTGTTGTATTTACCCTTCCGGTTCCTCATACCTGTCGCCGTAAACTTCCTTGTTCCACCCTTTTTAAAAGGCTGCACAAACAGAGGAACATTCACATAGTTTAATGATTTTTAAAGGGACACCCACCGAAGAAGATTTTCACAGCAGGAGCGTAGTTAGAATAAACAAATCGTACCTTGGTCTTAGGTTCTGAATGGTGTTCGAACTTAACTGAGAACGACCTCGAAGAATTAGCAAACCTTTCTGGACTAAAACCTGAGTTCTTGGCTAATGCATTGCCGTCTGATCGATCGCGAGGGTTACCTTCCACACTATGCTGCATCAGATCTGGACAGCGCTTGTAGTAATGATTGTACTTGTGGCAATTAGAGCATGCTCTCTTCTTCCTCCAAGAAGACCTCTTGGAAGGGGCTCCTTTGCTTTTGACAACAAAGGGATCATTGATGCCTTCCACGTTAACATTAGGAGTTGACTTGCCTTGTTTGCGTGACTACAGGCGAATAACTAAATTGACAAGTTCAAACTGGACTTCATCAAATTTTGTAAGATCCTTGCAAGCAATATCACATAGCTTATTGCAATTCGATGCCAATGCACCAACTCGAAACTTTAAGACCCTTTCGACGTCATCGTTCACAGGCATTTCTGTGCTAATAAATTCGTTCTTTGCATTCTTTGTCCACCTTTTGTAGATCAACGAATCTGGAAACTCAAGTATGTTTTCGAACTTCATGGCACATAAGACATGACTATAGGGAATACCACGTGATTCAAACAGCTTGCACGAGCACAAGAACAGATTCTTACCTCTATCGACTTCCACCCGTCGATCTTTGGCCAGGTCTCCGAGAGCAGTCACACTGAACTCTACCTTGTCTAAGGTTGTGCTTAGTACCTTGATATTCAAAGCCCCTGCCCTTTGAATCTCATTACAAATTTCCTTGAAAATATTTCGCGTGAAATAACATGATGCAGATCTTTCATATACCTCCAACGAGGTAATCATCACTGGCTCTAAGCACTGAGACTTAAAGTCAGCTATTAATTCGTTGTTTCTATACTTCTTTAAGGCCCTATCCAGGTTATGCATGAAGTCAATGAGGGTGTTCTTGCGATTAATATAAAATCTTATGAGAGAATTTATACCTTCGCACTGTGATGTCGTCCTTATGTAACCGAAAAACTTATCCCAGAGGAAACAATGGGACCATATCGCACGAGTTTCGTACGTCTTTTCTATCCAGGTACTCCCAACAAGGTTGTGCTTATCCAAAATGGCTTCCCATCTCCGATCAAAGTCTCTGTGGTCGTTGTTGTCGTATATAAGACCCTTAAAATCCCGCAGCAAATTAGGATTCTTTATAGTTTCACATGCATTTCTTTGCAGATGCCATCCGCATAACCGATGGGTCGCATCAGGAAGAACATTCTTGATTGCATCTCGCATGGCAAGGTCTCCGTCAGTTATTACTGCTTTAGGACTTTTCTCACCCATCACTTCAACAAAGGTTTCCAACAACCACTTATACGTCTCTGTGGTTTCGTCGGATAGTAGGCCGGAGCTGAAGATAACAGTCTACCCGTGATGATTGCATCCGGAGAAAATGACCAAAGGCTTATTGTATTTATTCTTCCTGTAGGTTGAATCAAAGGCAACAATATCTCCAAAGCAGTGATAGTCGATAATTGACTGCCCATCTGCCCAAAAAATATGTTTGAGCCTTTCGTCACTAGTGAACATATACTTTTCAAAGAACAGCGGATCGTTGTTTGACTTCTCAATCAAATAGTTTATTGCCACATTGGCATCCCCATTTTTAACTTTTGACCGACGATAACGATCAATGTGGTTGTACAAATCTTTGCGTGTGAAGCCAGCATGACGATATCCACCCTTCTAGAACGCAATATATCCCATAATATAGCAGGTCTTGACACCAAAATTATGAAGATTTTTCACTTGGACTTTATCAGTGACAGTGAGACGACGATTGGGCGAAACCAGATGTGCAAATTGGGGTGGCGTCAGATCGTGGTTGTAAGATTCCACAAAACATGATACCTTCCATCTACCGTAGCCGTAGTCAAGCTTTACCCTAAGCCGAGCTGGACACTTGGTTCGCGTTAGTGACCTTGCCTCCCTTGATCTATCATCCAGATCAAGATACCTCATATTCCTCCAACCCTCTTTGTTGCAAACAAGTTACCTGCTAATGATTCTACCTTGATTATCACTAACCACGTCGTCCTTCCTCATTACAAATCCATGCCAACAAGAATAAGCGTTATAAAATTGGAAAGCCTCATCCTCTGTCCTAAACTCCAGGTTCTAAATATCCTTCACCATTAAATTCGCTATTCTTTTTACACCACAAACTTCTTCACTCTTGCTAGTAGAATCCGGCGAATCCACATCGTCGTCTTCAGCATCATCTTCTGCATTCGGTTGATAATCGAAATCATCACCCAAATTATTATCAGAATCATTCTTCACATCATCCTCGTTTCTTGACATAATTTTACCCCTACCAAAATTCAAGTTGGTGAATCAAAATGTGAATAAACAGAACCAATGGCAGCAACTACATAAAGCTAACTTAAACTCCTTAAAAAAAACTACAGTCACCGGAACCAAGGCTACTTAACCTAAGCCAACTGTTTAAGAGTCCAGTATAACGTTTTAATTTTAATGCCCCAAACCTAGCCACAGCATACAACTGGCAAATGTGAATTAAAATCCTAATTCCAGAACCTAAACCCAACACCATAAACAGAGCAATGTTTAAAAGACAGAGACTTCCATTAAAATTAAACTAACCTCCACTATTAAAAAAATTTGAAATGGAGATACTTTGATAACAACCGAAGCTTGAAATCCAATGAGTAAAGAATCGAACTTCTGGAGGGAGACAATCTTAATTAAACACCCGCACGTGATACGTGGCCGACTGATAAATGTGGATGGTAAATCCCTTCCACCTGCAACAGCTTGTTCGCGATCAGATGTAAACCTACTAGGTTCACAAAATTCACAACATGCAAGCACACAGAGGTCATCCTTCGGCGTCACCTAAGTCGACGCCAGAGCCCAGCCGATGGAAACAGAGTTCCAGTGATGGCTCCTGCAACCACAGATAATAGAATGAACCTGTGGTTGAAGTGAAGAATAGAAAATGAAGAGGGTTGGATTAGTGGTTGTGTGCCTAGGTCCTGGGGTTGAATAACGTGTTGGAGAGTATAGAACGAAGGCCAAAAAATGAGGGTTTGGTCACTAATGGCTATGTGCCTTCTTTTTCTCAGAAATGCATGTTGAACTTGAGGAACAAAAAGAGGGTTTTTTGTGTTGAGTCAATTTAGAGTGTAAAAATTTTAATTGTAAATTTTTTTCAATACATTATACAGTATTATTATATAACAACTACTCATACATTACAATGTAGTATATTCATGCTATATATTTATTATGAGTTTTGACTTTTACAGTACATCAATTAATGAACCTTTAAAAATTTTTCTTAATCGATGGTTGTGATAATGACACATAAGTAAGGGTAACTTACCCACAAAATTAGCATGAGTTTGAAAGAAATTACCAATAATTAGACTATATGTTTATTTAATGTTTTAATCCTTGCCTGGTTAAACGATTTGGCTTAGACTTATTTGTCAACTTTCTAGTTGAAGCATTTTTTATTTACACCTCTTTTCATCTAAAATCCCACCGGATTTGTCAAGTTCACCGGTTGAACTTAACCCATATAATTAAACCATACTATACTCTTACTACCAAGTACCATCACTGCCAATGTTATTACGACCCATGGTTCAAGACTTTTTTTTTTTCTCAAAAGCATTTTTTTTTTCTCAAAAGCATCCAATATCTTGTGCATGGAAGTGGGCAAAACATGAAGGTTAAATTTGTATTTATTCTTTGCTGCTTACATTAAAGGCACCATGCTTGTGAGTAGTTTGGTTTTGGTATATATATAATGTCATTGAAGAAGAGGAGAAAATGAGTAACATGGAAGAACTGGGCAAGTAAGTTTTTTTAATTTTAATTTTAATTTTTTTTTTACATAAGAGAGATAGGTGGATGTATGAGTTCCCAATTCCACATTTATCAGTAGTGTTGGTGTTAGCCCGAGTTAGAAAGAGAGAGAAGGGGGAATAGGACAGACAGACAATGCAAATACAAATCCCTGGCAATTTGCATGAAAACCATATTAATGTATATCACATTATAATATCATTTACATATATTTCACCAATTTAGTTTCCATTTTAAAATTAAATATTGCAAACAATGCAGCAACATCATTAACAAATTTCAATTACAACTTTCGGGTGTGAAGTATTGAAGAATCAAATCTGGGACGACAGATGCGTTGAACAGCTAAGATCATTACCAAAAATAACAGAGTAGTTGCCCAACACCGTAGACCTGCCCACGATTTCTTCCATGAAAGGGTCATGCAGAAGAGTGTGCTGGCCCTGCATCTGACTCTGCATGAATCCGTAATTGCACCACGTAGCAGTCTCAACATCCAACGTGAATCCGTTCTATTCCCCAAAAATATCTGTACACTGTGTACTATCCAAACGCCTAGGAGGCTCATGCAGCTTCTTTCTCCAAGTAGCAGCTTCATGCACATGAAGATGTAATGAAAGAAAAGATAATATAAAAGACCCATGATTCAGCAAATTTGGCCTGGTGTACTGTTAACTTATTTTGGTTCTTAGAATCTTCCTCCTATCAGGAGAAAAGAGGTTGCTGCATGCCACTACCTATTATCCTTCGCTCTGTCAAAAACCTCAAAAGTGTCTCCACTGAGAATCAATTGACACACCAGCTGTGCAAGCTTGGTTAAAAATGGAACAAGCAAGTGATCATTATTAACCTATTATCTCACAATATTCCATTCAAAACTTTCTGGTAATAATCATACTGCCGTGTCCTCCACGCATCCAGACTACTGCTAATAAGTGAAAGCACCAAGGAGACACATTGCTGCCAGAAGGGAAAAAAAGGTTAAAATCACATCCAAAACACTGTAATTATGAAAGAAATGTTATTATTGGAACCTCTTCTGTTAAACTCAGATGAAATCGCTTTCGTAAATTCTGTATTGTTCTTGCACCACCTTTAAAGCATGGAAAGCCTGAATCCTGATTCCAACATAAGCGGAATTTTTTAAGAATGAAAGAAGTACAAACCCAATATGAATTGGGAGTATTACTGAATGAAGCTAACATTTATATTACCTGCAACATCTCGACAAGAAGAATAATTCGCTCAGCATGCTTGCGGCAAGTAAGGAACCCTTGAATGCATAAAACCTGGGTAACATGACAAAGCAAGCAGACAAATTTAGAGCTAAGAATAGCATATGCAATTTGAAGTTTCTCAAAAGATTAGTTTCATTAGCACCTTGAAGTAATCAAAGAACTCGCTTGGAACACCTTCAGCATCAGAATCCATAACCTAGCACAATTATATTATTGTGAATTTGTGAACAATGTTATAGAATCTAATACCCAATGAAATAGATATATTTTAAGTTTACCTCAAGAAGCTCTCGGGTTAACTTGAAAGGTGCACTTTCAAAATTAACACCACCAGGTGAGTTGGAAAGCATGAAGCCAAAATCAATATGTATGATGTGACCTTCTTCATCCAATAAAAGGTTTCCATTATGCCTATCCTTCACCTGAATAGGAAAAAGCGCATAAATGAGAAATAGAAAGAATACAATTTTGATAACAATAAACTGCAAAATATTGCTAAAACTCTCATTGAAATAAGACAAGGACCAGTCACCAAGGGGCTTCAAACCTGTAATAGGTAGCACACAAGGGAATACCCAGCCATACTCTCGACAAAGTTCCTCTGAAACAAACAAATATACTATCAAGGTAAAAAAGGAAAGGGAATCATCTCTATTTTTAACACAACAAGGTGCATCAAACAAGTTAGAATCAATAAAATGACGAAGAAACAGTTTATGCCAAGGATTACAAATTTACAAGAACTTAAGTGATAATTTTAATCATGGTCCATTTTCCTTTACTTGATTGTGCAACGAGGCAACTTTTTCATGTAGTTTAGTTAAAATACATCAAGGGAGGAAGGATAGGAGTACTGCTAAATAACCAACCAAAACAATTGGTTCCAGTTCAGCTCTTTTCTCGAAACAAAAACATCAACCTTTCCAAGAAAATGTGAATTTAGTGTTACAAAATGAGAGAGCAAAAGGGACATACAAAACAAAACATGATACATAGTAATGAAACCTAATTAAGAAGTTAAGAAGGCATTAAAAATCATAAGATAGACAATTTCTGTCAACAGCAACATTATTGTAATTGCATCTGTAAATTACCTGGGCAAGTTTGAAACTTGGAGAATTTTCTTGATACTTGGCATTGAAGAATTCACGCAAACTTGAGATGTTGGGATGTCTACTTTTGATTGAATGTAGAGAAGCCTAAAAAAGCACAAATTCTTTTAATAATGAAGACAAAAAGTTAATACATTTCAACAGATTTAAAGTGGTGTAAGCTGAGAAATACCGTATCTGGAATCGTTTCAATCAGAGCCGTATACGAAGAAGTACATAAAACTTCATAAGGGCGCAACCAAAGAGGTAGTCCAGCTTCTTGGAAAATATCTGGCAACAAAATCCATCAATTTATTAAGCAACATGTTATGAACATACCCAGACAAGACTCAGCATCTTAGTTCAAACTTAATGAGAATGAGCTAAAAATAAGATCTCATCTCAAGCAATTATCACCAAGTTAGAGGGTGTTAAGTTACTACAATGGAACTTCAGCTGATATCTACAAACTGATATCATTTATTGTATAAGAGGAGCTTACACGAGTTTACACTGACCTGTTTTGACTTTTGACAAAGTCAACAACAGAAGTCTTGTTCACTAAAGGAAGTCAACTATATGAATCAAACAAAAGCATTGCAATAACTAATAAGCTAACAACTAAGCCTTGAAAAAGGAAATCAAGATGTAAGTCTTTTCTATGGTATGGTTGTCGAAAGGTTGTTTGTTTGCTAGAACAGAGTAAAAACCTGTTCTGGTGTTTCAAATACCAATAAATCTTCCTCCAGCCTAAAAATGGTAGGTAACTAACTAAAGGGAAAGAAAATGAAAAAATGCCTTGGTCAGGAACTTTGCTGTTTAAATATCTTGATATTTTCTCTTTCCTTATTATTTATTACTTTGAGGTGCAGTTTGGGAAATGCTCACAATTTGAACATCAATTGAGAAATGGATTTACCAAAATTGGAAGATTGCAATATAGGAACAAAATGGAACAAGAAAATTAAACTATAAACATGAAGGAGGGGTAGGGGTGTAGGAAAGATCTGAGAGATCACCTACCATAGAAGTGAGAAATAAGTTGAACAGCCAGATGTTCCTGTCTACAATCATCACCACTCTTTACAATAACCTATGGGAAATGCAAAAATTGTACTGTAATGCACAAACGATTGGTAATATAAAGCACATATTCCAAACTGAAAAAGTGAAGAAATCTAGAACAAAAAAACAACCACACTTTACATAATCATAGGTTGTACATCATTTTTATGTTATACATAAATATTTTACAGTTGGTACTTATGATTGAGTTCATGTGTACATATGAAGCAAATTACTTTGGTTGAAAAATGCACTTACAGATCGCAGATCCCAACCAGGTAACTTCCCATTTTCGGAAGCTTTGCGTATTCTCTCTTTCTTCACCTCCCAAAGTTCACCAGATAAGGCGTCACTAGCTTTGGGAATAATTCCATTAGCCTGTTAGGATGAATCAAGTCATATATGACAACTACATGTTGCTAATGTCAAATAATTAAAACAAAACCTTAACAACAATGTCTTACACTTGGTTGTGCATCAGATGAATCTTGACCAGAACTTCTCAAAGGGAGTCCAAGAGGTGCTTCACCTTTTGCTGCCGCAGCCTGCCAAAGATTCAAATGTTGATACCATAACATTTTCTCATAATTATGATTAAAAAAAAAAATATTAAGGTGGCTTTGCCAACCATTGGTTTCTTTCATTATAGGCTGCGCAAACATAACAACTAATCATATATGGCAACACAATTCACCTTTGCCAATTCTGACACCAAATCAAGGCTCTTGGTAGGTGCTTAGACAAAAGTATTGTAAATGGTGGCACTAATAACTCTAGAAACAACATAAAAGCTCACCTTTACTTCCTCTATTGCAATTGTACTTGGAACACGGCGATGTTCCTTCCTCCGAGGTTGTGCTTGATCCTCAATATCTTCCAATCTAACCCCAGGATCAGCTGTCAAGACTACTCGTACCCATTCCAAATCACTGTCATGTCCTGCTTTTCCCTGTACACCCTTTCTGTGAATTGAAGCAATATTTCGACTACTTCCAGGTAGTTTAGCCAATTCAGTCTTCTCTGTCTGTCGAGGCAATTGTTTCTCCACAGAAAGATTCACACTAACAAATTTATTTTTTGCCTCGGGTACATGGGTCATTGCCTGATCAATTGCTTGAGCAGTAGATCTTGACATCCTATCGTTGCTATTTCGATATGCTTCTTGTGCTGTCCGTAATGGATAAGCCCAAGGGGGTGGCTTGTGCAATAGAGCATCTCCATTTGCCAAAGGAATTCCACCTTGGGAAAGTTTCTGGGAGCTAGATGCCTCCTTGGAATTGCTACAGCAAATAATTGAGAGAGAGAGAGGAATATATAAAAATATGCTTTTCAATTTACTTTACTATTTATTAATTTTTACAATGCTGAATAGTATTATCCAAGTACAAGTAATACCTTGGAATTTCACATCTCAAAACTTCAACACAGATTAGGTAAGGTGCCTTCTCTCTAGAATTCAAGAGAACAGCTTCATCTTCAGGTATATGCAGCACACGATACATGCCCTTTCCCAACGGAAAACATACTCCTAGGAACATATGACAAGCAAGATTCATATAGATGTAAGAAGATAGTTGAGATATACATATATAGTAAGCAAAGGGAAGCAATGTAACTTAATTGCCACGTCTTGGAAATAAATTTGAACTTCGACTGGAAACAACTACAAATAGAAAAATCCAAAGCATGAGGTGAACTTCAGATATATAACACATGTAGTTAAGGATTACCTCCATTGTTCTGAGCATCTGTTACATGTAAATTGATCTCTACAAGTGACTAGAACATAATAACAAAAAATGTGTCAGAAACATTGAAATGGAAAAGGATCAAGGACATATCTAGAATACAAACATATTTGAATCTCTATAAAAATTAGATGAAGAAACTAGAAGGCATTGAATAAAAATGTAAGAAAAAAACCTCACGCAGAGCACTTTTTCGATCTTCAATTGGAAATACATCCACTAAGCCATATGATGTCTCACATAATGATTGCACAAACTCCAGCGAATCATGGTAAGCTCCTTTGCGAAACTGAGATGCACTAAATGGTAGTGGGGGCTTTGTGGTTGATTTTTCATTTTGTTGCTTTGGTGATCCAGGATGCTTCTGCCAAAGTAATATGATAACCCCAAAATGAGACATAATAATGAAATATGTCTGGAACTAAACCAAGTGATAATTTATAAACAACTATTCAACAAACCTCTTTCTGCTTCTTTGATCCCAATAACTCTGAATCTTCTATTGATCTGTCACGATCTTTAAATAATTTGCGAAAAAAATTCTCTGTACCTGGACTACTCTCAAACAAGCCACCTTTATTGCCATTTTCATTGGCGGGACTACGTTTAGCATCTTCTGGGTGCACCCGAAACAGTCTTTTGAACAAGGAAAACTCGAAAAGCTCTTCTTCCTCACCATTGGCAGTGCCCTCTTCAGTTTTATCGTTTGTATCTTTCTTGTCCTCAAATTTATCCTTGAAAAACTTCCTGATAAACCCTTCTTTTTCATCTTCTTCCACAGGTTTGACACATTTCTCTTCAGAATTAGCAACTCCGTCATTTCTATCACTCCCCTCCTTTCTATCTTCAGATTTCTCCCGGAAAAACTTTCGGAAAAGCCCCTCTTTCTCTGCATCTTCAATTGTTTTAGTGTGACTTCCATCCTCAGAATCATTCTTGCTATCACGAAACAATCTCTTAAAAAATCCCTCAGAACTTGAGGTCAAATCCTCATCCTCGCCTCTATCCCTCAATAGTCTTCGAAGGAAACCATCCTTTTCAGAGTCTTCTTCGTCACCCTTACTATCCCTACTGCTTAATAACCTTTTAAAAAAATTATCCTTTTCAGAGTCTTCGTCATCTTTTTCAGATGACTTCCGAAAGGAAAATGCATCTCGTATTTTCTGGCCTAGCTCGTCCTCACCTTTGCTATCTTTTAGAAGTCTCTTGAAAAACCCATCCTTTTCAGAATCATTATTGTCTTTATCCACTGACTTCCTAAAACGCAAAGCATCTCTAAACTTTGGACTTGGAATAAGCTTCTTAAATATCTTGTTCTCATCAGGAGATAAAGGATTGCCATCCTCTTGCACAATGTTCCCCGAAGGAGGTGAGAACGATAAAGACTTCTGTGACGGCGGGGAGGATGTCAGAGACAAAAAGCGGGATTTCGAAGACAGTAACCTATTCAACTTGCCTCCAGAACTCGGAGTCTCGGTTTGAGGGCGAATCAAGGGAGGCCACTCGCCCATCAAGGTGGCTGCAATCTGGCACTTCTCCATAACCCTACTAATCCCTTCATTGTCATCAGAATCCTCAAGCTCGGCCAACAAGAACCAATGCACCTTCAAAGCAATCTTAAGCGACTTGGCGCACACATCTATGACAAACTTATCCAAGGAGGGGCTGGGCTTGTGTATCATCATGTAACATACTTGGAACAAATAACTCTCAATCCCCTGCAAGGGAAGAGTATACATTCTATTACAGAGATAATCACGCACCCCGGCGTGATCATGCTTGTACAAGTAGCTAACAGCAATCCACTCACAGAAGAAATCCGAGTCAAAGAACCTGATGAGCCAGCCGTTTTCACTTGACTCACCGGTGATGTTCGACCTCGACGTGATTTCCCTGGGCTCATCAAAACCACGAATGAACCCGAGTAGCCTCACCATTCTCAATTTACTGTCATAAAAGGGAAACCCTAATTTCAATTGGATCGGATTCAAAACAACAAAAGCATGCTAGTTCTACTTCTACCCTTCCCATATAAACCCTTAAATCCGCTTAAACCTTCGCCCAAAACCCTAATCCTACATAAAACGAGGATACAGCTCTCACCAGTTGTCTACCTCAGGTGCCTATCACAGAACCCGAGTACCAAGAAACTGATCAGAACTTCTTATGCCCAATCATGCAACTACAGAGCGGCAAGTCGCTTCTTGTGGAGAAGACCAAGAGCAACAAAAACAGAAGCTAGAGATGAAGCAACCAGGGAACTCTTCTTGCAACAGAACTTAAACTTGGAAATGGAGGTAAGGAAGATTCCAAAGCAGCGACGAGAATGTGAATTTTGATTCTGCTGAGTGTGAAGCACCGTGGAATCGGATCGGAGGAGGTAGCAGAGGATGATCTGTGTCTTTCGGCAGCTTAATGGAAAAGATAGTGTTTTAGAAGAGGGGAGTGGCGGTGGTTGCGGTGGGGCTGTGGTGGTCGTTGTTGCTTTTTGCAGAGTGTGAAAGACGACGCAGGTGACGTGCTAGTTAAATTTGAAGTTTGATTGTTTGAACATTAAAATTGTCACAAAAATACGTGAATAACTTGAAAGCTGCTAAGATGCGCATAGCTGTAAGATGCGCACTAGATGGCGCGTGGTATTTATTAATTTTATTTTTTATCTTTTAATTTTGGTCAACCGTGTAAATATAAATTAATGGGCTAAATATAAATAAAATAATTGGGCCTAGATTTCACGGACGTTATGCTTCCGCTTTACATGAACATTAGCACCGCTACTTTATTGCTTGGTAGATGCATCAATTTTTTTCGGACCCTGACCTCTTTTCAGCCATCGACCTGATACCCGCCTATTGGGCTTCCATACCATCATCTTTTCTTTTCGTTTATGGTCTCAACTACCAAAAATTCTATCATGGGCTCGCTCTTCAAATTTTTTTCTCTCTTTTTCTTCTTCTTCTTCTTGGAATTGTTTCTGACTTTCTGTTGTTGAATCAGGAACCATTGGGATTGAGTTTTGGGGATGAACTGAACTGGTTTCTTTTTGTTCCTGCGATTAGGATATGATTTTGGAATCTGAATTATTCTAACTCTACCTGACAGTTTGAGCCTCTGGAAAAAAAAAATATGTTTGGTACTACAAAGGAATTAAGATTCAAATATCATGATTTCCATGTCTATATTCTGTAAAACTGTCTAACATGTGTTATTTGGCTGTGTTTTCTTTTATTCGTTGCCTTTCATGATTTGAAAATGGCAATATGCAGGAACGAAACTGTTGATGAATTTGAAGAATTAGGATTTACACAGGAACTTTGGCATTTATCGAAGAATTGCAACAAGGTTTGGTTGTATGTTTTTGGTCACTCAAAAGAGTTCTTCACTTAAAGGATGAAATGAAAATAAAGAATTCTATTTCAATTTAGGATTATTGACATTTGCAGCATTTTTGCATGGATCTTTTTCCTCTAGATTGTGCCATTGTGGTCTCTGGTTGTCTGAATTTGTTCTTTTCTCCTCTGTAGGGGTGGGCGGGTAGGGGCGGATTTTTGCTTTATCCGCCCCACTTCTACCTGCGGGTAGTAAAATGTTAAACTCTAACCATCTTTATGGGTATCTGTCCCGCTTCTATCCGCCCTAATAATTATTAAATCCAAAAAATAAAATAAAATTTTAAAAATTATATAACCATTATTTATATTCATAATATAAATTAAAATAAAAATTTAAATATAATACAATATTATTAATTATTTTATATATATTACATATATTATATATTAAAAATACATATATTTATATATCTATTATATATACCGGGGCGGGTTTAACCTAAACCCGACCCAGCCCCGCCCCGCCTAAGACCCCGTCCCGCCCAAGAATCTGTCCCGCTAAAATCTGCTCCGGTGCGAGTGCGGGTAATTACCCGTCTCGAACAGATAGAAACGGGATAGATACCCGCAGGTTCGGATAGTGTTGCCACTCCTACTCCTCTATTTGCCTTGGATTATCACATTTTGACCTATAGTACGGCCTGAGTCCTTTAATAATGAGTTATATCTTATTTGGTTTCGTTCGTTTCGATTAGAATATGGCCACTTGTAACTATCATAAAACTAAAATACATCAGATGCTTAAATATGTTCTTCAATTTTAAAATTATGATCTATCTATCATACTAATTGTTTGAATAATATTTTAGCTGACAAAATAATATTAACTTGTTGTAAAATAAATAAAATAAAATATGTAAATAGATAATTTTAATAATAATATTCATCACATCAATATCTCACACTAATAAAAATGTATTAATATTATATATATTAATATTTATATACTAATACCCAGAGAGAGAAAAAAAATAGACTTTATAATATTAAAATATATAAAAGAAGAGAGGGGTAGAAATATTTGTTATTGCTGTGTGTTATTTTCATAGGTTTAATCTTCTATTTAAAGATGTACATAGGATAGCTTCTTCAAAAGCTTATTAAATGTACTCTTCCTTGAAAAATATGAACCGCCCATCATAAATGGGCATCCATGTAAGTAATTTTATCACAGCACTCCCTTTTGGATGTCCATTTAGGATTATGCCTCGTTAAAACCTTACTAAAGAAAACCCAATGGGAAAAACTTTAGTGAAGGGAAAAGAGTACAAAATCCTTTGTAATGGGGACTGCCTCATTAAAAACCTTGTCAAGAAAAACCCAATGAGAAAAAAAACTTGACCAAGGGAAAAAGAGTACAGTCTCCCCTCTTGTCGACATCATTTGTCTCGAAATCGGCACATCCGAATCTCATGTACCAATCTTTCAAATGAGGATTTTGGGAGTGATTTTGTGAATAAATCTGCCAGATTGTCACTTGAGCGGATCTGTTGAATATCAATTGTCCCTTGATTTTGAAGATCATGAGTGAAGAAGAATTTGGGAGAAATATGCTTCGTTCTATCACCTTTGATGTATCCACCCTTAAGTTGAGCAATGCATGCTGTATTATCTTCAAACAGAACAGTTGGAGCTATCTTATGATCAATCAGTCCACATGATGACAGAATATATTGAATCAGACTCCTCAGCCAAAAACATTCGTGACTAGCTTCATGAATCGCCAGTATTTCGGTATGATTAGAGGATGTTGCAGCAATCGTCTGTTTCGTGGACCTCCATGATATAGCTGTTCCACCATATGTAAACATGTATCCTGTTTGAGATCTCCCTTTATGTGGATCAGACAAGTATCCAGTATCTGCATAGCCAACTAATTGTGACTTGGATCCATAGGGATAAAACAATCCCATATCAACTGTTCCATGAAGATATCGAAAGATTTGTTTGATTCCACTCCAATGTCTTCTGGTTGGAGAAGAACTATATCTTGCTAGTAAATTCACCACGAATGATATGCCAGGTCGCGTATTATTAGCAAGATACGTTAGCGCTCCAATGCCACTAAGATATGGTACTTCAGGACCAATGATATCTTCATTCTCTTTTTTAGGACGGAATTGATCCTTTTTCACATCCAAAGATCTTACGATCATTGGAGTACTTAATGGATGCGACTTATCCATATAAAATCTCTTCAAGATCTTTTTTATGTATGTTGTTTGATGAATAAAGATCCCATTTTTTGTATGCTCGATCTGCAGGTCGAGACAAAATTTAGTTTTTCCAAGATCTTTCATCTCAAACTCTTCTTTTAGAGTTTTTATAATTGTTGGAATTTCTTCAAGAGTTCCAATGATATTTAAATCATCAACGTATACAGCAATTATAATGAATCCAGATGCAGTTTTCTTTATGAAAACACACGGGCATATATCATCATTCTTGAAACTGTTTTTTTGGCCAGATACTCAGTAAGACGATTATATCACATTCGTCCAGATTGCTTTAGACCATATAAAGATCTTTGCAATTTGACTGAGTATAACCCTTGTAAATATTCATTGGATGGTTTAGATATCTTTAGTCCTTCAGGGACTTTCATATAGATATCCCGATCTAATGAGCCGTATAAATAGGCTGTTACCACATCCATTAAATGCATATGCAGTTTATGATATGCAGATAAATTGACCAAATAACGCAATGTTATCGCATCCACTACAGGGGAATACGTTCCTTCATAATCTATACCGGGCCTTTGTGAAAAATCTTGTGCCACAGATCGGGCTTTGTAGCGCACAACTTCATTTTTCTCATTTCGTTTTCTCACAAATACCCATTGGTATCCAACAGGTTTTACATCTGCAGGTGTACAGACTACAGGTCCAAAGACTTCATGTTTTGCAAGTGAGTCTAATTCAGCCTTCATGGCTTCTTTCCATTTTAGCCAATTATTTCTTTGTCGACATTCTTCGACTGATCTTGGCTCAAGATCCTTATTTTCATGCATGATATTTAATGCCACATTATATGCAAATATTTCATTGACAATTGTCTTATTTCGGTCCCATTTCTCTCCTGTAAAGACATAATTTATCGAGATTTCGTCATTTTCACAATTTTCAGGTACCTAAACGTCTTCTGGCGTTAAAACTATATCAGAATTCTGGACAACTGCAGGTATCTTTACTATGTCTTTTTCAACAGGGATTGTATTTACCTCTTTTCTCTTTCGAGAATTTTTGTCTTTGGAACTGACAGGCCTACCACGCTTCTGGCGTGTATTTACTTCGGTGACAATTTGTCCAACTGGGACATCAATTCGAATTGGGGCATTTTTCGCTGGTATATACGACTTGGTTATCCTCTTTGTATCGGAAAATATATCAAGCAATTCATTTGCTATTCTTTGCAAATGTATAATCTTTTGAACTTCTAGTTCACATTGCCCTGATCGAGGATCTAAATATATCAACGATGATGCATTCCAATTAAGTTCCTTTTCAGGAAGCTTATTCTCTCCCCTAATGTTGGAAATTTTGATTCATCAAAATGATAATCCGCAAACCGGCCTTTAAATACATCTCCAGTTTGTATCTCAAAATACCTCACTATAGAGGGAGAATCATATCCAACATATATTCTCAATTTTCTTTGGGGTCCCATTTTGGTGCGACTAGGTGGTGTAATGGGAACATATATCGCACACCCAAATATTCTTAAATGGGAAACATTTGGCTACTGGCCAAAAGCTAATTACATAGGAGAGAACTGATGGTAACTCGTTGGCCTCAATTGAATAAGTGCTGCGGCATGTAAAATGGCATGCCCCAAACCGAAGTTGGGAGATTTGTTCTCATGAGTAAGGGTCTAGCAATTAATTGGAGGCGCTTAATAAGTGATTCTGCTAACCCATTTTGTGTGTGAACATAAGCTACTGAATGTTCAACACTTATTCCATTAGCCATATAATAAGCATCAAAAGCTTGGGAAGTAAATTCACCAGCATTATCAAGACGAATTGCTTTGATTGAATTTTCTGAAAATTGTGCTTTTAATCTAATAATTTGAGCCAGTAATCTCGCAAACGCCAGGTTGCGAGAAGATAATAAGCACGCATGTGACCATCTCGAAGATGCATCTATTAGGACCATAAAATATCTAAAAGATCCACATAGTGGATGAATACGTCCACATATATCACCTTGAATCCTTTCTAGAAATTCAGGGGACTCAAATTCAATCTTTACTGGTGATGGCCTTAAAATTAACTTTCCCTGAGAACATGCAGCACAACAAAATTCACTAGTTTTAAGAATCTTCTGGTTCTTTAGTGAATGTCCATGAGAGTTTTCAATAATTCTCCTCATCACGGTTGTTCCCAGATGACCCAATCGGTCGTGTCAAGTTATGAAATCATTTGGGCTAGTAAACTTCTGGTTTATAATGGCATGTGATTCAATTGCACTAATCTTGGTATAATAAAATCCAGATGAAAGTGAGGGTAACTTTTCTAATATAACCTTTTTATTTAAATCATGAGTTGTGATACATAAATACTCATGATTTCCCTCATTCATTGTTTCAATATAATATCCATTTCGACGAATATCTTTGAAACTCAACAAGTTCCTCATAGACTTGGTAGATAATAGTGCATTATTTATTATAAATTTTGTTCCTCCGGGAAACAAAATTATAGCTCTTCCGGAGCCTTCTATCACATTGTCTGAGCCAATAGTAGTATTAACGCATTCTTCTTTTGGCACAAGATGGGTAAAATATATATATCACTTTTGAGAATAGTGTGCGAACTTGCACTATCCGCAAAGGCATACATCTTCATTACATATCTTTGTCATTCTCTTCAAAGACAAATAATAATAAAATGAGTAGTATGCACAGTTAAATTGAATACTTGATCAGAATTATTTTTCTAAGAAATAATGCACATAAAATAATGTCATATACTAAAATTTTATTTTAAAACATGACATATTTAATGATTTCAAAATTCATAAACATTTATACAACATATTTGAAACTTAAATACATAGAAAATAAAACTTAAAAATAAGTTCTTTACAGTATTTATTTACATGAATACTTAACAATCTAAGATATTAAACTATTCCACCATTGATCAAATGACCAATATTTCCTTCAGAATCCTCAAAAAAACCAAATACATCATAATGAGTGGTGAAATTTTTAGCAAAATTTGAAACAAAATTCGACTCTTTTTCCTTGTCGTCCTTTTTCAAAAATGCCTGGTAAAGATCGACTAGGTGCCTTGGGGTACGACAGGTATGTGACCAATGGCCCTTTCCACCACAACGGAAACACTTATCCTCTGTTGATTTATTCTGCCCAATATTTCTTTCTTTATCTCACTTCTGGTGAGATCCTTTCTTTTGAATATAATTCCTTTTCCTTCCATATTTTTTCTTGTTATTAAAACCTTGCCATTTACCTCTTCTGGGGTAATTTGCCATATTTACTTCAGGAAATGGGGCGACGTCAGTTGGGCGCGCTTCATGATTTTTCAAAAGTAATTCATTGTTGCGTTCAGCAACAAGAAGGCAAGAAATTAACTCAGAATATTTTTTAAACCCTTTCTCTCGATACTGCTACTGCAGGAGCACATTCGAGGCATGGAAGGTTGAGAAAATTTTCTCCAACATATTATGGTCAGTTATCTTTTCCCCACATAATTTCATTCGTGAGGTGATTCGAAACATTGCAGAATTATATTCATTTATGGATTTAAAATCCTGTAGACACAAGGGCGTCCATTCATATCGGGCTTGAGGAAGTATCACCGTTTTTTTATTATTATACCTTTCTTCAAGGTCTTTCCAAAGATCTACAAGATCTTTTAATGTGAGATATTCATTTTTCAATCCTTCGTCAAGATGACGACGAAGAAAAATCATAGCTTTGGCTTTATCCTTCTGGGATGCATTATTTTCAGCCTTAATGGTATCTCCAAGATCCATTGAATCAAGATGAATTTCAGCATCTAGTATCCATGATAAATAATTGTTTCCAGATATATTAAAAGCATTGAATTCAAGATGAGAGAGTTTCGACATAATGAAAAATTTGTTACCTGAGTCTTCCTAAAAATTTGATCAGAGTCTTGTGCTGATAACGTGTTGTAAAATAAATAAGATAGATATACTAGATATAAAATAAAATATGTAAATAGATAATTGTAATAATAATATTCACCACATCAATATCTCACACTAATAGAAATGTATTAATATTATATATATTAATATTTATATACTAGCACCATGGAAAAAGAGAAGAAAATAAACTTTATAATATTATAATATATGAAAGAAGAGAAAGATAGGAATATTTATTATTGCTGTGTGTTAGTTTTAGAAGCTTAATTCTTTATTTATAGATGTACATAGGATAACTTTTTCAAAAGTTTATTAAATGTACTCTTCCTTAAAAAATATGAACCGCCCATAAGTAATTTTATCACAACATAAGTTTATTTGTTTTTTTATGAATAAGATGAAGCCATTAAATTGTTGATGTATTGATTAAAGAACCTGATTTTGTGGCATATGCACATGCCTTTTGTCTTTTCGTTGATGTGTTGTAAGTTTGTGTTTCAAACTTAGTTGCATATAGAGGAGACTATGAAATCAAAGAAAATCATATATTAGCTGATGGACTCTCACACATGGTTTGCACTTTGATTGTTCTTAGGCTTCTATTTACTCCAAAGAACATTTGTTTGAACCAAGTCATATAAGCCACGTTTTATACATTTCTTATTGAAGTTTATCTGTTCTAAGTGATGATTTATGATTAACATTTTTTCTGACATTTTTTTCCTATATAGGTTACTCATATATGAATAATGAAGCAAAATTAGCTTTATCTAACTGATCTTCTACCTATTTCTATTTATTTACTTCTGTCATTAGTATATGTTTATTGGTAATTGTTAAGTATCTAAGGAAAGTGGAAACCACACCTTAAAAGCTAGCTAATAAGAGAGAAAAATCACTCTCCTTATATAAAACATCAAACATCCCATATTACCCGATGTGAAACTTTGAGTACCCCATAATATCCAAGTCCCTAACAGAAACTCAAGAGTCCGGTGGAAGATGAAGGGAACTCATGCATGCAACGAATTATAGTCTATAAATGCATGTCTCTTTCATTTGTTTATGCCATTGTTGATTGTTTGAATTTAGCCGCTTGTTTATATTATTGATAAGGGATTGTTCTTTTATCAGAGACTGGCGTACTGATAATAATTTGTTTATATCATCTTCCCTGTTTGTTATTTAAAGAAGAATGGCTTCTTAGTAGAATTCATATTTCTTGATTTGGATTCTAGACTTTTCTACATGCAAGACCTTGAAGGGGTTATATATCTCAAGGAACCTGGTCTCTTTAATGACGAAGCTTGTTTACTGAGGTGATTTTTCGTATTGTGGTTGTCAAATGTGTTTAAATTTTATATGTCTCTTCAATATATGCTTATACTTACAATTTAATGAAGTTGGTTTTGAACATTTATCATATCTCATAATGTAATGGTGAGGATAATATGCATGATGATGATGGTGGCTAGGATGAACAAGATCATAATTTACTCAGTGTAATCCTCTCATATGACTGCATAATATGGTACGAGTTTATTAGAAAACTAAACCCATAATTGGTAACTACTACCTATTTGAAAATCGTCCTTGGGGTCTTGTTACCAACACTCATGAATACATGTTGCCTTGTGATTAAGTAAAACAAATGTTCATATTGGGTCCTTCCTTCCAGTACATAGTTCAATTTACTGTAGCGTGTATATGTCATTCATTCTCAAGCATCGTGAGACCATTAGAGCCCCTGTTTTCTAAATATTAGGGCCAATTGGTTTTAGTTCCCACTTAAAGATATCTAGAAATGAGAAAAGGTACCAGGTTACCAGGGGGGTGTATGTGTGTTGGGGAGAGAAAAGGAAGGGGAGGGGGTGTATAGGTCATGTTGAAAACAGTGGAAATTGTCATAAAATATATGTACGTAGATTAACAAATGGTGTTGGTATTGATACCGTAACTATCAAATTCTAAAGCATATAACATTGGGATCCACATTTAAACTGAGTATCCCCTCGGAAGGGAGCTTTGGGAGATCACTGGCAATGGATTTAGCAACGTCAAAGTATGATTGGTTCTTTCTTTCTTCTGGAGTTTTTCCCAACAATTTAGTAGGGAATTTGCCATTGCTTTTCTTGGTTTTTTCCTCAAATTCCTCTGTCTTTATTCTCCAGCTGCCATTTCTCAAGTTGAAGCTATACAAAGGAAGGAACCTTTGGCCATATACAGCTAAAAATTCAATGGCACTTAGAATGTATTCAAAATCCTCTTCACTCATGTAATAAGGGAAACTAACACGGGTCCATCCAGGTTTCACTCCAACATAGCCCTATTCAAAATAACACACAATTTTGGTTAAGAAACAAAATATACTCTGACATTATGAGCAGCTATATGATTTGTAAAAGAGTTTCTATACACTGAACTATCAAACAACAGAGTTGCAGGAAAATGAAAAGTCACCATAAGTAGTTATTGTAATAGGTAGTTATTATTGTTGATTTAGCACTTTGCAATTTTATCAGTTGACAGTTTATTGTGCCTAGAATTAATTCCTTGGAAGAATATTAAGAGGCTTCTGGTTTTTTACCTTTTGAACAGCTGATCTAATAGAAAGTGATTGAGATTTGTTGATATGGAGCAGCTCATGGCCGTAAGGACCAGCACAAGCGCAACCACCACGAGCTTGGATGCCGAAGAGATCATTGAGCAATGCTGCAACAAAAGGGCCATGAAGTGGCAAGCCTCTTTTGCATCCTGTTTCTGCCCACAAGTTAAGTTCATCACGTCCTTGGGAATAAGAATTGGTGTTAGTGTAGATGAGAAATGACAATATAGCTTGTCTCTTGGTACTTGTGTTTCCTAGAACCTCAATGTTGGGATTGGAGATAAGCCTCTTAAGTGCCTTGTTAATGTACAACTGTTCTCTTTTCTCAATCTCTTCATAGCCAATGTATTCTTTCACCCAAAATGCCAAGGCTGCTCTAACTGTCTGGATTATTGGAGGGGTTCCTCCACTCTCCCTTTCTTCTATGTTCTCCAAGTATAATGTATCCTGCATTGTTGATGTTGAATTCATTGATGGATGAAATTTGCTTGTATGAGATATTAACTTGTGTGAACACATTTTTATCCCTGCTAAAAAGGGCACGCTAAATATGAAACAAATCGAGTGTGGCACTTTACCTTTTCATTGAAGGCATTGACATAGGTAACAGTTCCACCTCCACAAGTGGAGGGAGGTGAAGATCCTATACGGTAAAGGACCTTGTTCATGAGGAGCAGACCAGGGGAGTCAGGACCACCAAGAAACTTATGCGGACTCAGGAACACAGCATCATACCCATCACTATGCCCTGATCTCATGTCAATTTCCACGTATGGACCACTAAACAAACAAAACAAGTAAAAAACATTACAAAGTTTTCTAATACAAAAGTTTATCTGACAACAATAATAAAATAACAGTCCACTGATTATTTCCAAGTACCTTGCTGCAAAATCAAAGCATGCAAAGCAGTTGTACTGATGAAGAAGACGAGCAATGGCTCGCGTGTCGGAGTGTATCCCGGTGACATTGCTACAAGCTGAAAAAGATCCCAACAATGGTCTGTTGGTATTTTTGTAGGCCTCAAGCTGTAGCTTCAGGGCATCCATGTCCAACAAGCCTTCATCATCAAGACCAATCTCAACCACTTCAGCCAAGCTTTGCCGCCATGAAAGGAGGTTTGAATGATGCTCATGGGGCCCCACAAACACCACCCATCTTTCTTCTTTGCCAAGGCTCTTTACCACCCTTTCCCTCAAAATCGAGGGCACCGTGATTCCCATTACTTCTTGGAGCCTCTTGATGGCTGCGGTTGTGCCGGAACCACAGAATATGATTGTATCTTCTTCTCCACCGCCAAGGCAACTTTTAATGTATGTGGTTGCTTCATGCAGCATTTTTGTTGTCCTGCTTCCCACGTAACTGTCACAAGTGTGAGTATTACCTGCAACACATACACAAAAACTAACATGACTCAAAAGATGCTCTATAACACTTGATAGAAAAGAATAAGAAAATTAATATGATATACATAGTGTAACATATATACCATAGAAAGGAAGAAGATGATCGGTGATGAAGTTTTCATTGTAATGTAAGCTGCGGCCTGAAGCAGTGTGATCAGCATACACAAGTTTTCTTCTTCCAAACGGAGAATCGAACTCAGCATCGTTGCCTATCATCTGGGACCGAAGCCAACAGAGTTTTTCTTCAACAGAGTCATTGCAGGGGAGGCCAATCCGTACCAGCTTTTCAAATGACTCAGAGTGGTTGCAAAAATCCTGAGATGTTTCTGACAGGACACTTGTTTTTGACAAAACGACAACCTTGCTGTTATCTTCAACGACCTTGCTTCTCTTGCTTTGAACTATGCATGGCTCCGCTAGTAATATGGGTTCTATCTCCATGAGCAACAAGTGAATAATGTGGTGTATGATTTTGTTTACGTAACGCAACATATACAAGAAGGTGATGAGGGAAGGATATATAGAAGAAGGAGATTAAGGCAAGCCACATCAAGTTTTGGTTATTTATATTTTGATAAAGGATTAGTTGTGTTTTCGGTGGGAAGTTACATATTATGGGCAGCATGCATATATAAACCTGGTGGTGCAATTTTACTATGGCTTTATATGAATCAAATTCTGGTAGCTCTCTTTCGAGACAACCGGTGGTGCCAAACATTGTTTTTGAACTTTAATTTGCTTCCTTTTTTTTTCCTTGGTGTTGACTGCTATATGTTACTTGACCTTTTTGTTACTTAAGTTTGGGGAGTTTCATTTTGAGCACTAGTTGCTAAAAAACATATAATATAAAAATATCAACCACTAAATCACTCTGTATTGAAATACAAAATATAAAACATACATATATTTATACATAAATTGTATAATAATTAATTTGATAACTAATATTTATGTATACATAATATTTTTTTAAAACAAACTAATATTAATATATATATTAAAAGACAAAATATATATTAAAAATAAATTAAATAATATATATTTATATATAAATACATAATAACTAATTTTAATATAACAATAGTATTTTTTTTAACATATATTTGACGGTAAAGTAGTATATAATTTGTGGACAGCTCCCGTGTGAGTTTTTAGCTCTTTTTTCTATAAATCTTTTTCAATTTTAGAAATTGATAAATTAATCTCTTACATTTCAGTTTTTATCCATAATTCTTTCATATTTAAAAGATTGTCTCTATTTCTCTTATCAGTATTTTGTTTAATTACGTTATCTATATTGTGAGATGCATATGAAATGTTTTTCAATCAAACATTATGCTATTAATTCTTAATTAGTAATAATGTAAAACAAGAAATTGACTGTTGCACTCAATACAAACAGAAGAATTAACCAGTATATTAGAGTCTAGATGAACACTTATTTACCTAAACAGTAATTTAGAGATTCCATAATTGCTTTATAAAAAATAACTCTTCCTATAATTTTTAAGCTTTTCTTGTGCATAATTTGTTCAAGTTATCTTATATTAAAAAGAAAAAAGTGTATAGAAACTGGGCGCTTTTACCCACAAGTTATCTGATTCACACACTATTGACAACTGGGCCCACAGAAACCACGGGTGACGTCGATGGAAGAAAATGAAACATGATTTACAAGAGATTATACCTATATTAACATTTTAACATTTTCATTTTCATTTTGGTTTCATCTTGTGCATGCCGTGTTCTGACTTCTGACCAATAATACACTGTTATGCTTCCACGAAGGCAGGTAGGGCAACCTATTTTTTATTTTTTATTTATCAAATTGGATTTGATAACTTCTAACTTTAAACATTACAATATTACAATATTTATGCACATTATACATTCACACACACAATATTAAAATTATGTTTAAAAGGGAGATTGAAATTGAGTTATGGCACAATATTTTATTTAATTTAAAATAAATATAAAAACTGAAATAAGGATATTAAGTTGTTGTAGCATCTCCAATTAATGTATGTGCTATCTCAAGCTATAATTGAAGCCATTATGAATTCCACCAAATATTAGATTTTGAAAAAGTATAGATAAATAATTTTTAATTAGTCAATTTTAAACAACAATAATTATTAATTATTAATTTTGTATTTTTTAAAAAATAAAATTTAAATAATTATTAATTAATGACAATTAATTAGTATGAAGTACATTTTAAAAATGTTTGTTGACTTGTTAGCTAAATCTCTATCAATTATCTTGTGGAATTGTTATATTTTAAATTTCTGCATATAAGAAAATTTAAAAATATAAAAAAGATGTGTTAAAAATTGTTAGATCATTGAGGACGTGTAGAAAAATTCTTATATTCATTTTTATTTATCAAAATTAATGGCATAAATTCGTCAACCATGATAAAAATAGAACAAAATGAGAAAGCCAAAATAGAGTACGATGATTTTGGCAAGTTTCGACGACGGCAACAGTAGCCGTGGCTCCCTGTGCTATGCCTCTTCCTTCTCATTCCTCCTTTCTGTCCTAATTTGTTTGTTTTAATTTGTTCTCTATTTAGACATATAGGGTAAATTAGAAATTATCAAAGTTGAATAAGGGTATCTTGAAAAAAAAAATATTATTAAAATTTCAATCTTTATTCTTAAAAATTTCAGTCCTCTATGTCTCCACTTACTTTTTGAAAATACTGAAAAAATTGAAATTTTAATCTCTCAGATTTAGTCTCTCAATCCTAGTCTTAGTACCTCAAAATAAACGTAGCCTAAAAATTTTTATCCGTTATTTTCTCCCAAAATCAACTCTAAACCAAATAAGTCTAATTTAAAATTTCATTATATTAGAATTTTACTTAAAATTTAAAATATCTATTCTTATAAATTAATTATTTCTTTTTAACATCTCTATCTCATTCACTTTCTGTTAATGTCTTTCACTCTTCAATCTACACTATCTCTTCTTTCAGCATCTCTAATCTCTTTCCTTCGATTCAACTCAATATAATATATACCTATTTTTTGATAATATTGGAGATGTGAATTTTAATTGTTAGTTAAATTATTAATTTTTAAATAAAAAACAGCTTACCTTTGAATTTATATATACTTTGTGAATTTGAATATTATTTTTAGAGTTAAGTATGATTTTGGTCCCTAACATATAAGGCAAAAATTTATTTCATCCCCAACTTTTTTTTTTTGTTACAAAATAGTTTCAAAGGTTTCAATTTATTTTAAAATCATTCTTTTTAACAAGTTTTTTTATTTTTATTACCAAATTACCTCTTTCTAAAAAAATTATGAAATAAAAAAAAGAAAGGGAACGACAAGAGAGGGAAAGAGAATGGGGAGGGGGAGAAAGAGAATCCGAGGGGGAGGAGGAGGAGGGAAGAAAGAGAATCGGGTTGGGAAGGTAGTGCCGCCATTCCCCCCGCCCTGCGTCCCACGCCCCGGCCGCTGCGCCCGCCATCGCCTGTGATAGAGAAGGGGAAATTGTGTTCAGTACCGTTGTCGCTACTCGTGCGCCGCTCGCTGTTTTTGCTTCTGCTTATGTTTTTGTTTTTGCTTCTGCTTCTAGTTTTATTTTTGTTGTTGCTTCATTATCGATTATTGTTGTTGGTGTTGTTCTTCCAGTTGTTGTTGTTGTTTCACTGCTTTTGCTTTTTGTTTCTGTTTTCTATTTTTGTATTCTGTTTCTGTCTGTTTCTGTTTTTGCATTCTGCTTCTGCCTGCTTCTATTTCTGCATTTAGTTGATTTTGGAAAAGAAGGAGGAAAGATATTTTCGTCCGAAAGATGATTTTAAAATAAACTGAAACCTTTGTGACCATTTTGTCGTAACGAAAAAAAGGTCAAAGACAAAATAAATTTTTGACTTTTACGTTAGGGACCAAAATCGTACTTAACTCTTAATTTTTTATGTGTGTTTTTCCAAATTTTAGTTGAAGTTGAATATATTTATTCAATTACTTGTACCGTAGCAAATTCAAGAATAAATAAAGTTAATCTATTATCTAGTATGGTCTAGTATTAATAGAGTTTTTTCTCACAACTATTGTTCAAATATGTGAACCTATTCCTTTTTAACTTGTTTCAAATGAATAAAAATTAAAAAACCTAAAATAAGAACAAAATCTATTTTCTATTTTGTTTACTCGTTGATTTTTATGGTGCAATTTATATATATAATTAATTGCAGAGTTTGATATCACAATATATATTCTAAATATTTATGCCCAAAAGATAATTCGAAAATCATGACTCTTTAAATTGGTAATGGTATTAAAATATTTTTCTAGAGATATTTTCCAATTTTTGTTTTTATAAAAAGTGGTGAATAAATTTTAATTAAAAATATAATTTTTTTAATTATTTTATATAATTTAATGAATAAATATATGTATTCTTTAAATATGAGGTTATGTTAATAAAAGATAAAATTATTCACTATATAAAATTTTAATTTATTTAATAAATATTTTAAATACTGAAATTCAATTTAATTATATAATTTTACTTATTCATTCTAAACACTGAAATTCAATTAAATTCTGACAAAAATTTAATTCATAATAGAATTCAATTCAAAAGCCATTAAAGTTTTCAAACATAATGTGTATCAAATCCTTGTGTAACCTATTTTCTTAAGAGGTGCTGGCAGGTGGAACCTTATGATCTTCTTTTTTGGGCCTAGGCCCGTTTCTATACCAAAAACTGCCCAAGATGGAGGGATGCGTTTTTGTTGGAGAAAGGGAAGCAATCAGTCACTGAGTCACACCAATTTTTTTCTTCAATACCAATTTTTTCCTTCTCCATTCATCCATTACTAACATAAAAATTGTACAATTTTTTATGACCATCATAAAGACATAAACTACTAATATCTCACGTATACTTTAAAATATTTCTCTATTTCTATAACTATTTATTCTTATTAGGTTAACATGTGAAACGAAATTAACGAATACTATAGTCTATCACACAATTATATACGTAACGAATATATGTTGATATTGTGAAGCTAATTAAATTCTAAAATGGAGTGCACTGGGATTTACGTTTTCCATTAGCATGGTTTGAGAAGGGAACTTTGGGAGGCGAGTAGCGATATACTTAGCCATGTCAAGGTAAGATTTTCTCCTCAACATTCTAACTTGCTTATTATTAACCCCATTATCATACTCAACGCTTGTTTCCTCCATAGTTCTTCTATAGTTGCAATAATTATTATTATTATTGTTTTCCTTTATTAGAGCCCCAAGTTCCTGAGTCTTCACTACTCTCCATCTTCCATTTCTCAAGTTGAAGCTGTAAAGAGGAAGGAACCGTTGGCCATACATGGCTACAAACTCTATGGCTGCTAGAATGAACTCAAAATCCTCTTCCTCCATGTAATAGGGAAAACTCACTCTGGTCCATCCAGGTTTTATTCCAACATAACCCTATATATCAATGTATAACAAACAACGGTTTTAATAAATAAAATCCTTAATATGTGGCACAATAATAATGATATCCATCAGTATAAATAAATGAAGTATGGAAATTTCTTGAGCTGCATATATAATATATAATGATTTAAAAAATAAAAAATGTTATGTATGATATATAAAAACTAAACTACTAAATTATTCACAATATATTTATATATAAATATATATTTTGTTTAACTTATTTTTATTATATATTTTATATTTTAATATATATATTTTATACAAATAATTAATTTATATTAGTAGATATTCTTTTGTGTACATTTAATATATGTTTAATTTATTAATTATATTAGATATGCATTAAAATTAATTATTAAAATTAAAATATATATTAAAATATAAAATATATTTTTAATATATATATTTATAATAACTAATTTTAATGAATAATTTTAATATGTAAATAATATTTTGTGTTAATTTATTTACCTGTTGAATGGCTGACCTAACATCAAGAGATTGAGGTTTGCTGATATTGAGCAAATGGTGGCCATAAGGTCCAGCACAAGCGCACCCACCACGAGCTTGAATGCCAAATAGGTCATTGAGCAATGTTGCAACAAAAGGTCCATGAAGTAATTTACCCCTTTTGTTCCCCATCTCTTCCCACAAATTAAGTTCCTCTTCATTACTATTTTCTTGGTTTTGATCGTTGCCCCAACATGTTGATGAGGAATTGGTGGTAGAATAAATCACAAAGGACAAAATAGCTTGTCTTTTGGTGCTTTTGTTTCCCAAAACCTTAATGTTAGGGTTTGAGATGAGCCTCTTAAGTGCCCTGTTAATGTATATTTGTTCCCTTCTTTCAATCTCTTTGTAGCCAATATATTCTTTCACCCAAAATGCTAAGGCTGCTCTTACTGTTTGGATTATTGGAGGGGTGCCCCCATTTTCCCTTTCTTCTATGTTCTCCAAGTATAACGTATCCTGCATCAATAATAATATCTATTTTTTAACATTTCAATTTTTGTATTTATGTGTAGTATCTATTTTACATACAAAAGTTTCCCAATTTTAGTTATTAGATTGGTGAAAATTCAGGTGCAGTTGACTTAACGTGAAGTTGATAACCCAGAGTTGTTAGATGATTTGATTGATTTGACTAAATTTTCATCTAACAGCTCTCAACTATCAACTTCACATGAAGTCGACTGCAACTAAGTTTTCACCTATTGAATTAAATTAAGTTGAGTGTCTATACTATTTAAATATCATATTCCATTTAATATTTGTCTAGCTCGGTAGTATTCAAATATCTTGATAATGAAATTTCAAAGTTGACCATGAGAAAATGATGTTAAGTGTAAAATGGTGGAAACGAGTTGGTGTTTACAGCATATTAGTAACAATTATAACCAATTTCAGGAGAATATATACGCCATATAGGTACTTTAAGTAATAGATTAGAAATTCAATTTGTACACAAACACTGTACACTAGTTGACATGCAAGCATCAATTTCGTTGACCCTCAATTGTCAATCATATTCTAGGAAGCATATTGGAATAACTTCATGAAAAGGAAAAGTTCAATTATTTCTCTTATCAATTTATCAGGCATAATATATATTGAGTTATATAGAGCCCATTCAACTTGTTTGGATTTTAAATATATTATTATTTGGTTGGTAAATCAAATCTGGAATTTAGAATGTTTTGAAAAAAAAAAGGTTTGAAAATAAAATAAGATTTAACATTTAAAAAAAATCTCACAGCTAGCTATAGCTAGTTATGTGTTTAATTACTCCATACATCTTATTAAAGTTAATCTAATTTTATCTCTGACGATGATAAAATCGAAGACAATGACTTGATAATATTATCATTGATTGTGAGGGCGTCTCCCCTTCTCTACCGCAGCTTGGTCTCCATACTAGCATTAATTGAAAAACCATAAATACACACACAGCGTGATACTTTACGTCTTATTCATTGCTAATGTAGGCCAATCATATCAAGTTCGTCGTCGGTGGATCAGGTTGCCATTATGAATAATAAATAGAATTTAGTTAAAGACACATCATAAATTTATAATTAATAAAAAATGTTAAATATTTTTATTTAATAAATAAATAAATAATTTAAATTATTTATATTTTTAATAAAAAAAATTATCTTATAATCTTAACGTGGAATTTTAGAACATAAATATATTTTAAAACTTAAGAACAAGAGAGTCATGATTTTACTTTTAATTATACATACCTTCTCGTCGAAGCCGTTGACATAATTCACAGTGCCACCTCCACAAATGGAGGGTGGCGAAGAATTCAACCGGTACAGTGCCTTGTTCATGAGGAGAATCCCCGGCGTGTCAGGACCACCAACAAACTTGTGCGGACTCAAGAACACCGCATCATACCAATCATCCCTCTCCTCTCTCCTCATGCAAATCTCCACATATGGCCCACTATATACATTGGTTCATGAATTTATTAGATACTATGACATGTTTAATTAAACTGTATTGTTTAATATAATATGTGTACATATTTTGACTATCATATTTATATGAAGAGACTGCGTACCTTGCTGCAAAATCAAAGCATGCAAAGGCGTTGTATTGATGAAGAAGGCGAGCAATGGCTGGTGTGTCGGAGTTTATCCCGGTGACATTGCTACAAGCAGAGAAAGATCCCAACAATGGTCTTTTGGTATTTTTGTAGGCCTCAAGTTGTAGCTTAAGGGCATCCATGTCTAGCAAGCCTTCATCATCGAGGCCAATCTCAACTACTTCGGCCAAGCTTTGCCGCCATGAAAGCAGGTTGGAATGGTGCTCGTAGGGTCCCACAAACACAACCCATCTTTCTTCTTTGCTGAGGCTCTTTACCACCCTTTCTCTCAGAATTGAGGGCACCGCGATGCCCATTACTTCTTGGAGCCTCTTGATGGCTGCGGTTGTCCCCGAACCACAGAATATGATTGCATTTTCTTCACCACCTCCTAAGCATTCCTTAATGTACTCGCTTGCTTCATGCAAAATTCTTGTGCTTCTACTTCCCACATAACTGTCACACGTGTGAGTATTGCCTATACACACGAATTAAATACCACTCATTGTTATTAAATATTCATAAACATAGTTTTATTAACCTAATTTTTAATTAGTAGTTACTCACGTAAAAGTTATTTTTGTACCAGACCACACTCTAATAAAAATAGTTAATACTAATAATTTTCAATTCTATAATCTTAGTCAAATAACTTCAAGATTGTGATAATTAAAAATTTTAGTTAAAAAACAAAAAAAGCATAAAAAAATTAATTAAATTTAATAAAAAAATAATTTATTCACCTAACATTTTCTTCTTAGTTATTTTGTTCACATAAAAACAACTTGACACGATCATTTTACTTATATGATTTATAACAAAAATTATATTTAAACTTGGGGTTTAATAATTTCAAACAAGACAATTGTTATTTTATTTAATTTTTTTTCCTGAGAAATTGTTGATTGATGAAATACAGGTTCTTTAAGTGATCGATAGATGTGCATATATATAGAAAGGAATTGTGCGAACATACATACCATAAAAAGGAAGAACATGTTTGATGATGAAATCTTCATTGTATTGAAGGCTGCGACCTGAAGCAGTGTGATCAGCATATACAAGTTCTCTTCTTCCAAATGGAGAATAGAACTCAGCAGCGTTACCTATCATCTGAGATCTAAGCCAACGAAGCTTTTCCTCAACAGATTCATTATTATTACATGGTAGTTCCATCTTTACAAGCATCTTAAAGCTTTCAAAATGGTTGCACAAATCAACGTTACTCGTTTCTGATTTGGATGAAACTACCCAATCATCATTATCAATAATGCTTGGTTCAATAAATATGGGTTTCTCTGCTAATAACGTCTTCTCAACCTCCATGTTGACAATAAAACAATGATTCAAGAATTGAAAACAACACACTCACAAGAAGATGGGAGCAACGAGACGGCTTTTATAGAGTTGCAAACCTTAGCTTATATATGGATATTATACATATTTTTAGTTGACATTTAATACATTATTTTACATTTATATTATATTATGGGTAGCATAAGCCGCGTGGCGAAACTCTTGTAGATTTTGATTTTCAATTCCAACCTAAGGTTTTATTTCTCTTTCCTTAGGCGGTTAGTTGCTTGTTAAATGCACTCTTCTTCTTCTTTTATAATTATTACTATTATTATTATCATTATTATTATTATTAAGAGAGACAAGGCAGTAGATAAAGATAAAATCTATTATTTGTCTGTACATTTAGTTAAAGAGTATAATTTAAGTACATGAGAAGATAATTTGGATAAGAGAAAAGGTTGGATGATTTGTTGAAAAATAAATTTATCGGATTCCCCCAAACACTTCCTTTATTAAGCTGAATTCGGATATCTCTATTACAAAGGAGGATCAAATGATTTGTGAAGGTCTATTGGGTGTGTTTATTTGAAGTGAAAATGAGACTAAGGAAAAAAAGAAAAAAATAAATTAAAAAATAGCTATTTTTTTGTTTGGTTGAATAAAAAAATTTAAAGAAAATGAATAGTATAAAAAAAGTAGGTAGAATTCTTGAAATTTTTTTCCTCCGTATATTCGATGGAAAATGAAAGGAAAATATATTTAGTATTAATATTTTAATATTATTTTCTATTTTTAATTATTTTAAAATATATAAAAATAAAATTATTCTTTCATAATATTATATACTATTTTTTTTTATCTTAATATATTTAAGAAAAATAAAATTTTACTCTTTTTTTTCTTTTTTTATTTTTTTTTCTCTTTTTTTCCTTCTAACTAAACAAAGTCTAAGAGATCACAAAAGTAATTTTTTAGTGTCATAGTACAAATTTAGGTAACTGTACGGTAATTAGAGTAGAATTCTAAAGTATTTTGTTAGATTTGGACATGACTATAAATTTTAGGTAAATGAATAATGTGTATAAAAGTATATTCTAAAATAGTAGTAAGTTTCTATTGCCTTTAAAAAATTGTCGAATTGCACTCTATAAAAGTAGGATTCCGCTAGGGAGAAAATGGACTATTTGTACAATGTGTAACCAAGGATCGAACTCTTGACCTTTTAGATCTAGCGCTTTAATACCATGCATGATACCACTCATCCCAAAAGATTCAGCTGAGGAAAAATGTAACACTAATAATTATATATCTAATACTTCATAAACCTCCATTGTACACATTGTATAAATATTTCATTGGCTCCTCATACTTTTCCATAAAAGTATTAGTTTTGGTTATTAAAGTATATTGCAATAAATTACATAATTGGAATATTTATCATAAATTCTGAAAAGCGAATGCTTGTACATATAAATTAGTATGACAAAAATATGAACTTTAATTGGAATGTCATTTTTTTCCTCATGTATCTCTTTAAATTTTTATGTAGACTTTGTTAAAATTACATTTTTTAGGACCCTTCTATCTTTTTTTTTTTGAGTTTTATGTCCCATTCTCTATAAAAATTATATTATTTGGAGTATTAAAACAAACAAAATATAATAAAATAAACTAGCTATTTTGAAATATGAGATTCTTTAATTACTTATCATAAGATTACATAGAAACAAAAATGAGAAGGATATATATATTATAAATTAAAGTGTAGGGTAGTGGAGTAGAACGAGTTAATCCGTTTGCCACTCCTACTAAATACTAAAGAGTGAGTAACTTTGTATTGGTGATGAGTTTTTGCCATTTTATATCTACTCTATTACTTTATTTTTTAAATACATGAGCTGAGTGAAGTGATCCATCTAAGTATATATTAGACATATTTGATGTGTGTATAGGATTAACTCGACTTAATACTAAGGACTAACTCAATTTAATATTAAGCCTTAAGGGAAAAAAAAAAGAAAATTGATAAAATCTTAAAAAAATGTTGAGTACTGTCAGATTTATTGTTCAAAAGAGGAATAAAATTCTATAACAAGAAAAACGTTGAGTACCATTGAATTTACTGTCGGTTTAGCGTTGCACATTAGCGTCAGCTTTACCGACGAATTCACAGACAGTTTTGACATGGATTTCATTGGATCAAATCGTTACTGGCGGATTTCGATTTCCGACGATAAATTTGTCGATAATACTTGGAAGGAAAATGAAAGAAATAGGCACGAAATGTTACGTGAAATTTACTGTCAGAATAATCTGTCGGTAAACCCATTTCAGTGAAATGCTGCATTTCGGTCATTTGCAACGAGTTACCGGCGGATCCGCTGGTAAATCCGATGGTAATGAGCCTTAAAATTCAAAGCGTGAACCCCTCTACCCCTTTAATTTGAAGCTACTCTCTCTAACCTCTCTTCTCCCTTTCTCTCTCTAGTCGTGTCTGAATCTCGCCGACACCGTCAACCCCATCTCCGCTGCCACCGACGCCACCTCCCTCCTCTCCTTGCACCTCCCGTTTGCCACAATGTCTCCATTGCAGCCGCCATTGCGAACCCTGACCTCCGTTGTAGCCACTGCTCTTCTCACTACCAACAAGCGCCATTCTTCGTGTCGCCAGCTTCATCATCCGTTGTCAGGTCTAGCTTTGTCATCGTCTTCCAGGTCCAGGATAGTTAATTTTTTCTTGCTTAATTTTTGTTTTATTTTTAACCTAATTTTCATAAAAAAGAAAATGTGATTTGGTTAACTTATTTGATTTTGGAGTGTTGGAAATACAATATGCTTTGACAAATAACAGTTTGTAAGTCACACATACCTTTTGGTCAATATATGAAAATTTTTAATTTCATACGGTCTTCGTTAATCATTTAGCTAAATTAAACAAAATTATCGTCAAAGCATGACAAAAAAATACAAGATTATCAAATAGGATAACTCTAAGTGTATGTCACATGAAATTGTGTTAGAAGTTCATAAATTAAAATTGGAACACTACTAAAACTCGGTTGCTCATGTGCGTGTAGGCAAAAGCTTCTCTCATTTTTAATAGTTTTTGAATAATAAAACATATATACATAAGGTTGCAAGGTTTAGAATAGAGAATATCGCGATGAAAATATTTGTATATGTTAATGCATATTTGATTTGTTTACTTTGAGCGGTAGACCTTTGATAAAAGAAAATGGGTATAGAAAATGAATAAATTAGTGAGGTTCCTTAGTTGATTCTAAGTAAATAGTTTAGTACCTTAACAGTCCAAGCTAAGCTTGTAGTTCCCACTTTCCAAAATTAATAAAAGTAGTTAGAAAAGGTAATGGACAAAAGGATGAAAGCAGTGAGCTCAATATTCATCACATTTGCATTGTTGTAGCTTTGTCAAAAGGAAAGCCAATAACTAGACTAAATAGATCACTCTTCATATTATTTCCTATTTTGTTTTCCCTTTTATAATAGATTTTTATTTGTCTGATCTATTTTTTGTTATTTCCAAGCTACATTGTGTTCACCTTTTGTTCGTGTTTTGGGTTATGACTAATTTTATCATATTATATTTCTTAAGGTTATGGGAAGAATACTGAAGATAGGAACAGAAACAACTGATGCACACTTATATTAGATAGTTCTAATTCATAAGCTTTTAACATAATCAGACAATCCCACCACTTTCAGCAATCTCAAAACCAAGTAATCTAACCTAACCTATCTTAACAACCTAAAATCCACTAAAAATAGAAAATTAAATCTAACTAAACTAACTAAAATCAAACTAATAAACCAATACTGATTAAACAGAATTTAAAAAATAGAGTTTAATAAAACAATCTGTGATGCAGGGTAACAAATGAAACAGAGGAGGGGGAAGAGAGGGGTTCCAACGTCACTATGTTGTTGCCAGAACAAGAAGCTGCAAACAACAATCGCCAAAGGCTGGGGAGCTCGCCAGGAAACTGGGACAGAGGATCCCTATTCTATTGTGCTGAAGGATGGACTTGCAGAGAAGCTGGGATACTTGCGGAGATAACCAGGGCTTGATGGCTCGCCGGTGGTGGCTTTGTGGTGTGGCACGGCGATTCCAAGAAAGGAGAAGATTAATGGTGAAATGAAAATGAGAGAAGAGGGAGAAGAAGAAGAAGGGAGGGCTCTCTGTGGTGGGTTGACAGTGACGGAGAGGAGGCTGTGATGGTGGTGTTGGGAAAAGGGGAGGAAATGGATGAGTAAGAGAGAGTGAAATCCGAATGAGGGGAAAAAGGGTTCATATTTTGAATTTACGGCCCTTTAGGGTCGGATTTATTGTCGGAAAAATCCGAAGGTAAACCATTGTGGGTCATCAAAACACAGCGTTTCATTAAGTAAGTTTACTGTCGGAATTTTTCGACGGTAAATCCGACCCTAAAGGACATGCAAATTTATTTTTTTTCCTCCAAATATTAGCGTCAAATTTATCATCGAAAACCAAAATCCGCTGGTAATTACTTAACATTACGAAGTTTACTCCGTTACTGCCGGTAAATCCGCCGCTATTCTACGACACTAAATTTGATAATAAATTCAACGGTACTCAGTGTTTTTTTGTAGTGAATAGAGATATCTTAACAAAAGATAATAATTTCGCATGTATTTGCAAATAAAGTTTGGCTTGTTATTAGAAACATTCGGTTAAAAATTAATTTGGTTTAATTTAGTGGTTTATCAAAAAACTAACAATAAACTCTTAAATAAAACTTAGATTAGCGACAAATTATTCAAGATTAGACAATACCGTACCATTAAATATTTATAGGTAAAGTACTAAATTGGTTCCCTACGTTTGGGATGAATTCTATTTTAGTCTCCAACGTTTAAAGTGTTCTATTTATGTCCAAAATAGTTTTGATTTGCATCAATCAAGTCCTGCCATTAAGTGGAAGTGAAATATTTAACGTCATATCCGACGTGGCAAATTGGGTACAGTGGATGGAGTTAACCATTAGAAGCAAGATAAAAAAAGAAAAAGAAAATCTGGTCCAATAAGTAAACCCTAATCCCCCCAAAATTGATGTTCTTCGTCTTCTGAGAATGGCTCCTCGGCGTCTTCTCAAGGTTCGCGTAGCAGCAACAAGAGTCTTGGGAGAAAGAGGATGTGCTTTTATGGGGAAAGACCAGTGTTGCGGACATCATCTACAGTGGAGAACCCAGGAAGAAGATTCTGGGGATGCGTCAACTATAAGGTGAGTCTCTTCTTTGCAGTCTCTTGTTTCAAAATAGCATTGGGTGTTAGTGTTTGGAGGGTTTGAACTGTTTGGTGTCTTCCTTTTGGTTAGTTTGAGAACAGATTGAAGAAGAATATGATTATTTTGCTTGGGAAGAGCCTGAAGGGAATGACCTACAAATTCAAAGACTGAAGAATAAAGCAAGTGTGTTGAAGAAAAATATACAGAAAGCCGAAAGAAAATTTGCACTGGCCCTTGCTGTTGAAATTCTTGGATGGATAACAACTGGGCTACTGCTATATGATCGATTTAATTAAGGTTTAGGGGGTTAACAATTATCTTTATTTATTTTGCTCTTATTGTCCCTAGTTTGGAGTGAATGTCAAATGTTTAGTGGAATGAAAAAATTGACATACAGTTAAGGTGATAATAGCGATGTGTTAGGGGATGACAAATTGGAAGTTGTATGTGTAAAGGTATGTGCTGTAAACATTATCAAGTATTGAGTGAAATGAAAAACTATGAGTTTTTGTATTTTGACATACATTATTTGGCATTGTAATAGTTTAATTTAGTTTGATCAACCAATAAATAGAAGGCTTAAGTTGCTAATTCACATAAATATACTCCTGAAAATTCATTTTAACCATTGATAATGGAGAAGTCTTAAAGTAGCTTCTTTTAACCATTACAATATTCAAACAAGTCTTAAAGATAACCATCAAAAGATAACAATACAAAAGATATCAACTTGAAACTAGAAGTCTTAAAGTAGGCTGTCTAAAGTATTACAGGGACATCAGCCCTTGGTCATTGCCACTTTCATTACAAAACATAAGGTAAACATTAAAATCTACTATAAATTCATCACAATGCTTTCCAGGCCCTACTAGGTGGTGTTTTGGCCATGTACTTCAAGTTCCTTTTTGATGGGCTAGTAAATGTTGCTGTAGATAGCTGGGGTTGACTAGCACTGCTGCTACATTTAGCTCTCTTGGAGGAGGTTTTAGGACTGTTGGTCCCTCCAACTTATGTATTGCTCTTCCTCTTTGGCTGAAGTTTTATTGTTGCTTTTGTTGTTGTCTTTGCTGCATTCTTGCTGGGGTTTAGAATCCTAGTTGTGCGAGCACTCTTCTTGGCCTCTGGAGTTGCATTATGCTACAACCAGTAACAATAAACAGTGACATCAACAGATTGAGTTCAACAAATTGGTACTAAATAATCTCATATAAGGAATTATCTTCAATCCATACAAGGGTAGTCTAAATTGATATCAATAAATTTACCTTTTTTGCTGAGGCCTGCACCTTACGTTTTCTAGGGCAGGTTCTTTTGTTGTGACCAAGTGCAAAATAGTAGGAGCATTTTGTTATTGTACATCCCTGGATAATTTAGACAGTGGGCCATTGTTGCATGACTCATCACCAGTCTTGTTCCTACTTAATTTTGGGCGTCCTATTGGTTTCTTAAACACTGGTGGCAGTACATCATCATTCTGAGTCCGGTCCCAGAGATTTGGTCCATTCATAGGGTAAATTACATGCTGATAGCAGTCCACATAGTTCACATAGTTCTTAACATCTAAACACATTTTCCTAATGCAACTCATGACGTGCTCACAAGGGTAACCTGTTAGTTGAAACTTTCTACAAGAGCACTCATGGTTCTTTAAGTCCACAACAAATTTGTCTCTATTAGCCTGGCTGCTGGACACCTCATACTTATCCCTACCCGCATAGAAGGCCAACCACTCCCCACCATTATCAAACTTTCTTTCAATTTTCTTGTTTATTTTTGGCAAAATTTCTCCAACTATGCAATTATATTTTATTTGTTGTCAGCCCACCTATTCATTAGATAAACCCTAATATCTTTTAACATAGATACTATGGGTTTCTCTCTAGATAAAACACTCACACATGTTATTTACAAATGCATCACATCTAGGTAAATAATTAAACCTGGACTTGTTCCAATACTTAGCCGGGATCTCCATGAAATGATTATAAGCTCCTTGATCAACCATCTGAATCTCCTTCATCCTTCTCTCTCGCTCCTGGACATATATGTTGCCGTTACAGCCTTCCACATCATCGTTTTCAGCTGAATACTTGAGAATCTTTTTCTAAAATTGCTATATAAGTGCCTGACATAGAACCTGTGATCTATGCCAGACAGCAACTCATCAAAGGTAGGAATCAATCCCTTGGAAATAGAATTTAAAAACAATACAAGTCAATAATAGCACAACATGATTTAAACACAGAATTAATTACACAATTTCAGGTGAAAATTGCTTAATTTGAGGGTTACCTTTTGTTGGTCACTCATGAATGTACACCTTCTGATTTTGTCAACACCCAAATTGTCACACAGATTCGACAAAAACCAGGTCCACGTGTCTTTTGTTTCTGCTTCAATAGCATAGGCAATTGACAAAATCTTATCGTTGTGGTCCCATCCAATGGCTGTTAGAAGTTGACCCTCATATGGAGCCTTGATGAAGCATCCATCAAGGCCGATAGTGGTTTGCACACTATGAAGCTCCTTTTGCAAGCATCCAAGCAGATATAGATCCTCTCAAATCATGGTCTCAAGTTGTTACTAGGGATTGGTGTCTCTAGTTAAAACTCAGGAGGTCTCTGCACTTATATCTGAGTAGTGGTACCTGGATTCGCCTTCAGTAATTCGGCAGCATAGTCATGTATCCTTCTATATTGCTCTCCATAAGTACCATTAATCTCATCCAATGCTTGCTGCTTCACTCTGGCAGCCTTGGTCTTTGTGAGGTCAACATTCCACTTGCTATGAGACTTTCTTATCAAGGTTCTCAACTTGATTTTTGGGTTCTCACAAATCTTCTTCATAAAAGCCTTACTCAACTACTGAGAACTCATGATACCAATCTTGGTTGCCTTGCTTCATGTGTGTTTTTTTATAACAGCTAGTCAACTGCCATGTATCCTCTCTCTTCTGTAAATCATGTTGCTTGTATGCGAAGTTTGTATTCGTAGGTTTTGATGAATGACAAACCAACAAACGACATGAAAAGACAAACCAACAAACAACTTGAATGAACAAACATGAAGAGTTGAAAGCAAACACAACAACAACAAGAAACTCAAGTCCACAACTTTTTGAAGACAAGTATAGAATCTTAGGACTTAGGTAACTTCTTGTTAAGAACCAATTGTTAAATCTCTCAACACACACTCACAAAATGTTTTGATGCACATCTTGCAATTCAATGCTAGCCAAAAGGTTTTAAAAAACTTGTTTTCAAAGGTACAAAAGCATAGGAATTGACTCCAACAAGTTTGAGATCAATCCTAAGCATTTTGAAGTGTTTTTAAACCATTCTTTGAGGTTTGCATCGATGCACACTCATCTTGCATCGATGCAAAGCATGCAACGACTTGTTGCATCGATGCAAAGATGCTTGCATCGATGCAACCTAGCTGAAAATTCAAATTTCAGCATCAAAGACACATTTGCATCGATGCAAAGTGTTATGCATCGATGCAAATAATTCAAAAACATAAAAAACGGCTAGTTTTGACATAAATGCTCCATCCCATTAATTCCCCAACGTTTCTAAGGATTGGGAAATCTATAAATGGATGGATTGAAGCCTTATTTCATATGTTTTTGATTTAGAAAAATACCTCATTCATATTCTTACATTCTACACATTTTCAAGTGATTTAATACACATTTTGAGAGAGTAATATCAATTGGTTCAATAGTGCAAAACTTGTAATCACACACTCTTCTAGAGAGCACTCACTTCATCTCAACAATTCTTTGAGAATTATTTTTCTTGTACACCTTGTGAATTGGAGTGTGATCTCCAAGGTTGAGTCAAGAGTTATAAACACTATAGTCGGTGAGGATACCAAAGAGGTATACTAAGTACTCAAGGCAAATCTTAGAGAAGGTATCTCTAAGTGGAGTGGGTTAGTATACGAGTGGTGATCATATACCGTGAGGTGTTAGAAACTAAGGACTCAGATTGTAAAAGGTTTTGCGCGAGCACCTTGAAGCTTGGCAATAGTGGAACTTCTCAATTGCGATTGAGAAAGAAAGTGGACGTAGGACAAAGATTGTGCCGAACCACTCTAAATAGCGTTTGCTTCTCTCTAAACTCATCTCTTCAATAATATTGTCTCTTTACTTTTGAGCAAATAAATTGTGATCGAAAAGTAGCTTCGTAAGTACTTAAGGAGTGGCTTAAGTCCGATTGGTGAAAATCTTGATCAATTTATTTGAGTCAGTGTCTATTGGAAAGTAAAAGCTCCTTATAAATGCTTAGCAATTGAGTTAAGCTCTTGGAAAAATACTAGTACAATAACACTTTTATATATTGTCCTTAAATTTCGCAAAAAGATAAATTGTTGTTGCATTACTCAATTCACCCCCCCTCTTGAGTAATTGTGCATAGGTTCTACATCTTCATCTTATGGTAGTAGGCAAACTAGTTGCAACCTTCTTGGCAAACAGCTTTACACCTATGGCTATCACATTTTGAGAATCATATTCCTCTGCAACTATGCAGAGTATAGCTAGTTACACATTCCTTAAAAGCATTCCTATCTGTATACATTGTCCCAACCTCCCATTGATACTCCTTCATATTCTTCAAACTCTTGTGCAACAGGTACTTCCTCAACGAGAAATCCCTTTCATCATCACTTATAGGGACATCCCATAACTCCTCACTCTCATACCCATCATCTTTATCCCTTAGTCCAGCAGCCACCACTTTCTCCTTTTCCTTGTTAACAGAACCACTAAATTCTCCTTGCACTCTCTCAACTGGAACACTCTATTTAATCTTTTGGGTCTCTTTTATAGTTGTGATATCAACATCATACAAACTTTCATCACCATTCCAATCGTCATCGCTGTCATAAAAAGTTACTTCCATTACACTATCTCCAGAGCTGTTTTCACTCTACTATTCATCACTGTCTCCCTCATCCGTGGCATCATCATTCTCTGGCTGGTAGTCATCATCCTCAGATTCATCATCATCTGAAAAGTCTAACCTCTCTGCAAACATAGAATCATCCTCCAACATATCAGATTGGGCTTCTGTCACCATCTTGGGCTTCTTACCCACCTTGGCTTGAGCAGATGGTTGGGCCTTATGTAGCACAATTGGACCAAGCCCAACAGTCCCTGCAATGGGTGCAACAGCCTCATGATCATCTATCTCTTGAACTTCCTCAATTGTACAGCCTTTCCTAGCAGTAGCACCCTCTTTGTGAACAACAAAAAGCTCCACCATGTTGTCCCTCATTCCAATTCTGGTCATGTCCATTGCATTCTTGTATGTGTGACGCATCCTCAGTCCTACCTTTGTTTCATCTTTCGGACACTCATACCACATTGCAGCGATGTTCTCTACCACCTCGAAACCTACTCCACCTATCTTCATCACAGTAGTCCACTATCGAAGTCTCACCCCCCACATATTGTAAAGGTTCACCATCAAATCCAAACTTTCCCCCCATGGAGTATCTTGACGCTAATAACTCATTCTCCGAACAATCTATCAGACAAACATAGTAGACTTCATAAAATTCTCACATTGATCAACAACAACAGAAAGGCATAAATGCAATCACTAGGGCAAAATAAAAACATCCAAAACAAAACAATAACCGAATAAAGAACTATAAAACAAAACAATCACACACACAGCATTACATATCAACATGCATTAAGATGACAACCAAATAGATTGAAGAGATTTGATAAAGGAATACCTGACTCGATCTTCTTTCGGAAAGGAAGGATTTCAAACTAACTGCTTCTGTGGAACTTGAATGTTGCTGACGGACAATGTCACCTCTCTAGCTGCGATTAGAAACCCTTGAGTTACGATCAGTAGGGTTCGTGGGTTTGTGATCGTTTCGTGCTTCACAAGAAGAAGAAGAAGAGTCAATGGTAGAGTAAGTATGCGTTCTGTCCTAATGCGGGAACCATTACACGTCTATTAACCCCTTCACTACTCTCCAGTTTGTCATGTCGGATACGACGTTAAATATTTCACTCTCACTTAACGGCAAAACTTGATTGATTTAAATCAAAACTATTTTAGATGCAAATAGGACACTTTAAACGTTGGAGACTAAAATAGAATTCACTCCAAATGTAGGAGATCAATTTAATATTTTACCTAATATTTATAAAAAAAATGTTTGGTTAAATCATTAAAAGATTAAAATACTTTTTTATTTTAACCAATTTAGCGTTAATGGTTATAATGTGAACTTGATTAACAAGTATTTTAAATACACTCGTAAAAAATTATAGACAAAGAAAATGCATCTAATTTATTAAAATATAGTAATTTTATTTATATAACAAAATCCTTCTGTTTTGAATTCTTGAAGACTATAATAACCAAATTCTTATAATATTTAAAAATCATATAATATATAAAGACGCAATAATAACTATTTTGAAAATGTGGTGTATTAAATATATCAGAATACCCAAGTATACATATGGTATGGAAGATATTTTTGTGGAAGCTAAGGTTGTTAGTGTAGTATTGATTACCTAAATTTGTTATGTTATCTTCTGTTGTGGTATGAATCAAACTGTACTGTTGCTCCTCTACAGCTTCAAGCAAGCCACTCGATCTTCCTCCAGAGGAGAAATGTACGGTTCCTATAAACAGCTATATTGGTAGAGTCGTAGAAGGAAGCACCAAATTAAATTCTATGGCATGCAATATATTTTGGAAAATTATATGGTACAGATCTAAATCTGTACAGATTTAAAAATATGATGACGTGGCAAAATCTTAACCACACATTTTAAAACCACATTTTTCATCTAAAACCGTAACTCTTCACAAAGAAAAGCGTCACCTAATGGAAAAAAGTAAATTAGAAGATTTAAGAGAAGAAATAATTAAGTTATCAAAATTAATAGATAAAAAATTAATGATTTTAACTAATGTCAACTATAATGACACCGAATTCTTAAAATCAATACAAAATGATTTTTCTCAAAATCTTTACTTTACTATAAGTTTTATTGAAGGACTTCAAAAACCTGAAAAAACTTATTTTTCACATGAAATTTCTAAAAAATGTTATCATGGAAATGGTTCCCCACATCTTTATTATACTTTTAACCCACAATTAAATTCTATAGTAGATATGCTTGAAGAAATATTAGTATCCATAAAATTTTAAAGAAATAAGAAAAAAGAGAATCCCAAAGAAGAAAAATTTCAAAATATAATCAACATAACAGACTTAAAAGTAAAACCATCATTGAAATTATGAATATTGAAGAAAAATTAGAAGAAGTTATAATGCTTTTTAAACAATTAAAAATGGCTCAAGAAAATAATATTATGGAACATGGTTTTCAAATAGAAGAAGAATTAGTAAATTCTGAAAATATAGAAAATGAAGAACACATTCTAGATTATTCAAGTGACGAAGAACCAGCAATTCCAATACAAGTAAAAAATGAAGCTGGAACATCTAAGGATAATCAATCTCAATTTAAATGGGAAACAGGTTTTGATAATTATGCCTTTAAAAAGGGTTTATAAATAAAGATTCAAAATATACAAAAATACCATCAAAATACGTTCCTAAAATCCAGGAAATGGAAGGAGAAAGAATGCTCGACTTAGACTGTAAAAAGAATGAAAAAAAAAATTCGAAAATTGGTTGAATTCCTTTTTATTAGAAGCTTTTACTAATCCAAAGCTTAGTGAATTGTCTGGAAGAGATATTTGGAATTACATAGGGTTTCATACTAAAGGAACTATAAGAGATTATATGACATCAATAGAAAACCAAATAATAGAAGATTTAGCAACAAAAACAACAGCTTATGATAAGATATTATATATAATGATGATTCTATATAAAGAATTTTTTGGAAAAAATATTATAGATCATAGACAAGAAGTCTATAATAAAGAATATCAAGAAGCAAAAAACCATTTAGCTAATATTCAGATATATGATCTATAATGTGGAGTCTTATATATGTGAATATAGAATACATTATTACAAATTAAAAGAAGAAGATAAAAATTATTATCTTAGTATGTATATAACAAAACTTCCATATCCTGCTAATGAATTTATAATGGGAAGATTTATAAGAGAAATAAATAGAGAGACAATTGAAAATAATTTTGGTGGAGCAACCTCTGCAATAAGAGAGGAAATAAAAGAACGTTGTATGCAAGAAGCAACTCAAAAAAGATTTGCAAATATAATTAGAATTTGCTGTCAGGATAATGAAGAGATACCCCAAAAATATGGGTTTAATAAAAATTTTCAAAGAAAAAGAAAATACCAATTTAGAAAAAGAAATACTATCCAAACTGGAGAAAAAAGAGGTATTTTAGAAAAAGAAATAACAATAAAAACAAAAGACAAAAAAGTGAATATTGCCCGAATAAAAAAGAAAACTGTAAGTGTTGGTATTGCCAAGAAGAAGGACACTATGCAAATGAATGTTCGAAAAAGAAGGATAAAAAGGATCTTACTAAACAAATAGAAATTGCTAAGTCTTGTTTCATGGAACCTTTAGAGGAATCTGATGATAACTTAGACTATATTTTTGAATATGTCTCAGAAACAGACTTAGAGACTGAGTAATAATGTCACATTTATTACTATAAAAATAACAGAAAAGTTTATAAATGCTTTTATAGATTTTGGAGCAACACAATGCTTTGCTAGTTCAAATATAAAACTTGATTGGAAAAAATTAAAGAAACCATTAAGAGTTAGAATAGCTGACAAATCAATACATAAAATTGACCAAAAAGCAGAGATGGCTGAAATTTTTATTCAAAATTATAGGTTCATTGTTTCATCTATATATATATGTTAGATTCTGGAATGGATTTTATCATAGGAAATAACTTTTTAAAGCTATATCATCCATTCATTCAAGAATTAACATATATAGTTTTAAAAGCTCCACACGATTCTTCAATAAATCAAAAATCAAGACGTATAAAAATACCAACTACTACTATAGATAAGATCTTAAAATTTAAAATATTTTCTATATTAGAAACATGTTATTTAAATTTATACTTTCCAAAAAATAACCTTGAAATAAAGATAGAAGAACTTTTGGATGAAATTTGTGCTGAAAATCCTTTAGATATTAAAAATACAAATAATGAATTAGTAAGCATTAAATTAAAAGATCCTACAAAAGAGATAAATGTTCCAAATAAAATTTCTTATTCCGCAAGAGATAGAGAAGAGTTCTCTTTAGAATGTAGAGATCTTTTGAAAAAAGGAATTATAAGATTAAGTAAAAGTCCTCATGCGGCTCCAGCCTTTTATGTCGAAAACAATAATGAAATTAAAAGGGGAAAATGAAGAATGGTTATTAATTATAAGAAGATGAATGAAGCAACTATTGGTGATGCTCATAAACTTCCAAGAAAAGATTCTATTTTAGAGAAAATCAAAGGAGCAACTTGGTTTTCATCTTTTGATGCAAAATCAGGATATTGGCATCTTCGTTTAGACGAAGAAACAAAGAAATTAACTGCTTTTACTTGCCCAACAAAAGAATCAACAAGTGTGTTGCTCTATGAATGGAATGTATTCCCATTCGGATTAAAACAAGCCCCAGATATTTATCAAAGATTTATGGAAGAAAAATTAAAAGAGTTAAATGAATTTGTTTTAGTATACATTGATGATATACTAATTTTTACAAAACAGGATAAAGAAAATCATCTTCAAAAATTATTAATAGTTTTAGAAAGATGTAAAGAAAAAGGATTAGTTCTTAGCAAAAAGAAAGCAAGAATAGCAAAACAAGAAATAGAGTTTCTTAGATTAATTCTATCCACTCAAGAAAAACTAAAACTTCAACCAAATGTTCTAGAAAAGGTAAACTTATTCCCTAATAAAATAGAAGATAGAAAACAATTACAAAGATTTTTAGGGTGTATAAATTATATTTCTGATCAAGGATTTTTAAAGAATATAACAGAATAACTAAAAGATTATTTCCAAAAATAAGTACTAAAAAAGTATGGAAATGGGATGAAAAAGATAGTATACAAATTCAAAGAATCAAAGAATTATGTAAAAAACTTCCAGAACTTTACATTCCAGAAGAAAATGACTACTTAATAGTAGAAACATATGCTTCAGACATAACCTGGTCAGGATGTCTAAAAGCTAAGAAAGCTATAAAAAGTTTGGAACAAGAAAAAGAATCACTAGATTCTAAATATTCCCCAAAGGAATTATTTTGCAGATATATTTCAGGGACTTTTACTCCAACAGAACAGAGATATACTACTCATGAAAAGGAAACTCTAGCAGCAATTAAATCTCTTAAGAAATGGAAAATTGATTTACTACCCAGAGAATTTACATTAAGGACAGATTCAAGCTACCTAACAGGTTTCATACGATATAATTTAAAAGTTGATTATAATCATGGACGATTGGTAAGATAGCAATTATTTTTGTTACAATATCCAATAAAAATTGAATATATTAAGAGTGACAAAAATGTTATTGCAGATACATTAACAAGAGAATGGAGTTCGTCTACAACGCATTAGATCAAGAAATTCAAAAATACGAACAAGAACTCGAAAAATGCAAGCATTGTCAGCAAATAAGGACACAGATCCAATCCCTCAAGAAGGCCATCGAAGCAATGAAATCAACACAAAAACCATCAGAGTTCAGCCAGCTATGCGTGGTGAACAAATCAGGTGAAGAAAAAATTCCAGAAAATAAAACAATTGCTGAAATTATCAAAAAATCTACCCAAGATAAAAAATATTATGTAATTTATAATGGTCCCATGAAAGGAGTATATGATGCCTGGAAAAAAGCAGCACCATTCACACATCAATCAAGGATAATTCATAAAGGAGGGTTTCTAGCACTGAAAGAAGCAAATGAATCCTTCAGGGAATATGAAGCTCTTCATCCAAAACAAACCCTAAAAAGAGCAGATAAAGCTCCAATTCAAACCCAGAGAACAGGGATAATAAGAAACATTCCTACAAGGGCTGAAATCAAGGAAAAGAAAAGGGTCTGTAGATCAAATCTCAGAGAAACCCTTAACATAGTCCTGAATTGGACCGAAGAAAAAAGGGTAATTTTGGGATATTATCCTATTGCCAAAGAACAGTTAACAAAGCTGGTTATATTTCTAGAGGCTTCCCAATCTGATACCTATCAGTTTTTTCAGTATGGACTAATTGATACAATTTTAATTTTTAATGATCTAAAAATTATTAGTGAGTTTCCTGCAGGATTCGTTGATGCAGTAAAGAGATTTAAAAATATGATTGACAACGTAAATCCAAGGGATATATCCCTAAAATTTACAAACAGTCAACCTATTTTTAATGAAGAAGAAGAATGCTTGGTTCCAGCACACCAAGTAATATTCATGTCCGTCTTCTCAGGAAATTTTCAACCAATTGATCAGATTCAAGACTTAACAATTTACAGTCATGAAGGAAGGCTAGCCAGCACATTAGCAAGGGTCTTTGAAAGAACTAAAAAAATAACGAAGGAATCTCATACAAGGATTAATTATAAAAGTAGACATACTTTGCTTGTGTCCAGTAAAAGAAATGAAATTGAAGAAAGAGAGATGAGACTCTTGGTGGAATTTGAATCAGCATTCTACAATTTATCCGGACTTTTAGAAAAGCTCCCTGAAGGGATAAAGAGGAATCTCTGCTATTTGATAAAAGACAGAGAAGACCACAAGTGCCAGCTATGTGCCTCAGAGTTATCTGAAGAAAGCAATAATGAAACGGAATCAACTCACATGATGAAAGAAGAAGACAATGCATATGAGGGTCACATGATAAAAGAGGAGGACAGCACATCTGAAGCATCTCTCAATATTATTGCATAGTGACGTAAGCACTTAGGTCATAAAGCACCAACGATGTAGCTGGTGCAAGATAGCAAACAATGATGTAAGCAATGACGTCATAAGAAGGGTAAGGATGGGAATTGTCCATCAAACCCAACTATTATAAATAGGTTGTTTAGGCAATTGTAGAAGCATCAGAAAACAGAAAGCAGAAGGCTAAGAGTACTCATATGCTAGGAGAGCAAAGGAGGAAGCGGCCGAGGTGATTCTGTAGTCTGAAAAAAGAATTCTCTTAGGAAAAAATAGTTTTAAACTCCCCTTTGGAGTTAATATCTATAATCTCCCCTCTGGAGATAAAAACATCTTATGTAAAATATACTAAATAAAGGAAGTTTTTCTCCAGAAAGGTACGCCTTTATCCTAATCTCTTAGTTATGAATTATTTAGAAAGCTTAGAATTAACGGAAGAATCTGATTATTATAGATTATCTGCCTTATTAGATAATGAAAAACAGGCTGTTCTAAAAACAGAATTAAATCTCAAATCAAATGAAAATTTTAATAAACAAAATCTTTTAAAAGAAGTTTTTAATAGAAAAAATATAATATATTATGAAAAAATTCAACTTGAAGCCCCTATAAAGATAAAATCCGCCAATGGAGAACTTGAAATAGCTTTGATAAATGATGAAGAATTGAGTAAGCAGATTGAGAAAATTAAGGATCAACAAAAAAGATCTAAAATTGGATGGATTCATATTAGTACTATACAAGTCTTAATCAAATCTACATATATGAAAGGAATTAATTCACCAATAAGCTTAGCAATCTGTGACAAAAGAATTACTGATGACCCAATAGATCAAATAATTGGAATTGTTCATGGAAACTTGGCAAACGTAAATGTTAAATTCAATGCCCATCTTGGATACGCTATACCTTTATCAACTGAAAATATTGGAAGATCTATAAGTTTGGCTTATAAATTTCACAGAAAGAATCTAATGGAACAAGATGACGAACCATTTTCAATTACATATGCAATAAATTATGCCTTAATAAATAGCCATCGTAGTATAATATTTAAAAACAGAGAAAGAATTTATGTTGATGAATTATTTCAGAAAATTGTAAAAACAGAAATACCAAAATATAAAGCTATTGAAAACCCAATTTTGTTATTAAAAGAACCATCAGGAAAATTAGTTTCATCAAATTTTCAAATAAGAGAATCTAAAATTAATAGCCCTTTAAGTTTATCTAAGTTAAAAATTAAAGAAGAAAATTCTGAAATAAAAGAACTAACAAAAAAGGTCAAAAAATTAAATGAAACCCTAAATACTAAATTATGACAATAAATAAGGAAGAAATATATGTAACTTATCAAGATAAGAAACAAGAGCTTTTTGAAAGAGAAAATCGTTTGAATTATTTGCAGTTTTCTGAAATAAATCAAAGAGCATTTGAAGCTCTAAAAATAATCTATAACAAGTTAAAAAGAGAAGTTGGAGAGCTAGAAAAATTAATAGAATCTCTAAAAAATAGTGATGAATCAATGATAGAGTTTGCAGAAATTTTAAAATAAATAATGAAGCATAAAGAGATTGAAAAACCAGAAAATAAAATAAAAAGAAAAAGGACGAAAAAATTAAAAAGTAAAATAAAGGAGTATAAAATGGAATTAAATAATCTTCAGATCGAAATTGATAATCTTATAATAAAAAGGATAGAAATAAGAATAAATATAAACAAGTTGGAATTAAACTTAAAAAATTTATAAATGTCTGGAAAATCATATTATGACTTAAAAGAATTAAAGCTGTTGAAAGAAAAAATGGAGAATGAAGTTAAAAAATTAAAAAGATATTTAGAAATAAGAGAAAGTGTAGAAATAAAAGAAGTTATTGAAGATTTAAGAAATTATATTAAAGAAAAAGACAAACAGATAAAAGATTTTATATACAATAATCCATGTAAAAGAGAATATTATAAACTAAAACAAGATTGAAAAACTATAAATCAAAATTATAAATATACATCAAGGACTAGTAATAAATGATCATAAAACAAATACAAGAGAAATAGTAGAAATGGTCAATACTTTAGATTATGAATTTGCAAATTATTTTTATCAAAATCCTTTAAATAAAGCACCACCAATTGAATCTATACAAATTATAAACTTATTCAAAGTAAAATATGAAGAGTTAATTGAAATTTCGAAAAAGAAATTAAAAGTCGGCTTAATTTTTTAAAATTGGTTTCAGAACCAAGTTAACGATTAAGGGTAACACTTTCTCTTTAAACAACACTTTTAGTGATACACTTTTAAAATAAAAATCTGTAAATCTGTACAGATTTACATCTTTACAGTAGATGGACCCTATATTTTTTATTATTTCAGAGTAAGATATTATACTGATAAAGTGATAATATAATACGATGTGCCACTAAAACTAGCGTCGCCACCTTGCTGTTCTTATATATATGTGTATGTGTGTTAAAATTAACGTCGCCACCTTGCTGTTCTTATATATATGTGTATGTGAGTAGTAAAGTGAAAATTAGATCTTCGAAAATATTGATTTTAAATTAATTAATTTTTGAAAAAAAAAGTATCAATTAGATCATTTAAAATAGTAAACCTGTTAATGAATAATATTTGTAATTTTTTATTTTTGTTTTTTATATCTTAATTTTGCTAAATTTTTTTATAATTTTGTTTTATATCAATTATTTTTTTATGTATTTTTATTAATAGAATTATTTTATTTAAAGACATTTTAAATTTTTATAATATTTTTATAAAAGTTGATTAATAGTTTTTTTTTTTCAAAATTTTTTTCTTAAAATTTGTTTAATGAGATCGTATTTTAATTTTTTTTATATTTTATATTCATTGATTATATTAATCTTCTATTACAATACATTTTTTATTTATTTCACACATTATTTGTTTTACCTTCTTTTACTTCTTTTAATTGTTCTCTTTATTTTATTTTTAATTTTTTATTTTATTTTTACTCTTCATATATAAATTTATTATAATTCATCACATGCATGTTCTTTTTGAATTTAAGTGATTTTTTTAGGTTATATTTTACCATTAATGCTCTATGTTATTTAGTGTGTTTGTTTTTAATTTTTTAGTTATCTGTAAATATATTTATGAAAATATGATTTCATTTTGTCCAGTATTTACTACCACGTTTAGTAGATAAATAACAAAATTTTTATTTATTATTTTTTTCTCAAAGATAGTGGGTTATTTTATTTTAAATTAAAAAAAAATTTGTCCGAAATTCAGGACTACACAAAAAAAGTGAAGTTCTCCTATCTTTCGTTTAAAAATTTCCATTTATTATTACATTGATTGCGTTTAAAGATTTTATTTCTACTTTTATACATTTGTTTATATTGTATGATCTATATTTGTGTTAGTGCATGACATCACAGTTCATACATCTTAATATTTGTGTAACAAATCTTATAAATTGTTTTTATAAGTTTTAATTTATTTTTGTTTTATCTTGATATTCAATTTTTAATAATAATTTTTATTTATTTATAAATATATTATTTTCTATTTTTGTTTTAAAAATATAAGATAGTAAATATAAATTTTTTAATTTTATCCTTAATATTTACTTTTAGGGTTATTCTTGATATTTCAATATGTTTCAGTTATATTACTAAATAAATAACATTAAGTATAAATAATTAATTATACTAATTATTTGATTTGACTAAAATAAATATTAAATTATTTAATAAATAATAAATAAGAAAATAAAATAAATAATTTAATTTAAATTTTTTACCTATTATATATATATATATATATATATATATATATATATAATTAGACTGTACTTTATACTTTTTTTTTCTTTTCTTTTTACTTCCGTTATAATCTTTGTAATTTATATATATATATATATATATATATATATATATATATATATATATAATTAGACTGTACTTTATACTTTTTTTTTACTTCCGTTATAATCTTTGTAATTTTTTTATTTTGCCAAAATTTTTTATAATTTTTTTTATATATATTTTTTTATGTATTTTAATTAATAATTTTTGAGAGTGTTACTATTTTGTTTATTAATATTTCAAATTTTCTATAATATTTTTTTGGAACTTTATTAATAAGTTCTTCATCATAATATTTTTTTTGAAATTTTTTAATAAGAATATATCTTGATTTTTGTCTTTCATATTTTATATTCATTGATTTATACTAAACTTTTTTTTTTGTAGTGTATTTTTTATTGACTACATGTATAGTTTTCTTTGCCTATTTCTATTTCTTTTAGTTACTTTTTTTATCTTATTTTTAATTGTTTATTTAACTTTTATTCCCAATGTGTTTATTATATTTCACTTCGTTTTAAATTCAATTTCATGGTTGTCTTTCAATTGTGTAAAATTGAACCATTTCTTTAAAAAATACTTAAATATATTATCTATTACAAATAATTATTATAATAAACAAAAAAATATAAATTGAATATATAATTTCATTTTAATTTAAATTAAAAATTAAATGAATTATCAAAAAATATAAACAAATTTTGTTTTTAATTTTTCTATTATTTTATTTAATGGTAAAAATCTCTCTATAGTTACTAACATCGTCGATACCAAAAAAAGTACAAGTTTCTATCAAGTAAAGTAAAATACATATAAGATAAATAGTATATATGTAATTCCATTATTAATTATAGACTACAGACAAATTTCTAAAAATAAAATCTTATGAATCAACCAGTAAATTTTTAATATTTTTTATTTTTTAAAGGTTATCCAAACTTATCAATATTTTATAATATAATTTCACAAGTTATAATATGTGATATTAGCCATTGTTATATATATAAAAAATGTGACTCATTTAGTGTTTAACTATTTATTTTTTATTAATATTTTTATAACAAGGATACATGTGACTTTATGAGAATGATATAGCTTGAACTTTGGTTATCTAGGAATTTACTAAGTGGCTAGAGTAGTTTCACATTGACGGACAGAAAATTGTCGAGTAATAATTTATAATAATATAACGTTGCAAGTACAGTTCTTAACCGGCAAAAATTCCACTTATCAATTTAAAAAAAAGATGTCACAATTCAGAATAAAGTACTGGGAGTAGAATTCCCAGGTCGTTTCCCAACGAGTTGAAACAAAGTGCGAATTATTGATCAGGAATTTTTTTATGAGAAATTTTCGATGTTAGAATTAGAGAAATGAATAATGAAAGATTAAGGCAAAAAATAATAACTTGAGGTATTATGTATTAGGTCTTGGCTAGGAGGAAATTAATTGGAGTTTCTATCATCGTTGAATTTCTCAAGTGTAATAGTAGGAGTTGTTGCTTTTAATTAATTATCCTCTTGCAGTTGCAAAGGAAGGTCAATTGGGTATGCTAACTCTGACTCATAAGTCCTAGCCCTTTCCTACGGAAGGGCTAGACTTAGTGAAAATAGAGTAAGGCAACAATTTTAAAGTTCAAATTGACACTTGAGTTTTTCAACTCAAGGAGTTCCAATTAATTAACTCCAAAGCCAAGTTGGGACTCTACTCCATTGATATGAATGCCATTTTCACAAACATGTAAAGGAAGTAGAAAAGAGACATGATAATTAAAATTGTATTAATAAAACTAAAATTTGTATTGAGAAATGAATTGAAGAAAATTAAACTAAATTAACGGGATTAAATATAAAAATGGTTCATTGCATTAATAAATTTAAAATTAAGAAAATCCGAACATGAATTGGAACAACCACTGAAAAATAAAAGAGTAAGGTAATAGAAAGGCAAACTAATTGGTGACAACTTCAAGCGAAGGTAGTAGCAGCTCTCTCTAAATTCAATCTAAAAGCGAAAGCTATGAAAAATGCTAGAACCCTAGAAGAGGTAGTATTTTCTTTCCAGGATTCAAAACTAAAACTAAAAAATAAATGAGAATGAAAAGTATCCAAGTCTTAGCTACACTTCTGCCTTTAATCTGGACTTTCAGGCCTGAAACTGGGTGAAAAGGGGTCCAGAAATCTCCCAGCGGATTCTGATATCTGCAGCACGTGACGGCTTGTCACGCGTACGCGTCTATGCGCATTATCCTAGTCACGTGTACGCGTGCTTCACGCATGCACGTCGCTACTTTTTCTCCTCACCACGCGTACGCGTGCGCGTCGCTGCTCGCCCATGAAATTTTTAATTTCTTTTGTTCCTTCCTCTTTTACATGCTTCTCTTCCATCCTCTAAGTCATTCCTACCCTGTAATCTTTGAAAACACTTAACACACATATCACGACATCGAATGGAAATAAGAGAAGATTAAAAATAACAAATTTAAAGCCAAATAAGCATGTTTTCAATTATAGCATCAATTTGGGAAGGAAAATGTAAAACCATGCTTTTCATATGAATAAGTGTATAAAAGATTAATAAAATTCACTCTATTTAGCACAAGATAAACCATAAAATAGTGATTTATTACACGTCACGAACCAACAAATGCTAGCAATTGGAATGATAAAAAAGACTAGCCAAATGGATATTTGCCAGATTACTTGCAATTTGAGACTAAATGGAGATCAGTAAAATTTTTACGGGTAAAAACTTGTCTACGTGAAATAGATTGGGATGGGGATATAGGTATCCTCTTCAAGGGACCCGTTAAATCCATGCAAATATAAAATTACTGATTTAACCTTATATATATATATATATATATATATATATATATATATATATATTCATTTCTTAAATTTGGTAATCCTAATTTCTGTCTCCAATTTAAACTCTTTTTTTTCTTTCTAGACTCATCCTTAGCATTAAATTTGTCTCTACTCTTCTTCTAACTCACTTTCTTTGCCTCTTAAGTTTGTCATTATGTCGCTCAGTTTCGCTCTAAAATATTATATTATGTTATTATGTTGGAAGATGTTTTTATATTTTTTTAAAATGTTGTTTTTTATAATGAATATATTATAAATTCGTTGAATTATATTGAATTGATTATTTTATGATTATTATATTATAGTTTTTTTGTTATTTTTTCAAAAAATTTTGAAGAATATCCAAAAATAATCGTGCGTATCTACATTTGCTAAGGGGATAATTAAATAGGATATATATATATATATTTCTTAAATTTGGTAATCCTAATTCCTGTCTCCAATTTAAACTCTTTTTTTCCTTTCTAGACTCATCGTTAGACTTGATTTTGTATCTACTTTTTCTCTAACTCACTTTCTCTGCCTCTTAAGTTCATTATTATGTTGTTCGATCTCACTCTAAAATATTATATTATATTATTATGTTGGAAGATGTTTTTATATTTTTTTAAAATGTTATTTTTTATAATGAATATATTATGAGTTGTGTTGAATTATATTGAATTAATTATTATATTATAGTTTTTTTTTGTTATTTTTCTCAAAAATTTTCAAAGAATATCCATAAATAATCATGGGTATCTGCATTCGCTAAGGGGATAATTAAATAGGGGAACTTGCGACGAAGATGGAGAATGGACGAAATTTTTTTGTTTTTAAACGGGAGCAGAGGACACGGGAAAAGGGTCCGCCGTGCCCACACGAGTATCTATTACTATATCTAATTAACAACGAAAATTTAATTTGAGCCAATTTGAGATAGGACACATAAACTTTATCTGCATTGGGTTTTAAGACAATGAACCTAATTCGGATTTAGAATCCTAATAATAGACCTAGGTTGATCTTACTCACTTGAGTTAATCTTTTGAGTTATTACTGTAATAAATACTATGCTATTAAATATGATTATATTTAGTATATATGAAAGTTAGATATACTTACAATAGATTTTATAATCAAACTAAAAAATTCTAATTATCTTTTTTTCTTTTTTAATTTTAAATATTATTTACTATTTTAATGAAAAAGTGAATAATAATAATCACTCACATATTTAAAATAGATCATCCTAATATATACATGACACTACATATATCAAAGATTTTTATATGTGATAAATTATTTTTTTATTTTTCTAAAAATAATTTATGTAAATTAACTAATATTTATAACATATGATCTATTGCATAATTTTTTCTCCTCTTAATGTGGATAAATTGATGAATTTAATATATAAAATATAATTTATATTATTTAACATATGAAATAAGTAATTTAAACCATTATTTAAGACAATAAATATAATAGTACAAATACTTACATATTTATTAATATTAAAAAATATACAAATAATATAAACATGATTTTTTTGGTCGAAAAACAATAATAAAGGTTATTAATTATGTTAGTTACATAATAAAAAATTATGAATAACTTTTTAAATAATAATAAAAAATAAGATCACTATTTCACATACTACAAAGTTTATAAAAATATTTAGACAATAAATCAATTCTTAATAGATTATACATTAGCTCTGTTAAAAAAATTAAATTATATGTTAGATATTATTATTTGTGTACTAATATATGTATTATCAATTATTAAGTTATAATTAATTTCTAACTCAATTTTTGGTAATTAAAATTTAAATAATTGAAATTATTAAATATTGAATATTTTGCAGCTAACTATTTTTATTTTTGTTATTAAAATTTTAAAAAAGGTCAGTTGTTAATAAATTCTGAATCTAAATTTAAATTTAAATTTGTGTAAAAAAATATTTTTAAAATTTCACTAACCAGAATTAATGTTAGAATAAAAAATTATTTTATACATCATATTATAAGAGTCATTCGTTTTTTTAATGGCAATTATTGTAAAATAAAATTATATAAAAATAGAGAAAAATATATTTACCAATCTAAAAATAATAATTCTTTTTTCAATAGAATAAATTATATATTGAATAACAAAAGTTATTATAGTTTCTTTTTACACAAACTAATATACTCAACGATGGTATTTTGATAATATTACTGAGAAATATTAATCAATCAAATAACTTTTGTAATGACATAAGTTTATAAGTTTAGAAACATGAAAATCATGTCATAAAATATAAAATTTTAACCGACAACAATGTTAATCATATACTACAAGAAAATCGGCAGATCGCGGCGGATATTTAACGACGAAATCTACAGTTTGATTCTACAAGTTCTTATAATTAAATAATGCAAGTTTCATTTTCTGTGTACACTCTATAACAGTTGATATTACGAAAGAAACAATAAACTTTTTGGCTCTGCCTGAACAGCAAAATCAATTTTATTTGTTTACTTGAGATTATTTGTTTACTTGAGTTATTTAAATAAAACAGAATATTATATTGATATAAGATTTTGTGTTTAATATATATATATATATTATAAATAAGACTAGTTTATATTATTAATTTATAATAATATATTCTCAAATTTATCCTTATGTAAAAGGATTTTATTTTAATAAAACACCTATCAATTATTGATTCAAAATAGAAACATATCAATTATTGAGTGTCTATTTGATTTGTAGACTGTTGATTTTAAAAACTCTCATTTGAATTTGAACGTGAACTTTATCCCACAAGCCATAAAGGTACGTAGTACAGGCAGGAAGGAAAGAAATAATCACTGTATATATAATATATAATGAAATTAATAATGAGTCATTCACTATTCCTACTTTAGTGTTTTTAGTGTTAAAATATTTGAGATCTCATGCATGTATATATTTGATTAAAATTATAACAATTTTGTTGTCTGAAGCTGAAATTGCAATGCCCCACATGTTTTGATACTTAATTTTTTTTCTCTTTGGTCATTGATGATCTGCTACTTTACTTGCAAGATAGCCCAATTACTTTGCATTCAAACATTTAATAAATTTATCAGCTTTACTTCTAAAAATTATTTCTATATAAAGGTTGAATAAGTAGTAATATTCACTGTATCTTATCCCCAATATTTGGATTAAGGACTCAAAACTGGACATGACTTGTTTAGGAAAAATTTAATGCAATAGATGTTTAGAGGTCGTATGATTCTATTTAAAAACAACTGTAATTCTTGCTTTGCTTTGATTTAATGAAGGTCGAAGTTTCATTAATTTATCATATCACTTGGAGAAGTGTTTTTTGGGATAAAAAATTGTTGTCATGTTATCTTTAACACCACCAAGTTTGTCTTCTATATTAGCACCTTTAAAAGTTGATACCAGACTTTTCTTGATTAATTAATTTCATTTATTTATTACTATTCAGACAACAAAATTGTTAAATAGTGTACTATATTGTTTGAAACTTGATTCATATAATTGATATAATCATTGTGCACTATTGAGTTTTCATTGTCGTTCTCTTGATAATTGTCTAATGACCTTGTGTTGTGTAAAGGAATAATCAAATGCCAAGAAAATCTCGGTACACCGTTAGTACTGCAGCCGGAACTGTAGCTGCCCCCTAATAGTCAAACACACGCTACCCCGGTAAGTTATTTAATGCACCACTTATTTCAAATGTTCATTTGCCTTTTAGGATATACTTTTATTCAATATAATTTGTGGGAATACTGAAAAAAATTGGTTGATGTACTAACTACTTTGTTTTTAGCACACGGATGGAACGCATGATACGGGAGCAAATACTTCAAGTGGACAGCGACGTGCTAGAGCGCCTCCACCTCCGCATTTCGGCAACGATGCTCGACAATCCCGTATTAACGCTATAACGTTTAGACCACCGCGCAATGAAACATGGCTGGCTCTGTCAAGTGACATTGGGGACGCTCGAGCTCCTGCGATAAATACAAAGCATCCGGATTTACATGAAATTGTAGATGACAATTCAGAAGATGAAGACTATGACCCGGAGGCGTATGAGATTGAGTTGTTCGATGACCATGTCGACGACTTATTTGCTGCACTTGAAGTTGAACGTCAAGGCAATGCCAACGGTAAAAAAAGGACACCGATTGTTGGGTTATTGATGTCATAGGTATTCTTTTGATGCTTGTTTCTTAGAAAGTGTAATTACTCTTCTCCGTGCATTCTAATTCTCTTAGTAAACTAACATTTAAAGTTTGTTCCCTTTGTTAGAAAATGGTGTGACTTCCTGTATGGAGCTGACTGTTAAGGAGGCATTAGCACTTCCTCCTGAAAAGAAGATCGTACTAAACCATAACAGAGAGTTGTAACAAGTTGGTCAGGCAGCGGGCCTATTGAGCGGGTTCTTGGAGACATTGGGGTCTGATTTTCAACAGTTACCAATTTATGAAAAAAATTGGAAGACAATGAGCAAGGCTTCCAAGGTGCATGCATTTAACCAGGTTAAGGTAATGTTTTTTTTTTTGATAAAGTAAGGCGTTACTAATTCTTGGTGTAACATGATTTTTTTTATCTATTAAATGATCAATACAAGGAAAGATTAAGACGCACACACATGATATCGACCATATAGATTTTTATAGAATATCGATAAATTTCTAAGGACTTTTTTGTATAGTGTAAATTGCACTACGTTATTATATAACTTAATCCCCAATTAATCCGGTCCTTCATGTATAGCAATATAACTAATAATTGTAGTAATAATAATAACAATAATAATGATAAAACTAATAAACCTCATGAGAATGTTAAAGCTGCTCCTATTGTAAACAATTAGAGAGTGACTAGCTATAGGTTATGACTTTTGGTTAAAAAAAAATGTCAGAGGAAAATAAATATGGAACACATTTGCACAAGTTGATTCCGTTACCTTTCTAACTTTGAAATTTTGAATGTTTTGTGGTTTTAATTTTTTGTTGAGAGATTATTTAATTATTTCCTAGCTTTGGGGTTGCTATTTTTTTGTGCTGCTATTCTCCGTTAGTAGGTGGATTTCTTTGGTTTTCTATTTTTTGTTTTAGTTTGGTAAATTAGAGAAGGATAGTGCATGTTGGGTTTCTTTTTATTCACTTCTTTGAATTTTGTTGCCAAGAATTGTTCATGTCTAATGATGTGTCTTTTGATAATATGTAAGTCTGTTTGAGGTGGTTAATTATTATATGTTTTCTTTATCTTACTATATTGGTCTGCTCCTCCTCAACCCTTCCGACCAAAAATCCCTTCACCTTTCAACTTTGTTATTGTTGTCCCTGCCTGTAGAAAGCTATTGTAGAAGAGATTCAGCCTGATTCCTTTAATAGGATTTGATGGGTTCCTTTGCCAAAAAGTTCTAATAGATTGTATTAGTAACTAGAATCATTATTTAATGAAGTGATATATATTTGATCACTACTAAGCTGGTCCAGCAAGGGGGATTCGGTTCATATCTTGAAGGTGAATAGGCATGCTTATATTGGAGGTGATTCTTGCTCTTTATATGGTTATATAGGTTGTGAAACTTGCATTTTGAACTTAGCCTTTAGGATAAAGTTTTCATGGTGGAAAGTTCTCAATCATATTTGTTTGTGTGTTGAGTTGATGAATCGTGTATAAAGTTCTGTGATGTAGAATGGATTTAGAGTTAAAGTTAATGGTTACAATGACGGTGTGAAAGCACTGATGTCAATATCGTTATCATCTTTATTGTGTTATCTTATGATCTGAACTACTTGTAGCGAGTCTTCCACTATGAGGACGATGGAAGAGGGAGGATAAAGCGGAGAATTGTACAAAGAATAGAAAGATCCTGGAGGAACGCAAGAAATCATTTGTTCCATAAGGTTTATGATGAAGAACTGACTTTTGAGGAAAGCCTCAAGCGTAAGCCAGCAGGAATAGAGTCAAATCACTGGAAAAAGTTTATTCAATATCAGTTGAACGAGGACACACAGGTAACAAATATTTAGTTGATATTTCATTGTATTCGATTTTAAATCGTCATGAATTACTACTACATATACTGAATTTATTGTGATAGTGAAAAAATTACTACCAAAAAGTTCATCACCTTATCCTTCTTTGTGTTTCCTGAAGTTGTATGGCTGACTTAAAAAATCATTAAAAGTGTAGTAATTTATCCCGATAACATTTATGTTTGTCGTTTTGTGTGTAGGAGAAATGTAGAAAAAATGTCATTAATCGTTCAAAGCAAATGTACACACATACCGGAGGTTTTAAAACGATGGCAAGAAAGAGACACGAAGAAGTAATTAATTTAAATTTAGTTCCAGAATGTTGACGTGCTTCTAGTAATATAGTGTTGTCTGTTATATGATTGTGTGTTGATGATTGTTATAGAAGCAACGACAGGAAAGGCCTATTGGTAGAGGAGAGGGATGGACCATGAGTCATAAAAAAAGAATGGTTCGTATATAAATGAAGATGCGCATCTAGTTGGGGTAAATCATGTTCTTTACTTTTTCAAATTTCTCTTTGCAATTACTACCATTGAATTTAAATTAATATAAATCCATATCTCACATGTTTGTAGGAAGCAATTGAACATATTAAGAGCTAAGACCCCTCTAACAAGGAATTTTCATAGATGATTCCCTTGCACAAGTGTTTGGAAAGGAGCACCCATGAAGAGTTCGTGGACTCGATTTTGGTCCATGTCCCAGTCAGTGTTTTTGTAACATTCCACATCAGTCTGACTACGGTGTACAGATTGAGGAGTATCAGATGGAGATTGTAAAACTTAAGGCGGAGGCAGCAGAACTCAAGGCAGCAGCAGGAGAGGAAAAGGCAAAGAGACAGAGAATGGAGGCAGAGGCAGCAGAGGAGAAGGCAAAAATGCAGACAATGAGAAATTTGTTAAGATACATAATCCGACAACAAGGAAGTAATTTGCCACCTGAAATAGCTGTAGATTTGGATTCTTTGAGAAGTGCACCAACCTCATCCCATGCAATATGATGTGTGGGCACTAATGATTTGAATTATCAATGTTGGAATCTGAATACTCTTTAATTGTTCACTGTCATAATGACTTTTGAGATATTTATTTGTAGTTTTTCATTTTGGTGACTTTATTTGTAGTTTACAGTCATCGATGTACTGAATTCAAATTACTATTATAATGATTCACTTTTGCATATATTTTTGTTTGTTTCGTGTGTTGTAGTTTGATTGGTTGTTGGTTATTTTAATAAGTTAAAGCAACTGAGTGGAAGAACGTATAAAGAATAAAAGAATTGGCATATTTTAGTGTAAATTCGTTTTTTTTTTTAAGTGTAACTCTAAGAAGTCATGTTCTAACAATTTTGTAGCGGAATAAATCAACGGATGACATTTTTGCAGCGGTTAACAACTGCTGCCATCTCCAAGAAGTCATGTTCTAACAATTTTGTAGCGGAAAGAACCGCTGCAAAGTACCATTTAGCAGCGGTTGTTCCAGAGGTTGCTATTAACTGCTGCTAATGGTTTAGCCGCACGCTATCTTTCAGCGGATATGTCAACCGCTGCTAATCCTGTACATAACCGCTGCTATTTACCGGATGTGGTGTAGTGATATTGTTTGACTTCTTGAATGAATATGATACCAATAAATAAAATTGTCACAATTAAATTTTAACAAAGACAAATCTCCATAAGTATTGCTATCATCAATGAGAATTGTTCTACTTTCAAGATAAATACTATGTTTTTTCACTGTATTTTTCAATTCGGCAAGTCGAGAAACTAATCTTCCACGGATTAAAGCTCTATTTATTAAAGATCTACCGCTAAGTTATTATATTCACAAAGTGGGATTCAAAACTTTAATACTTCCTTAGGTAGACGAGTGAGATAACTATTCAACCAATCTAAATCAGTTAAACAAATACTAATTATTTTTAATATTTTTAATATTAAAAATAATTATAACTTAGTAAAAATTTTATAATAATAATTATATATATTTTTATTTAAATTTATATATTTTTATTAATTATTCCGTACAATTAATGTACGAGAACATACACGAGTTCAACTAAAGAAAAGGATTATATATTAAGTAGCTTGTCGGAATATTTATTAAAATAAAAATCATTTTACAAGCAAAACCTTAAAATGAAATTTCATCGTTGGTCAGCATGCGATGACGTGCAAGACACATATTCTATGTATATATATATATATATATATATATATATATATATATATATATATATATATATATATATATATATATATATATTTGATGGTTGTAGAATCCCGGATTTCCACTGAAAATAATTATAAAAAGACAAAATGAATTTTTATCTTGCATGGTGTTGCTGGTGTCTTGCATGCCCGTTGATATTTTACCTCTTATTATATTTTTCTCTAATATAAAAAGACAAAATGAATTTTTTATTGAACAATAATGCTCTACACTATAATATTAATATGACCTTCTTAAATTTGTGTTCATTAATAGTCTTGACATTTTTACACTGTTTTACTTTTTAATTAGATTTTGTTTTCTCTTTAGGAGTTTTAAATATATTATTATATGACTATAAAAATTTAAATCTCTCTTTACTTTTTTTTCTTCAGTCCTCTCTAATTTGATTTTTTAGTTTTTATTTTTCTTTAGCCAATAGTAAACACACCAGAGGAAAGAAAAGAATAATGTTAAAGGACTAATAACACATAGTTATCTTATTTATAATTACATATTCATTATATTTAAAATTATTTATTTATTTTAATAATAATTAATAAATATAAAATAAAAAAATTGAATTAGCTTAAATTGATTTTTTTGTTTTTCAAATATATTTTTTAAAAAAAACAGATAGCACATTTAAAAAAGCAAAGCCATAATCTCATCGAGCTCGCATTAAGACAAGAGTAAGACCCGTAATTAATAAGAATCCTGAAATAGCGGAATCATCAGTATTAAGAGACTAATGGCCACTGCACTTTGATTTAGTTTTGTGCCAAATTAGAATGTCACAGACAAAATGATTATGAGAACTAAATGAACCATCAATTCTACCAAAATTCAACTCTAAAAATTTATTAAGAAAAATACATTCTCCCAATTATGATTTTTATGGTGAAGCATAGTGAGGTTCCTTTCCAATCACATACACCAAACTACCCAAAAAAAGTAATATGTGTTTTTAGTGTTCTAGATGCACTCGTTAAAATTATTGTATAATAAAAGTTTTTACATTTTTTATTTTAATAAATACATTATTGATATATTAAAAACTTAAATTCTATATATTTTTCAAAAAAAAAATCAATTAATTGAACATAAACCCAAAAAATAATAATAAAGTCATTCTTCATGAAATCGAGACATTATCATTGCAACGTTAGTTCTTGTCTTGATTGAAAAGGAGAAGGAAGAGAAAATATATGTTTGGATTGTTTACTTTTTGTATTTATTATAAAATTTTAAAAGTATGTGTAAATAATTTATATTAAAATAAAAAATGTTAATTAAAAAAAAAAAGAACCGAAGAAAATGTATCCTTTTTTTTAACTAGCAATATGCACGCGAATAGTCTCGCTAACAATAATAAACCCTTAGGGTTAAGAACACCATTAAAAGAGTTTCAAATTTTAAAGGGTAGCGTCAAGACCTCTTTGATAACAATTTTTTAATTAAATTTATTGTTAAATAGTTTGTTATGAAGATGATTTTAATTTAAGAGCTTACATACAATTAAGGATAATTACATAGATGAATTGATTGAGAATTAAAATGATGCAGATGTCTTAAATTAAATTTAGTTATTTAAATTAAATTTAGTTACATGTATATCTTATTTAACTTTTTATGTAAATTGAATTAAATAAATTCTATTTATACTTTTTTTTAATGTAAATCGAAGCAATTAGATTCGATTTAGTATGTATATATTATACCAGTAGTAAATCAAATTAACTTGATTTGATTTATTTTATATATATATCGAATCAGTTTGATTCAATTTACTACTAACATAAATTATTGTCATTTCTCATTTTAAAGTTAATAAGAAAATGTTTTTTCATTTGGAGTCAAATAAAATATAAAAAAATCAAAACGAATAAAAATAGAAATTCAAATTTTGTGTTTTAGTTTAAATTCTAGAAAAAAATCTATATTTTTATAAATTTATAAATTCAAAATGGAATAATAAACAATTTTTAAAAATTTGTTAAAAATCATCATTTGACTCATTAATATCTAAATAATCATTACCGGAATTTTTTATATTGAAAAAGTTAATATAAAGTATAGTGTTTGTTCTACCCTTAATGTCACAAATTAAATGGTAATTTAATTATTATAATATTTTAATTATCTCACAGATTTCATATTATATAAATATAGTTAGTCTTTTTGTATTGTATAACTATCTGTTATTTTTTATTCTGAAAAAATTCAAGTTTTATCTCTTGTACCACCTTGCACTACAAGAAAAATACTGAGTACTGTCGGATTTAGCATCACACATTAGCATGCACTTTACCGACAGATTTATGGATGGTTTTCATGCGAAATTTGACAAGTCAAATCATTACCGGCGGATTTCTATTTCCGATGGTAAATTCACCGATAATAGTTGGAGGAAAAATGGAAAAATAGATGCAAAATGTTGCATGAGATTTACCAGCGAAAAAATCCACCGGTAAACCCATTTTAGTGCCACGCTGCGTTTTTGTGACCGAATGTGTTACCGTCGAATTTATCTACCGGTAAATCCGATGGTAAGGAGCCTAAAATTCAAAACACGAATCCTCTCCCCCTTTCATTTCGAAAACTCCTCTCTCTCTCTCTACCGTCTCTTCTCACACACACTCTCTCTCTCCCCATCTCCTTTCCCGCCGCTCTGTCAGCACTACTGCTGTTGATGCCTCCTCTCGTCGTCGTGTCCCTCCTCTACTCTATCTCCTCAAGTCGTGCCTCTATTCCTTGTAGAATCTGTACCGCCTTGCCACCGCAACGAGGAGTCTACTACGCCATCGACCACCTCTTCCATTTCAAGTAAATTGGCCGTTTCTACCATTAATGTTTAGATTTTATTGTGAAATCGGTTTTAATATATGTTTATGAACAAATTGAAACAAATTTCTATGGATTTAGGGTTTAGAGTTTAAATTATGTTACTGTGAAATTGGGTGTAGGATTTGGAATTAATTTCTATGAATTTGAGTTTAGGGTTTGAATTTTATTACTTTAGGATTTTGTAGCAACCCAATTAATTATTCAATATTATTGGTAATAGTATGATAATAAGGTATGTTATTTCATTGTATTTATATTAATTATAAATTTAATATAAGAAAAGAAATGGTTTGCTCTAGGAATACGACTTTAGTTATTTGGAAAAATTGATGGGTTTTTATGTAAAGGTATCAAATAAAAATAGTTATATTAAGAAAAAATTAGTATAAACCACGAGATATAAACATGCAAATTTGGTTATAATATTAGTATATTCATTATTTGTTGTTTGTGTTTTTGATAATTTTTTTGTTATTTGATCTATAAATTATGAAATTAAAATAAAACTTTTTTTAATTATAATTTTTGGTTGGCCATTATCAATAAATAGTTGAATTCTCATTTTGCACAAATCTAATCATATTACAATTCAATTGTGTTTAATAATGAGTTTTCATGTGATATAGATCATTACAAGTTTAAATAACTTGTTAGGCCCATCTCTGTAGATTGAATTGCTAATTTGCTAATTTTAAATTAGTCATGTTCAAGGATTATTTATCACTCTAAGGTGTAAGATTTTGGTCCTTTAGCTTACATATTATATTTTCAACTTTCAAGAGATTAAGGATTATTGCTTTGGATTTGAATCATGAAGGCTTTTTGTTTAATTGAGTTAATTGTTATGAATTTAATTGAGTTTTGACTGATGCTGTGGATTGAGATTGGTTAGATTTGTGGGAATCGTAAAGGTGGATATATGTCCAATTTTAGGGGAGGTTATGTCTATTTTCTTTAAATAATATAAATATTGAATGATTTGTGTAGTATATATATTGATTAGTGTTGATAATATATTCTCTTTGCAGATATGATGACAGGTAGCAGAGGTAGATCAAGTGGGTCTCCTGGTCGTGGTAGAGGGAGGGTTTCCACCGAATCCTCAAGGACTACTCAGTCATCGCCCTCTACCCCGACTATCTCGTCGACTCATGTAACATCACAGGCGGGTCCAGTGGACCAACAGTTCATCATGGTCCCGAACTCGAACTACATGCCTTCTTCTGCTATGCCCCCTACAGATCCAGTGATAGAGCCCGCGGTGGATGATTCGTCTAATACGTCCCAATATGATGTCCCTCCACCACCGCCCGTCAAACGCATGAAAATTTGGCCTTATGGCATGCAGGCGTGAGGTATTAGTTACTATTTTAATGTCCTTTATACGAATAAGGTTTGTGTGTGTGTGTGTGTGTGTATGTGTGTGTGTGTGTTAATCTTAAGTTTTTTCATTGATAGATTTGTACCAAACAACAATGTATGTACACAGAAGATCTCTGAGGTGATTAAGTCAAAGTACGACCACCCATGGCCGAGCTACACAAAGATCCCTGCTGAGACCAGAGAGCGATGGTTTCAGAAGTGGGCGGTAAGAACCCAATATTGTTGAATTAACTGTGTTTGAGCTTTATTTTATTTCAACTAACTAATGTTGTTGAATCACTTTATGTAGTTGAAATTTATATGGGAAATAGAACATGATCTCATGATCAGGAAGATCTATGACCACCAATAGTTAAACGACTTTAGCAGATGATGAGCGATGTTCATCACAGGTGCGACCACCTTATGATCTAGATCTGTCCATCTATCAAGAAGGATCTGGAAGGCTATTTTTGAACTGATGAGGGATCCAAGTGTTGTCGTCTAACGAAAATTGCTAACTGGGCTTCGCCGAGGTCGTCGAAGTATATGGGTGGGTTGGCGACTTTCATGAAGACGAAAAACAGGATGGTAAGTAGTTTGCTAATGTTTCCTAATTATTACTTGAATTACTTGTCTCTTGATTTATTTTATTGGTTGATTTCAATATGTGTAGTCTAAGCCGTTCAATCATGAAGCAACACTGGCGGAGACCTTCAAGTACGTAGAAGGCAAACAAGGGGATATTTGCTAATGAGCAGTTTGCGGCTCATTATGTAAGTTACAATTAATTCTAAGTTTGAAATTTATTCAGTTTAAACTTAATTAAGTGTTATCCTAATTACAACGTGTGTTACATAGGAGGACTACATGTAGAGATTGGAGGCCGTGACCTAGCAATCTTAGCCGCCTAGTGGGAACAACGACCGCCGCTCTGATACCCCAGTGGTAGATCTTGATAGCGTCTGGCGCGAGACTGCCTTTTAGCCTCACAATAAATGCCGCTTTAGGTTGGGGACGTTTTTCGCCAGCGGCCTCCGCACCTCTGCATTGGAGGCTTCATCTGCCTCTGCCTCTTCCACCAGCCCTGCCGATCCCGAGAAAGTTTTCGACTAGAGGGAAGACGTGCAGAAGCTCAGAAAGAAGCTTCACCAACAAGCTAGCAGTCTGAGCAGTGGTACAACGAGCTTCTTGTATGCATGGGAGACACAATAGCCATTGACTCAGATGACGGAAAAACTAGAGCGACTAGAGCATTTGTGAGAGCAGATAGAGGTGTATAACAAGCAGATGTACACTAGAGGTAGTGACGGTACTGCTAGCAGGGCACCGACATCAGCACCTACTCTGCCACGTCAGCAGGGGGAAGACGACGGCAACGATTACCGGGATCTGTAGGATCTAGGATTTTAATTTATTTTATGTTTATTTCATTGTATTCTACTTCTGTGACTTTTTATTATATTCGGACAATTGATATTTAATAAAATCATTAGTTAATTTCTGGTAATTTTGAATTTCTGCCCTAATTTTGTTAACAAGAATTCCAATTTAACTACTAAATTGTGGCTTTATTGTGAAAAAATCTACCATAAAATTTACTAACAAAAAAATCTGACGGTAATTGGGCGCCAAAATAAATAATATGGTGTCAAAGTTATCATCGGAATAATCCGACGATAATCAGTAACTTAATCTGGACAAATTCATTAAAAATCCGACAAAAAGTCTGCCGATAATTAGCGTCAGATGAAATAATCCACTGGTAAATATTTTCTGGCATCAATCATACCATCAAATTCAATCTGACAGTAAACTAGTTACCGTCATATTTATTCAATGAATCCGACGGTACTCATTTTTCTTATAGTATTAGAGGGATATACGTTATATTAACTTTTTCAACATCAAATGTTCTGGTAATTATTCTTTAGATGTTAATGAGTCAAAAGATTATTTTTAATGTTTGTTTAGAAATCTTTTATTGTTCCATTTTGAATTTATAAGTTTGTAAAAATGTAGATTTTTTGAAATTCGAACTAAAATACAAAATTTGAATTTCTATTCTTATTCATTTTGATTTTTTAATATTTTATTTGAATCCAAATGGAGTATTTTCTTATTGACATTTATGTTTTAAAGTTAATGAATAATAAATAAACGATAATAATCTGTATTAGAAGTCAATCGAATCAAGTTAATTCGATTTAGTATGTATATGTTGTACAGTACTAAATCGAATCAAATTAAATCGATTTACTACTGGTACAACATATACATACTAAATTGAATCTAATTGATTTGATTTACATAGAGGGTCAAACGAGACATGCATGTACCCAAATTCAATTCAGGATATTTACTTAATTTTGATTCTTAATGAAATTATCTATGTAATTTACCCTACAGTTAAAAAAAAATCAATCATGTTATGTGTATACCAAAAGTAAATTATTAATTGGCCACCACATATAGAAATAAGTATTTAGTATCTGAATATTATACTATTATTAATAATTTGAACTATTGATCTATTGCAAGTTTGATTATCTTACTATGAGGTCGAGACTCCTTTAAATGAAAGCTCCAACTTATTGACTGGAGTGGTGAAGTTGTTCCACGTCCTTGAAAAGATGATAGCGAGTACCTGTAAGGGACTCCGATACTTAAGTTAGCAAGAATTTCATACATGTTTATATGAATTGGGATTGAAAAATACCTACGATTGATGAGGTATTTATAGAGGAAGTGATGACTTAACCAACATTGCAGAATCTTCTCTTTTTTGGTAGTGGTTATTCCCTTGATATCTAGAGAATTTTTCCACAAAAGAGTGATTACTAAATTTGTAGATATCTTCAAAAGTAATGGGGTGCCAAGTTTTTACTTGCCACGCAAATTGGGTTAGACGTGGGTCACGAAACCTACACTCCAGACAAGTCAGATGACAGGACCTATGGTCTTGTTGGATTGGATAAGCAAGTTTATTGGACTTCCTTAAAATGGTCTAATCTTTTTTTTTGTCCACGATCTTGAGTTATCTAGGTTGGAATACGAAAAGAAAATCATATATATACATACACACACATACAAATACATAATAATTAATGACTTGGTGGTTAATTTTTTGTGTAGATTTCTTTTTAAAATAAATAGCTACCATTATTTTTTTTGTAATTAAAAGGATAGGTATGGATTACTACAAGGCTAAAGCTAGTAAGTGTTTGAAATCATTATAAATAGAAATTTTATTTTAGAATAAAGTGACAAATAAATCACTAAAGATTTATTTTCAAACAGATTAATTCTTGAAAAAAAATACCAGTAAAATCTTCCACGATAGTTTAAATTAAAACCTTCTACCCGAATCATAGGGGTAAATTTGAAGATAATGCGTCTATATTTGCTATCTTTGAGGATTTTATTGGTATTTTTTTCTTTAGGAATTAATTTGTTCGAAGCGTAAATCTTCAGAACTTTATTTCTCACTTTACTCTTTATTTTAAGAGTCCTCGTTGAATCATATATATATATATATATATATATATATATATATATATATATATATATATATGAAAATGAATCCAAGTGAATTTAATTTGTAACGTATATTTCGTGTGACATGATCAAACTAACATTACAAGAAATACGTTGAATACTGTCGGATTCAACATTGCACATTAGCGTCGGCTTTATCAACAGATTTATTGACGGTTTTGGCATAGAATTCGTCAGGTCAAATCATTACCGGCAGATTTTTGTTTCCGACAGTAAATTCGCTAGTTCAGAGAAAATAGGCGTAAAATGTAGCGTGGAATTTACCGGTGAATTTTTCCGTCGGTAAATCCAATTAGTGGAATGTTTCGTTTTGGTGACCCACAATATGTTAATGTTAGATTTATCTACCAGTAAATTCAACGGTAATGGGCCCTAAAATTCAAAGTGCAAACCCTCTCCCCTTTCATTTTGAAATTTCCTCTCTCTCTCTCTCACCTTTCTTCTCTCACTCTCTCTCTCTAACCCTCTCTTCACCTTGCCGCTCCGTCAGCCCATCGCCACCAACGCCTACTGTCGCCGCCTCCTCTCCCCTCCGTCTGCCGCAACTCCTTCTCTTTCTCTCTCTCTCTCTCTCTCTCTCTCTCTCTCTCTCTCTCTCTCTCTCTCTCTATTCATGTCTCATTTTTTCGTCCAGTACTGCCATGGTACTCCACCGTCTGCCACCACATTTCCCTCTCGTGAGTTTTCTTCCTCTATTCGAAGCTCAGGTTCCATGGTCACTCTTTTTCTTTGTTTAAATTAATTTAGGATATATTTATATGTTGATTTAAGATTTAGAATTTGGTTATCATATGCTAATTTAGGATTTAAGATTTAGTTTACTTAGTATTTAAGGTTTAGTTATATGTTAATTTAGAATTTAGAATTTAGAATTTGGTTATCATATACTAACTTAGGATTTAGGATTAAGTTAATTTAGGATTCAAGATTTAGTTATATCACCATTACACTTCTAGAAGTTAGCGGCGGTTCTGGAGCAATATTGTGGCAATTTTCGACCGCCACTAAACATATTGCGGCGGGTAAATATTCGCTGAAAGATAGGCCGCAAGCAAACGGTTGGCAGCGGTTTAAGCTAACCGCTGGAATAACCGTCACGAAATACGAAATAATTTTGTGGCGGTTTTTACCCGCTGCCATAGGTGGCTCAAAAAATGTATACCAATTTTGCGGCAGTTTGTAACCGCCGCTAAATATTAGGGAATTGAAAATGAGAGGCATTTTGTGGCAGTTGAGAACCGCTGCCAAATTCTGGATTCCAATTAGAGTTTTTGTTTTTTTTTATTATTTTGCCTCTTTTATTTTGTATGTGTATTCAACTTTAACTTACTAGTTACCGATTAATTTAAAGAACTTCTAACCAAATAAAACAATAAAATAACATAACAAACTAAATTAGATGTATGCAAATATAACATATATAATGAAATTGTCATAAGTGCATCATTCAATATAAATTAAAATTCGATAATTTCAAGAAAATAAACATAAAACACTAAAACAATTTAAATTCAATGGTATCTAATAACATTGACAAAAAGTCATTATTTTTGTTGCGAGTAATGATTGGAAGAAGAAGATGACCTTGCACGCGATGCGGTCGGTGTACTGCCCAAAGGATCTAGCTCCGCAGTAACGTCGGGTGGAAAATTGTCTCCTTACTATCAGATTAGCTATCCCAAAAGCTTTTCCATCTTCTATTTCTTCGCCTTATCTTCTGCGACCTTAGCCTTTAATTTTGCAATCGTCCTCTAATACTCTTCAGTTGGTACACCAGAACCGAACGGTTGTGCAGCAGTGTTACCAATAACTTGGGTCGGAGATGGTCTAACACCTAAGGCACAAACTCGTCCTGTGTACTCCTTTCCAAGAACTTACGCTAGCAAATTATTTTGTGAAAGGTGATTAGAGAATTCATCTTGGCTCTCAATATTCGCAATTGCTTCCTGCAAATATACAAGAAATTGGGTTATGATAATTTAAAATTAGCACGATATATACAATAAGAGAAGTTTAAAATTTTTAAACATTACTTACACCAACAACACGTGCATCAACATGGATATACAAGCCATTTTTTTATGAGAGATGGTCCACAACTCTCCTCTACTAGTGGGCCTTTCTCGTACTTTCTCCTATAATATTGATATCGACACAATTATAAAAATAACAACACCATATTTAGGAAAATGAAGCAAAATCTCAAAGCAAATAATTATTTATTACCACTTTGTCTTTTTTTCTTGCCAATGCTTTGGAATCCTCAGTATGTGTGTAAAGTTGGTTACTCCGATTTAAAACATTTTGTTTACACTTTTTCTATGAATAAATAACAGAACAAATACAAATGAGAATGGGATGCTGAATATAAAATGTGAGGAGTCTATTATGTAGATATATGTATGTTTTCGTGGAAATAATCAAAATACCAAGGATTACCTTGTTTCTTCCTTCTGGCAATATTTAAGGAACCATTTCCAATGATTTCTTCTGTTCCTAATGGGCGATGCTTAATATTTTTCTCAAGAGTCTTTGTCTTTTCGTAAAACTTATGATACAAGTTGTGTCTTGTATCCTTCAAGTTCTTTCCTATCATTTGCATAATTTCCCACTTTATTTTTCCTTCAGCATCATTCTCATAGTGAAAAATTCGCTACAATTATTTGTTATTATCATTAACCAAAACCAATCAACAAGCATAAGACTATGGTCATCTGAAGAGAATCAATAATCAAAACAGGCTACTTTAAATTGAAAAAGTATAACACTCAAATCTAGTACAAAAAGTCACAATTATGTTTAAGATAAAAATGTTGATTTAAACATGTGAAAAATGTAATATGAAAATTTAACCAGTAAAATAATTTACCCATGCAAAAGTTCTTATGCAAATAAAATTGAATACTAAATTTGTTTAATTTGTTGAAACTAAAATATGTACCTTAACCATGTCGTATGCATGTTCCTTCTTAGCTTTGTTCACGTGCTTCCAACTCTCTTCACATATAGGAAACTAGGAATAGTCAGCACTAACCACTTAATAATCCAGCTGCTTGACCAATTAATTGCAACTTTTTATTAAATAGGAGTATTATCTTTGTATTAGAAAGAAGTGCTATAGCCTCCTTCACGGTCAGCTCATACCTTTTTCTCACGCCATCTTCTAAAAAATGTATGAAAAAAATTGCAAGATAATCATTACACAAAAGGGAAATAGAAGTAAAGGACTTTTAAAACAAATATTAACAAAAATAGGAGGAAAAAAAGTATATCAATGATAGTAACTTTCAAATAATTTGTATCTTTGTGTTTCCCATTATTGTTCTGACCTTCGGCTTCTTGGGCAGCAAACAAATCGTCAATGTGGTCATCAAATGACTGAACTTCATCTGTCTCAGGGTCGTAATTCTCATTCTTTGATTGATGATCAGTTACTTCATCGTGGTGTCAAGTCTCTGTGAGTTTTGTGGAAGTTTGAGGGTCATCAGTTGTACTTAACGACAGAAGCCGTCTATCATTGCGCGATGCACGAAATGATTCATTGATACGGGATGCTGGAGCTCTATTAGCTGAGGACAAAAATGGAGGAGCTCTATCACGTGGTTGCTCACGTGATATCCAACTCCTCTAGTCATGGATCCAACCTTAAGGCAATATGAAATCATTTAGAATATATTGAACAAAAAGAATTTATAATATTAATTGAATTCATAAACTAGTAAGTATCGACAAAAAGTTACAAAACGGTTCAATGATATAATTATAGGATACATAATTTCAATATAAGGTTATGTAAAGAAATGTTAACCATGAACACTTACCATAGTATCCTCAGTTTTGGTATTAATTTCGACATCTTTCGGGAGTTCTCGTATAATGTTATACCGTAGTTTTCTAGGCATTTTTACAAACCTTGACAGAAACAATATTATTAGACAAATATTAGTACAACAACAATTTAAAAAAATCATTAAAACACTTAGAAAATAAAAATTAGAAAGAATGTGATATTGCATGTGTAATCCTTAATAAAAATTAGAAAGTAATATAAGAAAAAAAATATTTTCAAAAGCTTAACTCTTAGACCCCATGGTTATTAAGGATTACACATGCAATATCACATTCTTTGAGCATTATTATTACTATTGAAGTTACTTAATAAAAAATAATAAAAAATTAAAATTTCTATCAATATATTTATTTTTATACTATTGTTTATAGATGTTGTAAAATATTTATTGTGTTTGAGTAATGTTTGGTCTGAGTGATTAAAATAGAAAATAGGTCTGCTCCAAACACCAAGAAACATAATAATAATGTGAAGAAATTTTTAAACATTAATTAACATGACTAATATCACTTATATCTAATGTAAATTACACAACTTTATATATGGTCTTCAATACAATACCACTAAAATTAGTCTTTAAAGTATAACTTTCATAAGTTTTTATACTTGATGTTGGATGACTAGCTCTTTCATTTATGATAGCTAGCTTTTAGCTTGGCTAATTAATGTGGAAAAATTAATAACTTAAAATTAAATCTTCAAAAATTAATGTGATGATATATTTAATATTTAAAAATTAAAATAATTATGATACATATCTTTGACTGATGAAATTACATACATATAACAATTTTTAAGCTTATATAATAATTTTTCATAGGAAGCATTGCGCAGACATACATGTCGGTTGTAACAAATAAAGCACACAGAAAGAACAATCTATAAATCCAACTGGTTAATTCAAACATGAGGCAGATTATAGTGTGTGAGTGCATTAGCATGGGTGATGAGAGTGGATTTAATTAACATAAAATAATATTTCTTATGTTAACAAATATATTTGATATATGTATATGGCAGTTTCAATAATTTTTAAAGCAAGACTCTTACCTGCAGAAATGGCATTCACATTCTAAAATATTACAACAGTACTACAAACAACAAATATAAATATAATAGGTGATTTTTATCTATTTGAACCTTCGCAGACATATTATGAAACTAAAAAAGTAAGAGTAGACAGAATTAACATTTACTTGTGGTTGATGACTATAGTATTAAGAGACCTTCTTTTGCGCCTCTTTGCTTTTTGCAAAATTCGCTGAATTTTCTCTTAGTCTTCTTCGGTCAAACTAGCAAATAGGTCTGCTCCAAACACCAAGAGAAGCAATTATTAATGCAGTTATTGTTTACATTAAAGTATTTATTCTCTATTGCATTTCTGTTATTTCTAAAGTGAGGTTTCATGAAAGTATTTTCAGACTTTGATAGGCATCATGTTAACACTAGGCAAGAATTTTGTGAATGGAAAAATAATGTCAATTAACTTATGTTGACGCGAGTAAAATATGTGAACAAATGAAATTAAATTCTGTGGAATCACTTTGAAACCTATACCAATTTAATTAATTGGATTTTGCTCACCATTGGATACCAAAACATAAAATGACCTTATCAATTAATCATTGTAATGTCTTTAATTCTCTGTAACATCGCCAATCATATTTCGTCAACAGCACCTAAAAGGTATGATTCCAAAATAAAGGAAAAATTTTGGTTAATAGAATATCTGAAAAACTTGTAACGAATCAAGAGTATCCACTTTCTTTGTAATAAATTTAAATAACCAAAGCATAATAAAATAATCGAAGTATAATAAAATTACGAAATCAAAACTTAAATAACTATACAATAAACAAAAACATATTTTGATATACATTAGTTAAAAAATACAACTTAAACGTATATTTCCAACAAAAATTTTATAATCAAATCTAAATATAACCTATGAGTCAAATTTAAACAAACAAAGATAAGAGGTCAAAATTTATGTACGAGTAAAATTTAAAAAATTATCTAAAACTTAAGATAGTCACATAAAACAATCACAGTTTCATTAAATTAGCCAACAGCTAATTATGCCAATAACTAAGTTAACTCAATTCATGTATTTTTTCATTAAAAATAAAGACGACAAATTTATTTCTTCTCTAAGAAGAGACTGATCATAGTGACCAAATAAAATCTCTAAAAAATTTTTCTACTAAAATATTTCAGGTTAATTTTACTCAAGATTAACAACGTTTTGCATCTAATTACAATTTCATCAAGATTTCAGCACAGTTTTGGTCAAAGATTAACAATCTTTTGCCAAATACTAACCCAAAAAAAATTCTTTAGTAGACTAAAAACTTATATACCATAATAAACATCAACAATACACACTAAATTTATCTTGTAACCACCAACCAGATGAATAACCAGATTTAGTTACTAGTCTTCATGGCTCTCCAATTCATCACTACAAAGACACAAAAAAGTATGAACATTATTTATTCAATATAAATTTTTTACAATAAAATCCAACAATTCAAGTTCAGCAAGTTTAATAAATAGTTGAACTAATTTTCGTAGAATTTTGTATTTGAGCGCTGCAGAACCCAACTGTCTTTAAAAAAATTAACCTAGAGAAATAACATAAAAGTTTGATGGCAAAAAAAGGGAAGTAACAGAGCGGTACCAACAGAGATATCTTAATAAGGAGGGATTCTAGTAGAAGAATGGATGGAGGTTTAGGGTTCGTTCGATAGTAGGAGCTGTAGAATTGTGCTCCGCTAAGATGGTATTATCTTACAATTTGAAAGGGAGCTGAGATTAACATTTACTTTGGGTAACAGTTTTAGAGTTACTCTAATATTTGTGGGTCTGGTGAGCATGAAAACTATTGATATTTGGGAGGAGAAATACTAAACTAAAATTGACCTACTCATTTAATGGGAACCGTTTGAATTAAATGATTTTTTAGATTTATCAACTTAAATGAGCAACTAGAAGCACACGTGTTCCTTTAATTTTGCCTAAATTATCTTAACTTTTTCATGAATTAATTTGAAAATATTATTTACAACTTCCAGCAATATTATAGGATACGCAAGTTAAGATTATCAGCTTAAAATGTGCTTAAAAATAGAAGATAAAGGATGTTTAATTTGAATTTCATAATAAACTGCGCAGTTATAATAACCTTTGCTCCTAAATGCTACATAAATATGTTACTTTAAATTAATAAACCTGAATGATAACTAACAGAAGCAGGATTACGCATTTTTATCAGCACATTTTTTCTCAAATATTACAGATATATCTGGTGCTCAATCTGTTGTTCCCTTCTCCAAAGAGTATTTATAATTAACTTTAATTTGTTCTTTTTAATTTTATATCCTTAGTTTTATGATTTTTTTAATTCAATCATTGGCACCTCTGATGTACCTCAGTGCTATATTCTTTTGTTGTGATTCATGAGTTAATTTTTTCAAAAGAATTTTTTTAATTTCACACCTTGGATTTTTTTTATTTTTATCAGATATTTGAAGGCGTCAATTTCTACATCAAACACTTCACAACAAGATACACATTTGTATGTATAAAGTGTCGACTATAATAGATTAAATGGATCTTTAATCAGGTTAGCCTAAATTAATCTGACACTCGTGTATATTTTTTATAGACAATTTTATAATTGTTTCCTTTTTTATTTAATCTTTTTATATATTTTGTTAATTTATTAATTTATGAAACGTTAATCATTTTTTAAATACCAACACACAAAAATAGAAACGTAGATAGTTTCTAAAAACACATTTGAATTACAAACCTAATATACATATAAAATCATACTTAATAAAATTTTGAATTTTATTAATTTAAAAATTTTTTAACCCCTCCCATCCAAGACTTAAAAATTTATAAAATTTTATGAAATTATTAATATTAAAATAATTCAGTATTGTAAATGTCTTGTAATTAAAGATACATATTAAAATTACTTGATCTTTCGTTTATTTTATACCTTTTTTTCCAATAAAATTCAAACCAAATATGAGGTAACTAAAAGTACGCAAAAAAAAAACTAGTATAATAAAATTATATATCAGCTTATATATAAATAAAAAAATATACACATATTTTGATATAAATACAATGCATCAGTCAAATTTAAAAAGACGAATATCAGAGGCCAAAATTTGTATACGAGTAAAATTGATAAAATTATCTGAATTATAAGATAATCATACGAAACAATCTCAATTTTATTAAATTAACCAACAGCTACTTATCTAAATAATTAAGCTAAATCAATTTATGTATTTTTTTTAAATTAAAGATGCATAATTTATTTCTTCTCTAACAAGGGATTGATCATAGTGAACAAATACAAACTCTGAAAAATCTTTATTATAAATTTCAGCATAATTTTAATAAAGATTAACAATGTTTTGCATCTTATCACAATTGCAGCAAAATTTCAACACAGTTTTAGACAAAGATTAACAACCTTTGTCAAAAATTAACCCCAAAAAAGTCAGCAGTAAACTGAAAACATATGTACCTTAATCAACACCAAGAATTCTCCACCAATTTATGGAAGAAAAAGGTGCGTGTAAGATGGTACAATCATTACTAACAACCAGAGACACCTTCAATTTTACCATAATTAAGCATTAATTAGGCAATTATCAACCAGAATTTTCGATCTAAAATCTTAAATAACAGAAATTATATAATTGCAACTTAGTAAATACAATAACACAACAACACAAACTAACTTCATTTTCACTACAACAATACCTTCAGAATCCAATTTCAGAACACAAACTCAGCTCAAAATTTTTAAAATTCACTACAAAATAAACATGCAACTGAAGAAGAAGTGGCTTACTGGAGAGATTCTGAGGGAGTCACTACAGTGACAGAGTGAGCTCCGCAAGAGTGTTATCACGGAGGTACACACCGTTGATAGTGACCTCGTAGAAACAGAGCGGGAGTTTCAGGAAAGAGACGCCGAGAATGGAGCTCATTGTGGCGAGGAGACAACAGCTAACCAAGACCAGTTCCAGAATGCGACGAGAAGAGCTCTGTTCAGAGATTCCACGGTGAGGAGAAGAGTGTGAGTGGCAGAGAAGAGCGATAACAATACCCTTTGTCAATAAAAATACCAATGGTGAAGTCATTATTTGTTGAAATTTCTAAGCATAACTCAAACAAAAGTGTTGTCTTTTCAATGTATAAATAAATTAATATATTCAGTTGGAAATATTGTGAATTTAATTGAGTTTTGACTGATGTTGTGGATTGAGGTTGGTTAGATTTGTGGAAACAGTAAAAGTGGATATATGATCCAATTTTAAGGGAGGTTATGTCAAATTTTTTTAAAAATAATATAAATGTTGAAGGATTTGTGTTATATATATGCTGATTAGTCAAAACTTTCCCTAACATTGGACATATATCCACCTTTACAGCTTTCACAAATCCAACAAACTTGAATCTATAACATTAGTCAAAACTCAATTAAATTTACAACATTGCCAGCAGAATATATTAACTTATTTATACTATTGTATACTTTTATAAGGGCATCATATATAATAACATTTATAAAAATAACTCTTAATTGGTTTATACATATGTAAGTTTAGAAAACCTGAATTTATAATATTTAATTTCTTCAAGCTTTCTTTTGTAGACCTAATCTTAGAGGAGGAAATACTAGACTTGTTCCTAAAACAAAACCTATAATGAGCAATAGACCTAAGTTGGAAGTAGAAACTTTTTTATTTGACGAATTTCCATCCCTACTTCACAAGTTATATTGTCCAACAAGATTGTTTAATGGGGACATTAAATTGAAAAGGCAACATTTTTATTTGAGTTATGCTCAGAAATATTAGTAAATAATTGTTATTCATGTTCATCTAATCATCATGCGGCTTATTTTGCAATAATAACTTCATAATATATTACTTCATATTTATTTATAATGGTTTTTCTATGCATTCATATAGATTAACATAATAAATACTAATTAGAACTAATCTTTTACGTTCTCATTAATTCATAAAAGTTATTACATTGAATAAATTGAAAGACACAAGTACTAGTACAAACAAAATATGATGATTTAGGTACAATGTATAATTAATACAATTTTTATAATATTAATTTTATATCTTCAAATATCATAAGTAAGTAAATTAAACTTAATAGCGAATGTAATACCCGGTCTAACCGAAATTAATTAAATAATGAGTTAAGTAGGAGCGAATATGGTTGAAAGATTTGGCAATTAGAATTTGATGATTTCAATATGATATTTGGATTCAGTGAATTTTTCCGAGTCGAAAAACATATTTTTCTGCGTAAAAGCGCGTAGTGGAATTTTGATTGGTAGTACCAGCTGAGACCTGTCTGGTACTGCAGCTGAGAAAATTGATTATGAGTAAATAAGATTAAGAAATGAGGAATTATAATTAGGGGAGGTAGAAATATTTGAAGTGCGATTTAGAGCGCTAATCTTAAAGGTTTTGGTCCAAAATTGGGCCAACGGACAAAAATAAGTGAACTGGGCCTAAGTGGGCCCAAGACCCAACATATATAAACATTAGTTATGAGCATTTCAGCTCATTTTGCCCTAAAGAATGAGTGTTGGGCGCTGAATAGAGAAGAGAGAAGAGAAGAGAGAAAACCTAACTCTCTTTGATCTTCAAACCACCATAACTTGAGCTACGGAGCTCCGATTGACGAGCCGTTTACGGCCACGCGTCGCTCTTCTTATCCTCTACAATTCTATCTAAGTTTTGTGGTGAGTATTCCATTCATCTCTGAGCAGTTTTCGAAATTCTCCACTGTTACACGTTTTTGGGAAGTTAGTGTTGAAATCTTGTGATTTTGGGTGTTTAGGGATACTCCAACATGGATTCTAAGTGGGTTCTATCCCTACTTCATATGGGCTGAGGTAAGAAGTGCTCAAACCCTTGTGATTTATCATCTTTATGAGCCCTAGGTTGATGTATGTATGTAATATTGGTTATGTTAGTGCATTTGATGGTTTTGGTGCACAATTGGGAGATTGGTGTTGCTTGAGGAGCTTTGGTGAGGCTTAGGGCTAAGGTTGGTGGAGACTTCCAAAGAAGAGGCTCAATTGATTTGGCTACAAGAGGTACGGTTTAAGTTTCATTTAAGTACCGTGTGGTGTGATGAGAATTCCTAGGCTAGATGCCCCTAGGATTAAGTTTGGATTGTGTAAATGGTTGGTGCTAATATGCATAGTTGGTATGTAATGTGAATTGATGATTATGTTGAGAATTGTGTGGCCTTGTATGCTTGGTGTATTGAAAATCTGATGTATTGGGTAATGAATATTAATTTGTGATTTATGCATTTAAATTGTGAAATTGGGCCGGAGGCCGTAAAATTTGGGCCGGAGGCCAGAAAGAGGTAAGGGAGGTAAGTTGATGTGTGCATTGTATGATGACACAAGTGATTGGATGAATTTCAGATAATGAATATATGAATGATTGGGTTGGTTATTGAATAATGAGGTTTGAGGAGTTGAAGTGTGGAAATTGGTAATTTTGGGTGAAATTGTATAGATGAGGTATGTTTGATTTTGGTTGAGATATATTATGTGGTCATATATGTGAGTATGATTATTGATGCCTTGATGGTATGATAATGCATGAGAGATATGTATGTTGTGATATATGCTTGAGAAATGATTAAGGTTGATTTGGGGGTGAAACCACGTGATAGTGAGTATGATATTGGTTATGTATAATGATGGTTGATTGGAAATAGTATTGTTGGAAATTGGGATGAGGAAGGATGTATGACATGTTGATATGTTTGTAATTTAGCCATTTGCTTGAAATGGGTAAAGATGGTTATATGGCGGTTTTGTGAATCGTGGTAAAGTGTTAATGTATGAGTTGATGAGGCTTGATGTTGATTTTGGTATATTTTGATTGGTTTCAAAAAGGGTTGAAATTGGCATGTTTTGGTTAATTTTGAAAAGAGTTGAAAATGGCTTGTTTTGAAAATGGCACTTTGTGATTTTGTATGAAAAATATTATTTTTGGGCATACTTTGACGGGACATAACTTGGACTACGGATCTCTGTTTTGTGCCAAATCTGTTTAGAAATGAAATTGGATCCGGGATGTCCATGCCGTTCGAAGAACGGGTGAAAAACGATTTAAAATGAGAAAGTTATGTCCGTCAGAAGATTGGGGGTTGAATCTATGAATTCTGCAGCTTTTAACTTAGAAAATTTTTAGCAGAATGACCCTCCACGCGTAGGCGCACTTGGCGCGTACGCATCGTTCTTCGAGAAGGCACCATCCACGTGTGCGCGTGGTGTGCGCGTGTGCATCGATGCACTGCACCCAACGCCCAGCTATTTTCCCGAGAGTTGTGCCAGTTTTGTGCCTGGGGCGCAAATGCACCCACGCGTACGCGTGGCTGACGCGTACGCGTCGTCTGGCTGTGTTTCAATCCGCGCGTCCGCGTGTATGACGCATACGCGTCGATGAGCTTTGTGGTCATCCACGTGTGCGCGTGGAGTACGCGTACGCGTGGCCCTGTTTTCATCCCAAAGTTGATTTTTGAGTTTTAAAAACTAAATCTCATACTTCTAAGCCTCCGATCTCACCCCTCATGTATTAAATCATTATGATATGCCTATCAATGAGAAAAGAGTTAGGGGATGTGGTAACTTGCGAGTGAAGCAAGGGGAAAATTTATGATCAATGATGATCAACGATGATTATATGAGATATGGAGGATGATGGTGGAAGTACCGTGTATGCCATGAGCCAAAAGGCTATATTTATTGATAAATGGCTGGTTCTTGATTGAACCATGAGCCGGATGGCTGAGTTATTGCCGGGGTACGGCAAAGCCATTATTGATTATGGCTGAGTATAAATGCATATATGATTAATGAATGAATGTGTTAAATGGATAATAATGGAAGATGTTGAAATGTGATGTGTAACCCCGGGTAGTAGGCAGTGGCGTTGTCCACTTGCTCCGGGTATGAGACGGAAAAGGATGTTTATGATAAATGAGTTAATTATGGAGTTTTGAATGAATGTATTTGTGATACCTAGGTAGTAGTAAGGGTTGTGGTTCGTCCCACTTGCTCCAGGTTAATGTTTGAGATTTGATAACAATGAGGATTGATAATATGAATTGAGGTTGAATGAATATATGTTTGAGATACCTGGGCAGTAGCAAGGATTGTGGTTCGTCCCGCTTGCTCCGGGTTAATGCTTAAGATACCTGGGCAGTAGCAAGGGTTGTGGTTCGTCCCACTTGCTCCAGGTCAGAAATTATGACGCCTGGGTAGTAGCGGAAGTAGTGGTGAATCCACTCGCTCCAGGTTGAGCTTTGAAACACCCGCCTGGGTAGTAGCCGCAGTAGTGGTTGTTCCACTGGCTCTGGGTTAAGCGGGTAGTAGCAAGGGGGTTGTAGCTCAAACCTACTTGCTCCGCAAGGGGTGTTTCTGTCCAATGATTAGCTACCAGGACATGTCGGGTTGGCTATATAACCGACAGATGATATCATCAGCCATAGGGCGGGCATACATCATTTGCATATGTTTGAATTGTTTGGGTTTGCCTATTTGTTTTGGATTTCTACATCATATATGCTATGTTACCTGATTATATGCTACTTGTTCTACTTGTACCTTATTTGTGTATTAATTGTCTGTATTGCTTGTGTTTGTACAACTGAGAGATCCCTCATGTTGGTGTCGGTGGATGTTGAGGGCTGTTCTTGATGAGATGAATTGATAATGCGATTGCATGATGATGATGATTTTTGAATGAGATAATTTGAGCCCCCTGGGTAGACGCAGTGATGTGATTTCACTAGCTCCAGGCGAGGGTATGATGTATTGATATAGAGTTGCTGAGACAGAACAACTGGTGATGGTTTTGCTTATGATTCTGAGTCTGATTCGTGGAAGAATCAGCGAGTTGGGAAACATGTGTAACATGAACTAGATTTAGTATCCCCTCACGACAGATGCCTATTTATGGATTAGTGAGAATCTAGGCTGGATACTTGGTGAAAAGGATTTTAGGATGCTTAGTGAGTTTTTATTGTAGTGCATTGTATTTATTTGGCACTTTTACCGTACTAGGAACCCATGGGCCCGGGGTTCTCATTCCGTATATATCTCTTGTTTTTTCAGATACAGGTTCAGGTGCTCAGAAGTGAGCTACGGTTCGTCTGAGAGACGGCGAAGATATTTATTTTCTCTACTTTGTGTTTTCCTTAGAATCTCTCCACCTTTGTTTTGAAAAGATTATATTATGTGTTGAACTCTTTTGGAACTTGCCTATAGAGGCTCTTATGTTTCCTTTGGGAGAGATTAGGATGTACTGTTGTCAGTTACTTTCATACTGTACCCTAGCCGGCCTAAACTTCGCGGGTCGCGACTAGTGGCTATTTACTTATGTTATATATATCTATCTGTTATCTATCTCTTAATCTCCTTTATGCCTTGTCCGTATATCGCTTTCGGCTTCACATTTTATCTTTTCGTTGTCGAAACGTGAGTGATACGTCTTTGCGATTTTATTTCTACTCTTTTCAGGCTTCTCGATTAATACTCCTTTCAAAATTACCTATGTCTATATATTAAAAATCCACCTGAGAGTCGTACCACCGTAATATCATTGACTTATGACTCGAGCATAAGGATTTGAATATTAGGGTGTTACAGCGAAAATAATATTAGATATAGTCACATAAAAAATTATTAATTATTAATTATTTAGGCTTTAACAAGAAAATTTATCTTTAATGGCCTAAACCCATGATGAAAAGTTGTTTACCATATTTTTTTAATGCTAAACATGGAGTCTCTACACTCATTAACATTCTATACTTCTAAGGCAAGAAATTAGCATATGATAACTAATTCTAATTACTAACTACATAAATCAATATATAACTAAATCTTAAATTAACTTAAATAAATAAAAAGAGTGATCATGGAATATGAGCTTCAAACAGAGAACGAAGAACTCAGGAGAGGGAGATGTAGTGGTAGCAATAGCCGTTACTGGTGGAGCACCACAACGGCGTTAAATGATGAGACACGAATAGAGAGGCAGAGAAGGAGTTGTGGCTGATGGAGGGGAGATGAGGAAGGGGCTTATTTCAGTGAGGGGGAAATGGGAGGCAAAAGGAGGGGCCGGCAGCAATGGGACTGACAGAGCGGCGGGAAAAAGAGAATGTGATGCTAATTTTGAATACCACAAACTAATCGACAAGTGCATTAGGTCGTACAGAGTAATAAATAAGGTGAGTGGGTGATGATCCCACGAAGATTAATGGACTAAGCAATAATAGTTGATGATTGGCTAGATAGACAAGTTGAAATGAGTGTTTTGGATTCCAAGTAACATAAAATAATAAATCAGTGAGTTAAAGAAAGCAAATAGTGAATGATTGGTGAAAATAATATGAGTTAAGGCTTTGGAGATGTTTAAATTTCTAGATTAACAATTCTTATCAACTACTTTAATCAGGCAAAGATTCAATTCATGGCAAACCTTACGTGATTAAACCCTAATTCCTTAGTAATTTGATTTCCTCTAACCCAATCAACAACTAATTCCTTAGTCCTTTAATTTAAATTAGAATGTTAAGTCCAATTTTAGTTCCTAAGCCGCTCAAATCCTAAGTACCCAAAAATGAAGCGATTATATAACATGTATCGCGTTAAATCCAGATAATTAGAGAGTTGTGAGGAATTAATTTCAAGTTATAATTATAGTGATATAACTTTTCCAAGATTTAACAAGAATTCAAATAGAAAAAGAGTTATCTTCCAATATACTGTAATTCCTAGGATGAAGAACGGAATCCATCCTTAAATTTAAAGCAGTGCATTGATTAATAGTAGAATGACAATAGTATTAATCCAGTAAAATAAAAAAAGCTCCTAACCTTAACAATGGAGGTTTAGTTGCTCATGACTCAGAGAAAAATCTAGAATTGTTAAAAAATGTAAAAGTGCGGAATGTGGAAGAAAAAGAGAAGCAGGCCCGAAGGGCTAAATCTTTTCTCCTTTTATATCTAATCCTAATTGACACAAAATTAAAATTCTAAAACCTAATAATATCTTTTCTTAATTCAAAAATTAATTTAAAAATCAAAGAAGCTTTCCGTCAATTGTTGATGCACGTATGGTCCCCAGTTGAAAATGCAGACCTGACACTAAATGTCGAGTAGTGGTATTTAGTGCCACCTTCCCAGAATGCTTTTTCTAGTTTATGAGAGACCTGACGCTAAATGTCGGATAGTGGAATTTAGCGCCACCTTCACAGAATCATGGCACAAATTGCGAGGCCCGGCACTAAACGTCGAGTCGTGGCGTTTAGCACCAGCTTGACAGCAACTATTTTTCTCCCTTTTCTTCTACACGAACTCTGTCAAACTCACCTAAATTTTACATGTAATCAATAAAATAGTAATACAACTCAAAGTAGCATTCATGATGATCTAAAATACCATGATCTCATAAGAACTCAACAAATTCACATCGAATTTACTAAGAAAAGATAGAAAAGATGCTCACGCATCAGAGGACTAAAGAGAGAGTGGGGATTTCGAAATGAAGGAGGAGAGGGTTTGCGCTTCAAATTTTAGGGCTCATTATCGTTGGATTTAATGGCGGATAAATCTGACAGTAATGTATTGTGGGTCACCAAAATGCAACATTCCACTAATTGGGTTTACTGGCAGAAAAATTCGCTAGTAAATCCCATGCTATATTTTGCGCCTATTTTTCTATTTTTCGTCCAATTATTATCGGCAAATTTACCGTTTGAAGCACAAATTCGCTAGTAATGATTTGACCTGACAAATTCAACACCTAAACCGTTAATAAATTCGTCGATAAAGCTGACGCCAATGTGTGACGCTAAATCCAATAGTATTCAGCATTTTTCTTGTAGTGCATTCTCTTGCATACATCCTTGAGCAACCAATCGTGCCTTATAATGATCAATTGAACCATTAGAGCGAGTCTTGCTCTTGTACACCTATCTACTACGCACAACATTTTGATTAGAAGGAGGATCAACAAAGTCCCAAGTGTCTTTTTTCAAGTGCCAGGATTTTTTTCTACATTACTTGCTATTAATTTGAATTTGTGGAGGCTTCTCGAAATGACTTAGGTTCATGGTGATGAATAATAGTAGAAAAATAATGATAATTGAGAAGATGAGGAGGTGAATTTCTTACCATAGAAGAACGAGTGAATGGATGAGGCTTGACAACAGGAGTATGATCATCGTCCGGTCTAGAATCATCGGAAGATGAAGAAGGCAAAAGAGTAGGAGGGTCGAGAGGTTAACTTGAGATAGAACCTGTAGTATCAATACTAGGAAAAATATCAACATTAGAATTAGTGAAAAACAATGACTGAGTAGAAGGAATTGACTCAAAAGAGGAGAAACTAGAGAACATGTGATGCTCTCAGAATACAACATGACGAGATATACAAATATGTTGAAAGATTTGATCCCAATAATGATGACCCTTATGTTCAGTGCTATAACCAAAATAAAAACACATGCGAGCCCAAAGTTCAAGTTTATTATGTTCATAAGGCTGAAGACAGACAAAACAGACACAACCAAAAACATGAAGAGATATTTAATCTGGAGAAGTATGATAAAGACGCTCAAAGAGAGTAGTGTTACTAAGGACAAAAGAATGGAGTGTATTGATAACATGAATAGCAGTGAGAACAACTTCACCCCAAGTACGCTTAGGACACGAAGAAGAAATAAGCATTGGATGAACAGAGTCAAGAATGTGACGGTGTTTGCGTTAAGCTCTTCCATTTTGTTGAGACTACCAGAAGAAGAAAACTCAGACAAAGTACCCTATTTAGTGAGAAAATTTAAAAGTTTGGAGTCACGATATTCCATAGCAAAATTGCGTCGAAAAATTTTAATGACCTTAAAAAATGTGAATAATCATCAATAAATACTACAAAGTATTGCGCCCCTCCCATAGAAGCAGTGGGAGCAGAGCCTAAACATCAGAGTGATAAGATCAAAAGGAGAGAAAGCAAGAGATGGATTATTATGAAAAATAAAGCTAGTTGTTTTGCAGTTTGACAAGAAGTACAATCAAAAGACTCATTATTAACTTCACCTAAAACACTCATAGACATAAGATGACGCACTTTTCCTAAGGAGCCATGGGCAAGACGGCGATGCCACTAGTGAAGTGTAGATGGAGAAGAAACAACACAAAAATTTGACATAGAAGAAATATGAAGATTCTTGAGCTCAAACAATCTTCCAACCTTACATCCAATCCCAATAATCTGTCCCGTCTGACGATCCTGCACATGACAATCAGAAATAGAAAAAGTAACATCAAAACTAAGATCAACAAGTTGACCAACAGAGATAATATTAAAGTTTAATTTTGGAATAAAATAAGTATCCGGGAGATTAAGAATTGATTGTGAATTATAACCCTTGTGTGTCGCATGCAAGAGGGAACCATCAGCAGTGTTGACAGAAGGTGCATTCGTAGTGGTAGACAAAGATGAGAAAAGATGATACAAAGGAGACATATGATTAAAGCAACTAGAATCAAAATACCATTTACAATTACCTGGAGAAGTGGAATGAGTAGCAGAGGTATTACCAAAAAATAGAAAAGTTGCTTAAGAAGAGACTCAATGTCGGATGGAGAGACAGAAAGTGGGTTGACAAAAGCAGAATTGGTGGATTCAGCAGCAGCAGTAAAAGCAGGCACATTCTTAGAGTAGTTAGGACAAAATTGATACTTTGTTTTGATCTGAACATGGTGGGCGAGTAGGACAGGTAGTAATAAAGTGTCCCAATAGCTTGCAATAATGGCAGAACAGTTTTGGACAATTAGAGCCAATGTGACCTTTCTGTTTGCATTTTCTATATTCATTAGAAGGACAGTCTGAGAAGAGGTGCCCAGAACAATTATAGTTTCTACAAAATTTACCTTTTCTATCTTTGGCTGCAAAGACAGTTTCACTCTTAGAGCAAGTCAACCCCAGCGCGTTTCTTCAAACTTAAGATGAGGAAGTGCGTCTTCAAGGCTAGGCCAGAGATTCTGATGATGAAGAGAACCTCTAACCAGTTTGTAGTCATCAGTTAGAGTATAATTAGAATCAATTAAGATCAGTTATCATCAATTAAAAACAGGCTCACAGGAGGTCAATTAATCCCAAATCATTTCCATTCGACCAAGAAAATCAAAAATTGCTTGCCCACTTTCTTGTTTAAGAATATGAAACTCTTTTACCAGTTGAAACTGATGAGAGAGGTCAGAAATAGTGTAACATTTTAAAAAATAATGCCATACCTCTTTAGCAGTTTCAAAATGCCCAAACTATAGATGAATTCCTGGAATAGAAGTGTTATGGAACAAAGTGATAATCAGATAATTTTTACTATTCCAATCTTTTTTTCCTGCAAAATCTTTATTGGCATCCTCCTTGGATTGGAAGTCTCATCCTTTGATTTTTCAGTCACAGGTGCCTTAACAGGACAAACTATATTACCAGTCACATAGTGCCATAATTTTTGTCCTTTAAAAAAATCCTCTCATAGCTTCAATCCAATTAGCATAGTTGGAGCCATTAAGGATAACAAGAATAGGATAAAAAATATCTAGTTTTTCCATAATAGTAGAGATAAAAAGGACAGAGAGAAAAAACTGCAAAATTGGGACATAAATCTAGAAAATGGAGGACAAATTCAAACTCACTAAAAAATCTTAGGGAGTGTCCCACTATCCGCCACGTTAGCAGCCATGTCAGTAGAGAAGGATGCGTGGCAACGCGGGAGAGGAAGAGGAAGACACGTCAACACTAACGTAGTGAGGAGCTGGCGCGCAGGTCATGAAGCGGGTCAGGCTTGGTTGACACGTAGGTCAACGTGGAGCACGGGTTTGCGACATGTGGAGGAGCTGGACCATCAATCGTGGACGTTAATCAATGGTGCTGGATGCGTCTGGAAGGATAAGAAAAGGGAGGCGGGTAGCAATCTTCCAGCGGCACGTGGCGGCGCATCTAGAGGATTCCATCGTCGTGGTTTGGCTCGTTGGACTCAGAGCGATGAGACAAGGATGATGGTATAGTCACTGATGAAGGACAACATCAGTAAAGGGATCGAAAACAGGTACAAAAAGGTTGTTGGAAGAAGAAAACATGAAAGGTTATGAACTAGTTTCCATGGGAAAAAAGTAACCTATGCTTTTGATACCATATTAGAAACAAGAGAGTAATCTGAAGAAAGTGATGTGTATTGTTGAGTATGTAGTGAATGATACAATATACAACGGTATATATAGGTACTAGAAGAATCAAAGCAATAAAAGCGTATCCTACAATAAATATACAGATATGCTAAATAAATATAATTTATGCTAAATGATCTAAATTAATCCTAATTATTCTCTAACACAGCATAATACATTGGAGTTTATGCCAAATCTCAAGAGCGGAGGAGCAATGGACAATTCTGTTCTTGAATCATGAATCTACCAAAGCCAAAAGCCAATAACTAATATTATAGTCATGTTGAAGTCACTTAAGATATTTGTTGGTAATGGTACCAAAGGTTTTGGCTGCCTTTAATTCAAATTGATCAAGAATCTTGCCTTCTTGAGAGTGGTCTTCAAGATGCTGACCTTCAATGGTGAACAAAGCTTGTTGTTGCCATGTTATATAGTAGGAATGTTCAAAATCGATCAAATATGAATAAAACCGATCAACCGAACCGAAAAACCAATAACCGAACAAACCGTAAAAACCAAAAAAATTTGCAATTTTTGTTCGATTTGATTCAATTTTGTCACTGAAAACCTGAACCAAACCAGTATATATTTGTTAATTTTACAAAATATCCCCTAACCGAAACCCTAATACACTCTCGTACTTACTTAAAGTCTCTCACTCACGCTACTTCTCCTTACTCCTTTCTCACTCACACACAAACTGCTCTCTCTCACTCGCTGTCTCTCACTCACGTACACTCTTCTCTCAGTCACAGTCCTTTACTCCTTTCTGTTGTTGCTGTCCAGCCATCCAACAACCACCATTTCTATCCCGTCGTCTGTCGAAGCCTCACACCATCTAGAAACCGCATCTCTCAGCGTCATCGTTCTCAGCATTGTCCATCTCAACAACCACATCGTCCTTAGTGCCGTAGTTCTCCATAATTCTCAGTTGTGCTCCATTGTTCTCAATCTCTCGGCCTCAGGTTTGATTTGTTCAATTTTTGTTCTGATTCTTGTTTAATCTGATTTTTCTTAATTTTTTCTGGTCTGACTTCTATTTTTTTATGTTAGGACTTGATGATTTTTCTTTTCATTATGATCATTTGTTCTTGATTTTGATTTTCCGATTGTGGTTATGATGATTTTCAATTTGTTATGATTATTCGTTCTATTTTTTATTTTTGTTCTGATTATTGATTATCTACTATTTTTTATTCTAATTTTATTTGTTACGGCTCTTTATTGTTTTGTTATAAAAAGAGTAGTAAAGTTGATATTGAACTCAAAGATAAATTTTCCAAAGGCATGTTTGAATATGCATATTTGAATTTGTTCCACAAAATACAAATTGAAAGCACATAGCTAATTATACTCAAGCAAGAACTATATTGAAACCCTATGTAGGTTTGGTGGTTTTCTTTTCTTTTAGCCACCTATTTTTCATAGCATACATATAAGAGGCTAGAGAACTTGACCCTTCCAAATTTTTCACATTTAAATCTTAATAATTGCATTTGTAATACTTTTCGGCTGAATAGTTAAACTTTAGCAAAACGTTATCTTCAGATATTTGTTAAGTTGCAAAATTTTAAAAATTCTCAATGATTTATTTTCTTTTTTACAGATCAAATAAGGAGAGAACTTTTCAATTTTAAAGGATAAATTTTTTTTATCTGCAACTTTGTATAAAATAGAACACACTGGGCATCTTTATGGACTCAGCCTAAGGAGGGGAAAGGAGAAGCTGTTGGAGTAGTTAGAAAGTGATTTAGACGTTTTATTTATCCATCTTGCTTATTATCATTGTTGATAAATCATAGAAATTTTAATTAGTTTAGTTTGGTTTGATTGCTCTTGATAAAAAAATTAAACTAAATCGAACCAAAGAATTAATATAAAATTGGATCGAGTAATCTATTTAATTATATAAAAATTGGGTTTTTGCGCTTAATGATGGAGTTAACGTAGCATGCTTTTGAGAGTGTTTTCGAATTAATTTCTTTTAATTCATTAAATACAAGTTATTACGATAAACTAATTATATCAACTAATTGATTTTTTTAGATATTTAAATATCACATAATTTATTATAATTTATATCAATTTGATTTGGTAATATTTTCTAATTTATTTTTTTAATATTTTATTAGTATTTTTAATTTATTTTTTTTAATTTATTAAACCAAATTTATTTTGTGTATTAATTAATTAATTAATTAGTTATTAAATAATAAATCTTTGAATAAAATAGACAACTGAGATATTTTTAATTAATAATTAAATCAAATCATATATATTGAGCCAAATTCAAATAATGTGGATTAAGGACTAAATTAAAATAAGATAATTTTTTACCTATTCAAATTGAATGCAATAAATATAAATTAATTTTGTTAGATAATTATAGTCGGCTAGTCTACTATATATAGATGGCCACACAAAATTATAAGAATCATGATTTTTATCGCAAATGCTATTTCAACTCTTCTTTTCTTCTTTTTTTTCTTTATGTATATTTTTTTATGTATAAATGTACCCAAAATGAGAAAGTACAGATGATTGATTGTATGATTAATTGTTTGTTTAATGAATATATCTCAATTTAGGCATTCTACCACTATGGATGGAAGTTGACCTGTAGTAATTCAAAGTGACCATTGACCAGTATATTTTTTATAGTATTAGATAGAAGAATATTTGATAAAATGAATATACTCATTGTAACAATTTTTTTCAATTATTAGATTTTTATGTGTAAATTCTTTGAAGGCACAAGATAATAAAATAGGTTGACTTTAATATCATTAGAAGCTAAATTTAATGGTTCAAGTAAGCATCACTAATTATATTAATAAAGTAATTTTGTAATACTAATGTAATTTACATATTAATTTTTTCGAATAAATTTATTTTAAAATGTAAAAATTAGACTCAATATGCTAAAATTTTAAAGGTAACAGAATTTTACAACAAAATTAACATTCATTAAGGAAATGAATTTATATATGGCTCTTTTCTAATTATAAATAATAACAAAATTTATGAAAAAATATTAATGTCATCATTTTTATTAACTAAATCATAATATTAGGTAGTTGATAGTTTTATAGGCGGAATTTATTAAGTAATTACGTTAAAATTAGCAACGAACAAGCAATAAGGATTCATAAAAAAATCTATTATATATTACCAATTTTATAATTAATATATGTCACATATCATATTCTCATCTCTTCTATTTATTATCTGTTCTATTATATAAAAATTAGGTTTTTGCACTTAATAATAGAGTTGACATAACATGCTTTTGAGAGTTTTTAGCGATTTATTTCTTTTAACTTATTAAATATAATTTATTACGATAAATTAACTATATCAACTAATTGATTTTATTAGATATTTAAATATCACATAATTTATTATAATTTATATCAATTTAATTTAGTAGTACTTTTTAATTTATTTCTTTTAATGTTCTGTTAGTATTTTTTAATTTATTAAACCAAATTAATTATACTAATTATCTATATTAATTAATTAATTAGATTAATTTATTAATTATTAAAATAATAAATCTATGAATAAAATAGGCTCTTCAGATATTTTTTACTAATAATTAAATCAAATCAAATAATATATATTGAGCTAAATTCAAATTATGTGAATTAAGGATTAAAATAAAATAAGATAATTTTTTACCTATTCAAATTGAATGCAATAAATACCAATTAGTTTTATTAGATAATCATGATCTTCTGGTCTTCTATATATAGATAGCCACACAAAATTATAAGAATCATCATTTTTATCGCTTTTGCTATTTCAACTCATTTTTTCTTTTTTTTTTTATGTATAAATGTACTTAATTAAAATGAGAAAGTATGAATGAGTATTTCATTAATTGTTTGTTTGACAAATATTATAGTCCAAAAATGTCTCAATTTAAATATTTTATCGTTGCCGATGAAAGTTGAACCTGTAGTAATTCAGGGTGATCATGATTATTTTTATAGTATTACGTAGAAAAATATTTCTTATAATAAATATATCCATTGTAATTAATTTTCATTATCAATCTGTTATCTTTTACCTAACAAACGATATCCATGTTGAATATATTATTTTCATCAGAAGCCATACATAATTGATTGATAATTCTATATATAAAAATACTCCTATTGTTATCTCACTAAAGTTAATTCTTCTATGATTATGCCAATGTGTAGCACTATCAGATAAAAATTGATTAGATTTTATACATTTATTTCCGACGATGTGGGTAACTTTTTAGACCTAATCACGGTCGGAGTTGAAAAAATTTGAAAAGTGTTAACAATACAAATACTTTTTATTTTTAATACCCAATAATAAATATATAAATTAAAACTAATATTGTTTCATACAAAATCATAAAAGGTATATTATACTTAAAATATCTATAGTCTGTATTAACTGTCATTGTTTTATCAATTATGTTATAACAAATATGGTTATTAAAAAAGATTAAAATTAAATTAAATCTACAGTTCTTTCATTCAATAGTTTTTATAAAGAATGGATGGATGCTTTTGTTATTTTCAGTTCTTTGGTAAATATGGACGATACATAATAATATTGTGTTTGGCAAGAATATATGAGATTTTAAAAGGCTGAAGCATAGGTTTAGTTCTTAACATATTTGTAAATAAAGTGCAGAGTATATAAAAAGATAGCTGATAAAAGAATAAATGATTAAAGCTTCTTCAATATTAATAATCGTAGTGTATGATAGGTGTTCTATAACTTTTTTGGATTTAATTGTTTCTTTATTATTATATATTGTTCTGTTTAATTTATGCTAAAACTACTTATGATAATCATCTTATCGTAGTAGTGTAAAAGTTATAGGTGTTATATTTACTTTATATGCTCTTAAATCTCATATCTTTGATGAATCTTTGTGACTGAGTAATTATTAAAATAAATTAGTTTAATATCTATTATATATTTTATTTAAGTTATAATAGTGAGTAAATATTTTTTTAAGTAAATAATGTAATTTTTTCATAAAAAAACATTTGAATAATTGTGAAATTAGATTATACCATAGATGATGATAAACATCTTAGCATTAAATCTATTATAAAATAAACTTCTAGAAATATTACGTTATATTATATAATTTAGTTATATTTTTTCTACTTTCAATCTATATTATTTGGATTGACATAGTTTTAAAAAAAAGTTATTCAATTTTTTTATAAATTATTAAATCAAATTCATTACAACTAATTAATTAGGTTGATTAAATATATAGATATCTTATAATTTAATATAACTTAATTAGTTAATTTATATAGATACTTAACCTTTGCAGTTTTACTATTTATTGTAATAAATTCTAGAAATAATTTTTTAAGTTATAATTTATTTTTTTTATCTACATATTCAATTTTTAAGAATAATTTTTTAATTTTTTATTTATAAATAGATTATTTTCTACTTTAATATATGAATTTTTTATGAACTTTTTATTACGTAATTCACTTTAACAAAAATAAATTAATTTGTAAAAATTTAAATTTAAATATATTATCTATAAAATTATATGAAAATTAAATTATATAAAATTTAATATTTTCTTTCAAAATATACTTAAATATATTATCTATTATATATAATCATTAGGATAAACAAGTAAATATAAATTGAATATATAATTTAATTTTAATTTAAACTAAAAACTAAATGAATTGTCAAAAAAATTGTAACCAATTTTGTTTTTAATTTTTTTTATAATTTTATTTAAAAATAAAATTCTCTCTATAATCACTAACATCACCGATAACAAAATTATAAGTCTCTATAAAATAAAAAAATATATAAGATAAATAACATATATATAATTTTTGTATTCTTAATCATAGGCTACAGATAAATTTTAAAAAAAAAATCTTATGTATCAACATGCAATTTTTTTATATTTTTATTTTTTTCTAAAATTTTTTAGACTTATCAATATTTAAATTATCTATACATCACTTCTCAAAATATTATGATTTCACAAGTTATAATATATGATATTAGTTATATATATATATATATATATATATATATATATATATATATATGAAAAATATAACTTATTTATGTATTATTTGAATTAGAAAAATTTGTAGGAAAATCAAATAAAATGTTAGAGAAGAAAATGAATAAAAAAATCAATTTTTATTGTCTGAATCAACAAAGAAATTGAATGAAAAACAAAGAAGGTGTATGTGGAGCTCATATAAATTTTTTTCTCTTCAAAGTTGCGAAAAACTGACGGAGAAGTGCAAACATGGGTAAAGGTACAGAGTTACCATTTGAATTATAATTTATATATAATATATAAAAATATTAATATAATTTTACTCTATTATAATTTTCTCTCTTCTTATTTTTTCTTTTAACCAACTAAAAGAAAAAAAAATTCTATTTTCTTTTCATTCATTTTTTCTTTATCTAAACAACACAAAAAATATATATTTTTCTTTTCTCTCATTTTTTTCTTTCCATTTTTTTGCTCTTATTTTTCATCTTATATTCAAACAATACCTTAGTATTTATCCATTTATCTCCTATTAATATTGTTATTATAAGAATACATGTGATTTTATAAAATAAAAAGATATATCATAGATTTTGATTATCTGAAAATTTACTAAGTGGCTGAAATAGCTCCACGTCAGGAGCCAACGAATGCTAGCAATAGGAATGATAAAAAAATAATCGAAACATGTTTTTGCAGGAATTACTCGTGATTAGGGCAAGATGGGGACCTATGAAATCCTCACCACCTGCCACGCGAAAATGGATGGGGACTAGGGGTGGCAAACAGGATGAAATCCGTCGAGCTGGCCCGCGTAACCCGCCAAAAAAGGCGGGGTGGGCTGAAAATTTGAGGCCGCCAAATTTAAAAACTTTGCCTACCCTATACTGCCTAATTTGTGGATTTTGGCGAGTTTTGGTGGGCGAGGCAGGGCAGGCTTCCCTGCTGAGCCAAGCGTTTTTTTTTTTTTTTTGTCAGGGCCATTTTTTTACAAATTTTAAAGATGTTATTAATCTACACAAGGATAAAAATGATAATTGAATATATTTTAAGTTATATTTTGAATATGTTTTATGTTTGATTGATTATAAACTTGAAGATGTTTAATTATATGTTTTGGATAATATTTGTTTTGCTTTGGACAATGTTAATTTTATTATTTTGTTTTAAAAAAACTGGTTTATAATTATGTTTATTACATATTTATAATTATAAAGATTTTAATGTTTGTGAATTTAGAAATTATAATTTTTTTATATCTTTAAAAATTATAAATTTATTGAAATAGTTGTGAAATTATATATATTGTTTAATATTTTGTATCTAACCAATTTTATTTTGTTATTGAAATTAAAAAAAAGATGAGTTGTTAATTAGTTCTAAATTTAAATTTAAATTTGAGTAAGAAAATAAAAATATTTTAAATTTTATCTCACTAACTATAATTAATTTCAAGATAAGAAATTATTTTGTACATAATATATATTGTGTAACGCCCTCACTATCAGAATGACACGCTTCCGATTGCGCTACTCTGATAGCAAGAAGTATTACGACGACTTCATATACTTAATAATAAAAAAGGAGCTTTTGACTTGAAATTGTATCATTTTTTTTCTTTTCTTGAGATGTAACTTATATTTCTTTGCTTCACGATCTGTACCTTATGCATATCTTAATCTATTTACATTTCTAATTATGTTAAAAATCTTACAACATGATTGTTGATCTTATATATCTTATGCCTATTAATTAACACTATTAGTCTATCATTGCATATCTGTTGATATTAAGTCTGGCCAATTTAATGTTGTGGCTTATGTGAACAAAGAAGTTAATAGGTTATTATAGGTGAATTGGAATTGATAAGTGATAGGTAACGCTTATCGCGCGGCTTGGAGATGTTAGGAGTTAATTCTCGAGGATATTTTTTTGTGTATTGAAAATCCTACTGATGACTTGTAACTTGTTCTTTTATAGTATGCCTTGAAAATCCTTATTTGAGATTTCTCTTTGAAAAGTAGTTTGATTATTTCTCAACCTTATCTCTTGTTGAAATACATTCTCATTTAATCCTAACTGCCTATATTTACTTAAATTCCTTGATTTGTTTTTGTCTGTTCAAACTCTTTTTGATTCATGTACTCTTTTATGTAATCTTGAAATTGTTTAATGCATCAAAAAGGTCTTTGAAATCTTCAAGAAAATTGTTATTAATTGGGTTGTTCTTCTTTAAAAATTTTGTATTTCTTCGGATTAGCTGAGAACTTATTCGACTTGTCATGTCTTGTGAATTCTATTCGAGTTTCTTGATTTAAGTTTCTTTCTCAAAACGCGAGTAGGTTTCTTTTCTTACATCTCTCAATCTTATTGAATATCTTTATCAGACTGTGATTTCAAAAAAAAATACACTTGAAATTTTAGTTTTAAACTTTTTAAAAGAGATTTTTGGTTCTCTTAGAAGAAATTTCAACTCAATCCTCTCTTACATGGTTGTACCTATAATCATTCTTTAAATTTGATAAAGATGTTTTGGATTTGGCATGTCCTTATTCATATGTATTTTTGAAACCATACCTCAAATTTTTCTTTTTAAACAAAATTTGAAATTCTTTTCAATTTTACCGTGATTTCACTATATACTCCTAATTAATTAAATGATTGAGTACCTTTTGAGATTTCTGAGAAATTACTTTTGGTCCTTAATCCAATTAAATTCCATCTTTCAAATTTCACATATTTTGTCTTTATCTTAGAAATAGTTTTGGCAAAAAATAACTTGATTTCCTACCAACCTCGCTTTGTTTTTATGCAAATTCTTAATTGATTGTGTAAAGTATCTTTCAAGGTTTTCAAGAAAACATTTCATCCTTAACCTAACTAATTTTCATTTCACAAATCTTGCATAATTTAGTTCGACTTGAATTTGTTTTAACATGACGCAGTATTTACGTTTTTGATGATTCTCTTGAATTTTGTAAAACAATTGCCTTGTTCTCCTCTAGGTTTCTATCAGAGTTCTTCGAAATCAAAATTCTTTCCTAGTTGCATTTTGATTCTTCCTTCCGGCATACTTCATGACCTTTGACCAATCTTATTTGTTGGTGATTTGAACCATTCCTTCATTTTTTTGTGAACCTTGTGCTCTTCTGATTTGGTTTTAGTTTATTTTGATCTAATTTACCACTACCCTTTTCTTGTTTCCTTTAGAGTTCCTAAATTTAATATTTTTTGTTGGGATGCGAAATAACTCTTTTTGAAACTTTTTCTCGTGCCTGTACATTATTACTTAGTTGTAATCCTACGCCTCCTTCCGAATTCATGTGAATCTTATCTTTGTCGTTTATTCTTCTCTTACTGAGATTTGTATAGCTCTTTGAACATACTTGCGCTTGTCTCTTTGAAAATTATTTTGATACGACACGGATCCTTAAATCTTTGAGAATGTTAAGTGCTCCTTCTAATTAGGTAGTATAGGCCTAAGCGTTCTAATCGTGCCGTGTAATTGACATCTCATTTTTTCTTTTCTTGAGATGTAACTTATATTTCTTTACTTCACGATCTGTACCTGATGAGAGGATAATTTGTACGCTTTTTGGCATTGTTTTTAGTATGTTTTTAGTATGATCTAGTTAGTTTTTAGTATATTTTTATTAGTTTTTAGTTAAAATTCACTTTTCTGGACTTTACTATGAGTTTATGTGTTTTTCTGTGATTTCAGGTATTTTCTGGCTGAAATTGAGGGTCCTGAACAAAAATCTAATTCAGAGACTGAAAAGGACTGTAGATGCTGTTGGATTCTGACCTCCCTGCACTCGAAGTGGATTTTCTGGAGCTACAGAAGCCCAATTGGCGCGCTCTCAACGGAATTGGAAAGTAGACATCCTGGGCTTTCCAGCAATGTATAATAGTCCATACTTTGCCCAAGATTTGATGGCCCAAACCGGCGTAGCAAATCAGCCTCAGAATTTCCAGCGTTTAACGCTGGAACTGGCATAAAACTTGGAGTTAAACGCCCAAACTGGCATAAAAGCTGGCGTTTAACTCCAGAAAAGGTCTCTACACGAAAATGCTTCATTGCTCAGCCCAAGCACACACTAAGTGGACCCAGAAGTGGATTTTTACGTCATTTACTCATTTCTGTATACCCTAGGTTACTAGTTTACTATTAATAGGGTCTTTTGACATTGTATCTGTACCTCATGACACTTTACACGTTTCTTTGTGTATCTTCCACAGCATGAGTCTCTAAACCCCATGGTTGGGGGTGAGGAGCTCTGCTGTGTCTTGATGGATTAATGCAATTACTACTGTTTCTTATTCAATCATGCTTGCTTCCATTCTAAGATATCACTTGTTCTTAACCCGGATGAATGTGATGATCCGTGACACTCATCATATTCTCAACTATGAACGTGTGCCTGACAACCACCTCCGTTCTATCTTAGATTGAGTAGATATCTCTTGGATCCTTTAATCAGAATCTTCGTGGTATAAGCTAGAACTGATGGCGGCATTCAAGAGAATCCGGAAGGTCTAAACCTTGTCTGTGGTATTCTGAGTAGGATTCAATGATTGAATGACTGTGACGAGCTTCAAACTCCTGAGGGCGGGGCGTTAGTGACAGACACAAAAGAATCACTGGATTCTTTTCCGGCCTGATTGAGAACCGACAGATGGATAGCCGTGCCGTGACAGGGTGCGTTGAACATTTCCACTGAGAGGATGGGAGGTAGCCATTGACAACGGTGAAACCCTTGCATACAGCTTGCCATGGAAGGAGCCTTGTGTGCTTGAAGAAGAAGACAGTAGGAAAGCAGAGATTCAGAAGATGGAGCATCTCCAAAACATCAACCTGTTCTCCATTACTGCAAAATAAGTACTTATTTCATGTTCTTTTACTTTTCACAATCAATCCTGATAATTTCTGATATCCTGACTAAGATTTACAAGATAACCATAGCTTGCTTCAAGCCGACAATCTCCGTAGGATCGACCCTTACTCACGTAAGGTATTACTTTGACGACCCAGTGCACTTGCTGGTTAGTTGTGCGAGATTGCAAAGTGTGATTGCAATTTCGTGCACCAAGTTTTTGGCGCCGTTGCCGGGGATTGTTCGAGTTTGGACAACTGACGGTTTATCTTGTTGCTTAGATTAGGACTGTTTTATTTTTGTTGGTTTAGAGTCTTTTATTTGAGTTTAGTTTTATATTTTAAGTTTGGTGTCTTCTTTGTGTTTTCCTTTAAGTTTTCGAAAGTTTGTGTTTGATTTTCTAAAAATTTTAAGTTTGGTGTCTTTTGTGCTTTTATTCACTTAAAAATTTTTCAAAAATTTGTTCTTGGTGTTCATCTTGATCCTCAAAGTGTTCTTGGTGTTCATCTTGACATTCAAAGTTTTCTTGTTTGTTCTCTTTGTTTTGATCTAAAATTTCTAAGTTTAGTGTCGTTCTGTTGTTTTTCTCTTTCCTCATTAAAATTTAAAAATAAAAAAATATTCTTTCCTTGTTTTACTCATAATTTTCGAAATTTTGCATTAAATTAGTCAAAGATTTTCAAAATCATATCTTTTCAATCATTTTTATTTGCAATCATATCTTCTCAATCATATCTTTTTAATTAATTAATTAATTTAGTTTTCAATTTGCTTTGATTTTATTTTTCGAAATTTTATTTTATTTTCCATTTATTTTCTTTTATTATTTTCGGTCACTTTTAATTAAAATAAAAAAAAACTTTACTTGTGAATCCATATCATATTCCCTTTCTCCATCATGGACCTAAGTGGAATTGAACAGTCCAGAAGGACTCTGGGGTCATATGCTAACCCCATTATAGCTGCATATGGGAGTAGCATCTGTATACCTCCCATTAAAGCAAGCAGCTTTGAGCTAAATCCTCAACTCATTATCATAGTGCAGCAAAATTGCCAGTATTCCGGTCTTCCAGAGGAAGAACCTACTGAGTTTCTGGCACAATTCTTACAACTTGCTGACACAGTACGTGATAAAGAGGTGGATCAGGATGTCTACAGATTATTACTGTTTCCATTTGCTGTAAAAGATCAAGCTAAGAGGTGGTTAAATAACCAACCTACAGCAAGCATAAAGACATGGAAACAGTTATCAGACAAATTCCTGAGTCAATTTTACCCTCCAAAAAGGATGACACAGCTAAGGCTGGACATCCAAGGCTTTAAACAAGAGGATAATGAATCCCTTTATAATGCCTGGGAGAGGTATAGAGGTATGCTAAGAAAATGCCCCTCTGAAATGTTTTCAGAGTGGGTACAGTTAGACATCTTCTACTATGGGCTTACAGAAAAAGCTCAGATGTCTTTAGACCACTCAGCTGGTGGATCTATCCACATGAGGAAGACAATTGAAAAAGCTCAAGAGCTTATAGACACTGTTGCTAGAAATCAATATTTGTACTCTAGCAATGAGTTCTCTCCAAAAGAGGAAGTCATGACAGTAGTCACTGATCCTAATCCTCAAGAACAGATGATTGAGCTTAATCAACAATTGCTCCTGATGACAGAACAGTTAGCAGAATTTAAAGAGATGCTCTATGAAACTAAAGTTGCTAACAAGAACATAGAACTGCAAATGAATCAAGCAAAACAGCAAATATCTAAACAGATAACAGAGGAATGTCAAGCAGTTCAACTAAGGAGTGGGAAGACAGTGAATAACATTGCTCAAAAGAGCAAAAGGCCAAATAAGGAACAATTGACAGAGGATAACCAACCCACTGTTCAAAATCCCTCTGAGGACAATAAGAGCCCAGAGAGGAATACTTTTGGCGTTCAAACGCCAGAGAGGGAAGGAAAGTTGGCGTTAAACTCCCATTCCTTGCCCAGTTCTGGCGTTCAAACACCAGAAAAGGGGGAAAAGTTGGCGTTAAACGCCCATTTTCCACCCAATCCTGGCGTTCAGATGCCAAGGGAAGATCAGACACCTGAGAGTGCTGACAGTAATCCCTCTAACAAGGCTTCTTCAACCACTTCTGTAAGGAATAAACCTGCAGCATCTAAGGTTGAATACTATAAAGCCAAGATGCCTTATCCTCAAAAACTCCGCCAAGCGGAACAGGATAAGCAATTTGCCCGCTTTGCAGACTATCTAAGGACTCTTGAAATAAAGATTCTGTTTGCAGAGGCACTTGAGCAAATACCTTCTTATGCTAAGTTCATGAAAGAAATCTTAAGTCATAAGAAGGATTGGAGAGAAACTGAAAAAGTGTTTCTCACTGAAGAATGCAGTGCAGTCATTCTGAAAAGCTTACCAGAAAAGCTTCAAGATCCAGGAAGCTTTATGATACCATGCACATTAGAAGGTGCCTGCACCAAGACAGCCTTATGTGATCTTGGAGCAAGCATCAATCTAATACCTGCATCCACTATCAGAAAGCTTGGGTTGACTGGAGAAGTCAAACCAACCCGGATATGCCTCCAACTTGCTGATGGCTCCATTAAATATCCATCAGGCATAATAAAGGATATGATTGTCAAAGTTGGACCATTCGCCTTTCCAACTGACTTTGTGGTGCTGGAAATGGAGGAGCACAAGAGTGCAACTCTCATTCTAGGAAGACCTTTCCTAGCAACTGGACGAACTCTCATTGATGTACAGAAAGGGGAAGTAACCCTGAGAGTCAATGAGGATGAGTTCAAGTTGAATGCTGTAAAAGCTATGCAGCATCCAGACACACCAAATGACTGCATGGGCGCTGACATTATTGACTCTCTGGTAGAAGAGATCAATATGACTGAAAGCCTAGAATCAGAGCTTGAGGACATCTTCAAAGATGCTCAACCTGATCAAGAAGAACCAGAGGAAACAAAGGAATTTTCGAAAATTCCTCAGGAGGAGGATAAGCCTCCCAAACCTGAACTCAAACCACTACCACCATCCCTGAAGTATGCATTTCTGGGAGAGGGTGACACTTTTCCAATGATTATAAGCTCTGCTTTAAATCCACAGGAAGAGGAAGCACTGATTCAAGTGCTAAGGACACACAAGACAGCTCTTGGGTGGTCCATAAGTGATCTTAAGGGCATTAGCCCAGCTAGATGCATGCACAAGATCCTGTTGGAGGATAATGCCAAACCAGTGGTCCAACCACAAAGGAGGCTAAATCCAGCCATGAAGGAGGTGGTGCAGAAAGAGGTCACTAAATTACTAGAGGCTGGGATTATTTATCCTATTTCTGATAGCCCTTGGATGAGCCATGTCCAAGTTGTCCCCAAAAATGGAGGCATGACAGTGGTTCATAATGAAAAAAATGAACTGGTTCCTACAAGAACAGTCACAGGGTGGCGTATGTGTATTGACTACAGAAGGCTCAATACAGCCACCAGAAAGGATCATTTTCCTTTACCATTCATAGACCAAATGCTAGAAAGACTAGCTGGTCATGATTATTACTGCTTTTTGGATGGCTATTCAGGCTACAACCAAATTGCAGTAGATCCTCAGGACCAAGAGAAAACAGCATTTACTTGCCCTTCTGGCGTGTTTGCCTACAGAAGGATGCCCTTTGGTCTGTGCAATGCACCTGCAACCTTTCAGAGGTGCATGCTCTCTATCTTCTCAGATATGGTAGAGAAATTTCTGGAAGTCTTCATGGATGACTTCTCAGTATATGGAGACTCATTCAGCTCCTGTCTTAATCACCTAGCACTTGTCCTAAAAAGGTGCCAAGAGACTAACCTGGTTTTAAATTGGGAAAAATGTCACTTTATGGTGACTGAGGGAATTGTCCTTGGGCACAAAATTTCAAGCAGGGGAATTGAGGTGGATAAGGCAAAGGTAGAGGTAATTGAAAAATTACCACCACCTGCCAATGTTAAGGCAATCAGAAGCTTTCTGGGGCATGCAGGATTCTACAGAAGGTTCATAAAGGATTTTTCGAAAATTGCAAAACCTCTGAGTAATCTGCTAGCTGCTGACACACCATTTGTGTTTGACACACAGTGTCTGCAGGCATTTGAGACCCTAAAAGCTAAGCTGGTCACAGCACCAGTCATCTCTGCACCAGATTGGACATTGCCATTTGAACTAATGTGTGATGCCAGTGACCATGCCATTGGTGCAGTGTTGGGACAGATGCATAACAAGCTTCTGCACGTCATTTATTATGCCAGCCGTGTTCTAAATGATGCACAGAAGAATTACACAACCACAGAAAAAGAATTACTTGCAGTGGTCTATGCCATTGACAAGTTTAGATCCTATCTAGTGGGATCAAAGGTGATTGTGTACACTGACCATGCTGCTCTTAAATACTTACTCACAAAGCAGGATTCAAAACCCAGGCTTATAAGATGGGTGTTGCTTCTGCAAGAGTTTGATATAGAAATAAGAGACAGAAAAGGGACAGAGAACCAAGTAGCTGATCATCTGTCCCGAATAGAACCAGTAGCTGGGACGTCCCTCCCTTCTACTGAGATCTCTGAGACTTTTCCAGATGAGCAACTCTTTGCCATTCAGGAAGCTCCATGGTTTGCAGATATTGCAAATTATAAAGCTGTGAGGTTCATACCCCAAGAGTACAGCAGAGTGCAAAGAAAGAAATTAATTTCAGATGCCAAGTACTACCTATGGGATGAACCATATCTCTTTAAGAGATGTGCAGACGGAATGATCCGCAAATGTGTACCCAGAGAGGAAGCACAAAGGATCCTATGGCATTGCCATGGATCACAGTATGGAGGACATTTTGGAAGTGAGCGAACAGCCACTAAAGTCCTCCAATGTGGCTTCTACTGGCCTACTCTCTATAAAGATTCCCGAGAGTTTGTGCGTAACTGTGACAGTTGCCAAAGAGCTGGTAACTTGCCTCACGGATATGCCATGCCTCAACAAGGGATATTAGAGATAGAATTGTTTGATGTATGGGGAATTGACTTCATGGGGCCATTCCCACCATCATACTCAAATACTTACATTCTGGTGGCAGTGGACTATGTATCTAAGTGGGTAGAAGCAATTGCTACACCCACTAATGATACCAAGACCGTGCTGAAATTCCTCCAGAAACACATCTTCAGCAGGTTTGGTGTTCCCAGAGTACTAATCAGTGACGGGGGCACTCATTTCTGCAATAGACAGCTATACTCTGCTATGGTTAGATATGGAATTAGCCACAAAGTGGCAACTCCATATCATCCACAGACAAATGGGCAAGCTGAAGTCTCTAACAGAGAGCTAAAAAGAATCCTAGAATGGACTGTGATAGCCCGAAGAAAGGATTGGGCAAAGAGCTTGGATGATGCTCTGTGGGCATACAGAACAGCATTCAAGACTCCTATAGGAACCTCTCCATACCAACTGGTGTATGGGAAGGCCTGTCATCTGCCCGTGGAACTGGAACATAAAGCCTACTGGGCAACCAGATTCCTAAACATGGATGCTCAGTTAGCTGGTGAAAAAAGATTACTCCAGCTAAATGAGCTAGAGGAGTTCAGACTCAATGCCTTTGAAAATGCAAAAATTTATAAGGAAAAGGCAAAGAAATGGCATGACAAGAAGTTGTCATCCAGAGTCTTTGAGCCAGGACAAAAAGTTCTGCTCTTCAACTCTAGGCTCAGATTGTTTCCAGGAAAACTTAAATCCCGGTGGAGGGGTCCGTATGTGATTACAGGAGTGTCACCATATGGATATGTTGAGTTTCAGGATATTGATTCTGAAAAAAAGTTCATTGTTAATGGACAGAGAATCAAGCATTATCTTGAAAGCAATTTTGAGCAGGAATGCTCAAAACTGAGACTTGAGTGATTCTCAATAAAGGTCCAGCTAAAGATAGTAAAGAAGCGCTTGCTGGGAGGCAACCCAGTCATTAGGAGGTTATATGATTTGCTTTTACAGAAGCAAGTATCAAAAATGAAGGAATTCACAGAGTTACAGAAGGATTCAGCTCAAAAAGTAGAGAAAAAGAGCTTACTGGCAAAAAAATGCCAGTAAGGGGCATTTTGGGCGT